>NC_133935.1:42548257-43189686 GCF_031877795.1 Strix aluco | reverse complement strand
CTTGAGAATGTTTTTAATACAGAATGAGAAAAACACAGAGACTACATTGTGTTCTACAAATTGGCATAAAGAACGGCTGACATTCTGGCTCTACATAGGCATGGGTTTTGGATTTCATGGTGTTTAGATGTTCAAATGAATTATTCGTTATATCTGTTTATTAATTACAAGTACAAAACCAATTGGTATTCTCTTTTCTTCATGTGTTTGAGCAACTTGGTATGTTGACTCCCATACTAATTTCTGAGTGTAAAAAATTATTATTGTTTTCTGAGTCTTTATGGAATTTTATCAAGCATTGAATCTAAGTAGAAAGTTACCAGCATTTGTTAATAGCTGCTGTCAAGGCCCTCAGGCCCCAAATATATTATATTTCCAATCTTCTGTAATCCAGTGAAAATAGTGGAATCTTATTATTTCATAAACTCACCAGATCACAGTGCTATCAACACCACCCTGGAAAAATACACTGAAGATTAATTTCTGTGAATTATAGAATATAAGTTACAGATTTTCTTTTCTTAAAGGTCAAAAGGGTACCGTTCGTAGATATTGCTCTCTCCTTTAAAGCTCAGTAAATCAGGGCCCCAAGGACACCATCAGCCCTGACTGTCCCTGACCCCTCCCTCGGCCCCCCCACCCTGCCCACGGCCCAGGACCCCATGTCAGCCCCCAGGGCCGTCAGCCCCCCGCCCCAGTGACAAGGCGGCAGCAGCAGGGCTGGTCTCCAGGTCCCCACAGCCCTGCCCTGCCCGGCCCTGGGCCCACGTCCAGCCTGTCCCCAGGGAGGTGCCCGGGGCTGGGGCTGGGATGGGCCCTGCGGCCCCAGGGGAGTCCCTGCCACCCCAGCCCCGGCCCCGCTGTGCCCTGACAGTCACTCTGTGTGTTCTTCACTGCAAGACATTTTCAGAGAATCTTTACTGTTTAATTTTATCATTTTTCTTGAAGTACTATGTTGCATAAAATGTTAAACATATTATAATGTAAGAAATTAAATTTTATGGCAGCTCTCCTAAAGCACTCAACAGATTGTCTATATTTTAAATGGTACTTGTCTGCCAATTTACCACACATTATTTTTACAAATAACTTCATACTGACTGTACACAAAGACTGAAAGCTTTAAATAGTGAGCCACATAAATGGGGAACAAACTAAAGAATAAGAGACTGAAGTACATGCAGCTTTCTTGCCTTTTTTGGTTGCTGTTTCAAAGTGAGGGTGCATTTGAGGTGACTGAGCTTCGTCTGGGAGAAGCATACATTGGTACGCTGTAGTGAGTGAGGTGTCACTGAGCACATATGTCAGCCTGTGATCCCAGCACTGATCCTTTCAACACCCAGTGCTTTGTTAGGGCTACCCTCTGTGGCCTTAACATGCAACACAAGTCAGTGGCTCTCAAAGGACCCCTCTCAGGGCAAGCCAGGCATTTGCTTGGGGACGTTTCTCTGGCTTTCACCTCCAGAGAGCCATCTTAGCTCCGCCTGTCACTGCTGCCACACTGTTACTAGGTCTCTGTGCAGCTAGTGCTAGCAATGTACTGAGCTGAAGGGATGCACATCCATGGTATGAACTCTCGGGAGCACTGTCACAAGCGTGGCATGGCAGAGGCACAGGGCTGTGAGGTCCATGCTCTCCTCTCTGTATCTGGTTGCAACAGATTTCAGAATTTAGGTTTCAGGTTTTCTGCACATATTGCAGTATTTGTTACATTTGGTTGTGTTTTCAAAACTTCTTTTGCAATATAATGGAACTCAAGAGTTTCATATTTTGTTTAAAAATAAATTTACTCTCATGCTATCTTATGACTCTGGGATTTGAAGTGATAGGCGTGTCAAACCTGTAGTTTAACTAGGACTTCTGAGTAGAGAGGAGGAAAGAGACAGAATAAGGACAACCAGAGTGATGCTTGTGAAAAAAATCACTGAGTACCTAAGTGTCTTCTTTCATATTGTTTTGTTTTCCTTTTAAACATGGGTCAGTGATTCGGAACCTGGATGAAACAGTTCCAAGGAGATTGAAATTGTGATCTCAACCTGGAAGAATTAAGGAAGAAAGTAAAAATAGCATGAGAAATAGTTAAGCCTTTGTCCTGACTTCTCCATATGAACAGTAAACTCCACAGCAGGGAGACTGGCCTAAAGATACATCATCTATGGGTTGTTAAACATCACCTCCAAAATGCAAGTGTTAAAATCAAGAGAGACACCACTTTCTGTCTGACTGTCTGTCAGCGGTTCTGAGGTTCACATAAGCTGTTTGTCCCACAGCCCAGATCTCTTCTGTAGGTGATAAACAGAAACTACTATGGCAGAATTTCTAAACACTTACAGTGCTTTGGTAGAGTCTGTCATGACTTTCATTCGTATGTAAATAAAGGGATAAAACTTTCTTACTAAGTTACTACCCTGACTATTTGATTTCGGAGGGTTGGCTCTTTTGACCCATTATATTTATTGGTAACTCATAAAGAGGATTTAAAAAATGCACAATAAAAAGTATAGCTATGCTAATACTTCCCATGGGTTTTTTGTCTTTATGTTTGGAATTTCTTGCCATCTGAGTGCTTTAATTTTCAGCCTTCTTACTATATTAACTTTAATTATCTTGTAGTCAGTATTTCTAGGAAATAGGGATGCCTTCATGTGTGTTTATTTTTCTTCTGACAACTTCCCTCACTTGTTTTTACTTTTCCTTCTGTATTGCATTAATCCTTGCCATTATATCTGAAGTAGATACCAACTGTGGGGATTAAAGATGCAGAGTTCCAAGTTTCAGATGAAATTTCAAGAGGAATGGAAATATCTTCCAAATGTATTAATAAATGTCTATTTGGGAATAAATGTAGTTTAAATTCATTGAGTTAATCCATAACTGCTTGTTAGATCAAATGACTGAAAGAAAATATTTGATGAGCATATACAATGCTATTGATTGTACTAGAAACTATCTGCATATATTGTCTTATTTTAGCTTTTCACCGCATGATACAGTCTTCATAATTTCCAAGCATTCTACAAAATATTACGAAATCAGTTAAGACATATAGTGTTTTCAAGCATGTGATTTTTTCCAGTAAATCAGGAAAGTTCTGGAAGTAATGAGAACTATAATATACTCCCCTAAGTCTTATGTCTTCCTTATGTAAGACATTCTGTCACACTGGATTCAAATCTATCTTGCTATCAGAAAGACCTGCTGTTTTCCTCTTTGCCTTTAAAATGGTGTACTAACAATAGAAGTACTCACTGATGAAACCATGGTTACAGTGGAAATAAGTTGTATCTGCATCACTGTGAATTCCTTTTTATTTTTGTTGTGTCCTTCATTGTAGGCATGTATCCAGCATCTCAAGTAGTAGCAGTTGCTCTGGTATTTAGAAAAAGAGAGAGAGGAAGGGAGAAAGGGGGGAGGGGGGAGACATCATTCAGATACCTAGCTATGGTCTTCTTTTGAGAAAAAACGTTCAAGAGTTCTCAAACTTCAAAATTCTAACTATGCCCTTGTGACTCTTCAGCAAGTGGGAGAAGAGCAGAAAGAAACATGCTGACTTGGCATCACTTCTTTTCAAATGACATATCAGTTGTCCTTCCTTCTGCATCACTGATGTAAAGCAAAACCAAACCAGAACACATACTAGGCACTTTTCTCCCTGGATTCAGGGCCAGACCAAAAATCAATGAAACTGTTCTCAAGTAAAATACTAATCAGCAGGACTTTAAATGTGTCAGAATATGTTTCTAGATGGTCAGCAAATAAAGCATCGGATGTATCACTTTTCAAAACAAATTAATGATCTCTTCCCAGTATATTTATATCTTCTGCACCAAGACAGCAAATAGAGCAGAAAACAAAATCTTTCATATTCAAATTTTGCTGAACACAGGATGAATTTACAGCTACAAGGCTTGGATTTCATTTGCATGCACACTTATATCACACTTGCCTCTTTCTTGGACTGAACTTGGACATCCTTTTTCAATAACTACTGTGGCACCCCTCTTGAAGATGATGAGTCTAATTGTGGATTAATGGCATGTTCAGAACATGTAGTGGTATCAGAATTCATTGCTTTAGAAACAACTTCTTTTAGTTGTGTGAAGTTTGGGAGTAGGTTGGTCTGTTTAGGGGGTTTTATGCAGAGGAAAACAGAACATTCATTATCACGTCTAATTTTTGCATGATACCATATTTTTCCCTATGAAGTAGTTTAGGCAGTACACTAAGACAAAAACAAACAAAAACAAAACCCTAAAAACCTAAAACCCCAAAAAACAACCAGGAAACAAACCAGTTCCCAACACAGATAATGATAACATGCTGTACAAGCAGCAAATTCCTCATCTCAAAAACCATGAATGATCAAGCCCCTCAAAAGAGTGAGTTCAGACTTGTCCAAAAAGGGTTTTGGACAATTGAGGAGTGCTGCTGTACCTGTGGGAAGTATGTATGTGTCTATTCCTCTTCATTTTTCTAAAGTAGCATTACAATTTAAATATGCATCTTTATTCAGCATGCCTTAATGAGTGGTGTTGTGCCCTGTACCAGAGCATATCACTAGAGGTATTTTGATCACCTGAAAACCAAGTCAGTAATGCAAGCTTGTACATATTTCCTCTTTGATGTTTTCAACTTCTTCAAACTTAATAATGAAATTTAACAATTTGCAGAATGATATCCACTCTTTTGGGAGAGAAGGTTGCACACTGAATAGAAAAAATTTAGTATGGATCAGGAAAACTGATTTCAAATAATCACAAGCAATCCAAATCCATCCTCATCATGCCTGCAAAAAAAGAAAACAGGTTTTTTGTCTAGTGTGAATATTTCTACCTTTTCTTCTGGCTCCTGGTTTGTGATGATATATATTAGTTGTATGAGGACTGACTTGGGCTGTGGAGACAAGAGCGTCATGTTTCTTGTTGCTACATCTGCAGAACTCAGCTTTGGATGACTCCAACTGTGTGTAGCTTTCTGGTGACTAGAGGATGGACTGAGAACAGAACTGAAGGATAAAAGCAGGATGCTAAAAAGATAATTGTTTGAATAAGAAGAATATAGAAGTGAGTTGCACAGCTGAAAAAGAAGTGAAGTAAAAATGGACAAAAGAAATAAAAACAGAAGAAGCTCTAACAAAGGAAAGAAAAAACAAATTAGTGTGACAACATGAGAAAGCTTGTTTCCTAATGCAGCCTGTCAATAAAGGCATTATGAGCTAAGATATTTTACTTCAAGAAAGTACCAGCTCATTCTTTTTAAAAATGTAAATCGTTAGACAAGATAATTTGGGTGTATATAGAAAAGGCAAAAGCAGTTCAATGCATTTTATTTTCTGTCTGAGGTGTTTTAGGGTTACTTATTTTCTGTAGTATAATGTGACCAAAGTATTCACATCTCAAAATGGGTCTTTTTTTCACTACACACCAAAGAAAAGATTTTTAGTTATTGTTGTGGCCATTGAAGAGCGCAGCCTCTGTTGTTCTGTGATGTTTTACTCCCTTAGGAAGATAGATCCTTAGGTTGGAGGTATGAAGAATGCTCTTCAACTTTAAACCCAACACAAATTAAATATCTACAGAATTTTTTATTTCTTTTTCTACTCTGTGCATGCAGGGAGATATTTGATCTCAAGCTCTGAAGAAAATTGGGAAAGAGAGCTAAAGAAAAGGTTCCATCTTTGGAATATCTGTGTAAATATTTATTGTGTGTAACTTCCTTGAGGAATAATTGAATTTACACTGGGAAAACTGCAGAAAAAAATTATTCAGAATAGCAAACAGAAATTGCAGTAAAACCAAAACAGCCTCATGAAAAAAATTATTTATCAAAACCAGAATTGTTCCAGCAAAAACAATAAAAGGAAATGTAAAAGCAAATGAAATAGTTAGAAATAAATACATGATCTAATAACCTGTAATTCAGCCAAATTTTGTGACCTATTAAGAAATGGCAGATGGTTTGGAAATACCTTTGTAAAAATAACATTATGGATTTTACATTTCTTGTCACTACTTAATATCCCATGTCAAATGAGCAATGCTTGAAAACTAGGAAGTGTTAGATATGGCTAGAAGGAGAATGAGAAAGCATGAATTTTCTCAGTTGGAATTATAAGCAAGAAGTATTTCTTTACAGAACGGGTTGTTAGGTGTTGGAATGGGCTGCCCAGGGAGGTGGTGGAGTCCCCATCCCTGGAGGTGTTTAAGAGTTGGGTTGACACAGCGCTTAGGGATATGGTGTAGTTGGGAACTGTCAGTGTTAGGTTAATGGTTGGACTAGATGATCAAGGTCTTTTCCAACCTAGAAGATTCTCTGATTCTGTGATACCTACCAATAATAAATATTTAACAGTTGGAATATTGGCCTTGTCTAGATATAAAATTTGCATTGGTTTAAGTAAAATTTTCATCTGAACCATATAAAAAAAGAGATCATGTGAAGGGCGCTCAATACTTGTGGCAGTAACAAGACTGGATCTAAGAGTAAATTTTGAAAGCAATCTGAAACAAAGAAGGAACTATACCTGTGCTAAAGGGGGGAAATGTTTCCATGTTTAAACTCTATAATGCAGAGTTTTTTAATGGCTTCAGAAAAAAATAAATCTATATATTAATGGGTTATGAGATAAACTTTTATCTTTAAGTAACTTGAAGTAAATTATTCTCTTGGTCATGTTGGTATGCTTAGAATTGGAACCAGGAACGGACATTTCATTCAGTAGGTAACTCTCTTACATTATGCAGTAAGAAGAAATTTGGCTCCATGTGGTTTATGGTCATGTGCAGCTGGAAGAAATATAAATCCTAGTATCTTCTGCAGTTTGAAAAATACAGTGGGCTTCTTGTAAGTGTGTGGGAGTGATCTGGAATAGAAATCAGAACTGCTTAGTAGATTTTTTACAGGAAAACTGCTATTTGTTTCAAGAGCAAGTTGCTTTCTACAGTGTTTCATGAATTGTACAAATGGTTTTATTTGGATGTGTTTGTCATTTTCTGTTGCTTTGGGGAATGTGAACAGTGGATGGTAGCAGAGCTGAAAAAAACTCCTTTTATAATTTTCAGAGGTTTTAAGAAATTTCCTGTTATTATTATTTCATTGTATTGTGAGAAGGTGATAAACTCTACTTAGACAAGTCAATTCTGTGTACAGAAATCCAAAAATCCCATTCCAATTAAATTAGTTTTGCAACTCTCCCATACAAAAAGGCATAAAACTAAAAAGAAAAATTTATTTTACTAAATTTGTATTATAATGTTTAAGGAGAATGTTGCATGCAGGGCCATACCTGCAGAACATTTAAGGGTCAAAGAAAGAGTGTTCATTGAGTGGAAGGGTGTAATATGTGCTTTCTATATTAACTTCATAGAATTTACCGTGTTTTATATATGTTCTGATATATTCTAATGGGGCAACACCATTCACATTGATTAAAAGTGTATTTCATATTGTTTTCATCAAGCTCTAAACAGAGATGAAGAGATGGAAAAAAATCCTCTGAAATCCCAGTCCTCTGCAAGCCCAGGAATAATTTCAATTTATGGATGAGATTTGCAAAATACTTAAGATCTAATTTACCTTGCAAAGTCTCTAGCTCCACCTCTGACACTCTGATGCTGTCCCACAGCCAATTAAATGAAACTGATGGCATAGCTCATGAACCTCTGAGGACCAGAGCCCTGTCCTGACAGGATTTATTCATGAAATGTGACATATACAGCAGAAAGCTCCTGGGCAAAAGCCTACATTAATTATAAGCCCATTTGAGATGAGAGATTTTGGATCAGATTCCTACTCTGCCTGATGTAAGGTAGTGACCTGAACCTGTATTTTGGGCAAATGCCCTAGGTCAAACATCAATGGCAAGGTGGAGCATCTCTGTCCTTCATGATGAAATTCTTCCATTTTCTGTGATCAACAAAGTATTATTTGGGCCAGAACTGTACCTTAGAGGCTAGAGGTGATGCATGTAACTGAGACCCAAATACCTTTTTTGGATGTAAATATTTAAAACCACTAAAGAGTACAAGAAGAAAGACTTCTGAAAGAGGGTTGTGCTATTCAGACTCTGATGGTTTTAGCCTAATTTTGGTGTTGAAGTCCCTGCTTCAAATTGGATGAAATAGGATTTTGATGCCAACTTTCACATTACTTAGGCATGTTGTTGCATAGTTTGGCAGGCCTGCACACTTAAATCAGAGATAGCAATTCTGTGAGATGGCAGAGGTTTGAGATCAGGGTACTCAGAACTGAAATAATTGCATTTGTTTGAGTGCTTAAGGATAAGCTGTAAGTTTCTTTAATAGCAAACATTTTCCAGTCAAAGCTACCTAAACCTTTATGACAAAGCCTGAGTCTTGGCCTGCTTTTGCTGATATCCAGGAAGCCAGATTTTATCCACAGCTAGTTACAGACTTATAGCCAGGCTGAATAGTAAACAGGGAACAAACAGGCCTGAAGACCTGTATTAGATAGAAGTTCAATGCAAGTTTGCAAGATACCTAACAATGGTGCTATATTATACAATTTAGTATTATTACTGCAATGCTGAATAATTTAGAAGATTTGTTAAGATACTGTGAAAAATTATGAACTGCTAATGGAAGAAGTGTAAATCACTGTAAAAAATACTCTCACAGTAACCGTATATTTCTGTAATACATTTTAATATTTTTATTTGCATAATTAACATATATAGTTAGCATAGATATAAGTACATCTAATCAAAGATCACGTTTCTGAAATAAATTCATAGTGAGAGGAGTACAGATAGAAGTAACTCTGAAAAGGAAATGTCTCAACATAGTGTCATTAGGAGGAAAATACTTCAGAATGCTGTTTATCACCATCTCACCTTTCTTTCTTGGGACTCCCCATAAGGATTGTCTGAGTAGTGTATATTGAGATTTAGTCACGTGCTAAATCCTGCCTAAATTAGGAATTAGGTTTATTTCAATATTCTTTTAGATCCAAGTAACAGTACAGCCCATCTACTTTTCAGGACTCTCCCTAATTTTTTAATAGTTCTCTTGGCACTTAACATTAGTCAGTGATACTTAAAGGTGGCTGCTTTCGACAGAGTGATCACCTGTCTCACAAGTAGAGCTCTGCTGATGTGGAGATTTAAGCAAAAAACATGTCGACTGCATCTGCAGTGTAGTCATTTAAAAAAAGAAAGGAGCTATGTTAGATGAACTGGATCTGTCTCTGTAGGTCTTCAGAGGCACTTCTTTCTCTCTGTTAACTGGGAATTCAGGCAAACTGGATCGATATCTTCCTGGAGCAGTCATCTGTAATTCTGGTGAGACAATACCTGTGTTAGTTCTCAGCTGAGATGGGAAGATTGTAGTGCATCTGGATACTGACAATTTATATTGATTCTTTTCCTCTGTCAAATGTTATTGTGCTTTTGTGTTGTCATGATTTTGTACCAAAATTTATTTTACTTCCCAAGCTTTTGTCTCACTTGTGTGAGTCAGGTCCTCAATAATCCTCTTGTTGTAACAGTGAATGAAAAAATAAAGTACCGTGGTAAATCCTAAGAGGTTGTTTAATTAATATAGTCAATGCAAACTACAGACTATTTTCCAGGATCCTGTGGTGGACAGAAATGACTGTGCTAGGCTGAAGTCAAGAAAAATTTTCTGGAGCTTGTATTTACTGTAATTTACTAAGTAAAAGTCAGGTATAACCCTAGCAAACCAAACTCATCATGTTTCATGCCGTTCACCTTCCCAAGCTGAAATAGATAATATTTTCCACTACTTGTTCCAACAAATAAGGCATCAAAGGCTTTTGCATGTCTTAAGCTTTTATAGAACCAGAGTATTTTCCTGCTTTGTCAGATGCTAGTAGTGAAAGTCAAGTGGATTTATCTGGGCATTCAAAGCAAGTCTTTCATGTGCTCTACTTTCTTTCAGTTATAGCTCTAGTTGACTAATCTGTAGTGATGTGCCATTTTTTCCATAAAAAATGAATCAGTCATGCTTAGAGGTAATGAGCCAAACTGTGTGGGTGTGTCCCCACCAGCAGACCAGGCAGAAGCCAAAATAAGCTTATCATAGCATCAAAAATCCCATTTCAGATGTTTTCTGTCTTGTAGACACAAGTTAAAACAAACAGCATATAGATCCACTACTAGAAAAAGTACCACTTGCATTTATTTCTCTTCTCATACCATTTGGATTGCAGTACAAAATCTATGCAATTTTTAACCACTACTGCTAATGTGGAAGGAGCAGATTAGACTGATATCTTTAAAAATTAGTAATACTATTGATAAAAGATTGTATATATGTATATATAATTTCATCAGTTTGAAAGATGACCCATTGCCTAGTATCAGTTTTATTTCATATACTTAAAAATTACAGTTATATTCCAGTTGAGTTTAGAATGCTCAGTAGCAGGACAGAAAATGCCTTGGTTGGAATCTACATCACAAGCCTATCCACGTACTTCTATAGCTTTCAGAACTGAATCATAGTTTTTTAGTAATCTGATTACTATATCAAAACAAAAATGAAGATGTAAAAGTTCCTACTGTATTAGGCAAAAAAAGGAAACTATGCCCTTAACTAGCTATAGTGCACTGATAAGCATTATAATAAATAGCTCTGCCTGAGGTGGGTGGAATCAATGCCAAGATTGCACACAGTCAAATATTCCCACAGTAGCAGGATCTCCACTTACTCAAAACTATGTCATTTTTTAAAAATAACTGGTCTACAGAATGATTTAGATCTTCTGAGAGAACATCGTCTTTCCTTATAAGAGCACACTCAGGGTACACATAAATATTGATTGTTTATTTTTAATGTATGAGTCATAACTAAAAAAGATTAAATGGCAACCTAAATGAAGACACTTTGGTCATTGTATTCATCACTAAAACAAAAATAAAGAGCAAACATGAGACTTTGTGATATTTTAATCTATTCTTAGTTTAACCCCCAATTTAGAAATATTGCTTAAAAATCATAATGCTACCCTAAGTGAGAAGAGCATTGTGAATAACATAAAATATTACTTTGAACAGCTATGCTTGTTATTTAAGCTAAATTACTGTAGAGATCATGAAAGGCTATTAACAGGAAAAGTGTAAGAATGGCTTTGATAAGCAGTAGAACCCCAGTGTTACATTTTCTTTTGCTCAGAATAAGAATCTGCAGACCAAAAGTATCAATGGGAAAAAAGATTCAACCTATAAAAAAAGGGGGGAGGAGCAACAGATGTCCCAGTATGATATTTGGACTGTAGCAAAAAGTCTAACATTTTGTCCTGATGACAACTGGAAACATCAAATTTAAATTCTGTCTATGTAAGGGCTTGAGGGAAAGCCAACAGTAAGAATATATACACATATGTTACTTTTAATTACTTTCTGAGTGCTGTGAATCAGAGTCTGTTTTAAAGAAACACTGTAGCATTGAGCCCTATTACTGTTCACAAGTCATAACAGCAAATTTTTGCAGGGATAAGTACTGTAGTTTAACAAGTGGCTAAATAGAACAGAGACATTCAATCAAAGAGAAGAAGGTGAAAAAATTAGGAGACCTGATCTGGAGGAAAGTACACATACTGAGGAACTGGCAAAATTTAGAATTCAGTGCAGTATATCCAGGAATATAAGAAATTTTCTGCAATGCATTATTAAAGCTAAGACACTTATTACAGAAATAAAGATAATTTTGCAGTTTGTATTATTCTGTAAGTTCTCTTTCTTCCATTAACTTCCTCTGTCAGTGTTGGAAATCAGTGAAGCCCAGATCATCAAATACATTTTGGGATCTGTACATTTTGGTAAGTCACTGACACATTACTTCAAGAATCTCAGTATTACTGGGACACACAACTCCCTACTTAGTACAAAGAGTTCATGAAGAAGAATCTGTGAATTAGCTCCAGGGTCATAGATGTGAATGGAAGATACACGAGGTTCTCAATGGAAAGGCTTGGATCAGGCAAATACGGAAAGAAGTCTTTCATAGGATGGTTCACTGTGAGAACAAGATGTAAGAGAAGGGTTGGGAACAGCTGAGTAGATCTCAAATACATTAAATAAGCCTAGGGACTCTTGGGCGAAAGTAGTAGGGCTCTATGTGCGTTGTTGAATGAGTGAGACATGAGCGTAGAGGAGACGAGGATTTGAAAGGAAGAACTTGGGGGTAAGGTCTGGAGTAGAAGGTCTGAAGTTCTGGGAGAACTGGAGGCCCCTGAGGCAGGAAGTGCTAGAAGCTACTGCAGACCCTGCATGGGATCTGAGGATAAGGATATGCATATACTCCCCCTGTCCTCCTTGTAGATCCCTCTCCCTGCTTCATCCTCTTTTTTGTTACTTAGGCTGAGCTCATTGACTCAGGCACGGGTGTGCGCTGTTGGCTCTCCATGACTTCCAGACCTTGCTGGTGCAGTCCAGCTGGCTCAGAGTGTGTGAGCAATCATGTTCTAAATCTACCTGTTTAAGGGAAACATACCCTTAAACTGAAACCAGCACAGAATATCTGTGCTGTTCATTTCCTCTTAGAAGTTCTTTCTTTTACTAAATGATGATAATTTTACTGAAGACCAAGTTGTGTCCTCTGTGGAAATCTGGTTTCTTCACAAAACATCCAGGTGATCCTAAGGAAGCCACAGACAGAGGTCACTTTGGTATTAATGTTACTATATCTACAACTCTTGCTAATATCCATCTTCCTGGTGTGTTGTCTTGGCTGCTGGTACTTAGATTAAGCACCAGCATTTTTAAAAGAACTGACATTTCTAGAAGAATTGACAGTGAAGAACAATATTTTACCAGTGCAAGATAGTAATCGCAACACCTGTACAACCTTAGCTGGTGTTTGAAAGTACATTAAACTACACAAAATTGTTCATAAATAGCTTTGAATAACTGTAGGGAGATAATTTCTTTCAAAGAGCAGAATGCTTCTTACTAATTAGTTTTTTCTTCCAGTGAAAGGAATTTTTATGAATTTAACTACTAGGCAAAGTGACCTAATATGATATTAAAAAGTCCATAGTGCTCTGTGAGTCTCATCCAGTCTCAGTTAAAGCCAGATAATTTCCACTCACTTCAGAAGATAATGGATCAGATTCCTGATAAATATGACATAATATGTGCACATGCAAGGAATATTTTTGTTTTGTTTAGTTATTCATTATTTCTTATCACCTTAATCATCCTGTATGAATTAATGTGTGTTAAAACATACCTCCTTTTTAGTGGTTTTAGATACCTAATAACTCTGACCTTCTGCAGTCAGGGAGAAGGCACTGTCACATTGAGGTGTATTTTAGATTTTAAGCTGCATGAATTAATGCTTTAGACTACCTTAACATGAAGAGCTGTCTCACAAAAGAGGTCACAAGGCTTTTATACCCTATACCATCCAGTTTTTAATTAAAATAAAGAGGGTGTTCTGGCTTAATCTTTTGAAGAGGTAACATATGTATCTTGCTAATATACTTTTGTCGTGCAATTGTAGTAAATATTAGTTAGCAATTAGAAGTAGACTGTTATCAACTTAGTTTTCGTTCTTTGAACTTCTCAAGTATATTTTAGTAGCCTCACATTTTTGTAATAACTATGAGAAAAAAGTGTGAAACAAGAAATTAGTATATAATTTCATAACCTGTCACTAAAACCAGTGAAGAAAATTGTTATATTCCATTGTAAGTTCTTATATTTATTGCAGAAGGATTTTCTGCATGTGTCGTACTACTCTGCGTAATTAGAGAAAGGAAATGCAAAAAATATTGTATTAGTACCAGTAATAGGTATAACTGCACAAATTAATGCCACTATAAATCTAATCATAGTGGCAGATATGTTTATGCATTTTGTGGCATGAAAAATCGAGTCAAATAATTCAGATTTCTGTTGAGGACAAAAATCAAGGAAAGAAAAGGCACTTTTCCCTAGCTTTCTTTTCAAGATGAAGTTTAAAATTGCACAGATGATTTGATATGTGGCTGTCTGAAAGTGTTGTTTTATATTTGTTTCTTGTTTTAGCATCTCTTTTTCTAATTTAAAATAGCTTCTAGCTTTCCCTTTTACAGCGAGAACTGGTGTAGCACAGCAGAAGTGCTTATATCATGTTGAAGCAGCAGTCCTACTGTGCAAATTTTATAATTGTAAATTACCTGAAGCATATCTGAGAAACCACATGTATTTCACTTTCAGAGTTTGATTTATCTCTCCACAGGAGGTCTTACGTTATGTCTACATTGCAACTGAGGACATGATTGCAGCAACAATAACTATACTTAAACTTGATTTCATCCAGCTAGCTGAAGCATTCATTCCACAAATGTCATACCTGTAGTTAAGTTTCTGAAAGTATGTTCTCATAGGCCCATACTGAAACCTGAGCTGCTAACTTTTGATTGCTTTACCCTGCTAAATTTAAGCTATATAAGGTATGTCTTTTTAGGCTGCACTCAGGCCTCCCATGTAAAAGGTCAGTATGATCTTACACAGATCCCGAGAATACTGGCCTGAGAGCGCTTTTACCCAGGCTGATTTTATAGCCATAGTATCTTGTGTTTGTTACCATCAGAATGGAGGTAGGGTGGGTAAGAGAAAAAATTTTTTAATTTTTTAAAAAAGAGGCTTGCACTTTAAAAAACTATAGTGTATGTCACTGCTACTATAATAATCATACTAGTATAGGAAGAGCTGCTTCAGCAAAAGCATTTTTTTCAAACCAGAAAAGGATGTCGGAGGAGTTGTCTTGAAAGGTTATTTGAGGAGGTGATGACTTTTTAATTCCCAGTCAAATTTAGCATTACTCTTCATTATAACTTGCAAGAAGAATGACATGTAGTGACTACTGCAATGGTTATTTTCCCTGCTGAAGACACTTATTAAGATGTTGCATGATATAAATAAGTTATTTTCATATACTACATCAATCATGTTTTAATACATTATGTTGTATATTCTTCTTAAAGCAATGACTTTTGAGACACCCAGTTTCTTCATCAGATATATTTTAATTGTCCCATTCAGGACCAAAATGAGATTCTTTTATTTTTTTACCATTAATAATGCCATTTTTTTCCTTTCAAAATTTAAAAGGAATTTAAACAGGGAGAATCGAATTGAAAGATATTATCTTTAAAAGCCATGATTTTTTTCAAACTGAACACTTGAGTTCCCATCATGTTTAGCATTCCTTTCTAAGAATAATATTCTTCATCTCAGTAATCCATCTAATAGGGGAAAAAATCTTCAAAATGCTTCTCAGCTTTCTCCCATTAATATGTCAGTAAGTTTTTTCACTTAATTGTTTTAAAATATATTTATAAATGCTTTTATTTACATTCAAATAATGAATGTTATTTTATAATAACCAGTTAAGACTCTTTCTACCCCTGGTACCTCCACTCGCCTTCTCTAAAAGAACCTTTAGGAGTTTTACTTCTGTTATTTAAACTACAATTAGTTATCACAATGTCCTGGTTTAGCCAGGATAGGGTTAAGTTTCCCCAGCAGTGGGGGGGAAGCTCTGGCTGGGTTATTCATATACCATGCTGATGTCACATCCTGGCACGAGCGTGGGAAGAATCGGTGATCGCGTGGGTTGGCGCAGCTGGTTCTCTCACTGCTGTATCAGTATATACTTTGCTCTGTTCATTGTTATCACTGTTATTGTTATTGTTGTTGTTTGTTGTGTTGCTGTTGCTCTGTTGTATTAAACCTTTCCTTATCTCAGCCCGGGGCTTTGTATTTCAATCCCTTTGTGGGGGAGGGGCAGCAGCTGCGTGGTCTCAGACCCCGGCAGGGACTAAACCACCACACACAATAACACATCAATCTGCAATTCAATACTATCAATATAATTTAGAGAACAACTATCAGTAACACTATGGAGAACTTACTTATTCTAATCTTAGTTCTGCTGCTATTAATAACATTATTTTTCTGTAAAATAATATCTCTACAGGAAGGTGAATTTCTGTATTTTCATTTGTTCGAGTATTGTAAGAATTGACATCATGACTTCACTACATAGTCACATTTTTTAAAATATTAATTTATTTAAAAAGTTCTCCTTCACATAGGTTAGGTATTTAGTTTAACATACCAGAATTCTGGAAATAGTTATTAGTCTAGGAGAAATATAATGCTTTCAAGAGAGGCAGTGGTACTGCTTAGTTAAGAAAACTTAATTTCTAGTGGAAGGAACTTCTGGTGGAAAAATTCTCTACCACTTCCTAATGTGGGCACTTTCATAATTGTTACCATCAGTTCAGTTTATGTGGTTACTGAATGATTTGAGGTAACATCCCTGTGCAGAAACTTCTGTGGTTACATGTACAGTGCATCACTGCTTAGGCCACCAGTGAAGCTGCTGTCTCTGCCTCCTGGTGAGTGCCAGAGTGCACTCAACCAACCACCTGCCTGTGACACTGCCATGTTAAACAGCCCCTGCCTCCCCAGGGAACCTGACTCTCTGACCATCTCCTTTCCAAATGTCTTCCCTGCCGCCACATGATATCCCTTTCCTCCCAACCTATTATTCTCTTAAGAGAAGGAAGCAGAACATCAAATCACCATTAGCAGATTTATGCCCTCTGCAAATCTATTATTGCTCAACCATTTCATCACACAACAGGGTGGCATTGAGTGTGCGTGTGTGTGTGTGTGTGTGAAACACTGTGCAGTCACTGTTGCCAGTGCATTTAGGGAGGGCACGCCTCAAGCCCCAGAGAATTCATGCCTCATGTAAATTAAGAAACAGATTTTACTAGTCTGCTTGATCTACTTGGGAGACAAAACAAAAATGTGATATGCAAAAAGCAGTACCCAAACTCCACTCTCAAATATTTCACATTTGTAGGTATGAAATGCAGAGATACTCACAAAATTTCTAATGGAAAGACAGAGACATATTAATTTGAAAACAGAGGCATATTTGTTTCTTCCCATGTATTTCCAGAAGGAGGACTTGGATACTTCTATGAAAGGAATCAGAGCAATTTTGAAAATTAGAATTCTGAAAAGACAAAAGCTTAGAAAATCTAGAAAAAAAATTAAAGCTCTTCAACAGTCTTAGTAGAACAATACAGAAGCATATGAATCAATGTAACCAATACACTCTGAAATGGGAGCAATTGTTAAAATTGATTCATAAATTGTAGAAATTACTTCTGAGGAGACTTCTTGGGGCAATTAATGCTCAGTCCTGTCCTAGAATGAAAATATATTTCTCTCCCTGGTTCCCCTTCTTGTTATTACTAATGGTGAGGTTGTGGAATGAAGCCCATTTTTGTCCCTGATCCCCAAAAAGGAAATTATTAAATGATCAAAATTCTTTTGCATCTTTTCTGTGTATACGTTATTCTCACATCTATTCAAAATCAATGCACTTTACAATAGATCTGATAACCCTTTTTTATAACTAGAAATTCTAAAACTGAATGATACTTCTCCAGTGATGAAAAACAAAGGTGGGTCTATTTTAATGGTTCTGCAAAAGACTCATTCTGAGATTTCATGAATTAACAGAAAGACTTTCATTTACTACACTCATAAGCCATCAACAAGCATTAATACCACATAGCACGTTTCATCTTTAAGTTACTTCAAATATTAATCAATTAATTGTACAACTTCGTTGATGCTAGTGGCAGATGTTCACATATTCTCTAGGATGGGGTACTGCCTTCAATACAAATGCAACTGAGTATGCAGCATTTTCTCTCATGCAGTGTTACAAAAGAGCACAAGAAGTGCTAAAAACTGCTACAAAGGCAAGACTGGATCATATCAAAGTCAACTGCAAGATGTGTTGAGGCAGTGTACCTCTTTTTTGTGTGTTTTTAGAATATCTTATATATTGAAATGCAGAGGGCACATTAAGACATCGATGTATGGCTGGGATCTCTATGTGCTCTGTGCTCTAAGTGCTACAAAAATAACTTTTTCCAGAAGACTTGGAAGGGAAGTATGATGGCAGCATGAATCATTTCATAAATACGTTGTGAACCATTATCTAACAGTTAGAAGTTTCTGAAAAAAATGGTTAAACTGACATCACTGGTATTCCTAACATACAGACAAATTATCTGTCTTGAACCTAGGAAGTTTGTTGGGCAATAGTTAAATGGTAAGAGTTTTTATAGCTGGCGATGTATGAGCAACATTCCAGTCATCTCTGTTTCCCCGTCTGATAACCTACATCCCTTAGAGCTGGACCACTGAATGTCCACTTTGACATGAGTGTGAGGTGGCACTCAAACTCAGTCTTTTAGATACATAGCAAAAACCTTCAGCCCCACCATAACTGCACCTTTTTACAGAAAAGATAATGTGTGTTTGTGTTGCAATACGATTGGACAATCTGAGACAAGATGATTTTATTTAAAACAGATACAGTTTTCTGACTAAATTCACTTTGCAAGCTGTTTTCATTAGCCTAATGTCAGTGAGCATCTGTTGAGAAACTAAAGTTCTAATGTTCTTTTCTGAGGAATACCCTGTTGGATTCCTTGCCCAGCACTGGCCTTTTATCATTCTCCCTCTTCCTGTCTTTTATAAACTTCAGTTATTTCCCATGTGTCCACTTGAGGGTACAGAGCTGTGAAATTTTATAGTGTGATTACATTTCTGATCTTTTACTGAGATTTTGATTGAGTAGACATGAAAATATCATGATGTAAGACCAGAACCCAGAATGCATAGCTGAGTGAAGATGTTGCACCCAAGATATTTTTATTCCAGCTTCAGGTATGCCTGAGTATGTGAGACACCTCCTCTGACTTCACCCAATATTTTCTGATCACATTGGCCAGTTTCAACCAAATTTGGCACTTCAGAATTTTGGAAATATGTGATTTAAATATTTATGATAATATATAGTTGTATAGAGAAAAGATATCTTATTAGTGTTCCCATGGATAAAACTGCTAATAAGCTCACTTCTTTGTAGACATGTGGGAATCCGATGGAATATTTTGTTTTGAATTAAGAACATATGAATAATACCATGCCTCCCTGGAGGCATTAATAAATCTAAAGGTTCAAGGAAGGTTATCTTTGCTTTGATTTTTCGTGACATCAGTGGACTTCAAATTATTTTTTTTTGTCATTAGCTTCACAGAGCTACCAGCTAATTTTCTCACTAACTGCCAAGTTATTTAAGCAAATCTGGTAATTGAAGTTTTTACAAAAATGAGATTATTCAGATAACTTATTTCCATATGTCTTGGCTAAATCCAGTTCCTTCCAATTCTGTGAAGCATGATCTTTCATTTTTTCATGTTTGGACTTTTCAAATGACAAAGTCACAGATATAACTTGAACTGGCTTTATTTATAGAGTTGAAGTATTTCTGTATTTGATTACTTAGTTAGAATATTATTTTATTTTAGAAAAAAAGAAAAGCAGAATCAGAAGAATTCTGTAAATCCTAGCCGGATTTGATCCTTATGGGTTCCTTCCAACTCAAGATATTCTGGTTCTATGATTCTATGATTTCTTTTCTAACTACTATAAACCATCATTCTTAGCTAATCTTGATTGTTTTAATCTTGAAGTTTTTGACTTCAGCCATAATTCATTGTGTTAACTACTGCAACAAGATTTCACTGCTGAGATAATGAAATCTATTTCATTTTAAATATAATAATAAATTTCATGATTACACACTGTATGGGGTATATCTGTCTGTTTCCCCTAGAGGGAAGATATATCAAGTATATTAAGTTCCTACAAGTTTCATGAAAACAGCTAGACAGAAAACAGATGCTGTTAGTGAGGAACAAGCTGAGCCTGACTTATTTCATATGTCTGATTATAATTTTTGCTTTCCCACTTATTTCACATACATATAACATACTCTTCCACACATGGAGGGGCTAGTGCTTTACTTCCACTCTATTCAGTTGGTTTGTCCAGTTTTTTATTTTGGGGTGTTTTTTTCACTTTCTTGTTTTTCTCTGTACTCTGCCTACAGTTTCATGGTTTATCATTTCCTGACTTAATCTTACCACTTCATTCTCTATGTGGATGACAGAGAGAAGCCATCCTTCCCGAGAACCTGCATGGCTCGTCAGTATCAGGTCTTTTTTCTCCCTGCAGATGCACATTGAACAAAAAAAAATCATATAAAATTACTTCTTTCTAATTATGATTTCTTTCTAGTTGTCAGTAGACATTTAAGTCACATATGAGAATTCTTAGCATGGGATTCCAGTGCTCTGGGGTAGGACAACCAGTTTCCAGTTTGTTAAGCCTTTATGTCCTTGACATGTGATTCTTAAGTGTAATGAAATATAGAAAATTATAATAAACTTTTCTATGGGTTATCTCAATTGTATTCATATCTGTTTTACTTTGTCAATACACTGTCAATTTGCTGTATGGCACATATTTGCCATTGCAGCATATTTTGGATCTCTCTTTTTTACTAAGGCTGTGGTGATTTCTCTTTTACCCCTTTTTTAAAAACATGTTAATAACTTCTTAAAAATATTTCATTAAATTGTCTCTTACCTCTTTTGTCCCATTGGTCAAACTTCTTTTGGCTTGCACCATGCTTCCAAAAACTGGTTAAGTGCCTTCTGTGTGGAAGCTGGAGAACCGGGGACACAACTTCTTACCAGCAAGTCCAGTGCAAGGTCTGACAAACAAAGTACTAGCAAAGCAGAAGAGTGCTTCTCAGTCTAAAGTTTATCTCCAGTATTCCCAGGAAGAGTTATTTATATATTCCATAGGGCTGCAAGAAACCCCAGGATAATTTTCCTCTGATTCTGGGGATAGAGCAATAGCTGATGATGGTGATGATGGCAGCCCTGCCTCCCCTGTGCAACTCCTGGGTGGTGAATGAATCCCACAGAGTCTTCTGTTCAGCTTTAACTACCGTTTTCCTTTCCAGTAGATATCCCCTGAGACAATGCCAGACAGAGCTTAGAAGATGGCTTATTCCAGAGACAGTTCCCAATAGGCATCATGGACAAAACTTCACCAAGCTGAGCTCCTACATCATCTTCCAACATTATGCTCCCACCAGGCTTTGCAACTTCTAAACAGTCTCATGCCTTCATGCCATACCACGGAGCAGGTGATAGATGCATTCATTTTTATGATATGAAATACACCATTCTGATGGACTGCAACACATTCCTCACATTGTTGCATACAGCATAAACTGGAAAGAGCAAACAAAAAATGCTCATCTCGAGTCAGGGGTTCCTCACAGGGGAAAACCAAAAATTATCCTGAGCCAAATACTATGTAATATGGACACAACCACTGGCCTCAGGGTCAAAAGCACTCCCTAGGCCTTTTGGCACTACAGAATCTTTTTTTAGGAATATGAAGACAGCCTCCTGGCTACAGTCTTTCATCCTCCATCTCTTGTGCTACCCAAACTTATTGTTTTCAGGCAGAGCTGTGGTTAATACCTTCTGGATCAACTGTTCTTAGCTAGCAGGTATGACTGTGTTCTTCCTTTTGGGAGGCTGTAATTGGAGATGAACAGACTAAATGGAGAGTTTTCTTCAAAAGAAAACATTACTTAATTGAAATGACAGGACCAAGCACTGTATTGAAGAAAAAAGTTATTTAAAACACCAGACTGCATCCACGAATGTCAGTGTCCTGGTTTAGCCAGGATAGGGTTAAGTTTCCCCAGCAGTGGGGGGAAGCTCTAGCCGGGTTATTCCATACCATGCTGACATCACCTCCTGGCGCCCAAGCGCGGGAGCACGGGAGAATCCGTGAACACATGCGTTATGCGGATCTCTCTGCTCTCACTGCTGTATCGGTAGATATCTTGCTCTGTTCATTGTTATTACTGTTATTGTTATTGTTGTTCTTTGTTGTGTTGCTGTTGCTCTGTTGTATTAAACCTCTCCTTATCTCAGCCCGGGGCTTTGTATTTCACTCCCTTTGTGGGGGAGGGGCAGCGGCTGCATGGTCTCAGACCCTGGCAGGGACTAAACCACCACAGTCAGTCACAGCTGAACTTCACTGTTCAGTAAAGACACCTGTCTTCTCTACTTGTTTATCAGTCCTTGGAATAGCCTTCCATTCCTTTTCCATTTTGATCTTCACTTTTGACTGAATTCCTGTTTCTCAGCCGGGTTTTTGGTTTGTTGTTTTTGACTCAGTCCATCGAAAAATAATTCAGTGAATTCAGGAGGTTGAACTAACCTCTTCAGTGACTCATCTTCAAACTACCCTCAAATGTTTGCTGTGGGATTTTATTCTGAGTCATTGTTTTGCCTTCCCACTTGCTTACCAATAGCTACCCTGATTTAACTCTTAATGAAAAATGACATTCTCCCTAGAGGAGAGAAGTCTGATGGGAAATGAGTCAGGCTGGAGAACTTCAGTTATAGATATACTTTTATTCAATTAAATCAACCCATGATCACTCAATCCAAGATTTTTTTGTTTGCTCTTTTATTTCTATCTCTTTTTTAATGACCTCATTATTTAAAAAAACCCACAATTAAAATAGGATAGTCCCTTTTCAGTTCAGTGACTATGGTAGAAAAAGTAGCCTATTACACTTATATATACTGCAGAAAAGCCTAACATTGTTTTTTTACTATCAGAAGCTACAGTTTCTCATAACAAAATATTCTTGGCAGTATTGATACCTCTAATAATGTTACTCATATTCATATCCAATCCTGGGTATACACAAAAACATTATCCAGATGAGTCCCTTTTACATCTACCTCCAAAGTGGTTTTGAATGAGAAAAGCAATCTGTTCTATTTGCTATCTCTCTTTATTCCCTAAAGTGTATCAAATCCTTACTGTCTAATACCATCTTAGAGCTATCTTTTATATATACATATATGTACAGGTTAAGAACACTGCCCATCCTTCAATAAAGGGGATATAGATGGGGAAGTTACTTCACTTAAACTTCAGAGTTGGGTTTCTTTCTGTATAATTGAGTAAAGCTTTTTTAAGTGTGAGCTGTATAAAACAGAAAAGAAAATGAGTATTTCTTGCATTATTATTAGTTGCTTTTTTGAGCAGATACAGAGCTTTGACTAATTGCCCTGTGTACTGATTACACTTCTGTCTGCTAAACTCTTTCCCTCATTTATTAAAGTCTTGCCTTGTCAGATAAACTGGCATCAAAGCATTCTCTTAAAAGAAATTAAAATACTAAAGCTCTGCATTAAGCCACGAAATAGTTTAATGGAATAGGTTCTCAAGGAACAGAAAGATAAATGTAGCTGCTTGGTTACATGCTTCTATGGTGTATCTGTGCCATTGCTTATTTGGATGTCTTTAGTAGTACAAAAAATGTCTTTGCATATCTCAACTTTCCTTACAGTTTGTTTCTCAAGTCTCTTTACAACTTTGTATGGGTTTACCTCTTCAGTTCTGCTGTGATATACAAATTTATTCAGAGTTGAATTTACACCAAAGAAAGCCCTGACAAAGAAAGAGAAGAAGCAGTAGACATGCACAGAAGGCATGCTACAAAGTGTTTGCTACTTTGCAGATGAGTTGGCAAAAAAAGTCTTAGAAATCTTGAGAGTCACAGCTTAAAGAATGACAGGTGCTTGATTATTTCACACAAACTGGAAACATTCCTTTGAAAACAATAAAAAACTAATTGCCCTAATCAACCTGTACAATGGTTGTGTTTTGAGTTGTAGTTTTGAATCCTTTTACGCATGCACAAGTACATTCTTGTGGGGACAGGTTCCTTCCCCTCCTTTTCCACAGAGCACATAATTTTGCCATTCTTAGACTAGGGCACACTGACAGACCAAATGTACTTGACATTATTCCTCTAGAATCACCTAGGATGCAGACAAATCAAATTGATGCTTTCAAAACCATTGTTTACTCAAAGGTATGCAGCTTCAAAGACAGAAACTTGGATCTTCTCACTTAAGTTGAAACTGTCCCTTGATTAGAGAAATCTGTTTAGTCTAGTTGACTTTGTCTTTGGATTGTGAGAGGCAGATTCAGCTTCTGATTCAACAACAACTGTGTCTCTGAAATTACAGGCCAGATGCTGATCTAAGTGCAAGTTCATGAGTTTCCATTATAAACACAGAGCATCTAGTGCCATTTGTGGTATCGTGCTTGAGCTTTGCCAGTCCAGAAGCCTATGGGACTCCTTCAGGTGGTGCGTGGAGGCCAGCCCCAGCTGAGAGCATCAGATACACAAGAGAGTCTCAGAGGGCACTAGACACCTCAGTACAGCTGACTGAATTGAGCACTGTATGTCTTGTCAGATTTGGTCATCAATGGAGTTTGTCAGAGTACTTTGTTTCTGGCCTGTTTTTGAAAACATCTGATTTCAGTGACAGACATCTGTGTTTATAGCATGTCAGTACTGTAACTGGAACACAGCAATGATGTTACTTTTACACATCAAGAACATTTGAAAAGTTAGGTCATTGAAAACATGTATCTTTTTTTTCTGCTGGATGACAGTATTGATTGATCTCAACTTCAGGTACAACCTCTATTTTAAGACTTAGAAGCATTGGAAACTACAGTATCATACCAGTTATTACTTACTATGAATCATGGTTTTGAAAAAAATAGGGATACTCACATCTGCTCTTCAGAAAATGGAGGACATGACAAAAAAAGGAGGAAAAATGAACCAAACCCTCACTTGGTAATTTTTATAGTATGCCATTTGTAAGATGGTTCTCTCAAACAGTCAAAGCAGGTAGTAACATTTAAGGTTAAGAGATACTGTGGGCCTAAATCTTCAGCTGTTTATTGTGTGAATAACCTCAGTGGAACTGTAAGTCCTTCACAACAATTTTAAAGGTTTACTGTAGTTTTAAACCATAGATATTTTTGAACAGCTTCTCAGTTCTCACTGAGAAGTTGATGAGATTTCCTTTTACAAAGTGCCATGCTTTTCTTAACATGAATAAGGAATAACTCTCAAGGAGTTAGAGTGATGATGATTGTTGTATGATTAGTTTTCAGGTAACTCCACCAGACAGCTTCTGTGTATCACTTTGTATTGTATACCACAGCTCAGAGACAAACAAGTTTTATGTGCAATAGGTTGTTAAGGATTTTTCCCTTTTCTCATGTAGCAAGAGAATAAAATCACAATGACCCACCTGAGAAATATGGATAAACCAAAACAGTACATTCTTTAAAATATAGGTACATAACCATGTGCAAAACATACCTTGGAATTGGTACTGCCTGAAATTATACAAGCACATGGCCTTTTTTCAAACTATTGAAATATGATTTAGAATTTTAACATATTTATGTTCAAGAGAATATAGTATTTATTTCCCATGAAATTTTTTACCTAAATACAGCAGTTGATCCTTTTATCAACTTAGCCTGACAAGTGACTAAACAAGATTTTATGTGACTTATCTCCATTTTGCTTCTCACTGAGAGAAACATCTGATTTTTTTTTTTTTTTTTCCTTTTCATTCTGGTTATGTGCCGTGAGCAACAAGCTGTTTTCCAGCAATTTGATTATCTGAATGTGTTTCTCTTTCACTACTCATTGGTAATAGCAATGATGACATTTGTTGGCATGTTCAAAGGTGAATGGGCATTTCCTGTTATAGCAATATTGTAAATAGACCTGTAGTATATAAATAATCTGAACTTAAATTTTGTTAGAAAATAAGAAAATTAGGAATCCTGTGATTTTATAAAATCACAAGAGTTGATGATTGTGTTACTTAGAGCTACATTCCCAAGGTAGCAGAGGTACAATTTAATTTGCAGCTGAGATTTGGCTACTTCTGAGCTCCTAGTAACTTAGTCTGGAATAAGTGGACAAAAAGACACATTCACTTAGAAGAAGCACAGCTATTTCAGATAACATGTTTCCATAACCACCAATTCTTTACTTTTGAGTTCACTGACTTCAAAGTTTAGAATGCTTGAATAGGAAGCCCTCTGTTGATGCCCACACTAGTTCTTTACCAATATAAAGATCAGTGTCTTTTTTACTGACTGGTAGTTTTCAAATAGTCATTCCCACATGACATGCGCTTTGCAGAGGGATGGATATAACTTCTCCCTCTTTCTGGGAAAGCAGGAAATTTCTCTCTTCACAACAGCTCTGTCCTTAATAGTTTGCAACCACACAAGACAGAAAAAGGACATGGAAATGAAAGGATTACTCATAGGCAGCCAGAAAATATATTTAAGCTCAATGTAAAAGACTCCAGAACTGCACCCAGATGTCTTAATTCGAAGTCCATTTCCTTGACCAAAAGACTGCATTAATCTTCTGACTCATGTTAGCATATCGATTCCATGAGACCTTTAAGAGGCTGACTGTCCACTACCACCTAATCGCTGTGTGCTTTTACAGGCAGGTGAACCTGAAGTCACCTGGGCTCTTTTGAAGCACTGAAATTGTAGACATATTTTTTAAGCTTGCATTAAAAGTTGGAATTTTTGTTTCATGGAAGAAACCCTAATGGTATATAAACACAGTGTCTTTATTTTTTTGGATTAATGAGCAAATGGTTAAAATTATTTTTGACTCTGAGATAATTAAGCTTGCAAATGTGAATGAAGGAATACTACTTCATTTCTTACCAGTTAGATAATTTCGCATGTTTATGCCAGAATATAATTTTCATTCTTTTTCCACCCATTTGGATGTAAATAGGACTTTTAGGTGGCAACAGTGGTGAATGTAACTGTCCATTTGAGTTTCACACCATTCCACTGAGACTGTTTCTAATATTTATTCTTTCAAATTGTGCAGTTTAGCTACACTGAGGATTTGAATTTTCATGCCAGTAACAGGAATCCTTTTCACCTAGGTTTAAGAAGAGCTCTTCCTATTCAATTTCAATGCTGCCAAAGAAATCAGCTGACAAGTGGTTAAAGATAAAACCTAATTTCTAGAACTTAATCCTGACAACTTGAGGGCTATCTATTATTTTTTAAAATTCTTGAATTGAGCAGCTTTCCATCCTAATTGGAATTTGCTTTGAAAGTTGCATTTCAAATTCTAAGGATGGTGTTAAAATACACCCCGTCTTTTTGACAGACTTCCCTGATCTGGTTAAGCAGCATATTATGTCTTCTCTTTCTGCTTCATATAATGTAATAAACCCCTACTATCATGCAAAAATTATCAAAGTATTTTGAACATTTAGAATGTGGATCAACAAGTGTTTCATAAAGTTCCCAACTTTGCAGAAATTTCAGCATGCAACAGAAATGCAAAAAGCAGCAATCTAAAACTCAGAGGTGTTAGGATTTAATTCTTCATCACTTATGTTGCACAAACTGAATGTTTATGTACACAAAGATTTATTAATGGCCTCCATAGCTGATGACATAGATTGAGTCTAACGGTGGAAGTTACTTTCTAGGGAAAACAAGAAAACAAATGAGGAGAGAGAGAGAGGGGGGAAAGAAGTGAAAGGAAAAATTCCTCAATGGCTGTCAGGCAAAAGAAAAGGCAGGTTACAGAGCTGCATATATAAGGCCCTTAAGGCAGTGAGGACACTGCAACACACTGGTATACCCCAGGGTATAAACTACAAGCTGCCACATTCCATTGGTCATATTTATTTATACACAGCTTTCTCAAAAACCTAAAAATGTTTTTGAAATTCACCTTGGCTCACAATATAAGAATTGCTGACCAGCTAACCAGTACTACTGTGGGAATAACAGGTGACATGAAGTACTAGGAAGAGTCACTACATAATTTCCAGGAGACACTTTAGGAGTTGTTCACTTCCATTCCTGAAAGAGTTTTATAAGGAGTAAAGAAGAAGTGAAATCTGAAGTTAAGATGGCTTTGACAGAGCACAGAGCTGACAGCTGGTTATAGGCTGTGTTCCCAGAATTATCCTCATTGCATGCCACAGAACTAGTTACTGTAGAGGAAAAATAAAGGTGTTTATGAAATACAGCAGGTAGGTTCCTTGTTTATCCAAGGTTGTACTTCACAGAAATAAGGAAACTTGAACTCTGTTAGGACTCTGTAATCTCAAATGGAGGTGCTGCCATGATAGCCATACTGAAGGGCTGGATAGACCTTTGAAGGAAGATCCTTGCTTAAAGACAGGATAGAATGCGGGGTTATTTTAAAGCCAGTTTTTGACTCCATAAGTCATGAGATGTTGCCTGAAGAGCAAAACCACATAGCCAAAGCAGAAGGGAGTTGAAGCACTAGCTGCATGTGTACAACAGGCTGTGTTCTACCAATGCTCCTGAGTGAGCAGAGTATTTAGGTACAAGCTTTATTTTGTATGAAAAGCAAACATACATGCATTTTGTATGTAAAAATAATCACACTGTAATTGCAAGGGTAGAATGAATTTGCTGTTTGAAGCAAAATAAGTGCTTAAGAGCTACACTGGATCTGGGCCCATATAAACGTTTAGATCAGATAGAGTCAGATTAGACAGAAAAGTCCTCCTACAAAGATAAGATAATAAAACTTGGAAAGACTGTAACATTTGAATAGCTTTTTCCTGATTCACCACATAAACTGCAATTACAGGGAAAGTCAGCTGCATTAGACCTGCCTAAATCTGTAACAGTTTGCAAGAGGAAACCATAGCATATGAAGAGGCAGAAATGACTTATACGCTTTAAGTAAAATAGAAACAGATAGAGGCCAGCAGTGAAAATTAAGAGAATGCACACTTTCTCCTGATATACTCAGAAGAGTGTGTGTATGAGTATGTACGTATGGACACGTGTCTGTGAGGCTTCCACATTTTTATTTTCTTCCATGTTATGTTTTACCTCTATCTCGTATGTCTGACTTGCTAGAGGCTCATCCTAAACAACATCTGAACTGACTGGCAGATGAGCCCAGTGGGCTCAGGGTATCAGTCACTGTGATGAGATACTCACCAGGAACTGCTGCAGGTCCCTTCTGGTCTGTATAGTGCTGTTGCCTTTCCCTGGAAAACGAAGCACAGAGCAGAGTGGTGTGGTGCTGAGCTGCACCCAACATGGCACGAGGATACAGATAGGAAACATATTGCAGCTTCAGTCAGAAGCAGGCTTACATCCCACATTTTAGAAATGCACAAATAACAAGGAGAAGATGCTAAGCAGATGAAAAGGATTGTTTACAAAGAATTCTTCTCAAATCTCCAGGGCATGATTTTCAAAGACTCTGATTTGTACTAGCAGTGCTCCCAGGGAATTCACTGGAATTTTGCTACTGATTTCAGTGAAAGCAAAGTTAGGCCAAAGTTGATCACTCATAAAATCTGTTCATTTCTATGTCTTTTGGTATCTTAACTAGATTACTCCCATTTTCAGACATTCTACATACTCTGTGTTTCCATGCTTTGCCGTGTGATTAAAGCAGTTACTGCTTTTTCTGGTGGCATTTCTCAGGATTTTCATTAATATTTCAACTGTACAAAAGCAGGAGAATTTTGGTTTTGTTAGAATATGGAAGTTTGACTCTTTCCCATGCCTGAAGCATTATTAATGATACAAAATTTTACTACAGCACAACCGTATATTTAATTTCTAATCTAGTGTTTTTCATTGAGGAAATTTTTTTCATATTTTTAGCTTATTGCAACAGGAAAACAAGAATGTTATATGAGTTTTCTTCAGAGACATTAATATTTTTCTTCTCCAACTCTTTGTTGCTTATGTAAGGCTATAAAGTCTTTAGGACATGAGGTAGGTGACCTATCTCCTGGTATGAATTGGTATAGTACCATTAAAAACTGTCTTCTAATATTCATGCAGTGTTGCTGCCACACTACATTGCTGAAGAAGCGTCCACATACTTGCCCATATAAAACTATTTCTAAATGAAAAAATAATCAGCATCACACTAACCATTTCAGCACTGAAATGAGTGTGGCCACATTAATCTTCACTTTATGTTGTGTATATGAATTACAAATCTTATTATAATGTAAATATATTTAGTTTTAGAAAAGCTGCCTTTGTTTCATAGATGCAGTTTAAGTGATGATTTATTGCATTTATTTGTTCTTGGGGCCTGTTCTGGTTTCAA
This sequence comes from Strix aluco, assembly GCF_031877795.1. Lineage (NCBI taxonomy): Eukaryota > Metazoa > Chordata > Aves > Strigiformes > Strigidae > Strix > Strix aluco. Next base: position 43,159,723 of record NC_133935.1, on the reverse strand, counting down.
CCAGGATGGAGTTAATTTTCATTGGGGTATTTCATACCATGTGATGTCATTGATGTCATGCCCAGGGATTTAGGTAGGTGGGCTCTCTCTCTCTCTCTCGGTTTTTTGCTTGGGGGCTTGCACGCACGCTGTCTGCTCGTCGGGCCATGTTGTTGCTGGGGGGGGGGGGTGGCAGTCACCGTGCTCGGTAAGCCACTGCTGCATTTTCCCCTTTTTCTTTTTGGACTCACTATTGTTACTGTTGTTCTCTTGTTATATTTAGTAAATTCTTTCTTTTTATTCAACCTACGAATTCTCTACCTTTTGTCCCTCCCCTATTTTACCAGAGGGGGGAAGGGGAGGTGAACAGCCGGCCACGTGGCGTCTGGCTGCCAGCTGAGTTCAAACCTCCACAGTTTTTGGCGCCCAACATGGGGCCCCGAGGTTTTCTTTTTGTTTGAGATAACAACAAAACGGGTAAAATGCGGATTGCTTGGCCTCATAAGATCTTGTCACCTCATTTGCAATACGTGTTTCCCATGCTAATGCTCACCTTCCGTGAGAGTTGGGTTAAGGTTTTGTTTCTGTTGTACTATGTGATGCTCATCTATGATAGCGTGCAGTCATTGGTCCTGGGGCTATTTACAGTTGTGTTTGAGAAATTTGGGGAGTTCAAATATCTTTGGAATGTTGACAAGACCTCAGTAGATATTTTATTATCTGAAAAGAGGGAGGAGTACTACAAGACCATAAGCAATCTCATTCATGTTGGTATATCTCTGAATATTTCTTCAGTGAGAGAACTGTTCTCAAAGTAGAAGACAGGGATTCCTTCCAGACAAGGAACAATGTGGAACATATTTGTTGACTGCAGAGTATCCAACTGAAGTGTACCAGTTCATTTAAAAATAGAAGGCAGAACTCTAATGAAGAATGTGGTCCTAGAAAACAGCAGTGGGTAGTGCTTAAAATACATAGGACAGCAATAAGAAACCATGTCTCTTTAACAATTTATAGCAAGGAGTATTAAAAAATTCTGTTTAAACTGTAACACTGTATTTATGAATCTTATTTCTTAAAACCAGTCAACAAGTTCCCAGATACCAAGGAGTCTTTGGAGGTCCTCAGCACTGTGCAAAAGTAGATTAAGCTAAACTTACTGTCTATGAATGCTTTATCTGTGTAAATATATATATGTATGTAGAGACAAAAGTATCTTTACCCAGCCTCATCGTGACCATAGGAATAAAACATGCTGGGTTGCAGCAAGGATCACAGCTACATAACAAATTGTCTAACATAGTGCAGAACTGTGGATGCTTATAGGAGAGTATAAAAAACATTTTTTCTGAAATTCTCTTCCAGATTCAGCAGATTAAGGCTTTCTTGAGCTAGGGGTATTTGCACACTCAAACAGTCACAAATGAACATAACTTCCATTAATTTGTCTCCCCATTTTTAATATATTTCCAGTTTTCTGCTCCACAATATTCTTTGGCAATTATTTTCACAATCTAATATATGTTGTATAAAAATGTTATTTGCTTTTGTTCTGTTTTAAAACTTTTTCCTGATATCTTCATCCACTGATGAATTCTTAGATAACATATGTTCTATTTATATTAACATATATAGTCAATTAATAACATTGTGCATTTCACTTTAACAAACTTTTTGGGTTTTGATTTTCTCTTCAAGTTTTTCAGCTAAATGGGGGAATTCCCTCTTTGAGGATGCAAGGACCAGAGTACTTTTCTTCATTCTTGTTCACAACAAACATAATTCTGTTTATTAAATCACATTTGTTTGACAAAGGGGATAGAATTTAATTTCCCTATCTCTTTAAGATCAAACCATACAATGATATAATACAAATTTAGTTCCAAATGTTTAAGATCTATCATTTTATAGAGACATTGCAGAGGTTTCCTCATAAAAAGTGGGAACAATTGCACAAGCTACATACATTTTTTTGTCATTTTCCATCAGTTAGCCAGGTGAATGAAGTTTAATTTAGTCTTCATTTTTCCAATAACAAAAATCCAGTTTCCTGTTAGGTGATTTATCTTCCCAGTTTTGAATTTCAGCAAAACTCCTTGTATATATTTCTGTATTTAACATACAAAAAGATATCAATCTAACATAATTTCATGGTTTGGTTTAGTTCATTATTTTTAATTTAGTGTGGCATAACATGTAAGCTAGTAATAAACAGGTCAATGTTGAATATTGATGTTTCTACAAATTATCTTCTATCGATATTTTCATTACTGCTTACAAGATACTTCCTCTGAAACCATTCATTATTTTTTGTTATGTCACACTATGCTGTGTGAAACTGAGGTACATGTCACAGCTACGCACACACTATAAGATTCTTACATAGCTGTAATCACTGGGACTTTAAAGGGTAACACGGTCCTAAAAAATCAACATAGTCTATAAAAGAAATATATAGAGGTACATATTGTGCTTTTTGTAACCATATCCATGAAACTATTCAAAACAGAGAGATGAGTTTACATAATTTCTATGAACAAGTAATAGGTGACAACCAATTGGTGTTAAACTTTCCTAAATTATGTCATGGCTAGACTGAACAGAGACTTGAGGTAAGGTGCATGAGCATATCTTCATTTTCTGAGCTCACAGTAACAATGAATTAGGACATGGAAAGCAAATTAAAAATCACCTTCTTATATTGAAAATTATCACTCTTTCCACCTGAACTGTCAGCTTGGTGGTACTGTTTGAATTATTATGAAATGATGTCCTGTTTATGGAGTAGGTGGTCACTGTTGATTCAGTGTGATGTCTTTCTGACAACATACTCTGAGCCTTTCTGTAATTTAAAACCAGAAGAAGCACAGTAGTCTATAATTCCTGTGCGCCTGACAGTGATCGCTATGTTCAGAAAGGTTTTAATGATACAGCTAGCTACGTCACTATTTTGCTTCAAGAGCATTTTCTTTTACATAAGCTGTCCTTAAAGATTAGAGTATAAACTTTTATTTGTAACAAGGGATCATGGTGAAACTGCCAAGTAGAGAAGCTGAGCTCAAGAGATTTATTACATTCACTGAAGCTTTAAAAAAAATATAAATGCTGTCAAATCTGTATTGAAGAAATTTGTGTGTCTAATGCTCAGAAAAATTGTAAAAAAATCAGGTTCAGATTTATCTTATTTTCCTTATGCCAAAGCTGCAATATATTTCAAGATATGATCATTATTTGAGATGGAGTAATTAAATGCAATGCTTTTTAGAAAAGAAAAAATGGAAAGTGTGCCAAAGTTATCCACAGATTATATTATTCATTTAAAAAGCACCAGGAAATGTATACATAACAGTACAGTTCCAAAGTCTGACTTTTATCAAATAGTCATAATAATGATAAAAAACTGAGATGAGTACTCTATATTTAGGAGTTTCAGTCTTCCCATCTCTGAAACTAAATGAGAGCTTTGCCTCCACCTCAGAGGCCCAAAAGAAAACATTTTCTTTTAATGAAAATATCTACTAAGGAAAAACTTTCTGAAACCATACTTGCTGTATTCACACCAAAGAATTAAGTAGTGATTGAAAACTCTAGTATTATATACATTTCCTCCTGATCCTGAAATGCACATCGAAATTGCAAAATTGGATCAGGCTACATTAACTGGGCTTCCTATATCTTAGGATAGAGTTTTGACTGGTAGACTTGTATACTTTTTTCTTCCCAGAAGCCTGTCTGCTGAAGTGTAAGAATAAAGAGTATTGCTTGAAAGGATAGCTTGATGTTATTTTATTTGTTTATTCTTCATTATTCTAGGTGTATGGATCCGTTCATTATTTACAGAACCTATTCTGAACACAGAATTGTTCATTCTGTCATGAGCTTTTCAAAATGCTTGCCAGTGCATCCACTGCATTTTTTAAAGATGCTGATGAATTTGTGTAGATACACAGTCCTTCTGTGAGGTAACTCCATTTCACACATGGGGAATTGTCATAAATAGCTTAAGGCCAAAATTTTCCAAAGTATCCATTCTTCAGGGTGCTAATTTGAAACACACAGAGGTGAGTTTTTCAGAATACTTAGTGCTTTGATAGCATTTGTATGCATTTTACATCTTTATATGCTGAAAGCAGAGCTCCTTGTTCATTTCTGTAAAATGGAGCTAAGGTGTGTTCTTTGAGCTATCCAAAATCATATACTAAGTCTGGTTTAAATGATCTGTCCAGCTTCTCACAAAGTCACTGAGTGGCAGAAGCAAGGACATCCACCACTGCTCTAGGGCATATGTCTTTTTTTTTTTTTTTTTTCTTTCTTCTTCTTCACTGAGCTTCTGAATGGGTGCAGCAGAATACCATTATTCCTGCCCTACTATGAGTGCCCTCACCATTAGTTCTTTACTTCTTTTTGTTCTTCATACTTAATAAGATCAGGATCTTGTGGAAAGGGATCACAAAATTATGAGCTGTATAATAAATACCTCTGCAATAATTTGTTTGACACACATTCTGTGAGCGTTTAGTCTCAGGCTTATACATGGGGGACAAACATTTCTGGATCTGGAGATGTCTCTATTCTCAGACTCTCCTTTTTGCCTTCATCTTCTCCAGTGCTTTTGTAGTGGTGGAGGAGACCAACATGTTGCTGTGAGTGCTCTCTCTTTTTATTCCTCTCCATGGGCATACCCAAACCCATCTTCCTTTCAGGCTCTTACCTTCCTGATCCCATCTTTCCTGCATCTCCCCAACCTCTTTTTCCCCATGTTCCTTTGTCTTAGCTCTTCCTTCTGCTCTTCCTCCCTCAATCTCCAAACCATCCCAGCACCTTTTCCTACCTCCCATCCTCCTTCAAAATTCTTCTTCCATTGCCTAGCTATCCAACTCTTCTTCCTTTTCCCTGGCTATCTAAGCTCTTGGCTTTCAGCAAATCCCTACCTCCTGAGGGTGCCAACTCTCATCTCAGCACTCTCCTGATCCATGGCACTCTGAAGCACTTCTGGGACAAACAAGCGTTGATAATTCTTAGGAGGACACATTACAGCCTAGTCAGGTTTTGAATGTTTTCATTTACCTTCTTGACTCCAGCTACCTGTGATCACCTCCTCCTCCTTCCCCTGGATCACCATCCCTCACACTCTGTATTTGTAAGTGCCAGTTTAGTTAGTACAGCCTTCCAGGAAGAAATGTGCATAGCACATCTCCTGGAGGAAAGAGGAGGAGGAGGTGGCACCAGGCACTTAACAGAAGGGAAGGGCACAAAGTGCTATCCCTTCAGGGAACTAGGCCATCCTTTTCCTTACACATGTTCACCAGCAACTGTCTCTTCCCTTTCCACTTAGTGACTTGACAGGACTGTCGTATCCCACTAGCTTCAGCTCTCAACAACTCTTCCCTGGAGCAAACGAATACGCTCAGGTTTCCAGCAGTGGTCAGCAGTGGCCTATGTGAAGCCAAGCAGCCCTGCTTTCCTGCAAACTTTCTGGAATCAGATGCTTCTTGCATACCCCTTTTGTTACCAATTACTGTGTCAACAGCCTACATATATTCTATATTCCCAGTCCCATCTAGTACACCCAAATGAGATGAGAGTGCATGGGTCACAGCAGGCAGAGTATAACATTAATTGCCATCTGCATATTGTAATGTTTTAATGGTTTATCAGTTGGCCAAGTTTGGGAGAACAGTAACAAAAAAAATAAATTATGGTTATTTTCTTACATTTAATAAAATAAGAAAGCATGACATCTTTCGAAAGAAAAAAATCTCTGCTTTAAGAGTGTTATTAATATAAGGAATAAAAATATTTTCCATAAGCTCTTCCTGGGCAAAGGCTAAAATCTTTTAACTGATATTTCCTCAGCAAATTCTCTCTTCTGTAGGCATAGCATGGAAAATTCCCATCTGAGTCGTACATTAAGTTTGACAAGATTAAAAGTAATTACAGACTGAGTCTTTTAATGGAAACTAGTAGGCATCCTTAAGTACAGGCTTTACTACTTACACCACCTGTAACAAACAATTTTATTGTATAATCATAAAAAACATCTGTTGCTGATTTGTACCACTAGAACACTTTAAAATTTTATATTTTTCTAATATATCATACACACATAATAGTCTATGTAAACCCATTTAAAAACTCTTTAAAGCAACATTTCTTTAGTATTAGAAACAGTTTTTTAAACTCTAAAGTACATGTTCTTTCATAATAAATGGGGAAAGGCAAGAGAAACATGTTCTGTTAGTCTATTTACATGCTTTTTAAAATAAGATATATTCTATTGAAATCACACAACAGAAACAGATAGCTTGTCAGTAAGCACTAATAGAACTATTTCCTACTAACAATATTGCAACTGTTAGCTGCAAAATGGTTAGAGACATACTATTCAATTATTACAGGATGCAGAACCACCTCTCGTGATGAGAAGAATGTAGGTGAAGTCAGTTTGCTCTTTGCTTTGCACAAGTTCCCTTGCTGTGAAAGAATACTACAGAATCAGTATATCAGTATCAAAAGATGTTGACTGCTTCATGGGCAATGCGAGGATGTCTTTTGTCTAATTAGCCAAGTTATTTAAACAGACTATGAAATGATAATGTATGAGTATATGGTTGCAAAATTCTCCCAAACCACGAATTCATATTCTAGCAGGAGTGACTGAGTGTATCTTTCCCTGAGTTGCCTTGAAGACCTGAGAGGCTGGAAGACATCTTTCTAAGCACTGTGGCCAGGATTCAAAACCATCTCAAACTTCCTAAAATCTCTTCCAAAAGAACATGAGATGCTTTCAAGAGAGAGATTGGCCTGGAGTCACCTGTTTGCTGACAGGTGTTTATCAGCAAATGGCTCTTACCATGCAGCCACCCCTCATAAATGGTTTGATTTACACTGCTTTTCTGCTTCTGTTTTCATTTACAGTAAAATGTGTGAGTAAAAAATTCTGTTAGCCAGTCTCAGTACTGCTTTACAACCATTTTGCAATGATGGTATAAACGAATACAGGAGATACAGCCATGCAGAGAATCATATTCCTCTTTTATTCTTTTGAAAAATTCAAATTCATAGAGTTCAATATAATAAGGAAACAATATTAAAAGAAAATGAGAAAGCAAAGAATACTGTCGTTATTCAATCTGCACTAGTACAGCTTTGTTAAAGACAAGAATATGGAAATGTTAATTCACATATGTTCAAAATAGAGACAAATTTATATTATACTTGCACTGGGATGTTGGAGTTTCCCATTTAATTCTCTGCAGTGAATGAGAGTGAAGATAAAGAAAATGCTTTAGACTGAAAAATAATGACCTACTCAAATGCCTTACTTCAATAAAATATTTATGTGCCAGAAGCAAATAAAGTTAAACTATGCTTTTTACATTTTTTCTGTCTGCCTTTTTTCACTCTAGAGGCACCAGCAAACTATAGGAAAAACAATTATGTCATTATGTTTTGAACTGTTTTGGATAGATAAATGAATGGATAGATATAAACACAACTATAGAATGGTGTGGGTTGGAAGGGACCTTTAAAGATCATCTAGTCATCTTCAACTAGATCAGGTTGCTCAAAGCCCCGTCCAACCTGACCTTGGGGTTGGGCATCCACAACTTCCAGGGTTTGGGCATCCACAGCTTCGCTGGATCACTTCTTCCAGCATCTCACCACCCTCATTGTAAAAAATGTCTTCCTTATAGCGAATCTAAATCTACTTTCATTTAGATTAAAACCATTGCCCCTTGTCCTGTCGCTACAGGCCCTGGTAAAAAGTCTTTCTTCATCTTTCTTATAAGCCCCCTTTATATATTGAAAGGTCACTATAAGTTCTGCCTGGAGTCATCTCCAGGCTAAACAACCTCAACTGTCTCAGCCTGTCCTCACAGGAGAGGTGTTCCACTCTGATAATTTCTGTGGCCCTTCTCTGGACCTGCGTCAACAGGTCCATGTCTTTCCTGTACTGAGGACTCCAGAGCTGGACACAGTACTCCAGGTGGGGTCTCACCAGATGTCCTGGTTTAGCTAGGATAGGGTTAAGTTTCCCCAGCAGTGGGGGGAAGCTCTAGCTGGGTTATTCAATACCATGCTGACATGTCACCTCCTGGCGCCCAAGCGCGGCAGCGCAGGAGAATCGGTGAACGCGTGTGTTATGCGATCTCTCTGCTCTCACTGCTGTATCGGTAGATATTTTGCTCTGTTCATTGTTATTATTGTTATTGTTATTGTTATTGTTATTGTTATTGTTGTTGTTTCTTTTGTTGCTGTTGCACTGTTGTATTAAACCTTTCCTTATCTCAGACTGGGGCTTTATATTTCACTCCCTTTGTGGGGGAGGGGCAGCAGCCGCATGGTCTCAGACCCCAGCAGGACCTAAACCACCACACCAGAGCAGAGTAGTGGGGGAGGATCACCTCCCTCGACCTGCTGGCCACACTTCTCTTGATGCAGTCCAGGATACAATCGGCTTTCTGGTCTGTAAGTGCACATTGCCAGCTCATGTCCAATTTTTCATCCATTGCTATCCCCATGTGCTGCTCCACAGGGCTGCCCTCCATTTGTCCACCCTCTAGTCTGTACTGATATTGGGGATTTCCCTGACGAGGTGCAAGACCTTGGCCTTGTTGATCTTCATAAGGTTCACACTGGCCCGCTTCTCAAGCCTGTCAAGCTCCCTCTGGATGACATCCCATCTCTCAAGCACATCAACTGCACCATGCAGTTTGATGTCATCTGCAAACTTGCCGAGGGTGCACTCAATCCCCTTGCCAGTGTCATTAATAAAGTTATTAAACAGTGCTAGTCCCAATGCAGACCCCTGAGGGACACCACTTATTACTGATCTCCATTTGGTCATTGAGATCTTGACTGCAACTCTTTGGGTGTGGCCATCCAGTCAATTTTTTATCTATTGAATAGTCTGTCCATCAAACCATATCTCTCCAATTTAGTGACAAGCATGTTGTGTGCAGACATGTTGTGTGGACTAGAAACTCAAGGAAAAATGCTCGAATCACTCCTGCTAGGATTTAAATTTATGTTTTGAGAGAATTTTGGCACTCATACATTATTATTTTTAAAGTTAACTAATAATAGTTTGATTAACTATTTTTGCTACTTAGACCATGTAATCATGAGCAACTTTCTAGATTGTTGATATATCAGAAAGTTTCTTTTGAAGTCCTTTTTTCCCAGTTATAAAGATTCAGTAGGTCTGTTGCTTATGATTTAATTCCTCGCAGGAGTGACTGAGCATCTTTTCTGGAAAGCCGAACCACCTGTTATGCCATTAAATATTTGCTGCTTTTGATAGAGACCTGAAAGGACTGTGTCTTAATCTTATGTCTTAACAAATAACAAAGATCACACAGCCTACACTTAAAGAGTTCACCGAGAATTTCTTCCCCAGATTTTGCCTTCCCTTCTCTACACCTATACAATGCTTAAGGTAGTCACCCTCCTTCTTCAGTTGGCTGTGTGCATTCCTGGGCTATAAGGGCTACACAAAGTAGAATACTTCTGATAGAAATGTCCTGCATAAATGTGCTTGTTAACTACACCTACTAACAATGCCTCACCCCATAATTTTGGGAAGGATCCAGGATTCTAATTCAGGAAAAGGGCCTGTTCACACCAGTTTCACTACTGAAACAAGAATCAGGTCTGAAGAGCTCAGCTAGTTCATTATATTGCATTGTTAATGGAAACAGTCATTCCTTTGAGCAAAGCTCAGGTTTTGGTTCAGTTTGTGTTCACAAGCAATGATAGGAGAAACCAGACTTTGCATTTTTGAGGTCCACATATCTGGTGGATACGTGTGTGTGTGTGCATGTGTGTTTCTCAAACTTAATTCCAAATGTCTCTATTTAAACAGGAATAAAAGCACATTTTGTCTAAGTCTTCCATACAACACACACATGTGGCTGTTACCACTTTAGCTATCAATATAGACAGAAATCATCCACTGATCTCAGCTGTCTCTTTTGGAGAAACGTGGTGTTTTGCACTCCTTCCCCAGAAGGACATCTGTCTTGGGGAGGGAGACAAGCTGTGCTCTCAGAGATTGCGTCAGGTAACCAATATAACTCTGTAAGAGCTACAAAAAATATTAACAAGTGCAATAATAGGGAAGGTACAAAGTAAATGAGCTTGAATTTTACAAAGAAAAAAATTCTGAACAACAAATAAAATGGTTTGAGGAGTTGTTGGGCCAGTTTGGATTGTATATCACTGTGCAAAAGATTAATTTCTTTTGTAGGAAATCTACAAACTTCTGGATTGAATTGCTGCAATCTTATTAGACGTGAGAAGAGATATTTAATCCAATCAGGAGTGAAATCACAGTAGTAATAGAGTTTATCACAGGGCAATAAGCACAAAAGAGATATTTTTATGTTACTGTATCTGTGGATTAACTAATGAGGATAAGGTTTAAAATTATGTTTGAGTAAATTACTACTCACTAAATGAAACTTCTGATACAGAAGGCTTGGGAGATATCTACTATAGTTAAATACTACTTTCAGATTAAGAAATGGGTAGGCTTTTGTTATGCATGAAAATGGCTTGCATTTTTAAAGTGCAAATTTAGGAAAATTACATGAAATAAAATAGATAATATTTATCACAAGGCCTTAAAGTATGAGCTATCATGTAGCTGAATTAGGAAGATTGTTTTGTGGTAAGTAAACTTCAAATCAATGTAGAAGTAAAAACCTAAACTAATTGTAAGAAAAGCACATATATTTGAAATTTTATTGCAATCAAAATACGGTAACATTCCTAGATTGTATAAAAAAGTAATGAATACAGAATAAGGCAAACAGGAGAATGAAGAACAGTTAGCTAAGCATACTTTAAAAGCAATGTAAAGTTTTAGAAGTTTGAATGACTGAAAGGATCACAAGATAATTCAGGTTGGAAAGGGCTTCAGGAGGTCTCTAGTCCAACATCCTGCTCAAAGTAGGGTCACTTCTGAGGTTGTTCTGGGCTTTATCCAGGCCGGTCTTGGAAACCTCTGAGGATGGAAACAGCATAGCCTCTCTGGGCAATCTGTTCCAGTCATTAAGCTAATAAAGGGTCATGAAATGGGCAGTAAAGTAAGATGTTACTGATTACAAAAAAAAACTGAAGTCAAAATATTTTCTTCCTAGTTGTCTTTAGTTATCAGCATATTACTCTGTGGCTATTTGGGAGGTAAATTGCGTTCTGCAGCCATGACTGCATTTCAGGTAACTAAAGGGTGTAGAAGTTTGATTTGTTTATATTTGTAATAAATGCGTCAGTCATCCAATCATATGAATTCATGTAGTCTGAGTCCAGTCAATCCTTCTTACATAGTACCTCATTCGGACCAGTCCATATCACAACATGTGGAAGCATAGATTTGATTTTTCACTTATATGTGGAATGAGTCTTTTCTGTTATTGTGATGAATATGGCTTTTTTTATTGAAAATTTCCATCTCACTGGCCTTTCATGTTTCACATTTCATAGCTAGAGCTTGTGGGTGGAGTTACTAAAACAAGAAGACAGTATGGAAGGGAAATAGTCAAGGCAGTTTTTCATTTCAGTGAACTGTGAGTTTCACTTCCATGTTCTTGATGACATGGAGTTTTTTGTTATTTTTTTGTTAAGGATCTACAGGAGGTGCAGTAATTACAGTCTTCAGCTACAAAATAAGTTATTGCAAATATCATGCAAAGACTTTCTTTTTAAAACTGTACTTCACTAAAATTACCCCCTTTTGTAGCTTCAGTAACACTGTAATTTTTATTTAAAAATTTAATCCATTTAAAGAAATACGAAGCAACTAAATTCTGCTTGAATCCTATGGTAAGATCCTGTGGTAAGAGTAGACCATGGAACAAATTGGCAGTACTGGCTCCGAAATTTGACCCAGCCTCTATCTTATCTCCAGCTCTAGTCAGTAATGGACGCTTAAGAAAAGACTTATAGAGATTTCTCCTTTGAGGAGCTTCCTGGCCCAAAGAAAGATATGCTGATAAACAAGGTTTTAGAATGGGTGCTGAGGGAATAATTAGATCCACAATTAATGTATTCACACATGTTATGTCATGTAGTGCATCCAAGTACTGAGATGGCTCTCATCTCTGCATGCTGACAGCTACAAACACCATCTTTCTTTCCTCAAAATATACAAAGGTAAAAATATCCATCAATCAATTTGGCATTGGGGACAACAAAGCAAAAACAGAAAGAGAAATTAAAACTGCGCGGTGATGGTGTCAAAACCACAAGAGCACAACCTGCCTGCCCAGCTAATTCCTTGTGTAGCTAGATCTACACTAATGAAATGGGCTATGGTGTAGGCACAGGCATTTTCTTCCGACATCATCTATATCATTTAGTTGTTAACATGCTCCATGCCACAGCTCTGACCTCTGGCAACCAGAAGTAGCCTGAGAAATGCCTGGACCAAGTCACTGGGACAACATAGGACAAGGATTTTTCTCTTCTGTTTATTTCTTTAAGGAGGTGGTGTTTGTTTTGTTTTGTTTTGTTTTGTTTTTCTTGTGGAGAAGAGCTGTCTTATGCCTCCTGCTTCATCTACTTTACTGCACAGGCAGATGCAGGCTCTCAGGCTTGTGTGTTCATGAGATTCGTGCGTGGCTTTCTTGCTGGGGCAGGCAAAACAAGAAACAAGGATTCTCCAGGGGCATGGAAGGCAGCGGAGGCAGTCAGCAACCTGACTGCTGGGTACCCCTCGGGTGGGGGTTACAGCAGAGACACAGATATCTCCCACCACTGGCAGCCACCTCTGACTAGAAGAAGCCTGAGAATGAGACAAGAAGACTGGGGAAAAGGAAAAGCACAGACTGATGATAGTAGAAACTGAAGTCTCCGGTTTCAGAGTCAGATAATCCAACTATCTGTACAATACAGCTCGACCTACATTTGGCAGCGTAGTTCATTAAGCCTTGCTAATGTCACAGACTTCAATCTCTGAAGTGATGTTGCCATGACCACTTCCCTTGATAGTTTATTCCACGGTCCAGTTGCTTCTGCTGTTTTTCAAAATGGAACTGTAAATTACAGAGTGTTAATACACAAAGATTTGTTCGTGCTTATTCTGGATGGGAAATTTCTAACCGGAGTGGTGGGGCTTTTGTATCTGAGGGTAAAGGTTTCTACAGTGAAACATGAATTAATTTTTGATAGCTTAGAAAATTTTAGTGGATTCATTTCTGTAAGATAGATTCAATTATGCATTTTCTTTCTTTGTAAATGACTGACAAGTACATTTGCAGTTATTATTCAGAGCCCTCAATTGGTTTTACCAATGATTATTTTTGATTTTGAAACAAGAAAATTAGGAGACCTAGCTGTGATTTAATAATGGTGTCTGCCTCATTTTAGACTTCTCTGGGGACAGCTGCCTTCATGAGCTTACTGCTCAATGATACATATTTAAATAGCCTATAGGTAATGAAAATCAACTGAGGAATTACTTAATACTGAATTGTGCAACTATGCAAAAAAGTGCATATGCATACACATGGTTGCAAATTTTACCTTGTTAACATCTGTTCTCCTCACACACCAGGATTAAGCTGGTTGTAAGTAAATAAATATATAAACTCTATGATTAAGTTTTGTCCTAATTCACTAGAACTGAGAGTTGCTATTGTGCTCAGGCAGATAGACCATGAAAGATATAAGATGGGGTAAAAACCCAAAACTAACAAACCCAAAACAAACCCCAAAAGCTAATGTCTTTTAGCAGTTTGATGAGGCTGGAAAGAAGAATGACCCTCCTGAGACAATGAGTCCAGCCCTTGCTCTCAGAGACAGCAGCACTTATATGACCTTCTTTAACAAAACAGTGACAGTTTTGGGGCCCATGACTTCCATCTTCACTGTGTTCCAAAAATGAGTTATTTTGGTTTTCTTTTTCTGCTTTCTGGAGAAATTTGTTCTTGGTCCATTTGTTGCCATTTTCCTTTGGTGCTGGTCATGGCTGTTAGTGCAAAGATTTTCTTCTCCTCCCATTGATTTTTTTTCATTCTGGTTTTATGCAATGGTGATATCTCCTTTAAACTTTCATTTGATGAAGCAAAGAACTTAAACTTTTTTTAGTTTCCATATAGAAAACATTTCCTTCTTCCTATCAGCTTAATCTTTTTCTGTTCCTATGCAATTCTAAGATATCTCTTGAACAGAATTATACATAGCATTGAGACCTTAAGAGGGTATTGTTACTTTCATGGCCCCACATCATCTGGTAATCAGCCAATACTTCTTTGTTGTATTTCCCCTTAGATCCAGCTGAGCTCCTGACATTAAAAAAATCTCGTTTTTATTTTCCAGAAATAAGAACTTGCATTTTGTCTTGATCAATTTCAGCTAAGAAATAATCTGGCTCAAAAAGCTTTGAGAACTTTTGCTCTTCCTGAGGTTTACAGTTAAGCAAGACCATACACACCTGGAAGGAATTAGGAATCAATAAATTCATTTTAGGGAGTGAAAAAATTACATGAGTTTTAAATGATTGACTGATTTAGCTTTCAGTTTTGATTTATGATGAGTTTATGATGCTGAAAACATCAACCTTTGTCTGTTACCTGACAATAGCTGCATGATGTGCAGTCTGTGAATAATCTTTCTCAGACCATTTACTGTCCTTGTTCCAAATGTATTCCTGTGCAAAAACCCTAAATCATACTTATGTTTCATATTAGCTCCTAAACAAAATGACACAAACATCTGGGAACAGATACAATATGCAGTGCTCTTCCAAAGAAATGTATTATTGACACTCCCCCTGTTCTCTAACACAAATAATTCTTTCTTCAGAAAACAACATTTAACCTTGGTACCTGTAAGCTTCAACTAAGATTTTACCATGAAAAGCAAGGGAAAAGAGTTGTGTTGCAGTTAATTATATCGTTTCCCACAGCAGTGATCACAGATTCAGAACTCATGGGGGAAAGTGGAAAGTATGAATTTCTGCTAAATCTCAAATAGGAGTTCTTCCCTTAAGGAGAAATCAGAAGGAAAGTTGCTTTAATTTTTATATACTTGTTACTCCAATACAAACTATAAAATAAAATCTTATACTGAAGTATTGCTTTATAGACTTTTCTTCATTTTGCTTCCTTGCTGTTTTTTTCTTGTTATAATTGTCATATTATTTCCTGATCACAATTGGTAAAAAAATATCCAATAATGTGTATTATACATGAGACTACACGATGTCAAAGGAAGACCCCGATAGCTTATTACATCAAAGAGATAGTAAAAAATGGGTGAAGTCTGAAACAGCATCACAGCCTTTGAAAGCAGCATCTGCACAAAGTTTCCTGAAACAATGGCATGAAATTATGTGCTGTGGAGCTAGGTCTCAGAGGAACAGAGACCAGTGAAATGTAGTAATCCTAGGAAAATCTTACCAGTCATGGATATAAAGAAAGACTCTTCCAAGGTTTCTATTGGGAAACTGATTACATCTTCATTAAAGTCAAAGACTCCCACCTCAACTGTAAAGAGTGGCAGCCTTTTTTTGGCAATTTGTGTATTGTTAAATGTTTTTTCCCTTGTAAGAACCTAACCATTATTCTTTACAATTTATTGATAAAACTTGATGTGATGTAGTTTTTCTAAAAAAATTAATAAGGACTACCTAGAGTAAAAGCTAAATGTATCATTATTAAAATTAGTCTAAATTTCCCTCATCTTGCACAACAACAGTCAGTTCTTTCTATCTGAAAGAAATGTTTACAACTTTAAGGCTTTCAACTTTTCATCCTGACAGATTTTCCATCAAGGGATATCAGCCAAAATTTTCCTAGGAACCACTACTTGTCAATGTGAAAAAAACCAACAGAATGCAATCACACCCATCTAATCAAGGAACAAAGATAATTTACATAAACAGTTAAACACAGTAAAGCTCAAATTTCAGATATTTCCAGGGAAGTAGCCTAGAAATCTTCTTCTTCTCCTGCCCTTTCCCCATATCATCATCATCTCAGAAAAGCCCCAGACACCTAAGAAAACTTCATATGCATTTGAGAAAATATTTATAGTCATGCCTAAATTGTTTAAGAGGGATACACTGGAATTTCCCATTCGTCACACTGGTGAGGTCTTTTTGCAAAAGAAAACAAGCTCATATTCTCCTTCTATTTAAAAGCTAGTCTCAAAACAAAGACACCAGAGGAAAATTAATGTGTTTTCACTTTGCAAAAAGGATTGACTAAGTAACAAAAATATCTGGTAAGACTATCTCATTCAGATAAGATAATTTTAAATGTCCTTTTGAGAAAGATCTATATATTTAGATAGAGACCACATGTTTAGATAAAGCTATAATCTTCACCGAAGTGAATTTAAGATAGATAATGAATCTTCGACATTTTTCTGGTTGTTAATCTTCTCATAACAGTGAAACATCTGATAAAGATCCACGTTTGCTACAGAAAAAAGGTCTTATGAGCTGTAGGAAATACAGTAATTAATCAACATTTCTTGATAGTACTGGAAAAGTTGATTTGTTCCTAACACGTCCCTTGAATAAACATTTTCTGCTGTTCACAAAGTAAGATTTCCTGACTCCTGAGTTACCTGTGGCCCAAACCTTGCTTGTACTCCAAGAAGTCATCTGCTTGTCTCCTCTTGCCCATAGTTATGCACCAGAGACTGCAAAGTGATGCTGCCACTCTGCTGCTTCCGCGTTGCCACTGGCTCCCTGCAGAGCCTCACAGGTACACCCAAAACTTCTGTTTATCCTATATATACAAAGCATGTTGGCCCACTGGTGAGCATTGCACTTCTGGGCCCTGAATCTCACCTCATCCCACAAGAGGTCTGCAACAGGAAAAAGGGTACCATTCTGCAGAGAATGATAGACTCATAGTTGGTTTGAAAACCACATCAGATTTTTTTTGACTTATCAATCGTTAACACCTGAAGAGATGACAGATGCACCTGCAGCAGCAGTGATCTCTATGTTCACAACAATAGGCAACATCAGGCTTTGGAGAGGAGTGAGCAGAGACTCCAAAGGTAAGTGGGGCTGCAGCCTTTTTTTCATTAAGATCATGACAGTACAAGTTGCACAGGGAATAGATACATTAGAGAAGTATATGGGGCACAAGCAAGATCAAAGGACTGTAAGGTACATACTCAGCCAAAGCAATCTCCAAATGTTGTGGGATGGAGTTGCTACTGTCTTCTAAAGAGTGTTGGCTTTAAGCAATGTGTATATAAACCTCTGTCCAACTTAGACTTGGAATTAGAGTGTCTCATGGGTTCCCTCCTTCTCCAAACTGAATGTGTCCATTTCTACCTCATTTTCTACACTTCCCCTAAAATGAGTGACTTTGCTTTGATTCTAACCAAATGCTGGTTTGGGACCAGCAAGCCACTGGGAATCCTATATGCTTAAAAATTCCATCAGAATGGTCAAACATAACTAAGTTTTCAGCCTACAATACAGCAAAGTTCATCCTCTCTTTACCCTTTTCTTGGGTTCCAACATTTTTCCAGTCCTCCTATTTCTACTGCACACCATTGCACATTCTGTTTCTACATGTTCAATCTAAACTAAAGCCACCAAAACCAAAGATATTTCAGATGCACTCGGAGGTCTTATCCTAATGACATACAACAGTACATTCCTTAGTTGTTGTATAGGGGTTCTTGAAAAGACAGTGAGTTTATCCCCACATAAGCTTTTTTTAACAAGTTACAGTATTATTTCTGTAATAAGTTGAAGAAGTTGAGATACATTAAAATTGTGTGTCTTTCTCAAGGTCACAACAAATCTGCCAAACTGGAAATTTGACCCACATTTTCTCAGTCATATCTCAGTGCTTAACAACAAGATCCTCTTCTCTTGCATCTCTTGGAGTTACACTGATGTAACACCAGTTTGAAATCACAATGAAGCTTGGATTTTTAAATTTTTTTTTTCCAGTTTTATTGTTCATTTCTACAATATGCATGGCATTATTTAAGAATAACAGGAGGCACTGGTTGGCACCAGTTTATTGGATTTTACTCCAGAAAGCAACAGAGTAGGTCAACAAGCAGTGACATACTAGAGGACACCAAAAACACTCTGCCAATACAAATCTTTCACCCTCTGCCACTTCACTTCTCATGGGCGTCAGTGCAGTAGTTGCTGCCATCCACAATGACATCTGACATATAGAAGACAACATCATTATTCTGCAGAGATTCTTGTAGAAGTGCACACAGGAAACACTTGACTGAAGCAGTTTAAAAGTGTGTTTCAGTGAACGGTATGAATTCTTGGAAGGAAACCCTAAATATATTTATGTCTTCTAAGTTCATGGTTCTTTTCACAGTTTCTTCACAGAAGTATTTCAGAAACACCTTGAAGCAGAAATCTTGTTTACTAATGATGTAATAACCCCTGTAGGTGTTGAACTGCAAAACAAACAAGTTTTAATACTTGTCCAGATAGCTTTGATTTACAACTCTAGTGGAAAGCCACAGAATTCTGCTGATTTCCAGGTGAAAATCATGTCACTGGTCTCAGAGAGAAAGTAGAAATGCTTAAAAGTAAAACTATCCTCCTGGAAGAGGAAATTTTGATAATGTCTTTCATAGTCACCATTTGCATCAAACAAGGTTGCGATTGTTTTAAAGGAACACAGATGCCACAGTAAAAACAAACAGCAGCCATAGTCAATAAAATCGTAGCTGCCATTTAAGAAATTAATGGTTTAAGGTTAAAACAACATAGTTTTCTTTAGGGGTCTTTCAGTCATTACAAGAAATCATTATGAATCAGGTTTTCTAAGAAAATAATTAAGAAATGAGCATTACAAATTCAGGGTGGCCAATCTGCTACTGAAACATATTTATTTTCAGTCGGTGGCTGGTCATCTCATCATGGCGACCCCTAATCATTTCTAACAATACAATCATAAGTATACACTTACGTGTTGCAATTATTTCTTCATTTTTTTTATTACACGTGTTTTGAATGTGTTCTGAGGCTGTGGTTCTAGTAACATTGCCACACTGCTTCATTCTGAGAGCATAGCTCACTGCTAGGGAGTTAGATATGGTATTGTCACAACAAAAAACATCTGTATTTGACAAACTTATTTTATGTGTTCTTTTGATTTTTACTTTTATAGTACCATTGCACTTTTTACAGTCTTTGAGCTGTCTGTGTATTTTCTCTACCACTGATAACAAGATTTGTCAGGTCTAATATTTATAGGTGCCTCTACATTTGCCATGTAGTACAAAGTCAGTTAAATGTCTGACATGCTAGACATTTTACCTAAAATACTTAACACACATTATGTGTTTCAGATAACTTCATAAAATCTAGAGTTGAGAGTTATTAGATATTAGAAGAGAAGCCAATAATCTACAATCCCTAACAATTTCCATTAGAAAGGTTCCGCTTCGTTCCAGTATCAGCATGCAGGTATTTTTACACTAACCAGTAGTAACTGGTTAATAACTAACTTGTAGTTATTACAACTTCTAAAATAAACGTACATGCTGATTTGTCTCAGTCCTATTGCCAACTATGAGTGACACAAAGCAGCCAGTTCCTTTTCCTCACTTGCAATCCTCAGAATTCCTGGAATTTTTTCAAAAAGACTGAACATTACAATGTCAGAGTGACAGAGTCCACAAGCAGTAACAGCACATACTACTCTGAGAACTGCAGACTGCAGCTATACCTTCTAAAACAGGGAAATGCGGAAGTGAAAGATGTACAGAGGGACTTCAGCCCTTCAGAGGGGCTTCATAACACTTGTTCAAGAATGGGACTTAATGATTCATTAACTGAAAGAAAACCTGTGTAATGTCTTTTCTTCCTATATATATAAATTTCCACTGATAATTTCCGTTGCACAATAACTACTAAAGTTTATTATTTTAGAAGACTAAAAGGAACTTCCTCACACATGAGGATTTTGTCCCTGTATCCTCTAATTTCATTAACAATTTCACTAAATGGACATAGCTTTCCATCAGGTTTAATAAGGTGCGGTTTGAAACAAAATCCATTTAAAATGTTTACTAACCAATAGCATGTAATGCTGGCATTGCATTAGGACTTATCTGATGAACTTGCCTTTGATGTCCCCACTCATGAAAGTACACTTCTGAACTGCACACCTTCCAACCTGCTACAAAGAGAAGGTGGGAAAGAGACTTTAGGCCCTCTGTGCCTTACAGAGAGATGTTGTTTAGTTCAGTTCTTTTAAACGGCATGTGAAATCATCAAAGGATTGACCTGTAATTTTGAAGTTTATGCAGAGAAAGTTATAAACAAAGCAACAGGGTTTTGGAGTCGCAGTGATTAGGTAGTCTCAGTCATAGGGTGGCCTCACAAAAGCACTAAGTACACAGCTTAGCAGAACTGTAGTAAAGGCAGGATGTTGAATTTGTAAGGATAGCAAATTTAGTGTCCAAAGACATTAGTCAAAAGATAGAACAGATGCAAACAGTAATGTGTCATGGCATTGTCCAGCCTTGGAAATCCCTCTAGATTGGGGAAGGTGCATGTCACTCAGCAAAAACAGACAAAACAGCAAAAACAGGAGCACATCCCTATCAATCAGGTGGATCTTGCAGCTCCTGGAGCACCATCATGGATTAGAGGCTCACTGATCATATTGGGTATGACAGTTTGCATTCAGACCTCACCAGGAAATTCGATCTTGAAAATGGTTCTGCTGTAATGTTAATCCTGCAAAGTGAAGCACTAAGAAGTTAAGGAATATAAATGGTGATAGTATGTTTATTGTCCTAACATTGAGTCATTTTCTTCACAATGATACATTTTGATATTCTTTAATTAGACAATACGCATTATGATTTCTGCTAGAATTCTGCCTTAGGTTATTGTAGTAAATAATAACCCAACATATGTGTTTTGACTGACTGACAGCCACCACTTGTAGTCAATCTAGCAATTATAGTTCATGGTTTCTGATATTTCTGTGCTCCAATCAACAATTTTATTTGTTAGAAGTAGTACCGACTGATACTATTAGATGTAATAATTCTCCAAAGGTTGAGTATATAATTCAGAAGGGAAACACTGTCTCTTGGAAATACTTCATATTGGTTAATTCCCTGTAGAATTTTATGGACACTCTATTCCATTATCAAAATTAATTGTGTGATTCACTGAGTGCTCAGTTCCAAGAAAACATTACATACTCTGTGTATCTGAACAGCTTTACACTTTAAATATCCCACAACACTAGATGCACTCTATACATACTCTCTAGGATAAGTGCTTTCTTCCTTGGGTTGGAGTGCTATAACTTCCAGTTACTTGTCACCCACAATATTTATCAGAGGAAAAAAAAGTCACATTCATTAATTAGTCAGGTGAAGATTTTAAAATATTTATGTCAGACATTAATGCCGATATGTCCCTCGTTCTCTCTCAGATTTTTCTTTTTTGAATAAATACTCCAAAAACATTTACTGGTGATGTTAGTGGGAGAGCTGTTATTTTGTTATGACATTGTTTCACTGTGTCTACTATTTGAATGAATGGATATACTTTTAAACTACAAATGCCAGGATCTTAAAGTTTCTAAGAGGAAATTCAAGACAGTCAGGTACAAGTAAAATATTTCTTAAAACTCAGTCTGAAAGGTTGAGAGGGACCATAAAATAAGAAGAAGGTAACTGTCTTAAATAAGAGAGTGGGAGACACAGCCATGAATATGTCTTCTCAGATATCTTGGAATAATAGTAAATGAAGATTAGTGTAAAGCAAATGCCATGATAAGACTTATTCCTATTTTCTCCTTATACATAAATGACAAGGTTTATAAACTATGAAAACATGGAGCAGCATATCAGACTGGAAGCACAAGAGCTTCCAGAATAATATAGAGACACATAACTAAAAACATTCTCATTATTAATAAATAAATATCGTTTGAGTACTGACAGCTGCAGAGTAATTGGTATTTGCAAAAAGTGTTGCAATATCTTGGGGTCTGAACCTACAAATGGCAGAGCCCGCTGCCTTTTCTGCAGTATTTTAGTTTTGCACATACATTGGATTTTAATTAAAAATCTCTTGAGGTAGTGACAGCTCATAAGGAAAAGAAAAATATAAAGATAACACAGAGCAAAAATACAATACATGAGGACCTTAGGTTCCAGTACTGAAACATTACTTTGCAACCTGCTTTTGGTTTGCTGAATGTTGTTTGCCTGCTATAATGATGGAACACAAATGCAATGAAAAAGAGCTCATGTTTTTCAAGTTGGGAAGATAGTGTATCTTGAATTTTACAAAATTTCAATATTCAGTGTATGAAGAGACAGAGATGGAAAGACTGTTTTCTGAAAGGGTTTGCATGAAGCTGACAGCCCCATGCATTGAAAACTAATTGAAAATAGTATAAAAATATATTTTTTAAAACGTTTAACTGATATTTTAACACACAGTTATCAGTGAGCGAACACTGCAGTTCAGGTGCTCCTGCTGGGCTGAATGCAGACCAGAGAAGGACCACACTGTGCCTACCATCAGCCTGCTATTATTTCTTCAACAAAACCTTCATTCCCTACTGCTACTAAATACTTACTTCCAAGCAAACATAAAACGAGCAGGGGGAAAGCCCATACTTCCCATGAAATTTAAGGCAAAATCCACTAACGATTGTTTTGCTGGCTCAGCCCTCAGATGCATGCATTGCACATATTATGTAGCTGTTCTTCTGAATAAAGCAAAAGAGGAGAATTTTCTATTTTGTATCCCTTCCCAGCTTTGACAGTGATGACTTGAACAAGTCATTTTTGTACATCCATTTCTCTGTTTATAAAATGGAGATAATAAGGCCTCATTTTTGAAGGATTCAGAGTTATCACTGAAAAACTCTGACTAAAGCTAGGTCTTATTATTAAGTACAGAATTAGCCATCAGATGTTCTGGAGGACAATAAATCCCTTTAGAGTGCATCTATTATTGTGCAATGCTTGTGGGGAAAAAAAAAAAAAAAAGGTATTATTCAAAGGAGTTGTGGGCAAATTCTTGAAAGCTCAATCTTCTGCCTCAGCTGCGAATGGACTTGACCTGCCTGTGTGAAAGTACTTCACTTCTTGGTTTACATTTCTGTCATACCTGCCATGACAGAAGAGAGGATGTTAGAGGTGTGTCTCTCTCCCAGGCAACACTCGCTAGTTAGTTCTCAACACCCCCTGCAGCAATACAAGAGCTGTGGCTCTTTGGTGTGGCCACATACCTCTGCCAGGCAGATTGGCTGCTCAGGGGGACTGATGACTTCCATTTGCTAGGAGAGACTGATCAACTTCAACGGCTGATTCCTAGTGACTTTAATGAGAGCACAAACATAGGCAATCCTGATCTAAGCAACACTGGCTGGGCTAGAAGAAAAGATTTAGCTACCGGTCATTGAATTATCTGTCTTCTCTTAATTTTGTAAGGGTTTCTTTTATCAATTTGAAATATTTTTGGTAATAAAAGGCTAGCCTCTTAAAAAGGATTTTTTTCTTTCATTCTAGGGAAGAATAAAATATAATAAGCTATAGAAAAAAAAACAGATATGCAAATTCACAAGAAACAGGGTATTATATCAATTAAAATATTTTGTCTTATTTTAAAATTTGTATAGAAATTATATTTTTTTTCCTGAATCTGGATTATATCAGTATCACTAGTAACATCAGCACTTTTCAAGATCTGAAGTTAACAGCTGCTTTACTTTCTAGGTAACCTTATATATACATATGCCAGAACTTACAGCAGGTGCTATGCAGTGAACTTAACCTTGTAGGAGTTGTTTTGATATTTATATGTCCTGATTTCTAACAGTTAGCAGTGTAGGATCTTACTGTCGCATCAATAAAATGATACTGGCTTGGTTGAGGTCCCTTGCAGCTTAATACTTCTATAAATCCAATATCTTGTAATCAGACTTCTGGATCAGTGATAGCCATTGTGTTCCAAGTATCCACTCTCAGAATGATTTCTTAAAGCACTTTTGAAGGCAATTCTCAGTGTGTTTATAAGAAACTTTATAAGAAACTCTCTGTGCCACAGTGAATAGCAACCTTGGCTTCCTCATCTTTATTTCATAAGACATCACAGACACTGAAAAAAACTTTATTTCTGATTGTCAGAAATCAGAAACATTTGAAACATATCTGAGCAAATAGTGTTAATTTATTCTGTTTTCTTTCCAGATGTTTTTGCAATTACACTATTTAACTGTAACAACAAGGATAGGACTAGTTTTGACTACCTATTGCAAGATAGAATAAGGAAAGGAACTGCTGGGTTTCCTGTCAAAGTTCTTGCCACTGCTAAAAAGAGAAAGCCATAGGGGTGTCTGTGCTTAGATTTTGAAAATCATCAACATTTATTTAAGTGCTAAAAAACTACTCTTAATATATCTCTATGCCTAGATTAGTAGGCAATGCAGCACAATGGGAAAGGATCTGTAAACAGAAGTGACTGAATCTAAGGCTACTCCCACTCCCACCATATGATAGTGCAGGGATTATTTCAGTTTAAATTCTATCTGGATTAAGCAATTCAACCCATTCTTTGGGTTAAGTCTTTCAGCTATTCATGTGGTTGGGCTCCTTTTGTAAGGAACAAATGTGAAGTACATGGTGGAAGATCTTGTGGTGGTACAGCCTGAAAATTGGTTTGGAGCATAATGTCCCCATTAGCACTGAAGCACTTAGAGAGCAGAGCTTCTGATTTAGTTTCCTCTGAAAAAAATCTATTTCACAAACACCAAAACTGCTCTCAGCAGTGAGGCAACACACCATAAATGGAGACAAGCAGGGGATTAACTTCAAAACTGTACTTCTGCTCTGAACAAAACCAGTACACAGAGCCATTAGCTCTCTCCAGGCCAGTTAGAGCAGACAAAGAGTTCATTTGGTACAGTGCTTCTGCTTTCTCATGTAAGTGCAAAGTGCACTGCAATTTCCTATCTATACAGTTCAAATTACATATTTCATTCAATCTCTACTGCTTCTAAAACCTTATTGAATTACACACATTTTACTGAATGTTGTGAATGGTAAAATAAAGGTATTGATTGCATTTAGAATCATAGAATGGTTTGAGTTTGAATGGACCTTAAGGATCATCTAGTTCCAACTCCCCTGCCATGGGCAGGGACACCTTCCACTAGACCAGGTTGCTCAAAGCCCCGTCCAACCTGGCCTTGAACACTGCCAGGGAGGGGGCAGCCACAACTTCTCTGGGAAACCTGTTCCAGAGTCTCACCACCCTCACAGTAAGAATTTCTTCTTTATATCTAATCTATTTAGATATCTAGTCTCTGATATTTACATCCATTTAAGGTTTATTAGCATCTAACTACACTTGATAATATCCACAGTTGAAACTAAAAAAATTTAAAACCAAATACATTATCAGGAGAAGCAAAGATGGAGATATCACATACCTTTTAGAGATGGGACTTCCAAGAGTGGCAGAGCACACAAATGATAAAAGACATTAGTGTGCTTTAGAGGACTGTATGATCAGTGCTCTTTTCATTTACTCTAGTGTAAATCAGCCTCATGAGCTCAACACTGTAACTCAGATGGAAATGAGAAAAACATCTCATCTTCCATATGCTAAGGTTTTAAGGGAATTCAGAGAGAACTCTGGACCAGTTCACACACAAAGATATAAGTCTCTAGTTCTATCTTAAGTGCACAACAGTATCTGAAGCATCTGCTCCTGTAGGTAACCTGTGGCCTCTGCAAATGAAGGCTGGAGACTGAACAGGATACTCTTCAGTGTCAAAAATGTTACTACACCCTGCATTTAGTTCTTGGACTTTATAAAATATTCCTTATAAAGGAAATTATATTTTTTAAACTTCTTGTAACCTTTGGTGTTTGGCCACAGTTTGGCCGTTGGAAGTGAGAAGTCTTCAAGAAGGAGCAGTCAACATGCTGCCACCACAGGTTCAGGAGCCACAATTTGGAACTTCTGTGTAAAAAACCTCTGCTTTAACTGATGGTGTTGTTTGTTAGTACACAGAAAAGTTCCTCATTATTGAGGTATATAATACATTAATAGGGCATATCCATTATATTTATTGACTACTTAACTTTCAGCATTGTGTCAGGAAGTTAGATTTCTTAAGGGAAAAATATTTGTCCTTACAGATGTTTGGTAGAAATGCAATCAATTACCTAAGGAATTAGGAACAAATGATCTGAAGAATGCTTTCTCATAGGGCATGCAATTGATAATTTTGTCCCTAGTCAGTGCACTGGGAATTTCTGGAAGTAAATAGCTTTCACCTGTGCAATAGTTTAATCAGGCTTTTCCTACATATGAACTGACGTCACCTTTTAAGAAAGAATGGGTAGAATACAAAGGTGTTTATCAGAAAGATTTTAGCAGAAACTCAGAAGAAAATATTAGTCCATTCTTTGTCTCGTATGTAAAAATATATGTAAAAATATTTTATTTTCCTGAAGCTAATCTGTGAACACAAATGAATAAGCAACTCCAAACAGTAATTCCTTGTGCTGATTTTGGCTGGGATAGAGTTAATTTTCTTCATAGTGGGTAGTATGGGGCTATGTTTTAGAATTGTGCTGAAAACAGTGTTGATAATGCAGAGATGGTTTTGTTATTGCTGAACAGGGCTCACACAGAGTCAAGACCTTTTCTGTCTCTCACCCCACCCCACCAGCAAGTAGGCTGGGGGTGCACAAGAAGTTGGAATGGGACACAGCTGACCCCAACTGACCAAAGGGATATTCCATACCGTATGGTGTCATGCTCAGCTGGGGGAAGAAGGAGGAAGTGGGGGATATTTGGAGTGATGACGTTTGTCTTCTCAAGTAACGGTTACTCGTGATGGAGCCCTGCTTTCCTGAAGATGGCTGAACAACTGTCTGCCGATGGGAAGTGGTGAATGAATTCCTCATTTTGCTTTGCTTGCATGCACGGCTTTTGCTTTACCTATAAAACTGTCTTTATCTCCACCCACGAGTTTTCTCACTTTTACTCTTCTGATTCTCTCCCCCTTCCCAACATGGCAGAAGTGAGTGACCAGCTGGATAATGCTTAGTTGCTGGCTGGCGTTAAACCATGACATTCCTGAAGGAGTTGTGTGGAGATAATCCTAAATAAATATTTGCAGATTGTCATGACTAGTTAATAAATTGTTGATTTACACTGCCACACATTGTTCAAACCCTGGCAGTATTTCACGGAATCTTTCAATTAACTTTGGCTTTCATATGAATGGCTGAATCTTGGTGAGGCTGTCAGATGTTGTCTCCTGACTGATTGGTAGGCAGTATGTCTTTTTACAGCCAGGCAAAATATACATTTTCTACATTTTCAAGTTTTCAGACACCCTCGGGAGTAGAGCACAGCTTGTAGAAATTGTGCTGCAATAAGATTTATTGCCAACCAGCACCAACTTACTCAATATAAGTGGGAGTAATAGCTCTCTAAAGTATATGAATATTACATAAAAGATTACCTATTCTGAAAGAACTTTGTGGTCTTTAAGTGCTAGATCAAGCAGCCAGATTTTAAGAATAACATAATTTCTGTTCCTGTATATATAATATTAATTTGGATCCTCTGTGATTATGGAAACCAGATTTCATATACAAGTTCTCTTTCTATTCTTTTGTTACAGCATTCCTGCTTCCTTCACTGAATATGTAGTTATTCAGCATTATTTTCATAAACATCAGTCCGTTCTTGGCCAAATTCCCTTTTCACTAACATATTCTCTATGTGCTGAACAGAAAACATTACCTGTTTTTTAAGGGTTTTTGTTTCCACAATATATGAAATAGACAGCAGATGTTAAGGTGTGTATTTTAGTATCACCTCTGTGAAAAAATGGAAATTATTATACTAACTTGCACATCTGGAATTGAAGTATACAGAGAATGCCCAAATTGCCAACTAAAAACTAATTGTGGATGCTAATTGCAGAAGTCCAGGGCATTTTTTTTTCAGAGGATTTGGCAGCATGTGACACTTCCTTAGGTTCAAAATAGAGCTCCCACTAATTGCATTTGTTCTGCTGAGCACATCTACAAAACAGGTCAGGGGTTTCTCCACCTGTTGTATAGAAAATGAGGAAGATGGGAATTCCTTTTATCCATTCTCTTGTTCCTTGTAACTGCAGTAATGTTCATTTTGCCTGTGGAGAGACTTACTCCTATTCCCCCCACACCCCAATCCTTTTTCACCTTTCATTTCTGCTCTTCTGAGTTCAGCATCTTTCTTACTTCTTTACATGTGAGAATACATTGTTTTTCTTGTATACTGCCTTACCTGACAAGGAAGACCAGGCTCTCAGTTCTGGTGTCTTGTAGCATAATGCCTCCAAGAGCAGAGAAGAAAAATTTCAGGAAAGCTCAAATTCAGTGTCTAGGCTTCTGGGAAGTCTGGACTTAGGAGAAGTGAAACCTTTAGACAGCTCGACTGTGAGAAATGCTGAGGGTTTTTTTAGGAACTCAGAAATCAACCAAATCTGAGATCTTTCACAGAAGGACGGTAAAAGCATCTTCTTGACACTAAGATGAACTCTTTGTCAAATTTTGAGTTGCTTCCAAGAGCAAAGAACTACCATTTTACAAACAATATGAGACTCGGATTTTTTAAGAAAAACAAAGCTTTTTCCTTACTTATTTCTCTGAAGAGATGAACATTTTGTCATGGAATTTATGTATATATACATAAATCTATGTATTTTTATATATGTATATGCATACTAGTTCATCAAGGGTAGACTTTTATCAAGAGAATCCCAGCCTAACAGTAACATTTCCCAAAGCTATAAGTAACTGGAAAAAATATAAAACAAGACTTATAAGTCATAAGTTTTGCTGTGGTGATCTTCAAGTTTGAAAACCAGAAACCCTTCATTTTCAGAGTCATACCCTGATGGGGTTAATTTTCTAGTACTTAAAAAAACGTACAGCAAATGCAACATTGCAAATGCACTATGAGTGCCCCAGGGCAGCTTGTAGGGCAGGGCTGAGTCTCTGCCCCTGCACAAGATACCTTGGATTGATGTAAGCAATTGGCCAGTGCCGGAGAGGGGGTGGGAAGGAACAGCACTGCAGGGAGGTGAGAGCACAGCGTGTGGGAAACAGCACCCAGGGGTTGGTTCCCTCCCGGCCAGAGAGAAGACCATGGTCACAACAAGGCCAAGAGGCAGAGTGATGAGGAATGTGGGAACCCAGAGAGAGGTCCTGCACAAACAGGCAGCTATGCAGGTCTCTCCCTGCTGAGAGTGCCTGAGCCTGGCACCTGAACCAGAGGGAGTCAGAGACACCGTTTGTGTGCGGGGTGATCAAGTAAACGATCTGCTCAGGCAGGTGGTTGAACTGAGGGAGGAGGTAGAAAGGTTGAGAACGATCAAAGAGTGTGAAAGCAAGATTGACTGGTGGAGCCACACTCTGGGGCAAAGGCAGCAGGTAGAGGCTCTACAAGAAGTGCAGGACCTCCTCCCCTCCTCTCACCAGGCAGAAGGAGGGCATGTAGGTGACAGGGGGGAATGGAGTCAGGTCCTTCCTTGGTAGGGCAAGCGAAAACCTTCTTGGCCCCCCTCCCCTTCCCAGTTGTCGTTGTACAACAGGTATGAGGCTTTGGAACTAGACGGCCAGCCAAATAAAGATGGAAACGAGGACCCATCTGGTGACTCACCCACAGCTTGTCCCTCAGCCCCACAACTTGTGACTTCTTCAAGTAAGAAGGAAAGGAGAGTAATTGTAGTGGGTGACTCTGTTCTGAGGTGTACAGAGGGGCCCATATGTTGACCATACCGCAGGGTCTGCTGCCTCCCTGGGGCTTGGGTTAGAGATATTAAAAAGAAGGTCACTGCTCTGGTGCAGCCCTCTGATTACTACCTTTTGTTGGTTATCCAGGCAGGTAATGATGATGTGGTAGAGAGAAGTCTAAAGTCACTCAAAAAGGACTTCAAGGGACTGAGGTGGCTAGTTGAAGGCTCAGGAGCTCAGGTGGTGTTTTCATCAATCCCTCAAGTGGAAGGGAAAAACACTGAAAGAGGGTGGAAAACACATCTGATTAGCACATGACTCAGAGACTGGTACCACCATCGGAATTCTGGGTTCTTTGATCATGGTGAAGTTTATAAGGCACCTGGTCTGCTGGTGACAAATTAAATAGGTGGGATGCAGCTGTCCCAGAGGGGGAAAAGGATTGTGGGCAGGAGTTAGCAGGGCTTATTGACAGGGCTTTAAACTAGGTATGAGGGGGGAGGGGGAGATAACTGGGCCTGTTAGGAATAAGCTCAAGGGAAGCATGCCAAGGCTTGGAGGATGGTGGACTAGTGAGGGCTCTCCCTCTGCCATTTCATTTGAGAGAAGGGATAGATGTTTAGAAATCATGGAAGCACCTGAGAAGGGTCTGGTAGGAAATGGGGCCCACACTCACAAAAAGGTGTTGGATTCATTAGCTCATCTCAAGTGCATCTATACCAATGCACACAGTATGAGCAACAAACAGGGGGAGCTTGAAACCATGACACAACACGAAAACTATGACATAGTAGCTATCACAGAAACGTGGTGGGATGTCTCACATGACTGGAGTGCCACAATCAATGGCTACAAGCTCTTCAGAAGGGATAGACAGGGAAGGAGAGGTGGTGGAGTGGCCCTGTGTGTTAGAGAATGCTATGAGAGCTCAGAAATCAAGTACAGTGATGACGGGGTGTCCCGGATGAAAGTATTGACATGGTAATACTTAGTAAGAAATCTAGGTTTATTAATAACTAACAGCAATTTATTATTATAAAATAATTCAGAAATACTAAAAGAAAGAAAAGCGACTTATTCAGATTCTAAAATGACAAGATTCACACTAACTTACTTAACGGTATCTATATATATACATGCATGCACATAACAAAACAGACAAACATACAGGAACAAAGGTGTTTGGATTCAGTAGAATGAACACAGAACAGATATACACACACAGAAACAAGGGTACGTACACACACACACACACACACACACACACACAGAGTAAAGAGAAGCTAGCTCAAAGAAAATTTCCCTCTCGAGTTTAGAGCAAATTCTCACAATGCCTTGGCATTCCTCAATGGGCGATAATTGAGACTCGAGCGGGGGACTTCGCCCTGGCCTTCCGTCTGGAGCAGACGACACCTTAAGGGTTTGGTACCTGAGAAGCGTCCCAGCTCAGGGGAGATGCTGATCACAGGCCCGCTGCGATCCAGGAGAGCTCAAAGGGTCTTCCTGGTGGTCGCCATTTATAGGGTCCAAGATAATTGACTTTTGTCAAATACCCTCTGGTGCCTTCCAGCAGTTACACAAGAATTTGATTAATGTGCGACTCTGTTATTGTTCCCATTTGACCACATCCCAGGCACAGGTGTGCCAGGCCCTTAGGAGTTGATGGGCCGTTATAGCTGTTTCCGAGCAATCGGGAGGGGCAGGAGCCAGGCTCGTTAACATTGTCAGTCCTTATCTCCACAGACTGGTGTATAGCTCGGGGGATGTGGGTGGAATCGCACGTAGCACCAAGCAGCCCAAAAAAGAAGGGGGGGGGGGTGGGGGGTGGGTGTAAGAATTGCACCACCACACGGGGTTGAGAGCATTTGGATTAGGTTAAGGGCCAATAAAGTGGATCTTGCTGTGGGAGTCTGCTATAGACCTCCCAGCCAAAGCAGTGAGGTGGATGAAGCTTTCTATAAACAAAAAATTGGGAGAAATCTCGCGGTCACTTGCCGTTGTTCTTGTGGGGGACTTTAGCCTCCCGTGTATCTGCTGGGATCACAGCACAGCAGAGAGGGAACAATCCAGGAGGTTCCTGGAATGTGTGGAGGATAACTTCCTCACACAGCTGGTGCTGACCAGGGAAGGTGCCCTCCTGCACCTGCTTCTTGTGAACAGGGAAGAGCTTGTGGGGGGGGTAAAGGTTGGAGGCCGTCTAGGGTGCAGTGATCATGAGATGATTGAGTTATCGATCCTTGGAGAAACAAAGAGAGGGGTTAGTAAAACTGCCACCTTAGAATTCTGGAGGGCAGACTCTGACCTGTTCAAAATACTGATTAACAAAATCCCTTGGGAGGCTGCTTTGAAGGATATGGGAGTCCAGGAAGGCTGGACATACTTCAAGAGCGAAGTCTTAAAGGCACAGGAGCAGGCTGTTCCCACATGCCAAAAAACAAGCAGGTGGGGAAGGAGACCGGCCTGGCTAAACAGGGACCTTTGGCTGGATCTCAAGAACAAAAGGAGAATCTATGATGTTTGGAAGAGGGGGCAGGTCTCTCATGAAGACTATAAAGATGTAGCTATGCAGGGAGAACATTAGGAGAGCCGAAGTGTGGCTAGAGCTCAACCTGGCTACAGCTGTTAAAGATAATAAAAAATGTTTCTATAAATTCGTTAACAACAAAAGGAGGATTAGGGAAAATCTCCCTCCTTTATTGGATGCAGAGGGAAACATGGTAAATAAGGATGAGGAAAATGCTGAGGTGCTTAATGCCTACTTTGCCTCAGTCTTTAGCAGTGGGACTGGCTGTTCCCTGGACATCCAGCCTCATGAGCTGGGAGATGGGGAGGGGAAGCAAAATGAGGTCAGCACAATTCAAAAGGAAGTGGTCAGAGACCTGCTACACCACTTGGATGCACACAAGTCTGTGGGACCGGATAGGTTACACCCAAGGGTGCTGAAAGAGTTGGCAGATGTGTTCACCAAGCTCCTTCCCATGATCTACCTGAAGTCATGGCTAATTGGGGAGGTCCCATTGGATTGGAGGGTGGCAAATGTGACACCCATCTACCAGAGAGGCAGAAAGGAGGATCCAGGAAACTATAGACCTGTCAGTCTGACCTTGGTACCAGGGAAGGTCATGGAGCAGATCATATTGAGTGCCATTATAAGTCATATAATGGATGACTGGGGGATCAGGCCTAGTCAGCATGGGTTTATGAAAGGCAGGTCCTGCCTGACAAACCTGATCTCCTTCTATGACAAGATGACCCGACTACTGGACGAGGGAAAGGCTGTGGATACTGTCTACCTGCATTTTCAAAAAGCATTTGACACAGTTCCCCATAGAATTCTCATAGAAAAACTGGCTGCTCATGGTCTGGATGAGTGTACAGTCTGCTGGGTCAAGCACTGGCTGGATGGTCCCAAAGAGTGGTGGTCAATGGAGCTAAATCCAGCTGGTGGCTGGTCACAAGTGGTGTTCCTCAGGGCTCAGTGTTGGGACCATTTCTGTTTAACATCTTTATTGATGATCTTGATAAGGACATAGAGTGTATTGTCAGAAAGTTCACAGATGACACCAAGCTAAGTGGGAGTGTTGATCTGCATGAAGATAGGGAGGCTCTACAGAGAGACTTGGATAGATTGGATCGGTGGGCCAATGTTAACGGGATGAGCTTCAACAAGGCCAAGTGCCAGGTCCTGCACTTGGGCCACAACAACCCCCTGCATCGCTACAGGCTTGGGGAGGTGTGGCTGGAGAGCTGTCTGGAAGAGAAGGATCTGGGGATTCTAATTGACAAGCAACTGAACATGAGCTGGCAGTGTGCCCAGGTGGCCAAGAAAGCCAACGGCATCCTGGCTTGTATTAGAAATAGTGTGACCAGCAGAAGTAGGGAGGTGATAGTCCCCCTCTACTCTGCACTGGTGAGGCCACACCTGGAGTATTGTGTCCAGTTTTGGGCACCTCAATACGAGAGAGATATCGAGGTGCTGGAGCGAGTGCAGAGGAGGGCAATGAAGCCCGTGAAGGACCTGGAGAATAAATCCTATGAGGAGCAATTGAAGGAGTTGGGACTGTTTAGATTGAGGAGGAGAAGACTAAGGGGAGACCTCATCACTCTCTACAACTACCTGAAAGGACATTGTAGAGAGGTTGGTGCTGGTCTCTTCTCACAGGTAATTAACAATAGAACAAGAGGGAATGGCTTTAAACTGCAACAGGGGAGGTTTAGACTGGACATTAGGAAAAAAATTTTCACAGAAAGAGTGGTCAGACAGTGGAATAGGCTGCCCAGGGAGGTGGTGGAGTCACCATCCCTAGATGTGTTTAAGGGTCGTTTAGATGAGATGTTGGGGGATATGGTGTAGGGGAGAACTTTGTAGAGTAGGGCTGATGGTTGGACTCGATGATCCTAAGGGTCTTTTCCAACCTGAATGATTCTGTGATTCAGTGATTGTAAATGCTTCAGAAAAAAACCCAAATATTAATTTATGTTGGAAGCGGGGGACACTGCTTTGTACTATTGAACAGTTGAAATTGTTATAAACAGCTATTGTCTGCCCTGCATCTTCTTTAAAACAAACTTGAATTTTCCTTTTTTTTTGTCCAACCATCTCTTTCACATTTTGCTTTATTCCTAGCTGTTAGCCTCTATTCTAATCATAAATTTATTGCACTTCATGATGAAATGTATCCTGTGTTCAGAAAATGTTTTGGGATGAAAATTATATGTGAAGATTAGGTGATTTTTTTAATATACCTATCATGTTCCTTTCTAATAAAACAAGTTTACCATACAAAATGCACATTGCGGTGCATTTGTTTTGAATATTATTATATTAAATATTATCAGTCTAATCTAACAAACTGACATAGACACTTAAGGTTAAGTCAAAGACTTTGAATGTATTATTTTCAAAATATTTTCTTAATTTTGCATATTGCTCCAGTCTGTGTTTTAAACTTCTTTTGCTTTCCAGAATGTGAATAATATGATTTGCATTAACTGTCCTTGCTGTGATGAAGAATCCCATAGTGCTAATATTTCAGGAGTTTGAACCCAGTCTTAACTTTGATCCACTAAATCTCACTTGTTTTGGCAGATGTCCTAAATGGAATCATATGAAGAAACTACTCATGAAAACCTGCAAGGTACCTGTATATTACCAAAATTATTTGACTTAGAGAAGGGTAACTTAACACTGCAGTGGTATAAATATAAGTGAAAGCCCTCAAAAAAACTCATCTGCATGAGCACAAGTCATAGTTACAGCTCTTAAATAGCTGTTGTTACCAAATAATTAGAATTTTGAAATATGAAATGTAATACATGATATGCCTTATGTATCTTGAAAATTACCTTTATTAAAACATATCTTAAAATAAGAAGAAATCACAGTTTATAACACAATGGGTGGCTGAAGCTACATTAAAGAGTTTCACATTTCTTACACAGTTTAACCATGTGGGCCATTTTGTGTAATTTGCATCTTTTGTGAGAGCTGACTGAGTAGGGGCAGAATGGAAATGGAGATTGCCAAGGAGTAGGCAAGAGAACTGCTTCTTCTCCACAAACTGTTGAGGTTGCATCTGATGGGGCAGTGAGTTTGCTGCCTCTGGTGATGAACCTGTGAGCCAGCCCTTTTCAGAAATTCTTCTGGGGTAACATTGCCTTCTTGACAGGTGGAAGATGAAATGCCAGCCATGATTTTCCTGAGCAGTTTCTAACATGAGTAGCTTTCATATGATGTTTGATTTGATTGCAGAACCAGAGATGCTGTGTATACACCAGTTGCTGAGCACATTGCTGTGTTGGTACAGCCTAAGAGCCCATTTTCATCTGCAACGGGAAGAGGTTTTGAGCTTATCTTTATTTGTTTCTTTTTGTACTTGCTTCCTTCATCTCTGGAAAAAAGTAGCTATCATCCTCCATGTTTCATACTACAAAAGAAAGAGAAATGGAGCAGATTCATTTTCTTCTCTAACAATGCTTACCTAATGACATTTCTAAAAGATAAATTTGAAGTTAAATACCACAGCTATTAGTAAGGGATTAGATACATTGCCACATGCAGAACTATATTGTACAGTAACATTTTTATACTAAATTTCTCTTCAGAAAAGTACTCTTTATTGTTCCTATATTTCACAAATACCATACCCATATTAATCATAGAAACATAGAATTATAGAATGGTTTGGGTTGGAAGGGACCTTAAAGATCATCTCGTTCCAACATCCTCTGCCATGGGCAGGGACACATTCCACTAGAGCAAGTTGCTCAAAGACACGTACAACCTGACCTTGAACACTTCCAGGGAGGAGGCATCCACAGCCTCTCCAGGCAACCCGTTCAAGTGTCTCACCACCCTCACATGAAAGAATTTATTCCCCATATCTAATCTAAATCTACCCTCTTTCAGTTTAAAACCATTACCCCTCATCCTATCACTACACTCCCCAAAACAGAGTCCCTCCCCATCTTTCCTGTAGGCCCCCTTTAAGTACTGGAAGGCCACTATAAGGTCTTCCCCGAGCCTTCTCTTTTCTCTCTTCTCTCTTCTCTCTCTCTTCTCTCTTCTCTCTTCTCTCTTCTCTCTTCTCTCTTCTCTCTTCTCTCTTCTCTCTTCTCTCTTCTCTCTTCTCTCTTCTCTCTTCTCTCTTCTCTCTTCTCTCTTCTCTCTTCTCTTCTCTTCTCTTCTCTTCTCTTCTCTTCTCTTCTCTTCTCTTCTCTTCTCTTCTCTTCTCTTCTCTTCTCTTCTCTTCTCTTCTCTTCTCTTCTCTTCTCTTCTCTTCTCTTCTCTTCTCTTCTCTTCCCTTCTCCTCTTCCCTTCTCTTCTCCCCCAACTCTCTCAGCCTGTCCTCATAAGGGAGGTGCTCCAGCCCCCTCATCCTCTCCATGGCCCTCCTCTGGACCCACTTGATCAGGTCCATCTCCTTCTTATGTTGGTGGCCCCAGAGCTGGACACAGAACTCCAGGTGGGGTCTTATAAGAGCAGAGTAGAGGGGGAGAATCACCTCCCTCTCCCTGCTGGCCACACTTCTCTTGGTGCAGCCCAGGATACAGTTGGCCTTCTGGGCTGCGAGTGCACATTGCTGGCTCATAGTCACTTTTCCATCCACTGCTACTTCCAAGTCCTTCTTCGCAGAGCTGGTCTCAATCCACTCATCACCCAGCCTGTATTTGTGCTGGGGATTGCCTTGACCCATGTGCAGGGCCTTGCACTTGGCTTTGTTGAACTTCTTGAGGTTTGCATCGTCCCACCTCTCAAGCCTGTCCAGGTCCCTCTGGATGGCACATCCCTTCCCTCCAGTATGTCAACCGCACCACACAGCTTGGTGTTGTCGGCAAACTTGCTGAGGGTGCACTCAATCCCACTGTCCATGTCGCCAACAAAGATGTTAAACAGCATCAGTCCCAGTATCGACCCCTGAGGAACACCACTTGTCACTGCTTTCCACTTAGACATTGAGCAATTGACTGCAACTCTCTGAGTGCAATCATCTGGCCAATTCCTTATCCAGCGAGTGCTCCATCCATCAAATCCATGTCTCTCCAATTTAGAGAAAAGGATGTTGTGTGGGACTGTGTCAAATGGTTTGCACAAGTCCAGGTAGATGATGATCTACCTGGATGATGATTTCAGATATTACAGTACAGTGGATACATTGCTTGTTATCATGTGAACAAAACAACCTCTATTCAAGGAAAGTGTTTTTGTGAAAAATTTGGTTGGGGCACACACTATCTAACATTTTTTTATGTATCAAGTACTGGGAACGAAGCAGCAGAACAAATTAAAAACAAAAACAAAAAACCCCAAAAAAACCCAAAAAACCCCCAAAAAAACCCAAAACAAAACCAAACAAACCCAAGCCCCCAGATCCTCAAAATAATGATCTTTTGCCTTATATCATATCACAAACCTTACAGCTCATGAAGAATGAGAAAACCTTCCCTGGATTGCTATTGCCAGAGGAAGAAGAGATAGTAGGTCTTACGTAAATTTGTCAAGTTAATTGTAAATTGTAATAGCTTTTCAAAATGAGAATACTTCAGTTTGTGGCATTCATTTTATATTCATACAAACTGTATTTGGAGTATAAATATTTAACACCAGGACTCTACCATTTGGAGACTCTGTAGGTAGTGCCAATATATTCTGTGAGCTGATTTATAAGTAGGCATGTAACGAGGAGGCCATACAACAGTGTATTCCCACTTTTGATATCTGGAGGTCAGAGAATGAATCATCTCTTAAAAAAACCCAAAGGGATTTCTGATTTTCAAGTCCATTGGATATTTGGATTACAAAAGAAACTTGGACTAAAGGCAGATCTCAGCCCCCAAGGTCATGCTCCTTTGGCAAAACCTGAGTAAAACCCCAAGTTGTAGCTTAACATGTAGAACTGCACGTGTTTCCCAGTGAGGACTCTAGTCTAGAGACACACTACATTCTCTTGGTATCCATAGTAAAACTATGTCCTTCTATATATTCTGAATTATTTTTATTTGCGGATTTAAATGTGGGCATATTTAGTTACTCTGCCCTGTAGTAAAGCTTCCATATGGTCCTTCTTGTTATTGGGGGCAATTAGTTTCGTTATCTAAATGGAAAATGGTAGTATCCTTCAAAGAGGCAATGAATAAATTCAGAGAACCTAAACATCACTTATTACGAGATGTTCTTGTTGATTTTTAATCTTTCCATATATTAAAAATGTAATATCCCTTTCAGGAGTCCTGGATTCTTTCCCCATAACATACCTTTACAGATATAGAATTCAGAGGGTGTTGTAGTTTTAATTTTTCCATGTATTAAAAATGTAATGTTCCTTCCAGATGGTCTGGACACTTTACTCTTAACATGCCACTGCAGGTATAGAATTCACAGGGGGTTGTGACTGCTTTTGCAGGTGGTCTGAAGGACCTCCACTTTTTTGATACTGTCAACAAAAAGCAAAGCTCCTTCTGTATTATTTAATGATGAGGTATGGGGTCTTTTGTAATAGCCAGTACTTCATTTGAAACATAAAAAGTAATTAAAAGCAGATAGACATAGTTTTTGTCTACATATATTCTACCATATTAATGGTTTTGAATCAAAACTGCCCCATACAATCACAAAACTTCAAACACAAGCTCAAAAGAGAAAGCTCAGTCTAAGCCTATGATTTAAAACATGCTCAGTATGACAGACTGCAGCACTCAACTTCAAGGTAAAACTGCTTTTCCACAAATGGTTGAAATAATTCTTCATTATTTGCTTTCCACCTGCCAGAACTACCAGTTGTAGAAATATTTCCTAGCTGAGCTTTGCAACATCTCTGTGAAGATCCATTATGTTACAGGTTAAGGTTTAGCTAGAGAAATAGTCTAGTTTTCTCAGTTTTGGACTGGAAGAGTAAGTCATGTCTGCTGCCTCCTCTGTCCTTAGAAAGACTTTCATCCATCCTTGAACTGAAAAAAAAAACCAAACAGAAAATAGAGGAATTGTAATGAAACCAGAGAAAGCACCTGCATCATCATTTGAATTACTTGTTTCATGAGAATAAAGCTTAATCTATATCTAGAGCATTTTTAAACACAAAAGTATGCTGAGTCAAATCTAATTATGGCACGACCAATTATTCAGTATTATTAGGTTTTATTAGCCCTGATTATACACTGAATGAAACATCTGTAGCCTAAACAGCAAAATTTACTTGAACAATTATATTGTTTAAAGAATGTACAACTGTGTATGATATAATCAACTGCTTGTAAAGCTTGTAGGAAAAATAGCCGGTGACAATCTGTTGGCATTTAACCAGCTTCACAGTCTCTTCCCTTTTATATTCAGCATTATTCCTTAAAAGTTTGAAACTTGGTCAGTGACTTTTAGAATATTTTTTCCAAAGCATCAGAAGATCATGTAAATCCGTTATCTCTGCAGCTCAGTTCAGTATGGTTTGATATGTAAACAGAGTGAAGAGCAATCCACAGAGCTGAATGAACCTGGGATTGTCCACTTGCTGTTAACTTTTTTCACAACAGCCCCTATGATGCTGTTTTGGATTTGTGACTACGACAGTGTTGATAACACACCAATGTTTTGGCTAATGCTGAACAGTGATTGCACAACATCCAAGCCTTTTCTTTTTCCCACTCTGTCCCTAACCCAGTAAGTAGGCTGAAGGGTGGACAAGAGATTGAAAGGGGACACAGCCAGGACAGCTTACCCAAATAGGACAAAGGAATAGTCCAATATAACATCATAACTCAGCAGCAAAAACTGGGGTAGAAGAAGAAGAAGGGGGATTTTTTTCTTCCCAGGTGGGTACTATGACAGAGACTGGCTGGGCATCAGGCTGCCTCTGGGAGATGGTGAGTGATTTTCTTTGCTTCGTTTGGGTATTTTTTCCTTTTCTTTCCTTCACCTATCTTTATCTTGACCAATGAGTTTTCCTGCTTCTGTCTTCCTATTCTCTTCTGTTCCACTCTTGGAGATGGAGTGAGGGAGAGGCTGGGAAGGGGGGGAGGGGCTTGGCTGGCAGCCAGGGTAACCCACCACAGCCTAATATACATTTAGTAAGCCCAAATTTTCTTTATACCTGATCAGAGAGTTCTATAGCCACAGAGTAATTTTTTTTTCAATCTATAAAAGAGTTTGAAGACAAATGGAAAAAAAGGGAAATCTGAAAATTAAATAGATTCTCATATTTTAGTCAAGATTTTTCTTTCATCCGTTGGACAAATGAAGGAAAAAACAAGGGAAAACTACCTACTGAGCTAGAAGGAAGAATAAATTGCAAATGTTAGGTCAGAAAATGAATAGATCTGATGGCAGATTAATTAGCTAATGTGCAAAAATGAGCAGTTAACTATTTTATAAATTAATTGGGTAAACAGGGCAGCTGTAATACCTCTCAGAAGGCACATGCATCTACACTTTAAAAGTGTTAAGACACAGAACTTCAGTAAATCTTAGTATTTGCCATAATATGCCAAGATCCTTGAAAAGCCACCCTCTCAAAGTAAATGTTTGAAGATTATCTAGAAATAATGAGTTTGTCACCATCTTCTGAAGGAACTTTTGGGTCCAGGCATAGTCCCCATTATATGAACTGACTGCCAGAGCTCTTCCTGGCTCAACCCAAACCACCAAAGGACCATCCCACTGCAAACACAAAGAAGGAACTAGTCAGGCATAATCTTCCTCCCCAAAACATGTTTACTTCTACTTTATTCAGGAGACAAAACTTTTCCTCCAACCAAAATAAATATTTTTCCCTTCACTGGAGTTTAAGTACACCTGGTATCATCTCTTAGATTTGTTAGACACAACTGATTTAATTGTGACTTTCTCAAAAAAAAGTGGTCTCTCCCCATGCCTTCTCTACCCCAATGGGCCTCCTTCCACATCAGGTGTCTCCCTCAATGGAATTTTGTATTCTCTTGTAATATTTTAATTTTGGTTTTTTAAAGTTTTGCAGTCATAAATCAAATATAGCAGAAAACTATCTTACTTTCATTTGGATAATAACTGAAAATTATTCTATATATTTCACATAAACAGTGCAAAAATCATTGTTAGTAACCTAGTGGTATAGTCGTTAAAACTATTTTCACAGTGAAGATGAAGGTAACTTCACTATAGAAAGGGAATGGCTGGAATTCCTTCTCATCAGATCATCTTGCAGTTAGGGATGGAGAAACAAAGGCTTTCCTATTAGCCAGCAGTATTGCTAAATCTTATAAAATTTTAAAGTTTTTTTATCAAAAGCACATATACAAAACAGACATTCCAGGAAGCGTGAATGCTGGTAATACTAGTTCTCCTCTCTATATAATCCCCTTGCTTCCCACTCTGTATCCTCAAAGAAGTCTGCTTTTAAATCTGGCTGAAAAAGTAATTTCAATTACATTTTTTAGATAAGACTTGCTCAAAAAAAAGTTGCTCCCCACCAGAAGAGGAGAATATATATTACAAAATGTATTTAATTAAAAAAATCCATTCTGATTTTTTTCAAATACTGTCCCAGTGACTAGAAAATTTTTAGTAATTAAGGCTTGCTGTGCAAAATTTCTGTTACTTTAAGAAAATCTGATATTAGAGCAAAAGTTCTAGCTAAGACAATTTTTTGTCTGGTCTCTATATGGCCTGTACTATCTACTAAGGCCAGATCCTTAGTGTACATTACTCATTTGTGCTGAGGAGTCACACAAATTTGCATCTGCTGAGGATCACAGTTTATTTCATTTTTTAAAAAAAAATTAAGCTTATAATACCAGTATTAAAATCCCAGTTTTAAAAGGGAATATAAACTCAGAATTCTGTAAATTGTAATATAAAGCTATCTCACTAGATCAGGGTTTAAACAGTTCAGCCAAGGATAGGTGCTTTTTAAACACTTACTTCAGGACATATATTTCTGCAGAATTTTAGTGTCAGCACTGTTATCTTTCGTATTTTTTTCAAAACTGAGGAGCAGTAATGTTAATTTGCCATGCTAAAAAAATCTGGTTTCATCTTTATGAAAGGACAATATTTGGTACCATTTGGTAAACAATTTCCCACAGATGTCAGCATTCCAAAATAAAGCACCCTGTAAATTGAAGGACAGAAATGGTAAGAGAACAAGTTCCCCAGGGAACTGAGACTTACATGTCTGAGGCACAACAGACTTACTTTTTCATTTATTTTATTGGAAAAAATGGAGGCATCACACACAGTGAAGACTCACAGATTTTTTTTTTTTCTCCTGGAGTTTTAGAAGTAAGCAGCATCAGTCATCTTTATGACATGTCTTACTTTTATGAAAACAATATTAAAAAAATCCCTCCCTGCATGTGTCCTGGACCAAAGAAGACTTTAAAAAGCATAAATGTTAATTAAGCTATCTATTTTAAATGTTGCAAATTCTGGATAAGGACAGATGAAAAGACTGTGATAAAAGATTCTTGCCCCTTCAGGTATTCCTCCAGGACTTTTGGAAAAAAATTAATGAGAAAGTTCAGGTCTCTTCTAAGAATTAGGATATATGTATAATTTTAGCAGGTTATTTTTATATTCTGAGGGTATAATAACCCAAAATTAAGTATCAGTAGTAAATTAGCTTTGAAGTACTACAGCAATGGTTTTTGTCTTGTACAGTTTCTTTGGAGTTTCTAATATTAATAAAAAAAATTTAGAATCATTGATTATCTGGAAAAAGGAAGATGAAACACTGACAAATATTAAAGGCCAACAGAAAAAAATTAGAAATAGAGGCTTCTAGGCTCAATTCACTTCTTACTAATGTCAATAAGACCTTTTCATGCTGACGTTACATGTTGAACAGCCCCTTATCAACAAAAGAAATTGAGATTAAGGATTAGGTAAAAGATAGTTCTTTGAAAGAGAATTGAGATCATCATAACGGAGGACTGTGATACAGTTTAGAATACTTAAACTTTCAGTAAATGCAGAAGATTTGACGCTTCCAGCAACAAAGATAATTAAGTTATTAAAAATTTTACCCAAGATAGGTAATATTAGAAGCAGGTTTTTGAAGGATAGCATATTTATCCAAGACTTATACTCACTTTTGTATTTTTCACAGAGCAACTGTTAGTTGAATACTAAAACCAATACAAAATTGTTGCATGAGTCTAGTGTGTTTTTCTACTACCTCGACATGGAGCCAGTCAATTTTTTGTATTACAATAAATGTTCAAAAAGTATGTATTTTTCATAATCACAAGTTTTGAAAATATTTAGATGAAGTTTCTCAATTCCTGACTGAACCAGTTAATAAAGAATTTTGCTTTAGCTTGGGTAATTTCCTCTACAATATTTTAAATACTATTTCACCTTTTTACTCAAGTTTGAAAACCGTTTCAGCAACTCCTTTGCCTGTCCTCTGAAGAAGGTTTTAACAGAGTTAGCAGCCAAAACTCTATAGTTCTAGGGATTGACTTAAGTACACATTATGGCATTTTCTTGACACTACTTGATCTTCAGATGAACTTTTACCTTAGAAGTTATTTATTCCCCCCACCCCCCAATATTTTTTCTAACAGAGAAATTAAACTTCAGCAGCATAATAGTCATCCAAACATTGAATATTTGAGAGAAGTCTTCTGCCTGTACCTACTCCTTCATTGTAACTAATAATAATTTCAACAAAATGAAGGACAGCTCACATGCCAATGAATATATTCTAAAATATACATAATGGACTCATATTAATGAGTGGGGAAAAGCAATTGGCAGGACTTTAAACAAAAAATAAGCAGAATTGCTTGATTAGGTATCAGCCTAATAAACATTATTTCCACCTTATATAAAAATTGGGACTAAACCAAAATTGCCCAGAATACTGTTTTGCCCCAAAGAGCAGACCAGTCCCTAAACTCTTTCTACATTCATTGATGATAATTTGTCTCCAGGAGAAAGCTGTTCAAAGCAGAACTGTGATTCAGGCAGTCTGTATTAACTTTCCTCTCTAGGGAGTCTAGAGAGAAAAGAATTTCATGTCACAGGTTAATTTTGATAGTGTGATTATGTTTGGGTATCCTCTCCCAGAGAATTTAAGAGAAAAATCCTTTCTTGCTCCTGAGGAAGACAACAGGAGTTTTTCTGTGACACCATCTGGAGTAGCAGTGTTTAAAGCAGTCATTAATCCTGCTGAGTGACCAGGAGGTGAGTGAATTCTATATTGATAAATATACTCTCTAATTATCATTTCTTATTTCTGAAATACAGTTTCATAGCATGGAGTATGCAGTCGTCCCTGTTTTTCAGTCCTTATAGTTAACCCAAACTTCCACCAGAAAGTGTAAAATCTGTTAGTTCAACTGTTTTTCAAAAGGTTGTCCTCAACACTTTAGATTTTCTCCCTTTTCACCTCCTTGGCATATTACAGAAAGAATAGATAGACTACCCCGAAGTATTCTGGTATTCCGTGTCGTACGTGCCCATGCACCCTTTCATTCATATCAGTGTCCTGCAAAACTGCAAAGAAATGCAAATTGACAAAGGAGTTCATGCTGTACTGCAAATACTTCACCTGATGAGTGATGCTGTGTTATGTCTGAAGTACCCAGTAGTTTGGTGTGTTCTGGACTTTTAGTACATTTCTAGTCATATATGCCAACAATATAAATTGCATACCTCAACTGTCAAACCT
This sequence comes from Strix aluco, assembly GCF_031877795.1. Taxonomy (NCBI): domain Eukaryota; kingdom Metazoa; phylum Chordata; class Aves; order Strigiformes; family Strigidae; genus Strix; species Strix aluco. The sequence goes on along the minus strand of NC_133935.1, from coordinate 43,114,853 downwards.
AAAAAGATAAACTAATGCCTTTTTATATGATACCTTCTGGCTTATTTCTTAGCTTTTAAAAATATCTAGCAATTAAAAATAATGTGAAGAAGAAATAATAATTTAAAGTACATAAAATATTTAACAACTTGTAAAAAATAATGGGAGATTTATGATTTCTGATTGCTAGTACCATCTATCATTGCCTCTAGAAAAGTCGTATCATCTGCAATTCTGATATTTTTTATTAACACCAAATTTACATGAGGTTCCCTGGGAAACTGGAAAGCTACTCTGCAAAGACCAAGATATTGAAATTATTATTCTACCTCAAACTGATAAAAAAACTCCATTTAGTCTTTATTAAGTTATTCCACTGCAATTTCAGATATTTTATAGAGTTCTGTAGCTTCTGTTCACAGCTTACTGTTACCATTAAGTGGAATATTTAGACGTAACTTTAACAGAATGATGTAACACACTGCAGAACTCTTTCAAATGACACTTCAAAGAATACAGTAGTGTCAAGTTTTTATTATAATATAATTTTTGTGCATCTTAGAGTGAGAATGCACATACACTGAACTTGTATGGAGACCAATATATTATATAGTACTGTTTGTATCACCATACCTCAGTAGGTCTCTTTGGTAGAATGCAAACTTAAACTTGAGCTGAGAAATCTTTAGTATGAAAGGACTAGACTCTCTATATAATATCCAGTTGCCAAGAAACAGGAGTGAAAATAACAGAGAGTTTAGGTGATGACTAATCTCAGAAAGGTTTTTGGTCTGTACAAGAAAATTCAAAATAAGGCAGAATTCTGCCATGTCTTGTGCCTCCATGAGCCACCCCAGCAGAATGTGGAGAATGGTCATTCATCTGCAAAGAGGGAGGAAGGAGTTGACTGACTTAGTTGGATTGCAGGGAAGCGACGAGTAGCTAGGTCACTCTCTTCTTCAATACTCCATAGGAAGTGATGCACTAGAGAAGGAAGGATGTTGCTTCTCTAGTGCCTGGGAATGTGAAGGAAGTTTCTGTAGTCATTTGTACCTTGCATCCTAACTGGATACGATCTTTTTGTCCACAAATCTGCTGATTTTTTAAAGGAGTATATAGTAAGGATGAACAACTGGATACCCATGGTTTATCTGGTATCCCCTGAAGGCTCTGGACAAATACCCAGTTTATTTTCTTTGGATGTTTAGATTTATAAATTTGTCTCAAATTATGTAACTCGTAAATTTACTTTAATATACACTTTCTTATATACAAGTTATTAATTTATTTCAACAATTCAGATAAACAAGGCTGGATAACAGGCTCAGTAGTGAGGGCCAAGTAAATTTTTTTTAAAGTTTTGTTTAGTTTTACTAAAACCCTTTACAGAAAGGAAAGGAGGAAGAATTTGAAGCAGAATTATGTAATCATAGAACATGTGAAACAACAAAACAAAGGTTTTCAACAGTATTTTCAATAGTAAGCAGTGATTACAAAATGCTCCCTGTTGCGCTATTCACATTCTAAGAAACTAGATTGTTTGAATAAACCTGAGGGGGAACGATGCATATTAGAGAACTACTCAGAGAGGATGTTCTGACTAAAGTAGTTCAAGAGGTAACTGCCTATGCCTGCATTTTATTTCCTCTTATGTCTTATGATTTTGATGTGGGTTTTTTTGTTTGTTTGTTTAGAAATTTAATCTGGTTTTACAGTTCTCAAAGATAATTATGATGTGACTTTCAATGCCATTTTTTGGGATGTTTAATGTAGTCAGTGATTCTCAAAAAAAGATGAAAAGATACTGAGCCTGCATACTGCATGATTTAAGATACATACGTTTAGCATAATAAAGACAATCATCCTTAATATTGTCAATCATATGTATATATGTGTAATTATTGCTTGTAAATTTGTCTAACACATTATCCCTTAAATGTGACTGTCCTTGTGCACTGTTCTACATAGTTCTGCAGTTTCATGGTGTGTGAGGAAGATTGTGAAAGCTCTAGGATAGAGGTTTTGTTATTCCCTAGTGGATATAAGAATCAAACCTCTAACAAAAGTATGTCTTTCTTTTTACCATACTCCTCTCGAGAGGAGCAAATTAACTTATTTCTTCAGAGTAAGCAACTACCATGCCTCCCACACACTAGGTTCTGATTTCAGGACCAATCTCTGTTCTACTGTGTTTCACAAATACATAGCTGAGAAAGGGCTTTCAATTACATTTAAATCAAGAACGAAAACAAAGACCTGGGGGGTAATGAGATTGCAGTTGAGATCACTGAGTCTTGTCCCCTCACAATCCTTTTTTACTAACTTTACTTTCAGTGGTGACAAGAGATATGAGCAAAACCTTTAGCCTATTTCTGAAACACTCTGCTTTTACATGTCTCATGGAAGAAGCTCTTTTAACTTTGCATCTGGAGTCGAATGTAAAGCACATAAGCCAATTTCCAACCTGTAATGCCTAGAGAAGTTAGTTGTTCTGAACTGCATCATCTCTGCTCTAAGGTTGTTCATGAGGCAAATTCTGACTTTCTCCCACAAGGCTTCTCCCCAGGACATATTCCCGTCTACTCCTGATGGTACTGATTATTTTCTGCCTTTTTAGCACTTACATATGTGTCACGTTTCCTAAAATTCATTTGCTTGAAATGGAGAAATGAGTTTGATATTCAAATGAATTCATCTGTATCCTCTCTTATGGTGTCTGGTGTCTGTACCAATAAGCAGTTTTTCGTGATCTATACCAGAGGATAGTTAGCTAGTCCTAAAACAGTTTCCCCCAAGAGTGATTGGGTAAAGACCAATATTTTTATATACTGTGTTGCTGTGTTTTCTGGCTGAAAGGAAAGCAAGAGTTCTGCCACTATGCACATCTGAAACTCAGCGGTTAAGAAGCCAAGACAGATTTTCTTAAAAGCATGCAGGCATTTGGCAAATCAGGTACTATTTCCATTTGACTGCCTTCCTTTTTAAGTAATAAAAGATCACAGCACAGAAAATGGAACATTTGAAAGGTTGTAGGTAGTCTTTCCACTTTTTTTCACTCACAGACTTGTTTTGAAGGGGTTTTAGTGGTGGCTTTTAAAGGTATTGAAGACATTACTTGTAGAAAAAGCAAAAGGCTCTCTTTGAGATTCTCCCAGAAGAGATCATCAGTACTTCCACAGGAACTTTAATTTTATATTCTGTAAATTTTTGAAGAGAGAGCTGTAACGACAGATCTCAATCATAGACTTATCTGCCTACTGACTTGTAGGCAGACTTGAAAGCTAAAACAAGCACCATACATTTCTTCCTTTTATACCATAAAGTGCCTGTATCAGTTCAACAATTTTTGTGGAAGATTGTCTGTGGAATTGGACAGACCATCGCCTTTCTACTTCATTTTTTATGTACCAAATAAGAAAACTGATGTAATCTCCCTCACATTGCCAGTATTTCAATTTATTTAATTTATTTTTATTTTCTGTTGTTTCTCTTTCTAAACACATAAGGAGCAGAATGGGCAAACAATTAAGGTAGAACCTTTCTGTTTATTAATAAACAGAATATTTTTGAGATAAACTGAAGGCAGGGAGCAACAGTATCTGAAAGTAGATGATTGAGCGGTACAAGAAACATTATTCTCACAAGGTATCTGTCATCTTGCAGGTAAAATAGCTCAGGGAAAGAAGGAGACTACACAGCATCCTTTTATAATGATTATGAACAAGAAACATCTTCTTCGTTGCTCTTTCTGAATTTTCTGCAACTTGGCAGGAGAGTGAAGAGGGATCTGAAAAGAATTACCCTCAGTTCTTTGTCACTTATTTTGCCTGTTTTTAGTGAAGGAGCTGGCAAAACCATCTTCATTAGAATCTTGTTTGCACAGAAAATGGGGACTGGCTTTCCCCAGGCTTTCACCATATATGTTCAGTTGTCTGTGAGGATTTACCCAGTGCTGTCTGAGAGTGGGATGTATGAAATTTCTGTCTTTGCTGTCACTGAAGGAGGAGAAAAAGCTGAGAACCTGTCTCTGAAGTGTGGTTCTGACACACAAGGGATAAAGGCTTAGCAACCTTTAGATTAAAACTGTCGAAGATAATTGGTTAAACCAAAGTATATTCTTTATATATATAATAACATTATCTCTGTCTAGCTTCAAATTCTGCAAACCCTCTTTTTTATATGGACTCAAAAGTTTGCTGCATGTGAAGGCGAGTAAGAGTAATGAATGGACACAAAACATGGAAGTGTCCACAGCTGCCATGGAGACAGGGGAATCCCCACTGTGAAAAAGTCTGATGTGAAAGAGAACTTAACTTTGTTGGGGTTTTTTGTATTCTTTTATTTAATGAAATTTTGTGACATACTCATTGAACTTTTTTCACTGAACAAAAAAAAAGAGCTAACCAAACATTACTTTTTATTTCAAAATTAATCACATTCTTATATTGAAAATAATGCCACAATTTAGACTTGTTTACATAATAGTTTGTTTATAACTTCTTCATATGATTTCTTTTTGGTCACTGTACCACTGTTTTCAGAAAGTCGCCCTGTTCTTTCCCTCCATCCATTCAGACATTCACATTTCAGTATAGAGATGCCCTTCCTCCTAAGCAACCACACAGTGACATTAAGCAGGGATTCATTTCATTTAGTTAAAGATGTCAGCTAAGTCAGTGTTTACATTTAAGTAATTTTTCTACATTTCCTAGAAGTGTCCATAGTTAGTAAGAGCTTCTAGACCACTATTTATCACACATGGTTTAGATATAAATGTGGGCTGAATCACACTTTTCAGGTGCCTTTTCTTTTTTTTCTGAATAGCTGAACTACGGTTAAATAAGAATAAATGAGGAATCCTTCCCTTTACCACCTGAACCATTAGCATTATATTTGGTTCGGTATTATTCTTCCTTTACCTACAAAGTATCTGTCTATCATATCTCCATTTTTTCTCTTTATTTTACTCTTCCCTGCTGGAACTACTTCTAATTTAAATTAATAAGCAATTTTAAATTTGTGATTGTTTTTATTCAAAACAGTTTTACTGAACTGATATTTTCCCCCCTCCTTATTCTTATAAGTAATACATTATTCTTCTTGCAAATTAAAAATCCTCCACCAAATATAATGAGTAATCCAAGTAAGCATGAATAACTGTAAGTACTTTGGGAAGTTATTAGCATCAAAATGCAGCCTGTGTTTAATGTTTTGCCGTAGTTTGGGATCTAAAAGAAAATATTGCTAGATGCGAAATGTCAGTAAAGCATTTAACTGTATGTTCACTCAAAAAGATATTAAAATACATCTGTTTCTTTTTAAACGTGACTTTTAGTAGAGATGGACTTATAAAGCTTCTATGTACTTTGCAAAAGTAACCAGATTTGACCTGAGAAATATAACAGGAAAAAATGTTATGAAACACACTACCTTTCCTAGTTTTAAGAAAGTTACATCCTAGTTTTAGACTGACATATAGTTCAACAGCATACATTTCGTACCCTAAATGATTTGACAATTTGAAAATATTTCTTTTTAAAAAATCGCTATCTGTTCAAACAAATATCTATCTTGGAAGGAACTCAATGAATTTTCTGTTTGTAATTAAGTTTGCAAATTGGAAGATACACATTGCTAACACAGACCAAAAGTTAATACTCATACTCTCCTTCCATGGAAAATTAGTGCAAATTTACTCATTATCAAATGAGTCCTAATAGAATCCTTTGGAGGTCATAGCTACTTTTACAGTCTTGGGCCTCATTACTCTGTGCATTAAAACAATTTTGAAACACTTTCATTCTATAAATAAATATTACATTCACTTTATGGCTTATGTATGTGTCAAAACTGATAGGTGGGTCATAAAGAATTACAACCCCTTACTGAAAAATATTTTAATCAGATAAAATCAGAAATTAAAGATATTTTTTCTCATTTTACTTATAGAAAAGAGTACTCTGTGTTTTTATTGTGAGATAGTTTTCATATTAATAGGATCTTCCCATTATTTTTTCTGTAAGATGGAAGAAAAGACAAGTTACTTTGAAAAATAAAAGCAAAATATATGCCAGCATGTTTTTCAACGTGGCAGAGTTTTATTATTGTGCATTGAGGACCGAATGATAACTTTAGAGTCTCTGAATTTTATAGCTTTGTAGAAATAAAAAGAAACTTTAAAAAAAGTATAATGCCACAGACTATTGTTTGTGGAATTCCTAACTCATTATTTAACTTCTAATAGTCTACACAAGTTCTGTTTCTTTTTTTCTCTGAAGACTTGGTACCATATTTATTACTAATTCTTTGTTGAGAGACATGGAGAGATCAGTTTTGTGTGTGTTTGCAATGTTTTACTATATAGTTATAAATCAGTGTTGGAAGAAGTAGAAAGGCAAGGACATCAACCTAATTTGCAAGAGACAGTAACAATGCAGCTGTGCTAAACCAAATTAAGTTTAAGGTCAGGAATCATGGAGTAGAATAATGCAAATGAAGCTACTAGACCATTCTGCTTCATTTAGTCTGTGATGATAATGAGGTATCACTGAATGCTAAATAGATTATACATGGCAATTTGGGCTTGGAAGGAAAGCTCTTATCCTTTTTAAAGCAGTGGCAGAGACACCCAATGATTTCATGACCCAAATATTTATTTTCACAGAAGACATTCAGTAGCCCCTCAATCTCAAATTAAAGGTACAAAAAGTTATTTTTTAAAACTAAGTGTTACAACGAATTGTTTTCCAATGCAATCATTGCTCATTGCTGAAAATAATTTTCCTGCACTCATTCTTACCCTTCTGTACCTATTTCCTTAGTCTTAAAAAAATCTATTTTAAATTTAACTTCATGAAGAATCATTTCAGTGCAGTCACTGAATGTTGTTGAATATAATTTTCCTGAAGTCAGTCTAATTTGTGACCCTTCATAGCTATTTCTCAGTCCTTTCCAATAAACTCAGCCCCTCTACTTTTTTGTTCCAGTATTAGTCATCCAAAAAGTATTAGAAACATGTCAGACTCAAGACAATCGGAAAATACATATATTGTAGGGAAATAAGTTTCTGAGGTACACATTTTACATAGGTTTTAAAAGCTAAGTAGTAATGAAAGTGTCATGAAAAAAGAAGCAATTGTTATATTTTGCAGTTTGAGTTGAGGTCTTTGTCTTCCTTCTTACTCCTACACTGATCTATAGTTATACAGTAAAACATTACTAATCAGGTCTTCACTTATCCCTATACACTACAGATTGCAAACATACACAGAGAAATGATCTCTTCATGCTTTTCAGCAAATATTTAGCAATGCATAAAGATTTAATAATTTGGTGCAGGCAAAAATGTATGCAAAATATTTATATGCAAATTCTGTTCATGATGGTTTTATTGTTTCTTAATGGATAGTTACTTATATTTAAATTTTGATTTCTCTGTACAAATAAACATCCTCCTAAGTGTACCATCCTACAGACAGAACTGGTAGTCATGCACACAGTTAAAATTAGTTGCCATTTCTAACATCCCCTTTGGCTTTAAGTCTCACACTTTCTACAGTTTTATCTAATAACAATCATAACCACTTCAACAATTCTATCAGCATATTGTCCCCCACAGGGGACCTATGTCAGTGTTAAAATAATGTTCTCTAAATTTTCTGGTGAGGATTATCCATGCTAAACTGAACATACTGTCACAGTAGACTATTCCAAGGCATCCCAGCAGAATTTTAATAGCATTTTGAGGAAAAGAAAGTCTAGAGATAAAAGTAACACCTTTAAGCACCTAAAAAACCTCCCATAAAACTTACCAAATGAAGATCAATAATTATAAAGAAAAAGTTTGAAGTAAGGCTACTGGAGATACTGGTTTTGTATTTTATAGTAGCTAGTCATGGGATCAGATGAGAAATAGTTAGGCACCTAAGGATGAAACTCAGGATTCATTCATTCTAAGGGGTGGCCAAATCATGCCATCACAAAACTGGGTTTTCTCTTGAATTATGAGATTTTCCATTACTTTGTTCCCCAGAGGTCCAGTATCAGGGATGTGGGCATTTTCCATACAACCAGGCTTACACTCTGTGGTGGTTTAGCCCCTGCCGGGGTCTGAGACCACGCGGCCGCTGCCCCTCCCCCACAAAGGGAGTGAAATACAAAGCCCCAAGACTGAAATAAGGAAAGGTTCAATACAACAGTGCAATAGCAACACAACCAACAACAACAACAACAATAACAGTAATAGTGATGGCAATTAACAGAGCAAAATAGCTACCAAATACAGCAGTGGGAAGCACGATGTACAAAACCACGAGTGCACCGCGCTCCCGCGCCAGGAAAAAAAATGTGACCTCCCAGGATGTGAGGTCCGCATGGTATCTGAATAACCCGGCTAGAGCTCCCCCCCCACTGCTGGGGAAACTTAACCCTATCCTGGTTAAACCAGGACACACTCAGTCAGGGTGTTCTCCAGAAAGGTCAACAAAGCTATTAAAAAAAAAAAAAAAAGTGAAATATAAGATGTATGCTAAATGGGCCATGGGAACATAGGACAAATGACAAGAAAAACAGATACTGAATAGCTACTTATTTAGCAAATGATGCAAGCAGCCATCCAAATCAAAATGATGTGGCCTAGTAAAGACTGAATGAACCCATATATGTGCAAAAGAAGAGTCAGTTAATGGTAGGAATTAATAACTTAGCATTTTTTTAGCATTTGTGTGCTTACATTTGCCATCTGAACATCCTTTTAAACCAGTGAACATTATGTAATATTTGGGGGGGGGGGGGGAGGGAAGCATAAAAACAGATGTATGATCCTCCCTCCTAAAAGGCATCCTTTGACTGGAAACTTTTGACCTCCCCTAGTGTGTATATCTGGATTACTCCAGTTGTAAACTGGTGTCGATCTGTCAGCCCTTTACCAGGAAGCCCCAGGTTCTGCAGGCTGGTGGCCAAGGAGAGGTGAGTGGGCCAGGTACTGGGAGTGGAGGTGGGCACCCATTGCTGCTGTGGCAATCCTGTACCCCTGCTACGGTTTGGTGTGGGACCTGGGGACACCCTCTGCTTGAGGGGCAACCAGATGTTGGGGGGGAGAGAGGTGAACCCTGTCCTGGCTGTTGATTGCAGCGGTGTGGCTGTGGTACAGGGGTGTTTTAGCTTCCCCTCTACCCTGCTGAGCATCTCCCACCTCCCCCGACCATGCTGAACAGCCCAAATGGGAGCTTGGGCACCCTAATGCTCCTGCCAATACCTACATACCAAAGACCTAAATTTAGGACACATTGAATTTTACCCCACTTGCTGGCTGTCACAGACATTTTTCAAAGGCTCAAGTTAAGCACAGCTCTCCAGAAAGTGATTTCTGTTTGAGCAAATGGGGACCAAGTTGTTTTCTTTTGTTTTCCAGTTGCTCTTTTGTGCTATGGCCTGTACTTAATTCTCTGTGACATGTGGCCCAATTTATTCACTCCTAATTAGAGGAATACATGGCTGCGGATATAACCATAATACCTGAATTTCCAGACTGGAGGCTTAAATGTACAAACTGTGCCTCGTTTCACTGTCACTTCTTGCTCCCCTGCATCATTTCATTTCTATGTTTGTACTTACTGGAAAGTGCAGTTATGAAAGTCTTGTGTCTTTAGTGCAGCACTGCCAGAGTGTAAAATGGTGGCTGCATTGTCAATATTTATGTATATGCATGCATGCACACAAACACATTTTTATTATATTCAGTATTAAGTGGCTGGAGATTAAAAGATAGGAGGTCTGTGACTGTTATTCCCATAACTATTATACAAATCAGCTGAAATAAATTCTTTCTGTGCACTGTGATTGAGATAAAACTCTGATACAGCATTCCTCTAACTCTGCTTGTTACCATGCATCCTCAGGAATTATTACTACCACCACTCACTTTTAAGGATCTGAACGTAAATATTCATCAAAATCAAATAAAATATGAGGTTTTTTAGATTATATGTTTTTTAGCAATGAAGGCATTGGGAGGTTTTAGTTTTGACATGTTTATTTTGCTCTGAGGCTAGATGTAAAATATAATACATTTAACTATTTTACATGTAAGCATTTATTTTGTAATGTTAGGAGAATGGGTTGCAATTGTAAAACATCAGTCACAGCAGGAATATGAATTAAATTATTCTTATGTTAAATTTCATAGTAGTAAAGCCAACAAAATATAATGCTTTTTTGTAAGGTTTTGGTCAACAATGATGAAGAAAGCTATGCAACAAAATTTGTTGTAATTATCAGGGGCCAAGTCGCAACATAGTGTCTCTCACAGTCCCAGTTTGAGATTTATATTTCCCTCTTCACCATATTAGCCATATTAAATCATGCATTTGCAATGGAATGCAGGCCTTTGTGTTTCTATTACAGCAATGCTTATGAGCCTTTGACCAAGATAAGAAAGGCTAGTTACACTTGGGGACTGTTTAGGTAGAAAAAGAAGGAATAATTCTTGCTCCAAAGATCTTCCAGTCTTCTCTTCCAGTTCAGAAGAGATTTAATTTATGTGACTTCCATTACAGAAAGTATTAACCATCTGAAATAAAGCACTAAAAAGTATAATTAGTACTAATGGAAGTCAGTACTAGCACAATGAAAGGAAATGAGATCCATGCAGGACTGCAGGTTTCTTTAAGACAAAGAGGTGTTTATAAATGTTATGAAAAGAGGATGTAAGAAGTCATCCCTCGGGATTCTGACGGTGGCTGTTCTGAGTGACTTGGACGTTTCTGAAGTGCATTAAATTTGCTTTATTTTTAAACATGCAACTGTAAAACTATAAAATTAGCCCTTTAGTCTGTCTTATACTACATAATGCTTCTTTATTTTACACCACTCCAACCATTTAAACCCCAACTGAATAACTGCAAATTTTTTCTCAAACTGTTGTGTTCTCATTTTCCCATTCACGGCCATTGTGCCGACTTGCAGTGAACCTTTCGCGGAGCCTGACAGCAGGAATGCAGAAACTTGGATTTTTACACTGGAAAAGGTGTTACATCTTGTATGTCAGAAAAAGACACAAGGATATTTGAAAATCCTCCTTTTAATATCTGGTCTTGTATCAAGGAGTCAGTGGCCATCACAGACTGAAGCCACTACAGATACTCAATCACTCATTAATTTATTCTTCATTGACAAGTGAAGGGTCACTGACATTCTTTCTGTTCTTAGGGGTGTTTTCATAGACGTAAGGTTGGACAATATATAACAACTTGAATAAGAGCTCAGAAGAATTTAAATGTTTAAATAATTAAAGAATGATCAAATCAATATTTAGAAAGATCAAACAAAATTAACAATGGCATTCTTCAGCACAGGTCAGAAACTGATGGTGAATCAGTTTACACGTTAATTTCTAAAATAAACTGTCTTTTTCAATGAAGCTTGCTTTAACACCTAGGATTTCACCCCTTGGCTTCACTGTTTGGCTATGCAAGTCCTTGTACCTGAACAAAGGAGGCGAGAATACTGTGGCAAAACACGCTGTCAGGAGGGCAGAAATGCTTCTTGCAAGTAAATGCTGCCTCCAGCATACGCGGAAACACAGCTTGGAGGAAAGGCTTTGCCCATCAGCCATGTGTGGCTATTTGCTTAAATGCTGTGGAGGGCTCAGGGACAACCAGGAGCAGTGGCATATCCTAGACGTGTCTCTGGGTGACAAGAGCTGGCGTCAGTCCTGCCATGCTCCGCTCTGCACCTCCCGGTACTGTGCATGTCAGCACCTAAAAACCTCTGCTAAAGCATTTACTCCCCAGAAGTCTTTCATGTAAATATACTATAAATCTGCTAGGCTTAGGTGTTGGTTTTGCAGGTTGCTTTGTTTTGGGGTTGTAGGGTTGGGTTTTTTGCTTTGTTTTTACAAGCTATTTCTGGTTTTATGGTAGGTTACCTTTGAACTTGATAACAGGTCTTGAACAAGATCTTTACTGGAAAACACATATATGGACAAGGGTTTAAAAAATGTAAAATTACATGTCTGTGTATTACTGAAAAGAAAGTTACTTAAAGGATTTACAAAGCCTATTAACTATAGTATTCTGCTGCTTTTTCAGATCTTGGAAAGTTTTGGTGACAATTGCATTTAAATTGTTCCACTGCCATGGCGAGGCAAGAATTGCTGGGTGATCTCTGTGAAGATCACACTTCAGGAAGGAGTAAAAATATTTTTGAGTGATAAATAAAAGCGTACTCCTTTTCAGGAACATGTATCCACTGTTACAATTACTTTAAGCAAAAAAATATTTTCAACGGTATGGAAGCTGACGACCAATATTTCAGACTAAAAATTGTTTTAAAATATGATTGATGTTTGAAGCCAATGATACTTTAGGTTATAAAATGATGCTGCATGCCTTTCTTAATTAAGCACATTTACTGGGGTTCGTAAGAGAAGCTGAGCTAACATTCAGGCTAGCACTTTGTGATTAATGACGCTTCCGTGACTTTCTGAAGTTTTGCAATATACTTGACACAGTAATCATATAGGTAGCTGGAACATTGTAAATTATGTGCTTAGTAATTTATGGGACAACATAAATAAGAATTGTGTTTGTGAATGCTTTAGAAATCTTCATGGAATCAAAATGGTTTTCCTATTGGGTAGCAGTTCTACAATAATATAAAATATATTTTGCAGTACTAAATCTAGTGTAATTCTAGTATAAAGTGTTTAATAACTTAATTTTTTGTTGTTGTTGTTAAAATGGAAGGTTAGAGGTAAATCTGCACCCTGCCAGCAATGGGTCTTGGGAGGATGGGGTTCAGATCTGTGCCCTGACTGATACAGAGTCCTGGTAATGCCTGTGGCCTGATGACTGCTCTGGGCATGTCTCCACCGTAAACCAGTGAAGTAAGAACACACCAACCGAGCTGGCACATCCACAGGGTGTAATGCAGCACCCAGCAAAGGTATTAACTCCAGAGTGAAAACTAGCCAGCCTTCCATGTTGCTCAGCTGAAGCAGCAGTGGGACACGCAGGTAGAAATTGTCAGGCAGTGCTGCAGCCTGTAGGCATACATTCTTGTCCCCATTTGTTTTTGACAAAGGTATGTGTTTCTAATAAGTGGATCATCAAAATAATTTAATGAACTGATGTTCTAAATCGTTTCTGAAGAGTCACAGAAAGCTGTACTCAATAGCACTGACTACAGAGGTAAAACCAAGTAAACCTAAGACTAATGTAAGCTTCAGCCCTCTATCTCCTTTGAATTTAACTGCACTGTCCTCTCAAATAGTAATGTAAATAAAAATTATTAATTCAGGAAAGGCATTCAAGCTGCTGAGTTCGGATTTTACTTCATTCATCATTTTTTCAGGGGTCCTAGTAATAGGAAAACCATATCAGTGAGTTATTTTAGTTGTTTTGTTAACCAATCTGTTAATCAAAGACTGAAATCGAATCGAATGCTATCTCCAGCTTGTTTTGCCCTCCAAGTGGGGTGTCTCCCTGGCAACTCCATGTAAGGAAAGTCTTTGCAGCCTTGAGATTTTTGTGGCCTTGGTTTGGACCTTTTTTATGACTGTCTTCTGCACCACCACAGATGCAATCTCTAACGTCACCGTAGTTAGAGAGGGGAAGATCACACTCCCATCCCTGCTCCTGCTTTCCTACTCCCCCCTCCCTGCCACAGTAGTTGGTGGTACTTATGTCGTGCTGATCCCTCCCTTCCCTGCATCTCCAGATGATGGAAAAACCTTCCAGTGTTCTTAAATTCTGCTTGGGAAAGTGATGTACCTTGCCCCAGACGAGAAGTGAAAAGGGGCGATATAACATAAATTTGTCATATTACTTTTAAGATATACTGTGTAAATCTTAAGCCCTTGGTTTTAGCCCTCATCTCTAAGACAAATTCCATCTTTTTGGCATTGCTCACTCAGCTTTTCTTCATTCAGTGATTTGTACATTGGTTCACATGAAGAAAAGAACATTTTTACTGCTTGGTTTGAATTTAACCAATGAACTGAGCAGTGAAGAGAAATTGCTTATATACTCTCTGAAAGCCAGTATGCATATGCAATAGATAACTGCCTGTCCAAATTAGACTTCTAATTACATGTATTTTTTTATCCAAAAATGATCAAAAAGTATTCATTAAGTTTTTAGATTATAGTCTAGTGATCCATCAGTTGTACTTGTTATTTGGACCACTTTTGTTTTAAATAGCTAGATACTATTCTATACCAGTCTGTAGGAATAAATAGCAATTTTTTTTTCCAGAGAAAATGCATATCATGTTTTTAAAAAGGTGGTCTCTTTTCATATAAATTATGGTTGCAAATACTGTATTTTTCAAATAAATTAAAAGAATACACATTGAACTTGACTTCCTGTTATGATCTGAGGCATAAGATGGACATATTTCTATTAATGAGTTAGGAATCCTACTTCAAAATACATAAAGGTTTTTCCAAATAGTTCCAGCCTCTGTTTTCCACAATTTTTCAGTTTGCACAAGAACATGCAATAGTAGATTGGCTACAGTGGCACACAACAAAGAAATCTAAACAGAACAGTGAAGAACATTATTTCAGAAGCAAACCAAATATTATAGCAGTTGAAATAGTTAGGCTGTGTATTGAAGTTCTACAGGCATCTTAAGGCATTTCTCTGTCTAGAAAGCTGGTGTGAAATAAGGCTGTGGCCAGCTTGCTTCTCTACTCATTTCAGAGGACTGAAATGTGCAAAAAAACTACCACTAGGACTTGAAAAGTAATTACTGAAGATAATGTAGCTTGCATCTTTGCATGTAAAAACACTGATTTACCAGTAAATTATAATAAAGTGAAATCAGTTCTTGGCTAGAAAAAAACAAGATCGGTGGGTAGAACATGTAAAGCTGTGGAGAAGTTAAGACTGATTTTTTACTCAGTATGTAAACTATGAAAAGTAAAAAATGTCATTTATGTAAGATCAATATGTATAAGCACAGTGAGTTAGCAATACTTGCATAAATGACCACAAATGGGATATTTATCCTGAAATTAAATCTTTAGGATAAAACTTGGTTTGAGCATGGGTATTAAAAAACCCCACAAAACAAAACCCTCACCACCACCCCCAACCATAACTTTCCTAAAACTCTACACTGTTTGCCATCAGTAATTTTTTTAATAAAGATTTTATGATCTTCATTTCCTTACATACACCAATATAATGGATCCCACACACTATAAAGGAGAAAGGCAGTGCAAAAAACCCAAACCATAATGAAAACAAACCACAGAGACCTAGAATTCAAATCTAAGAATACAAATTATCATTTCAGTTTGCCATGACACTCAAAGTTACTACACTTACTATTCTTAAATGGAATAATGAATAAATTAATGAGAGTAGGATGATATTAAACAGACTATGCATACTTTATTGGCAACAGATTCAAAGCTAAATGTCAAGTCATAGTTTCTTTGTAATCAAAACATTTTATGTATCAAGTAATAACATAAAAGCAGATCTTAAATACAAAAAAGTTGTAATATTTATGTAAAAGAGAATTTTAAAAACAAAATATTTTAATAACTTTGAAAGCAGTACTCATCTATGAACTTGGCTTTAGCATTTATCACAAATTTCTTTCCTGATTATTTAAACATACTGTTTATTTTCTTTTGGTGGCTACTAAATTCAATTTTCTAATGATTTTCTATATCCTCAGTGGATAAGGAATTGGCTGGATGGTCGCACTCAAAGAGTTGCGGTCAACAGCTCAATGTCCGAGTGGAGAGAAGTGACAAGTGGTGTTCCTCAGGGGTCAGTATTGGGACCAGAGCTGTTTAACATCTTTGTTGGTGACATGGACAGTGGGATTGAGTGCACCCTCAGCAAGTGTGCCAGTGACACCAAGCTGTGTGATGCGGTCGACACGCTGGAGGGAAGGGATGTGCCATCCAGAGGGACCTGGACAGGCTTGAGAGGTGGGCCTGTAGAAACATCATGAAGTTCAGCAAGGCCAAGTGCAAGGTCCTGCACATATGCGTCAAGGCAATCCCCAGCACAAATACAGGCTGGGTGATGAGTCGATTGAGAGCAGCCCTGTGGAGAAGTACTTGGGAGTATTATTAGTGGATGGAAAACTGATTATGAGCCAGCAATGTGTGCTCACAGCCCAGAAAACATCAAGAGAAGTGTGGCTAGCAGGTCGAGGGAGGTGATTCTCCTCCTCTACTCTGTTCTTATAAGACCCCACCTGGAGTTCTGTGTCAAGTTCTGGGGCCCCCAGCATAAGCAGGACATGGACCTGATTAAGTGTGTCCAGAGGAGGACCACGAAGATCATCAGGGGGCTGGAGCACCTCCCTGATGAGGACAGGCTGAGAGAGTTGGGGTTGTTCAGCCTAGAGAAGAGAAGCCTCGGGGCAGACATTATAGTGGCCTTCCAGTACTTAAAGGGGCCTACAGGAAGGATGGGGAGGGACTCTTTATCAGGGAGTGTAGTGACAGGACAAGGGGTAACGGTTTTAAGCTGAAAAAGGGTACATTTAGATTAGACATAAGGAAGAAATTCTTTTCTGTGAGGGTAGCGACACTGGAACAGGTTGCCTGGAGAAGCTGAGGATGTCTCCTCCCTAGAAGTGTTCAAGACCAGGTTGGACGGGGCTTTGAGCAACCTGGTTTAGTGGAAGGTGTCCTTGCTCATAGCAGGGGAGTTAGAGCTAGATGATCTTTAAAGTCCCTTCCAAACCAGAGCATTCTATGTTTCTATGATTTTCATGGAACAGCAAGTTTTTGACATTTTAAAAGAATTATTCTATATGGCAAACACACCATTATGTTCAACCATTTCTGACTTGAAACACTTTGCTCCTGCTTGTTGGGTCAAACTGAAATCCACCTTAATTTTGATGTTCAAGCTCTACTTTTGCAAGGGACTGCCACACTGAGGCTTGTAGGCTGGGTTCTCCTGCTCAGCAGGACTGCCCTCGCGCACTGCAGCAATCTGCACAATACAGTGTATGACAAAATCTGAGCAGAGGACTTCCAAGACTGACATTGGTAGCATGTACAAACATTAATATTTATCCAATTAAATTTAAGTGAATACATATGAAAACAATAAATGTTTCATTCCTCTCAGAAAAGTAGAGCAAAAATATACAAAATGTCTCTCCAGAATAAAAAGATGTATATAAGTCAGTAGCAAGATAAAAAACCTTTTGGTCAATGGACAAAATAAATCATAATGGATGTTAGCTATTATCCCTGAATCACAATAAGTTGTTGATTAGGATTCTGGTTTTCCTCTCATATTTTTATTTCCTCACATTTTATATCAATATTCTTCATGGAAGTGACCTCTGCTTAGCTCTGGGAAAGGTATTACATAGGATTAAAGGTTTGGTATGTCCTTTGGCACAGCCCCTAGCAAAAAGTGATGTGAAAGCTGTACAGTCTTAGAAGTAGTTTCAATCATAAAATCTGATTCCACTTTGCTTCCTTATCGCGTCAGGCTCATGACTTCTACTGTCATTAATTATGATGCATTCCTCAGGTCATCTCCGCCATCCAGAACTCTGGGGACGCAGAAGGTTGACACCATCCATTTCTCACCCTCCATTTCCTACATATTTTACTTAAAAATGAGTGGCTATGCAACATGTACCTGCCATGGCACACTAAGGTATTTGCAGAGGACCACACAAAGTATTTTACTTTTCTTTTTCTGCTTGCATAGGCTTATTTTCTGAACTACAATCTAGTCCCATGTAATATTCTTGACTCTCAGCTCTTCTAAAACAGGCCCTGAAACTCTTGGGGGATTTGCATGATGGTCAGATGTGCTCTGTCCGGAATGTGTGATTTCAAGATAATGTTCATGCCTGAGCTTCCTTGCACTTTAGTGAAACAACAGAGAATTAAACTGGCAAGGTTTCCAGTTTCTGATGTGCCCAGAGGGCATGATATTTGTCCATATAGTGGCAGTGCCAATTTAAAAAAGAAAAAGAAATCATAAGGATTAAGGTGATGATCGGGTTACTTGCAATGAAGCCATCCTCTGGATTTGCTGAATGGTTGCCTTCCCATGCCCAAGGAACTAGCATTCACAACTGTTTTAAAGCCTGATAGTTATTTCAGGGTTGTTGATTAAAATTTATCAAAGTTCTTTCTGGAAAAATAGAAAGAAGATGCACTTTCAAGGTTGGAACATATTTTGAACCTCTCAGCTTTGACAGTCTATGGTTAAAACAGAGTGCAACAGGAGAAAATTAATTTCCAACCCTTAGAATGATGCTTGAGACACAGAGCAGAAACAAGTAAGTCTGCCTACAGGCTGATAAGCTTCCTAAATCCTGCAGGGTTTCTTGTACATCCCTATCTTTTTAAAAGGTTCATTTAAGCAAGTAATTTAGGGTTGTGAGCTTTTCTTTTCCTCTCTAGATATGTAGTCTGATGAGTTTAAACAGTAACACAGCGCTTCATGTCTTTAGCCACACCAGCTTAATCCCCTCAACTCATAAACACACACAAGTCATCCAATATTGTCTGCATTTAAAAAAAAAATATTCAGAAAGAGTGGCAGGAATTCTGTTCTTGTTAACCTCTCTTCATCTTCTTTTTGACCCTATGCTAGTTTTGTCTTTCTCCTGACTCTAAGTCATCTAGGTTGGGAAATATTTTCTTTGTCAATTTGTTCTGTATAGTACTTAGCACACAGAGGCTTTGTTGCTAAATCTGAAATTGACTCTGTGTGTAAGACTGTACTTACACAGTCCTTGCTAAGAGTCACACAACATTGATGGCAGTATCACAAGGCAGGCTGGAGGCTAAACATGCTGCCCATCCATCTGGTTCTTGGGACTATATGCAGACCACTTTAGCTAATATTTTGGGAAGGGAAACATTGGGTACAGATAGTGCCCATAGTGTCCTCTAAGGCACATTTATCTGCTGCACGACCTCACCTGGACTCTGTGCAGCCTCTAGCTACCAGATCTATCTTGTCACTAATGACGTCAGGCAGATGAGAGGTGTTGGAGTTTTCCCTGCAGGAGCCCAGTGCCCTGAGGTCATCTGCAGAAAGAGCAACCAACATTTAAGTGACATGAATGTAAGCTGAATTCAGGAGGTTTTTAAGAACTGTGAAGACACCTGAGTTTTGCTTTCAAATAGTTTCCAAGAATAGTTGCTCCTAAGGGTGCATCGTCATGTGTAGTGTCAAGATTGCTATTGGTCACAAATCAGATTCCTCTCTTGGATGCTGGACAACCACCACTGCCTAGGCCAATTCAAAAGAAGCTGTGGAATTGGCTCAAACCTGCACTGTTACATTTCCACAGGAGTAAATGATGACACATTATCAGCAAGGAAGTAAGTGAATGAGTTTAAGTGAGTGCACCCAATATTAGCTGTCTAGGGCACAACATACCAGAGAAATATTGTTCTTATTACTTTATGTACATTAAGATAGGAGGAAAGAGTCTTCAAGGACTTTAAGCATGGGTGCTTCCTACTTCTCTGTACTTACATTGCCAAAGTGGCCTCCTCATAACATCTCAATCCCCACTTCCCTCCTTCCTGAAGACCTCTTACTATGCAGTCAGAAGAGTTGTCAGAGATTTTGGTCATATGATAGAGGGAAATGTCATCATATGACACAGAAGTTCTGGAGGCAACCATCCAGTATATCTAGAAAAGATTCCCTCTTTAATCATAGCAAAAGGTGGAAGTGAGGCAGACAAGGCTAATTGTGCATTTTCTTACAGGCTGCAGGAAACTCCAAACTCTCACACTTGTAACAAAGCACATTACTTACAGGTTGTGTCTAAACTAATGGTCACCTAGAAAAAACATAGTGGTAACTATAAGTGACCCCTGCAAGAGCTTATTGGCATCTTCTGAAAGGTACATCATATAAAACTGCATTTCAATCTTACTCCAAGATCAGTACCAGTTTATTATAATGTGTGGTGGTTTATTAGCAACTAATTGATCTTCCTGCAAGTTTGTATGCTCTGAATTGGGCTTTACTTAGCTGAGAATAGGACTCGTTAACTGCCTTATTGTGTGAGCACAATGTAGTTTTGTAATACTTTTCCAACTATCCTACTAACTGTTTTTTCTATACCTGGTCTGTACAGAAAGGACAATGCATGCTAATGAGATAATACCTTGGTGTTTTGTATGGCGAGCTAATATTTAAACTTATATTAATAATTTTGTCATATATGGAAGACTAACCAAGACGAACCTCAAACATTTGAAAATTTTCTTATGGTTCATCTCATGGAACATCTGTCAACTGTCAAATAAAAGAGTCATTTAGCAGTGAGGCAACATTAAGTTTATATGCAGAATAAGGCCATGGGGTGAGTATTACTGGCTCAGGCTCTATACAATTATGATCCAAATCTCTGGCAATATTATTTGTACAGGCTCAAGAAAAAGGTGAAAATATTTAAGGTGGAAATATTTTCCATTCCACTTGGCAAAACTATCAGTCCATGACAATGAGTGTGAAATCTTGAAAACTGTCATCCTGAAAAGTCATTGCCTAATGCCATATTCTCTTTTGATGCAGCAAAAATGCATCCTTTTGATCCTCTGTGTAAACATTATTATTGTAGAATGTTTATTCTGAGTTGTTTTTTCTTCATCAGAAAAGCATTTCAGGGGATGCTCGTGATCCTTTAGAGGATGTCAAAACTCTAAGCACATCTAAGTTGCTAAAATTGTATTATTGAATGCCTACATCAGAACCATCCCCACAGACTATGTCCAGTCCAGCCCATTGTACAAGATTTTTTAAATGTAACTTTGTGCTGGGACAAGAAGTGAGGGAGAACAGCAGTCCTAGGGAGGTCCTGAGACACAAGAGCTGCTGTCTTCTGCTGTCACCTGCATGCATCCAGGACTGTAGCCCCATAACATGCTGTTTTCCGATCACTACAGTGAGCAGCCCATAGAAGAGGCCACGTTTCACCTTAATTAACTACATTTGCAAAGATCCACAAGCATTCTGGAAACAAAGTCCCTATACTCAGGAAAATTATTATCTGTTCTGAAGTGCAAAGTATTTTGCCTTTGGGTAAAGGGCAAATGGCCATGCATGAACATAAGACTCGCATCAAGTTTTTGATGCTATCAGTTACAAGATGCTACTGACTTGAAAAAAGCAAGCTGGCAGGAAAAGACAAGAGGCATATGGAACTTAGCCTCTCTGTGTCATGCAAAAATCCCAGGGATTAGTGAGAGAGCACTAGTCCTTCTTCCTAAAAACATTGGTGTGTATATATAGATACTACTATTTTGTGTTTCAAAAAGGAGTGTTAAGATTGAGGTAAATAATATTGATACATACGAAGGCATTAAGTGTATGTTATATTTTATACATGAAGTTTCTTTTATCAATTTGTTAGAAACCTGAGGAAATATTTTGCAGTACTGTCCTTTTTCCCTTTAAAAGATGAGCCCTTGCAAGTCACCACTGCTAAGTGGAATTACTTGCAGGGACATGTATCTTGTTTTAAAAATATAATACAACATTTAGATTCAGATTTTCCATGAGAATAACAAACTGTCCTTCATGTACAATGAGTGATAACTCTGTAAAATTACACTATAAATTTATTTAGACTAATACAAAGATCTGTGAATACGTTCAAACAGGAATTTGACCACTCCATAAAAAAATGTTTGTCATTTACAGAAGAAAAAAACAATTAATGAAAAAAAAAAAAAGGAAAGTGACTTATCTAAAATCTAACGAAAGATTTAAAACATTCTAAAAAATGACACGTGCAAGAGCTGAAAGCAACCAGGACTGATATTTATTGCCAAATTATATGAAAGCACACAAACATTCTGTTATCAGCTATAAAATCCTATCCTGCTAAGCCTGAGAATGATTTTATAGTACTAAACAGGTTTTTAGGTCCTGACCGCTATAGCTATGACTGAATGCAACAGGATTCAGAAGCACTTAGTTATTCTGAAAAATCTTTCAAATTTTGTTTACAGAAAAAAAGAAGTATTTAATTCAACAACAATATATGAAAATTGCTTTTGTATTTTTATGATCAACAGTGTTGGGTAGGAGTTTCTTGACAAGTCATTAACTCACTTGTGCTGCATAATCTCATTAAGCAACTAGTCTTAAAATTGATTTCACTATATCTTTAATTTTATTTTCATATAAACAACTTAGACATATTATTTCTATATGTAAAACATACATACATCAGAATAATAATGCCTTTGGAAGACAGAAGACAATATATCAAAAATGAACAGCATACACAAGATACCTGAGTCTTATATGATACTGTCATCTCAAGCAGATATGTCTTTTCTAGATGACAGCATCTTCAGAAAGAGCTCTCTGATTGAGCTGTTGGCCCAAAGCCTGGACTGATAAGCCTAGCTGTCATTCAGGCAGCATTTCATCCCCACTGAGATGCCACACAGCTTCCCAAACTTTCAGTTCCTTCTTTCCTGTGATCCAAATGTGAGAACACCAGGTGAAAGGGACTCTGACTCAGTGGTGGTGGTAAGTCACCCAGAGTCACCTGCTCTCTGTGCATCCTCCTCTTGAGCCATTTTCACAAAGGCTCCTTGAATTAGCTTATAGCCAACATACAAAGGAAAAAGTTGTATTTGCAAAAGTTACCATGTTGATGTCTCTAGAGAGTTAGGCTACAGTTTTAGACAGATTTCCTGCTGTTGGTGTGCACAGATTGACATTTTTTATACCTCCTGTAAATGCTCACACCTGGGAACTTGTACGCATTCCTGTGAAAGATCAGTACAGTTGGCTGTATCTCTTTAATACTGTGCTCTTTTCAGAAATTTGAAACATGAACTTTCTGACTTGGTAGTGTGAGAGGGTACTAATGGGAAGGTGATGAGACAATGATGCTTCCTCAGTGTCTGCTCTCGTGATGCATAAGCCCATCAGCTCTTGGCAGGCATGCTCATGTGCTCCAGCAGCTCACTCTCTGCCTTTGCTATAATCTTTGGTGGAGTTCCAGCAGATACCAATATGGCTTGAGCTGATGCCATATGCTACTCCTTTGTGTAGCTGTTGGATGATGGGGTGAAGAAATGTTCAGCTGTATTTAGTAGTGTCAAGTCTTACATGTCTTCGGTTTTGGCCCACTACCTGCTTAGCTGGGTGCGCCCTTGGCTTCCTCCATGTGTCATGTGATGGTCCAACCCTGTCTTCCCTTTTTTTGGCTGTTTTTCTCAATAAATGTGTTTCAACACAGGGCTTTATAAAAAACTATTTTACCTAGAATGTTGAATTTAAATACTTTCAATTATTTTGGGGAATACAAAAATGTCACTGAAGAAAATGCAAAATAATATTTTCCACCAGAGAGAATGAAAAATAGTGGCTATTCCTGACAAATGCATAATTAATTATTCATCAAATCAATGCATCTGAGGTAAGCAGATGAACAAACTGAGCTTACAACTGAGCATCATCATTTTAGAAATACCAAATACTACTTCAGAAGCACATAAATAACACTTCATACTACCCAGAAAGTTTAATATCTTGCCATTTTTTGATTAATAGAAAACTGCAATGTTTATTAATCATGAGATCTGAGCAAGTTCCACATCAAATTCAAGTATCTGAAAGCCAAGAGCAAATTAGTGTAAGTAAATTATGAGTAATATATAGTGATAGAAGGAAAAAACTCACTGGTTTGTTAATAGCAATAGGTTTCCCAGATAGTCCAGAATGACCCTGCAGTGCATCTAGAACTAGTAGATGATCTACCATATGGTTTTAGGTTAAATAACATATCCCTGGAATCAGATCCACACCCTGCAACACACTTCCCCAGATGCCATCTTGGACCCTGGAAAATTTTCCCAAAAGAGATTTTTCCTAAAGAGGCTGACAAAAATTTCATGAAAAAAATTTCTCTCTGATAAATTCTTTCAAGCAAGAAAGCTTCATCAAAAATTTCTGTTCATTTTCACTTACAGTAAATACATATAACAGTTCAGAAATCAAAGGCAAAAGAAATACAGAGAATAATATCATGAGAGATACATCTGCATATTTTTCTTGGGAAACTTATTTTCATCTGAGAGAAGACAGAATTATTCTGACATGCTGAAGTTTTAAAGTACTGTTCTATTTAATCATATATGTATTTATTTACATATAGTCATGTGTATACATATAATTAGAAACTTTTCGATTTCTTTTCTTCTCTAAAGTTTGCCTCAAACTGTCATTCTTTGTGTGTGAGAATGTCCATTACATAAAGACTTCAAAACACTGTATTGGCAGCAACTTTTTAAAAAAATTATTTCATTTATTTAGGGATTATATAGTTATGTATGCGTTCCTGAGACTGAAGGCTGTAGCTGGAGTTCACAAGCAATTTAAAAGCCAAAATATTTAGAAAAAATGCGAAAATGTGGCATCTCCTTTCTCATTTTGCATTTACGTGCAGATAGGCATTTTACACTATACAATAAACTACATATTAATCAACTGTTATCAGAATATCTAGGCTGTGGGATTTTATTCTGTGTCCTGTTGTGAAGATTAAATACTGGTATTATAAAATGTAGATATTCTATTTTTTCTTTCAAACCCAACTCATCAAACATTTCTAGATATAGTATTGTCTTAAGTTACTGAGAGAGAAAGTAATTTGTCCCTATGGTAAAATGATAGTATTTAGGTGTATGTTAACTTCTAGGCTGAAGAGGAGTAAAAACCAGCAGCTTAGAATGTCAAAGAATAAGAGAGCAACCATAGAACAAAAGATTATACCTAAGAATTTATTTCTCAGGGATGGGAGAAAGCACTAACAAAATACCACCTTCCAGGTAGCTTAAAATCACCAGAGGAATGTGGACAGAAAAAAAAAAAAAAACCCATGAGCAAAAGCTGGTTTTACCATTCTGTGCTTGAAAATAAACCATTCATATTATGATAAGTTTCTTTAATAATTCTGTTTGCTTCACAATGTGCAACTGTTTAATGAGTGATAACTTCCATTATGTTCCTTACTGCAATATATTCATCAGCCTGCAACAAAATGCTATGAAGAAGAAAAATAAAGTCAGAGAAAGATGAAAAACATACATGTTTTGTGAAGGGAAAATATTAAAAAAAAAAAATCAACAAGGATATTTGCATATAGAAGATACCAATATGTGTCATGCTGTCCTTTTTGTTTCTTTTTTTTTTTTTTTTACATCATCTAAATTAGGATAAAGTCAAAGACTAAAAAGCAAATAGACAAATAGGCTTCCAGAAATCTGTGTGTGCTTAAAATGATCTTAGAAACTATATGAACTGCTGTGATTGTTAATTTCTTGAAATCCATTAGCAAAAAAATGCAAAGTCAGGTCCTCACATATGTAGCCTGGCATATTTCCATTGACTTTTTGTCTTTGTTCTGTGAACAAACTGAACAATAACCTGTGATGAATCCTCAGAAGATGAGTTGTTGAGTGTGCTTTCATGGTAAATTGCATAATTATTTCTTACCACCAAACCCATATATACTTATGTGTATTGTAGTGTTATGAAAGTGCACATGGCTGTTGCAGCTAGCTGGAAGGAATTCAGATATCTAGGCAAAGTGCACCTTCCCTTTGTGTGAATTTTCTCTTTTGCTTGTATCAGACAAAAGAATATCTTCAATAAATGCGAATGTGAATGAATTTTCTTCCTTTTATTCTGCTCATTCTTCCAGAAATTTTTTCTTCGAGATAAAAAGCTACATTCAAACTCATATTTTGTTAAAATAAAAGACAACTTGGGCAATAGTAGCAAATGTGCAGGAGTGGGTAGATTGTAATGCACAGATAATAAATATCAAAAAGCAGATAGGGTGGGTGTTCTTGCTTCTTTTTTCTTTTCCCAAGATAGTGTATATTAAACTTACATTTTCATCTCAGATGTTCTGTTCTGCCAGGGAATGGCTTTTATAAAAAATTAGTTTATATGGCTACATGGCTATATTTTACCATAATTAGCCAATCCATCAATTAGATTTCAAGCTTCTTTCATGAATTTGTTAGCAATATTTAATTGTTTGAACAATGCAAAATTTTCCTTCAAAAGAAAATATATGAACAGATAGGGGGAAGGGGTTAAGGATTATTATTGACAAGAGTGCAGGCTTTTGACTTTTCTGTATTATTTACCTGTGATTTTTCATCTTTAATAACAAAGATGCCACATTACTATGGAGACCAAACATCTTTGTAATTAATCTGCTTTCCTCAGAAATGTAGACTTCATCCATTTTACCCACTGAAGAATGAAACTAAGAAGTGAAGATAGTGCAGTCTCGATCAAAGAAATAATGTGGAAAAAATTATTCTCTCTTTCCTGAGGAATCCCTTGAAGTATGCATGCTCATTGTAAAGCAAGATAAATCAGGAAAAAAAGGAAAAGTAAAAAACTAGCCTCAGGCAGCCTTATGATTTATATAGGTTTTATATATGGCTATATTTTTTTCTGCTCAATGAAAGATAAAAAGAATACAAAGCACTTGGCATTTCAGTTGGTTGTTCTTTGTGTGATTGTTCCCTACCACCATTCCTCACTCAAGGGAAAGGAGCAAAGGTTGGACTTCTGGAGGTACAACTCAGAATAAGAGACACTTAAAACTAATCTGAAGAGAAATTTGAACAGAATTATTCTAAAGAGAGCTCAATGCTACTTTTTCTATATCAATTCTGGCACAAAGAAGAGGAAGAAATCTTTCTCATTGTACCCAGAGATGTCACAGCCTCTTTGATCATTGTTATGCCCATGCTCAAAAATCATAAGAAAAATTTAAAACCGACAGCTACACCGTTTAATATGCAGTCTTTATATGACTGGTGGGATTTGAATATATGAAACCGAACCTTTTTCTTTGAGGAGGAATGACCTGATGAGAAAAACAGGAGAACTTTCAAAACATAGAAACCGAGTTGCTGTCATATTCTCTCAATCCTTGTATTTAGGATGTTAAGAAAAATACCAGTTTAGAAAAGCTCATTATAAAATACAAGCAGCAGGGAAGAACACAGGTGATGGAGTCTCATGCTCTATACTTCAGTGAGTTCATAGCTGTGCCTGTAGCTACCCTTGTTTCATTAGTACAGCAGAGAAACGAGCTGGAGAAAGATCTCTTTCCTTATCCAAAGACAAAGTTGTCTGAAGACCTCAGCTTGCTTGTGCATAGCCCTAAGGTTTTCTCAAGCTAAAATTATCAAGTTGAAAATATCAAGCTAAAATTTAACTTATTTTCCTGATATTTATTTTACAACTACCTAATGATGCATTTTGTCCCAGCATCTTTAATTCAGCTCCTTCAAAAGCGGGTGTCTTGGCAAACGTCTGTAAAAGGAACAATGTGAGATAGTACACATTCCGTTCAGGGAAAAGCTGTAATGGTATATATAACTGGCATAACTGCTTCTGTTTGGGTACCAATGGAAACTGCTATTAATTCTACTTCTGACTAGATAAAAAGACACAGAAAGTCTTTTTCCATTGTGTTTTCTTTTTGTCTTCTGAATCTCCCACTCTTGAAAGTTAGCAGTCCTGCAGGGTTGGATCCAATATGAGCCTATGAGCCTGTTTTCCAGCAACTGTTTGGAGGTAAAAGGGACATAATTCAAGCATTTTGAACAGAAGTTGAGTTTATCAAATTAGTCTCAAGCAAAGTAAACTTCAAGCAAGAACACTATGATCCCTATATCCTGGTGATTACTATTATTCAAAACAGAAAGATACTGACAAGTACTATTGAAATTCAGAATAACAACATGAAGGAAAAAAAATATCTCTATATCACCACTTAACTTACAACACAACCGGTAGGATCACCTTAGAAACTCAGACAGATAGAAAGTGAGCAATAAACTCATTTGTGATAAAACTGAGACATAAAATTATGGTCAGAAAGAAGACCACCAGTCTATAATGCTACATACAGTCCACTTGCATCTGCAGTAATACCAGTCATTTCCTTCCAGGTGAGTTTTTAGGACCTGTACAAGGGTTAATCCATCCCCAAAGCTAATTCAGCTCCAATTGTTGTTGAAAATGTGTGTCCTAGATGGATCTGATCAGTAGGGTTAAGTGGCACAGAATAAGACAAGAGGCAGAAGGAAGGATTGCTGACAGGTTGGGGTTTTTTTTATGAGGAGAAATTGATATGAGGTCAGATGTTCTTGAAGAAAAGCAATAGGCTCTTTCTAAAGAAAATAAAAAGAATAATTCACCACCTATCTTCTTAAAAGAGAACTGGAGAACTGTCCGTCAGAAGGAATAGAGCAGAACAGAACAGAGTGGAATGGAACAGAAATGGTCAGGCAGTTCTTCTGCACCAAGAACAAGAAAAAGGGGTGTATCAGCAGATTAGCTTGCTGCTTTTCTGACATTTGAGGGTTGGAAAAATAGAAAGGCTCATAGGCTGTCTTCTTTGAGCTGTAACTAGAAAGAGTAAGAGTCAAGAAATATTGAAAAAGATTTGGTTGATGACTAGCTTAGAAAATGAAAGTGTAAAGCTTGATAGTGGTTTGGGCTGATGAAAAGAAAATAAAAGTAGAATATATATCCTCAGATAGTATTTGTCTGTCTATCCATCGAACCATCCATCCATTCATCGATATATATTTATACACCTGCATATATATATAAAAATATATATATACACACACATATATATATACCTGCTATGTGTCCTCAGTTGAAACAAGCTGTTGAGAGCCTCTGTCTGTTGAGAAGGAGCATTCTTAAATTCCTGTGATATCTGACTTTGAAGATAAAATCCCTTCACTTATTACTACAGAAACATGAGAGGCTCACAGTATTATGACAACTAATTTACACAGGTCAGATTTCTAAAAAAAAAAAAAAATTCTTTAATGAGTGCATCTATATGGAAGGGAAGCTGAAACAAGGATTGGAAGGTGAGCATGTCCAGGCTTTGGTCCCTGTGAGATGATCTGTAGTGCCATCTTAAGCTATACCAAGAGTTTTTTAGTGTGTGGATGTCCTAAATCTTTGCACAATCAGCTCACAATGATTCTCAGCTATCTGGTTTGTAATGAGTCTGCTTGATATACTCAGGTGTCTCCCAGTTTGGAGACCCATGCCTGTGATGGCTTTTTTGTTTTGCTTTAAATAAAATGTTGCTATCTCTAAATTGAAATATCAGCCAGATAGAACAGTTAGTTTTATGGAGGATGAAATTGAAGCAATTAACATCTTTATATGACCATAGACTAACAAACTAACAAATGTTTAAATTGACCTTGATTAAAAGATCAGAATGGCACCAGCATCTGATTCTAATGTTAATACTCAGGGAAGCCTAAAAATTACAAAGTAGGGATGCTGCTGAAATAGTGAATGTAACCTAACTTTAAAAAGCCCAGAAGATCAACCAGGAGCAGACATAGATATCCTGGTCTGATCTGCTTGTGACTCCTGTGATTGTTGCTGAGAGGCTTGACACATGGAAAACACTAACAAAGTCCTACAGTAAGTACATTCAGGCGCCAAAGATCACTGTCATGTGTACACCATACCTGTGCACTGTGGTGGTCAGCAGCCACTGTCTGTGCAGCAACGAGCTGCTCTTGTGTGGGTGAAAGTGTAACACCTTCTAGTTTCTGTTAACTTATTATATAGCAGCTTTCAGTCCCTTCCTACTGCTTTTTCTGCTTCAGCAGACTACACTTCAAATAATTTCTACCTTTTGGATTACTACTACCCACTCCTCTGCCTCATCAGTTTGTTCTGAAAAAAATGGGGAAGCAGACCTCTGTATTAAGCTCTTTTCTTTCCATGTAGCTTCTGGCTAATCACAGGACAGTGGGGCTAAACACTGCCACCTGATTGCTGACCCCTCTAGAAAATCCCTCTATCTGTACTGGGACCACAGTTGCTGACCCTGATTCTTTGCAGTATCACATTAAAGGTGCTTATTTACTGTCGTGCTTTCATGCTCCTGTTTTGCTCTTGGGTCCAAGGTCCCCCATTATTAATATCAGCTGTAACTGGTTTGCATCCAGTTCTGATCTGAAATGAAACATTTTGCTGAAAAAATATGTTGTAGAGTGAAGGACAATGTCTGCCAGGGCCTATATTCTACAGCAGGTGTTG
The DNA here is from genome assembly GCF_031877795.1 of Strix aluco. Lineage (NCBI taxonomy): Eukaryota > Metazoa > Chordata > Aves > Strigiformes > Strigidae > Strix > Strix aluco. The sequence goes on along the minus strand of NC_133935.1, from coordinate 43,084,752 downwards.
ACATAAATCCAGTTCATTTATTCTGATGATCCTAGAAACAGGTCTCATTTCCTGGGATGCATGATTAAGATGGTAAAATGGTATATATCCTCTGTCTTGAATGAGGCTCTAACATAAAAAGTATCAAGGTACAGATAAAAAGTAAATTAAAGTCCAGACAGTTGTACTGGGATTCATTAACAGCAAAGCTTTTATGATCATTACAGGTGTGGCAGGATGTGACAGGTCATCCAAACCATGATGACCATGATGATAAACTGGAGAATCGTGCTTGACTATGATATGAGCAGCTGTCACGAGAAACACAGACTGAGTGATGACCTGTAGTGGAACCAGACACTGGGGTTTATTTAAGAACCAAAAAGATTAGACATCTTACTCTAGTTTCTTATTTTATGCACTGATGCTTCCCCACAGTGTCAATTGCACTACTTCTTGACTTCCCATAAGGGAGATCACTGCTGGTCTGGGAAGGCTGGGCAGAAAGTCATTTTAGTTTCTGCTGTGCTGCTACTCCCAGTTCCCAGTCTTGGGTGTTACCGGCCAAGGTCCCTGAGTATCATCCAGCATTTACTTCCACACATCTCCCTGATCTCCAGCCTTCTGGAGTCAGGAGGTCTCCTGACTTCCAGGGTCTTCCCTTCAGACAGGATTTTCTTTCCAGACTCCCTTCTTATTTCTAAAACCCCTTCTTCTTTCCATGAACATTTCTTTTTGGCCTTCTCTTCTTTTCAGTGCCCTGATTTCCCTGTTCTTCAAATCTAAATAGTCTGTGCTCAGAAGCACAATGGGCAATCAGTGTCCTAACTGGTATTTCGGCTTGTCTCTTCATACATTGGAGGATTTAGGAAATTCAGTTTTAGTCAGAGTGTTATCAAAATTTACAGCCAGCCCACTCAAAAGTTCAATTTCAGACATTCATCACCCTCCCCCAATTATCTGCCACCTGTTAATCCTCACAGTTTAAGTTAGTTTTTCACCTGTGACACCAGATGCAGATGTCATAAGGTCTTTCCTTCCAGTGAGAGCTCCAACAGCAGCCTCAGCAGATTCTTCTAGAGATCTACATCCAATCCAGTCCTCCTGTTATTCAATGATGAAGCCCAGATGGCCTGTTCATCTTTTCAGATGCATTGAATTTATGAGTGGGATTCAGTCTGAGATTAAGACTAAACATGGATGTCTAGCATGAGCTAGATGTGTTGTTACAGGCGAAGGAGATCAATATGGGCATTTGATACAGTAAATGGAGTGTAAGGAATCATTCAGCTGGCCAACTATCTGACATCTATTTTAAGGTGAGCTGAATTGCTCTCTATAAATCCATTCATTGCATTAATTTTTGTAACTGTCTCACTTAGAGCTGCTGGTAAGTGACTTAAAACTTTTTTATCAATAACACCATTGACATGCTTCCTTACTTACATTGTCCAGACTCTCTTTAGAAGGTAATGATCACATACATTCATCATCAGGTCCACTAACAGAAATTGAAATCTAATTTGTGCTCTCGTCTCAGCATTTCTGTGTATCACAGCACGTTGTTTTCTCCACTCTTGCTTTGGTTCTTAAATGTATTCCTTTCCCTTCCTCAGTTCTTTGCAGCATTTTTTTCTGATGTAGCAATAGTCATTTCTCCTAAACTGAACTCCAACACAAAACATTTGGTAAATTGGTATAAGATATGGGCTCTTCACAGTCTGATCAAAGGAAAAGAGACTGCACAAGACAAATGTGCTATTTATCTTGGCACACTCAGAAGCTCTGTAACACAGAACCTCCAAATAACTCCATCTATGGTTGCTGTTAGGTGGGAATTGAATATAATCCACGGCATGCGTAAGAAAGCCCTGAGAAAGTCATCTTTCAGTCCCAAAGGCAGTGTACTTGTACTGTATTCTTGGACAATCACAATTACTGAAATCCTCAAAAATAAATACAACCAGACAGCATAGATCATGAACGGCCTGGTTCTGCCAGTGGTGTTGCCCTGATAGGTGTCACAGAATCTGTACCCTATGTGCAAAATGGATGAGATTTTACTCAAGAAACCCATCCTACCTGTGCTGCTGCTATGCTCTGGGTCTCACCTTGAATTAATAAGAGCAGCTGCACTAGCTGTATCACAAGTGTTCAATATCCTACTCATCCGTTTGCAAGTATAAAAGTCTACCTCTTTTCTATCTCCAAAAGATGACCATCTAAATCTCTGCTCTGAGACTTCTCCTCTCAACCAAGGTTATCTCCATTTCTTGACTATTTCTGATTTTTCCTTTATATCCCTGCTGGAAATCTGATCCATTCTTCAAAAATTTTTCTTTTCTCATCCATGTCCAGGCCTGTTGTCATTTCTTAATCTGCTCTTTCTATGCTTGCCCTGTGTTTTCTGGTAGCCCAAATATAATTTATTTGGATTAACTACACAGCATATATTTTTCAAGAGCCTACCTTAAGGACATTACTCCAGTAGGTAAGAGAGGTCAATGCAAGGTGTATTCTGGTAGTGTCTCATGAATCATTTCCTTCTAGCCAAGTCAAGTAAAGAATGTTACTAGTAAGTGTCAGTTTTGTTCCTGACTGTTTGGCAGTGTTATAGTAGGGATGTTCAATGACATATCTAGATGCAGAACTTTAACATCACAAACGTAGCCATCTCCAGAATTAGGCAGCAGTGTATTTATGGAATTTCTCTGTGTTCTAGAAACAATTTTCCTGGGTTTGACTGTGATGGGAATAATCATTGATACAGTGTGACAATTTAAATAAGGATAATACAATCACACTCTTGACAAATATAATTAAACACTGTATTTTTCAGTGGGTGCATCTTTTTTATTTACATAAAGATTATTTATTTACTAAATTATATTTAAAGAGTATGTTGCTATCCTTTTCACATGCTCCTGAGTTAATCACTATTGGATGAATTCTGAAACCTTGATTCATGTTGACATTCTTAAACTTGAGTGAGACATCTTTTAAACTAAGGCTTTATCCATACTAAATGACAAAATCAGACCTTGTTTATACATATAGCAAATGTCTATGCTAGACTGTTCTTAAGCCCTGTTATTGTCAATACATATTAGTGGACAAGTGCAGAATATGTTTGAACATGAAATTGTCTTACAAGTGTCTTTAATTCTGTAACTATATTTAAAAGCATCAGTATTTCTTCATATATATATTTAATATTCTCTTGCTTCATGCATAAATCTCAGTTCTACGTTCCATAAGACTCTTTTTTGTCCAGTAAGCTCCCATTTGACATGCAAAAGCTGCATTGTAAGTTGCATATGAGTGATTTTATATTACAATGGTTTAAGCAGTATTGCTTGCTTCTTGTACCAGATTTATGTGTAATTTGGCTGGTAAATGCAGAAAAGGTAAAATCAAATTCGACTAATATCCAACAGTTCTGTGGGCAACGTACAGTGAAGATCTGTCCCTCCAGAGGTTGGTCCCTCTAGAGGTCGGTCCCTCCGGAGACCTATCTTGGAACTTAAGTGCACGTTGTCTGAATATTTAGTGCTGCTTGTTTGTGTTAATAAGCAACTGCACAGGCAAATTCACAGTAGTTAGGGTATGGACAATGTTTCTTATAACACAAAGTCTTTCTGCATCTAGCAGCATGTGCACTGGGAAAGAGTTCTTAAGATCTATTAACACAGAGGACCCTGTATCATTACCTCTTATTCTTATTTCTGTCTCTATTAATGACATGGTTTGCAACCTCAGAGAATCTGTCTCTGTATCTTCTTTCTGTTTTACCTGTCTGTCTGAAACTACAAAAGTATGTTCAATATCTGACTTTTAGTGGCACCAGAACATTCATATCCTTCTGAATCCCCATCTCTAATTAGGGCAAGTGCAAAGAACCCTAAAACTCTCTAAGTAACATGAAAATAACATAAATTATTGCAGTGAGATGTCAATTGTAATGAATGCTTTCTTTTTTTTAAATGATTGAGTCATCAGACAATGTACTTACCCTGTGATTAATCTTGGTGCTTACCTGAAAAAGAAATATTGACTTCCTCACCTTGGTTCAGTATGACTATTTTTTCTTTTGTTATTTAAGATACCCTCTGCTCCTATTGATTCATAAAGAATATCTTCAGATACACAGATATATATATAAATAAATCTAAGTTTAGTGCTGAGCCTCATTTGGCCAAAGCATGCAAAATGTCTTTTTCTGACCATATTCTCAGCTTGTTTACTGTGCAATATTCTAATTATTACTGAGGATCTGACAGTTGTACCAAAATGGAGGAAATATTCCTGCTAATAGCATATACATTATGGATGTATGTGTCATTTGCTGTGTATGTTTGCTTTTTGTTTCTATTGGCAATAGTGCCAGGCTTAGGCACTCTTTGGGTTTGCCATCCAGTGTGTCATGCATCAGCTGAGAATGCGCTAGCAGAACTGCTGTGGGAAGTTTCAGATTGTCGTAAGACATCAGCACAACAGCAAGTATCTTGTGTGCACCCAAAAATATACCTGCTCTGCTCTTTACTCCCAAAAGAGACTACAATAGATTTCTTAAACGTGCATAAGAATTTGAAAAGCCATCTTAAATACAGGGAAGTAACATTTTATAGGAGAGGCAGGAATGGGAAATACATGTCCTATTCCCGGGTTATTTTCTTAATTATTGTACTCTCTTGGGCACTCAGTTGAAGGTACAGATCTGATATATCTGCTCTGAATACTCAAACAGCTCATTACAGGTACAGGTACTTGCTCTTGAACTGGATTGGATCCTAGCTGTAGGTGCAAACTTACATCTATATTTCATTATTTTACATTGCAAACTTTGCAGGTGCAAGTATTTTCTTCCAAAAGAAATTAAATTACATTCTATTTAAATGTACTTGCACACTATGCGGATATTTAAATCTGTATTGACAATCACTTTAATAGACCTATATGACCAACTCTTCATTATTCTCTTAATGACTTGGATTTTTAATTTTATTATTTTGCAAAGCCTTATTAACCGTATTTCTTTCCCTTTCCACAATGATATATCTAAACTGGATTTTTTTTATATTAAAATTGTTCAGGATGTTAATCTATAATATATCTATAAATCTATAAAACAGCATTTTCAAGATATTTACAAGGGAGTGTGAGGGGAAGAGAGCAAATTTTTGTATTTAAACGATAAACACTTTCCTGGTTATACTGACATGTTCTGAAGACTGGCATCCAGTAAGACGGAAAAGATGGAAAGAGAAGTGAAAAAAAGTAGTTTAAGGTCACCTTATCAGAATTAACTTTCAAATAACTCAATTATATGTACACAAGTGATGTGTACATATAATGATGTTTCATCATAAAATTAAGGGTTAAAACATCTAGGCACTATAAAGATATTTTTCTGTTTAAAACAATATAAATAACCTTTTAGAAGCATCAAGCAAAATATTTATACAGTATGATTTCAAGAGAAAAGGAGAATGCCAATGTATTATTCAGGCTGATTAGCAGAGATATAATCAATCTGGCAAATCAGTAGGAGACCTAGGAAAAATTCTGTTCTAATTATAGCAAGGGCTCCAGAGCAAGCTCTGCTCTTTTGTATGAAGCAGCAAAATTACAACTGCAGAACAAGCACTTTGTGGATCTATGGCATTTGGCAGGAGATGGAAACTGGTTCAAGGCCAAAGAAATAACACCAAAGGTGCTGCTGTTGGGAGAAAAGGGAAAAAGCAATAGGTAGTGATATACAAAAACAGTAAAAGCATGAGTAGCTTCTGAAACCTAATATTACCCAAAGCATAGAGAAGGAATTTGTGATGGAAATGAAGTTAAAATGGGCAAGTGTGGGACATGCTTTTGGACAACTAAACAGGCATGCAGCGTATTTCCAACAGCAAGCAAACAAAATTCTTCTGGACAAGAAGTCGCATTATTTTCCATCAGCAGTGATATTCTGTGTACAGATGAGAAATGCTGGCCTATAAAATTCTGGTTTCCAGGTGCTGCTTTGCCTGAAATAACATGCTAATGAAATAGGTTGCTATTGGCTGAGCTGAAAGCAAGTCTGAAACTGTAGTGGTCACAGCCTGTAAGCATACAGAAAAGTTTCTTCCTCATTCCACTAGACCTTAGAGGTTAAAAGTGGGGGAGAAATAGCAGAAAATAGCTAGATGAACTCAGTGTCATCCCAGCTTCTGATGTTCTGATTCTAAATTTTTTCAGTGCAGAAGAAGCCACATAAATCTGTCCTCCGTCCTTCTTGAATGTGAGTAAAAGATTTATTAGTCAAAATGTAGCTGTTTGGGGGAATCTAGAAATACAGCTCAGATACGAGTGCACGTGTTGTTACCACTGCCCTCTTTGAGGTGAGTCCCAAATACAGACTGCATGAATTAAAATTTCAAGGGGAAAAGATGCTCTGTTAGGATATCCAATCCAGCATTATTGAATACTAAAAGTATCACAGAATCACAGAATCATCAAGGTTGGAAAAGACCTTGAAGATCATCCAGTCCAACCATTAACCTAACATTGACAGTTCCCAACTACACCATATACCTCAGCGCTAAGTCGACCCAACTCTTAAACACGTCCAGGGATGGGGACTCCACCACTGCCCTGGGCAGCCCATTCCAACACCTAACAACCCGTTCTGTAAAGAAATACGTCCTAATATCTAGTCTAAACCTTCCCTGGTGCAATTTGAGGCCATTCCTTCTTGTCCTATCACTTGTTACTTGGTTAAAGAGACTCATCCCCAGCTCTCTGCAACCTCCTTTCAGGTAGTTGTAGAGGGCGATGAGGTCTCCCCTCAGCCTCCTCTTCTCCAGACTAAACAACCCCCAGTTCCCTCAGCCGCTCCTCATACGACATGTGCTCCAGACCCTTCACCAGCTTCGTTGCCCTTCTCTGGACATACTCGAGTAATTCAATGTCCTTCTTGTAGTGAGGGGCCCAAAACTGAACACAGTAATCGAGGTGCGGCCTCACCAGTGCCGAGTACAGGGGTAAGATCACTTCCCTGTCCCTGCTGGCCACGCTATTTCTGATACAAGCCAGGATACCATTGGCCTTCTTGGCCACCTGGGCACACTGCTGGCTCATGTTCAGGCAGCTGTCAATCAACACGCCCAGGTCCCTCTCTGACTGGCAGCTCTCCAGCCACTCCTCCCAAGCCTGTAGCACTGCTGGGGGTTGTTATGGTCCAAGTGCAGCACCCGGCATTTGGCCTTATTGAACCTCATACACTTGGCCTGAGCCCATCGCTCCAGCCTGTCCAGATCTCTCTCTATCAAAGCACTAGGTGGTACTAGTCTGAGTATTTAAGACAGCAACTGTCAGACAACTGTTACTGTGAAGAAGGTTTCTGTGACAGACCAAAAATGTTGCTGATGAGACTCTTAAGTTAAAACAAGTTGTCGCTTTTGACCAGAAAAAAATTATTTTACAAATAGGCACAGCTTCTTTTTCTGGATTTCTTTCTAATTTCCTGAAAAACACGTAGAATTCTTAGGAACATGGTTTCATATTTGGTTTCCCTAAGAAGCAAAAATAGAATTCCTCAATTCCAATGAACTAAAACCAGAAACAGTTAATTTTTGTCTGTCAGCCCAGAAGAACATATGGACAATCATACAATGTCTACTCTCATCAGCCCGTTGAAATATGTACAGAATTTTTCAAACTTAGCGCTCTCAAGCTGTTTCAACCTATCTGGTTTTATTTTATTCTATTCTTAGATGGGAAATTTGAGTGCCTCTGGTGCTAGAAACAATCAGTATTATAGCTCTGCCAGGAAATTCTAATCCTGACAAATCAATTTCCATTAATCATATTTTTGTGAAAGTTTAATCAGTCAAATAAAAAAATGTGGAGACATATTTACATTGTACTAACATCAAAAAGGTAAATTACTTCCAAGTTTTATCATCAATATGAAAATAGAAAGTAGATCCCTGATGTGCTTCCCCCAAGAGTACCCTTTTCTGCCCAGGTCACATTTTAAAACTCTGGACCAGATGATGAATTTTACTGGTTTTACCTAAGCCTCAAAAGGGACCTAATATGTTTTACTCCTCAGACTTCAAGGTGGAATTGAATGTCTCAGGCATGTATATCCCCTTTAAAACTACACAGTGCTTTGCTTTAATGTCAGAAAATTGCTTTTTTCCTTTTTTTTTTTTTTTTTTCTGAATTAATGAGTGTTTTTATTTCTTGTAAAGAAATACTTACTGCATTTGAACAGAGGGAAGTAAGTTTCCTGACCTAAGAAATTTACTGATCTCCCAATGAATGTGAACATTACTACTATATCAATTACATGGGTGCACGTAAGGAGATTCTGACTGTCAGCTGAGCATACACTATGCAGCTTAGACATATATTAGCTGGTACAATCTTGAAAAACAATGGAACAAAGTCTGCATGCAAGAAATGAATTTCTGACAGGATTTGTAGCTTTGGTTCAAAAATACCCCTTAGGGTATGAGATTCATTTAAAGATCACTTTGAAGTATTGACTTAATAGAACTAAATACATGTCTAAATATATTAATTTCCTTTAAAGGTTTGCTGAATTTATGCCTTTAATGAATACAGGACTTGAACATCTGGGAAGAAGTTATAAATTGCAAGCATGTAGTGTACAAGGAATGATACTGTGAAAAAGAAATTGTTTGCACACTAGTGCGATAAAAAGCTTACATGATCAATGAGAGGCAAAATTTTGCAAGTCATTGATAGTAAATTCTGAATCTGCATGAAGAGCTACATTGCAGATTCAAAGTGAGTGATGTAGTCAGCTAACCTGATGATCATGCAACTTGTTTTATGTTGACCATGATTCTTTTCTGTGTCATCTAATAAGTCAGAGAACATCAAGCAGGTCTTACCATCATTGTCTGTCCTAGAATGATCCTTGTCAGTCTTCTATACCAAACTGTGTAGGTCGTCTTTTGTGTTTTCCTCCATGTACAGTGCATATCTGTCTTAAAGATTCTCTTCATTTATTTTTAAGATATGCCTAGTTATTTCTAGCTTCCAGAAAAATTTAAAGGAAAAAGTATTTAATATTTTGATGAAAATGGATGCATTTTTACATACCCTGCATTAACTACATAGTCTTTTCTGCTCTATCTGTATTTTTGCATATCTTCAGCTTTCATTGTGTTAAGTTGTAGATTTTCAGTCATCAACTGAAACTGCTGCTTTGGCAATTCAGACTTTTTTTTGTTGTTGTTGTTGTTATCAGAATTCACATTACCAGTGAAGAAAATGAATGATTCAGTGCTGTGTATCCTTTTGCCTTCTACCATAATACCTGAGCTGAAAAGTACTTTGTTTTTTGTAAGTAATTATTTAATGTTTGTGCAATTCTGGAAGAAAATTTTCTCTGCTACCATGTTTTCCTGTCACTTTTTAAAAGAACAGCTTCATGTAATTTCCTTGTAAAGATTTAAGTTTCACTTCTTCAAAGAACATTTTAGTTTAGAAAATCTGAATCTAGAAAATAGTTTCTAAATCTCTGATTTTCTATGTTTTATGAGTCTCCGCTTTTTATCATACTGAAATCAAGGGCAACAAGCAGATGTAAGAGAATAAATTCTCACTGACATGATTTTCTGTTACTATAGACTTGTGCAGTTTGACCTTAATCTTAATGTGAAACCTTTTCAAAGCTAATTATTTTTGTTGCTAGACCTTAAGCTTCACGATGTTCCTGAGTGAATTGTATTACAGAATGCCAAATATTTCTTTAGAATCTAAAAGTTGCATATTAAAGGGGTTTTGATGGCTTTTTAAATCTGTTTACCTTTTTGATATCTATGCTTATATTGAAAATCTGGTGAATGTGTGACCTTTCAGGTCAAAATTTCAGCTTCTTATCTTTAGCCAGCTGCCTTCTTTTTGCTGGCTAATGTGGTGCTATGGTAAACTGGTTTTTACCGAAATAAATAAAATATCTCACTAACTACTATTGGAGTAACTTAAATCACTCTTCTTTGATACTTAGTCCATAATGACATCTTTTTGAGAGCTTTTATTAGTCCCATATTTCATTAAAAAGATTAAATATTTTAGTCATGAATTTCCCACTGGCTTAGATTTACCAACAGATTTCCTTGGCTTCAGTCTTTCTGCATGTATCATTTCTTTGTAGTGTGAGAAAAAGTTCTATGTAATCATGAATGTTTAATTTCCATTACAACTTAATAGTTTCTTTGATGCTAATCTACAAATAGCTCTTGGAAACATTTTATTATACTCTTTCTTCTTTTCAGTATCATTGTAGTGAGAGGTTTTTCTTTGTTTATTCTACATAGACACTATTACTGGTGTGAACCTGCTACTTAGAAATGGGAATTGATGCAGTATTTCACTGTCATTCCTCTCAGCATTTTCTTCAGATTCTTTCCTGCTGTTATCCATGTATTTCGTTTCCTTCTTAATTCCTCTTTGCATTTTTTCCATTCTGCTTTTTTCTTTTCATATAGTTCTGTGTTTCTTCACTCACACAACGGCAGTTTGTCTGATAATCAGCTGCTCTTATTGCGACATCTGTGATACTATTGTGCTGAAAAGGTTATGTCAGTCGAATATTGATCTTTTATGTTGAAACCAAGTTTTATGTATTCTTCAATTAGACTCAAAATTGCTACTGTAAGTTCATATTTGCTATTTTCTTGATTTTCCTGATGGATTTTCCAATAATTGATCTTCAGTTTAACCACACACAATTTATGCTAATTCAGATTTCAGATCTTCTGCACCCTAGGGAATGAATATATATGTCCTTCATAGCTGGACATAAATTGTCTTTTCTTCTTTTTTCAAGGCTTTTTGAGGATTTCCAAATTATTTGAGATATCAGGACACAACTGGTAGACCAGTATTCCTATATAAAGATAAGAAACAGAAACTACTGTTCCTTTCACTATTGTGCTGGGACAGAAAAGGCCACTGAAATCATGCATTCCTAAGCATATGTCAAACAACAAAATACTGTTATCTAAGGTTCATAAGTAATCATGAGTCTGCAGTAATCTTTTAGTTTGCAAATGTACTTTACTGGAAATCGTGTTTGGGTTTTTTGACTGTTATTTGATTCATGTGTTATGGTGATGTCTACACTGCTAAAAACAACACAGAGTTGAGAGACTCCTGTTGGCTTTGAATGAGGGAGATGGTGGAAATTGTCTAGCTATAATAACAGAGGCATCAACACTGGCTCTGTCAACTTGCTTAATAACAGTTCAGAACTGCTGGTGCACAGATATGTGTGCGGAAATAGCTGAAATAGCGTGATGTTTCTGTACCAGACTACAGTACACAATAAGCAAGCACCTCTATGCTTTAGAAGTTTTCTTCTAAGTTCTAATATTGTTTTCCAATCATTATTATATTATTTATTTATTTTTAGTCTTGAATTTTTTATAGAGAGTTTTCAAACGCTGATGGTCCTTTATTCCAAGGGCTTTAAAGTTGTATGCACTCAGTATTTTTCTTTCAGAATTTGTTACTATCACAGAAATGCATCCACACAGACACTTATTCTTTTTTCCCACCCCCTTCCTTTCTACCTACCAGAAATTCAAGATCTGGTAGGGTCCCCAAGGTTTTCTTTCATGAAATAGTGAGGGACTGCAGAAATAGAAAGGCTAAAGAGAACAAGAATTTTTTATTATTTAATCTTTCCCTTTTCTTCTCAAAAAGCTGTTTGTAGCTTACAAACAGTGTTTATAATATAAATGACCAAACAGTTACCAAGGTATCCACTAAAGTAGCCAAAGTCCTGCACAGAATAAAAGAACCAAGCAAAAAATCTTTAAATTAGGAAGTGACAGAGTGGTTTCTGCTAATGTTATAGTCATTCAAGATGCTCGCATTTTCCTCTTGAAAGGGACTGAATCATACCAGTGTTCCACAAAAATATGTGATTATGATCGGGCAATTAACAGTAGAGGCAAAGTACTTTCCCAGTGAAATTTATGAGTATATGGAATGACAGACTATAGATATTTTTTAATTTAAAAAATTTTGAATCTGTCATGTTTGTTTTGTCTGACTTAAATGATCTCTGAATAGTTAGGCAATTAAAAGTAAATAATTTCAAAAGGTATTTCTCACATGGAATGTCATACATTCAGTGTTTTCAAAATATCATTATCCTGAGAGATTTGAACCTAATAATTTTGCAAAAGCTGTTAGTGCAATAGGAGAGATTATGATCATTTATTTAAGATACAATGCCTTGTTATTGCTTATATTACTCTTTCATTTCAGAGCTGTTGTCATAGATCAGAACTTTACTGTATTGGAAGGAGCATTAGCATGGGAGCAAGAGGATTCCAAGCTCCTACTCTCTCTCTGCCTTTTTGTTTCAGCAGTCTGTTTTTATGTAGCACCTACTTAAATCATAGGTACAATATGAAGATCTATTCTGCAGTAGAAACTGAAGTTGAAAGTTGTTTATTGTTAAAGTGTGCTTGAATAATAAGTGCTTCTCTTGGATGCTCTGTTCTGTACAGCCCATAAGAGGCTGCTTCCAATCATTCCTCTCAAAATTGTAAGTTATCAGAACTTTTAAAAATCCAGATCATACTGGTTTGAAATTCACATTTTTTAGATTACATGGGGTGTCAACAGCACCATCACCACCACACCTTTAGTCCTTTACTAGCCAGTTAGTTCTGCAAACCTGGAAAACAATTTGTTGCTATATAACATATATCCCTTTCCTGTGTGCACATCTGAATTTGAACTGATTCAAAGCTTAAAACTTTGAGATTTCAGTTCCAATATAGATTACTCATCAGCTGTGAAGTTATGTAATTGTTTCAAAGCCAAAGCCTAAATAAACCAATATATGGAGAAAAATAATGATACCTCCTTCAGCTGGTGTGTGATAAGCAGTTCAATATCAAAACTAATGTGAGTGTGTCTATGTGAGTTCTTCCCAAACTATGGTGACACACATGCTCTCCGGGCTTAAAAAATTATTTTTCTGAACACTATAATTAAATGAACTGCATGTGCAAGATGCTTGATAATACTGTTAAATATGAAGAGGTCATTTGTTTCCTCCTCAGAAAGGAGGAAGAGGTAACTGCTGATTCCCTCAATCAACACTCAGCAAGTTAGTGCCACTAATATTTGATGCTGACCTGTAAACAAAAGACTGTCAGCTACACAGAGTTCCACTGTTTTAAAGTTTTTTCAAGTAGAAGTGCCTCAAAGTTAACCAACGGAAAATATTTTATGTACAGAAAGGAAAAATGTTTGAGGATAGTTTATAGTTGTACTTAATCACTTAAATCTAGTCATTAAAAACACTTGCTTTTGAAATGAAATGTTATTTTTAGTGACAGAATTAATGTACTCAACCTTACAACTAAAAATTTCCCCAAGGCAACTTTACCATACCTTAAATAAATAATATTTTGAGGTACTCTAGTTACTTAAATTTACCTAACTCAAGAGAAGCTAGTAAAATAAAAATACAAACACCTATTTATAACATTCAAAACATACTACATTATCACAGATGTATAGAAAATGCAGAGGTGAAGACAGACAAATGTATTCACATCATTATCATTATTCACTGTGTTTAATTGACTTATGGTAGAATAAATTAATTAATTCTTATTGAAAAGATCTTTTTTCCCCTCATTCATCTAACTTTCCATTTTCTTCCTAACAAGAATAGACAGCGTTTCATTTCTTTTTAGTGCCTGCTTCCCCTCTTGGCTGACAACTGTAGCTGTTATATCCAATCTCCTCTCTCCACCTTTGTTTTGCTGATTAAGGATACCAATTAAACTCGGACACCAGAGTGAAAAGAGTAGGTGTATTTTACTGTAAATAACTAAATAGAGTAATACAGAAAACATACAGTAAGAAAAGACAGAATAGTGCACTTAAATAAATAGGAAAATACAGGTTAATGCATCAAATCATTACTACATGAGAGAGAGAATAGTGATTAAGAAAGATACATCACCACTTGCATACGTTACCATCAGCCAGATCCGCAGTCTCTGGGGAGCCCCGGTTACAGCGAGGATTTGGAGAGCCTGTCCCGGCAAGTGGGAAATCCTATGCGGTGCGTCCACCCGTAGGTGAGGCTTCCAAAGTCGCTGTGAGTGGGTCCAGCCTTATATACCCAAAAATCAGCAAGCCAGAATAGCTGGCACCTTTGTTTTAAGTGGAAATATCTTGTTTCAATCTCACATTAGATTCCCCCAGAGCCTGGCCAGGGCTCAAGGGAGAAGCTAAGGGAGTTTCTCTGCTTATCTAATTGGATTATGTGCAAGGTCTCACATCAGGCCACAGTGCCAGACAACTGTCTCCATGACCCTGTTGTTTTATCCACACACAGAGAAAGATAAATACACATTCAAGATATCTACATCTTCCATACATATTTCACTAATGATTACATACTAAGTTAGCAGCTTTGGCTCAGGGCCTGTTGTTCAGGCTTCAATATTTCCACTTTTTATATCAGAATAGGTTGTTTGTTATAACTTAGTATAATACCTACTAGCACAATGATTATCAGTTATAAAATATTCAGGATTCATCTATAAGTCAACTCTGGCTTGGGCCTGTTGTCCAAGCCTTAGCACGTCAATCTTTAAAGCTCAAATCTCTCACCTTTTTCTTTGGTGCTGACTCGGAACAGAGAGGTTTGTTGCATTGGCCTGTATCATCTACCAGGACAATAAATCAGACATCATGTGACCATACAAATAGATAATTGTCTGCTATGTATTGTCATCTCTTGATAGACCAGACAACAGTGAAACACGTTGGGATAGTGGACCTCTAACCTCTTTACCTTTAGTAAGTTCCAGCACCAATTCAGTCACTTGAGAAGTTATATCAAACTTGAACAAAACAGGCAAATGTAAATAAATCCCAGTTATTCTTAACTTTTAGCCTCATAGTACTCATACGAAAGACAATATAATTGTGCATTACCTTTTGATGCGATACCAGAATTGTTCCCATTTTGTGACTCCTGGGGTGTCTTAATACAGCTTGTTTTACCTGGGGGGAGGAAAGAAGATCTGTTGGCCAAAGGAATGACTGAAATCAAACATGCTTGAAACAGTGCCAGAGGGGGCAGCAGTAAAAAATGCTGGATGAGAATGGCTTTTAATGGTGTGTTTTCTCCCTTTGTATAAATGTGCCAACTGTTTCTCCTAATTTGACTACTCTCCATTTAATGAAGTGACTAAAACTGTTGATTAAGTCTTGCCTTATAGCAGCAAAAGTAGTAATTCTTGACCATGAAGGACTGGAGGATTTTAACACATATTTGGTATTGTTGGAGAATACCAAACACCTCAGACTAAATGTTTGCTAGAAACAAAACCGGTGCTGTCCCACTCTAGGTCCAATCTGTCACAGTACTTTCTTTGCTTATCAAAGAAGACACAGATTTTCCTCCCAACTTCTACTTCCTGCTGTAAATCATTTAAGTTCCTGTTCAATCATTTGCATTCAGTAGAACTGACTGTGATTTAAGTACATATTCAGTTAAAACTTGCAATTAGTATAATAGAGACCAAAACCACTGGTCTAAAAGAGACTAAAAGAAATCAGTGAAATAAGAACCTGAAGAGTTCAGTGATGTATGAATGACAACTCAGCAGCACTATTTCTTAAGAAGGACCAGAAAAGGTGAAAGTTACATAATTTCAGACTTGTTTAGCCCTTCTGAATCTGAGCATATTTCATACATCTCACATGGCCCAGGAAGTAATTGGCAACAGCTGGCAGTTACAATTAATTTAAACTGGTAAAGGAACATTGCAGCTCAGATACTTTATTATTGACCATAAAAGCTATGTTCTGCCTGAAACAATTCCGTAAGGTAAGCCCTCCCTTTCTATGCTGGATGTCTCTGATATGGTTTCTGCCTAGTGGGGATAGTTTACAAACACAGGACTGAAAGCAAGAAGTCACAAACCTGACAGAGAAGTCCTCAAATGTGGTGCTGTGGGTGACAGTTACAATAGGAAGCCTTTAACACGTAAGTCACATTCCCACTTGTTTAAAATCTGGTAAGTGGAAAGCATAAAGGGATGTGTCAAAATCAAAGATCTGATTGCAGGGCAGACATTAAAAGCTGAATATGTGAAAACATGGTGTCAATTGAAGTAAGTGATGGAAAGGTTGGCACAAGTTTGTTGTGTGTTAAACCACACAGCTCCTTTTTGGGCTACAGCAAGTGATATAAGGCAAATGTAGAACAGACATAAAAACTTTGGGATTCAATCCACCATTCAAAATTTTTGTTTGAAATGGAATTGTTCTTTTTTTTTTCCTAGCTGTGAAAAGCATTGGAAAAGGAGCTCTGTGCAGGTTCTTTTTCACCAGTTTCAGACATGAAATGAATGAAACTCTGTCATTCCTGGTCTTTCATTTGAAAAAATATCTGGGTGGCTAGATGCTCTGTAAGTTTTACCGAACATTTTCAATTCACCTTCACTGAAAGAAAAATGAACTAGTGTGCAGTCTGTCAAATATTAATGACTTAAATAACATTTACTTAGTTACCTTTCCTTGTAAACATTTCTCAAGCACACTAATAAATTTAAGTACAGTTTATTTTTTAAAAAAGTGTAATGTTCTAAGTGTAATGTTGAATAATAATTACCAGGGAAGTATTTGGAGATACATTGAGCAGAAAATAAGCAAAGTTCACCTAGATTTAGATTATCATAATAGCTGTCAGATGAGCATAATATGATGACAGTATGATTTAGGAAGTGTACAGAATAGTGTACCAGCAACATAAACTACTTGCCAGTAACAAAGACTTGGCTTCCCTTAAGCATTAGCTCCAAGGCCCAGTTTAACCCACTCCACTGACAACTTGCCCATCACACTAAAGTTTCCTCAGATGCAGAAAGGACTCTACATCACATCTCCAGTAACATCAGACTCATTGTACATGCAATGTAGAGTCCTCTGCATCTTGGTAAAATTTTGCATGATGGTCCCAGGAGTTCCCAAGAAGATAAACTGATCCTGACCTGTATTTCTACTCATACTTCTCCTTGATTTCTCATCTTTGAGGTCACTCTTCCCAGTGTGGATTATTATTTTGAAGCTAGTCATTGATCAGCATGAATTAATCAGAAAAGATTATTGGTCCAAGCAAAGAACATGTGCCAATATCATCATGTTGTATAAACTGAATGTCATTATTTCCTAGAACCATCAGAACTTCCAACAAACTCCCATGTCAAGGTTCCCATGAAATTAAATTTCAATAGAAATGTAGGCACAATCTCAGCAGTTTGTTTGTTTGTTTATTTTTAATAATGGACTGCATTTGTTACCTAGAAAAAGGGATCCTGGTTTATATTTTGAGGTGTGTGAGCTTTGCTGCTGCAATTGTTGCTTCCTTACTGTGAAATTTTTATAGAAATTTATTTTGGTTTAGAAGAAAAACAAGGTCATAAACTGCAGTCTCACTGCAACAAATTTGTTAAATGAAAGTAATAGAAAAGAAGTACAATTAGCTAAAAGGTTTAAATCAAATTTCAGAACTTGGCAGACTTCCCATTACCCAAACCCAAGTGCTGAACCGAGAAGAATTCATTTGACAAGGATCTCAGGATGATTGCTAGCACATGGCCAATAAATGATTTGGTATCAATCCCACAGTCACAAAAAGGGAAGAAAGTATACTTACTACAAATCGCTAATAATAAAATATAACACCGCTTTTCTGTAGCCGTGATGCTTTACATTCTAATGCTGTAATAGTTCACTGCTTGAGCAACCTCATGGGAATGGAGTGGCAAATGCTTCTGGTATTAATCCCTTTTTTCTTTTGCAGGCTCTCTATGTATGAAGGGTGGTTAGACACAGCTTTTATTTCATATACATATGTGTGGGTGTACACTATGTATACAGTTGTATGTGTGCATATATAAGAAGTGGTTTTGATTAAAAATTCCTATTAAAAAGTTGATTAAAGTGTCTTAGTCTAATTAAAACAAAAGAAATTGACATTTCCAATGATACAAGAGATAAAGGTGGAGAGATTTTTCCAAGTCTCCAGTGAAATAAGTTAATGTTGCAGCTGGCATGGTTGGCTTGGTTGACAGTAGCATTAACATGTGGGCTTTGGTTAATCCTGTTGGATATCAGAGTAGCCAAGTTATAAGACCAAAGGAGCAGCGTGAGGGCAAACCACCAGCTGACAACTGTGAGAGCTGAGTGCACATCAAGAAACTGGTGCTAGGGGCAGGATGCAAATGCCCGTGGTGGTTACAGCCTGTGGTTGGGCACTGGGTGAATCTCTGTGACTTGATGCAGAACTAGGTGTTTGCAACCTCAGTCCATCACGAACAGTGTCTGGTGTCATTTGTGACATCTGAAGAAAAATGAAGGAGGACAGGAGAGGTGCGATGAAAAACACAGAAGGAAAGGGAAGCTAACTACAAGAGGAGATGAAGAGGAAAATTTTTTTTAAAAAAGCCTGAAAGTTGATTTGGAGGCAGAGGGGATTGTGTAGTAATATGGAAATGGAGGATGAAAGCCTTGAATTTATTATATGAGATAGGGAGTCAAAGAGGGAATTTGGGATAAATGTGGTGTGGTCAGGGCAGGCAGGTCACCCATTCAGAGAGTAATCAGCATGTGGTCCCTTGGCTTAGTGGTAGTGACAGTGAGAAAAACTGGAGAGAGACAGGAGATTAGAAATGGAACAGAAAGGGAAAAGAACTGAGCAGCAGGCTGATTTTCCATAATAAGACAAGTGTACACGAGCCATTGGTAACAGGAAATGAATGTCCTTCCTCCCAGTCATATCAGTAAACACAATACACAGGTGAGGTGGTTGGAGTGATAAAAGACAGATCAAGGAAAGGTGTTGGAAAGGCAGCTGGAGGTGTAATGCTTCATGAATTTAAATTAAACATGTCTGAGAATGCAAGATCGCCAGAAAAGACTGTGAAGAAAGAAGGAAATGAAAATAAAACTTAAGCAGTAATGAATGTCAGGGTTCTGACTGCACTAATGGGCTCTGCAACCTCGCTTGCCCCACTCCACCCTTGAAGGTTTCACTGCCTGTGCTCATGGTCTGCTTTGCTGTAGTGCAATTACAGACCAGGCTGCAGGAAAAAGAGATTTTTGGGAAGCTGTGCCGGGGGCTCTTACCCTGTGTGTTTGGGAACTACATGCAAGTACACCCTGGTCTGGTGCTGGGTCCCTGCCTGTTGGGGCAGCCAGAGGGGTCTGCCTCGCAGGGGATGGCAAGCCGGGCGTCAAGAGTGACGGCAGGGCAGTGCCCTCAACGGGACTTGTGACAACTCTTCCCAGCAGTCTGCTCTGCTCCTACACGGCTGTGCAACCTCCCAGCTGTCCTCCAACACAGGCAGTCACAGTAATGTTAGTGTCATTTTCAGTGCCCCAGACCTTAGGGCTAAGAGTGAAAAGGATACAAACACACAGCATTTTCACGTGCGAAAGCGACACATATTCATATGTAAAGACTTAAATGAGATGATTTAAATGAAATTAAAACATTTTTCAGGTTCAATTTCACCTTGGTCAAAGAAATATCAAATTTTCAATTTTGATAACGTGGCTGTTTAGCATATTGTCACACAGATAATCAAACAAATGCAGTGCCATTCAGACTGGAACTCACAAAAGGGAACCAGAGCAGCAGCATTTGCTTCTGATCCAATGCCAGCAAACTAAGGAGTAAGTTTACAGAATTGGAATAAAATATACCCCTAAATTAAGACATTGTTTTACTAGCTTTTTAAAAAGCTTGGTAGCACATTGTAATGTTAAAAAACAAAATATAGAAGAAAGGTAGACTAAATTCCACTGGTCACAGAGAAAGCTCACATATTAAGACCTTAAATCAAGTTAATGAACAAAACCTCTCAGTGAGTTACAGGGTGCCTAATGAATAGCTCTCAGCCCTAGGGCTCAGCTGTCTGTGATCCCAGGCCTGGTCTGGTACAACACGGCTCTGGTTTGGTCTGTCCTACTCAGAAAACTCTTGTGAAAGTAAAAGAAAGTGTGTGAGCTAAACCATGCAAGACAAAAAACTGAAAACACAGAGGGTAGTGGAAAACAGAGACTCTGACGACAGCAGCAAGACAGTGTGGAGGTGAAGCCCAAGGACCAAGGAGCAACTGTGGATAACCCTTTCCTTGTGAATGACAATAGTCTGTCCAGGAAAGGCTCTACTAATACTTCAGTGAAGTGCAGGTGAACTTATTAATGCTTAGCCTAGTAGCTCATTAGCCTTATTTTTCCTGTTGTGTGCAATAGCTAATAAATAATTGCTTAGTCTTAATTTACACATATCCTGCTTCTCACTATGCAAGATAGAAGTTGAGTGAAAGTAACCCAGAGAAGAGGTTACATATGAATTGGTGTTTCAGTCCTAACAATAAGAATGTAGTATTGGATCTATATTATCAGTGATTCAACTAGGAGAGCAAGATTGACTGGGATGTGCTGAAAGAGATTCAGAAACAGGAACTACAACTGTAACAAGAGACTTTAATTACTCTCAGACAGACTAGACAAATGTCATATCCGGATGTGAATTTTTAGATACCATCAATGGCTCCTACAAGAAATAGATAAACAGCTGATTAGGGAGTCTGCAGTAGGAAACACAACCCTGGGCTGGGTTGCAAGTAATGCACAGGTGCTGTTTCAAAGTGCTCCAGGCAAAGAGCAGCTCTCTAGCACTGACCATTGGGAACTGGGAAGTGGAAATACCTACAATAATAATAAAGGCCAACAGTCCACTAAATTGGAGTGTTGAGCTTCAAACTGGTAAAAATACGGGAAACTGTCAGAAAGAAAGTTGCCAAAAGGGCAGTTCAAACAGTTAAATCCTTACAAACAGTAAGAAGAAAATGCCTTATTGTAAGCACAGCAGCAGTACATATCCCTATTAAGGTCTTGAATAAGGTGAGAGGAAGCTGATGGTATATCCAAAGAATCCAAATGAAGAAAACTAGGAAAAAAAACCAAACCAAAACAACTTTTAAATTCTGGCAAAGTAGATATAAAAATACAATAAGAAGAGCAAGTGAAGAATGAATAGTAAAAGAATCAAAATTAATATTAAATCCTTCTTCAAACCCAGCAGAAGAATAAAACCTTCCAGAGAGTCTGTAGGGCAAACTGGTGATCAGGATGTATAAAAGGAAAGCACAAGTAAGAAAAAGCCATTAGAGGGAACTGAAATTGAAAAGTACTGAGCAATGTTCACTGCTGAGGAAAGTGGGAAGGTTCCTGTGACCTAACCCTTTCCTTCGTGAGAAAGGGCTCAGTAAACAACTGTCTGTAATTTAAGTGGCTCTTGATGAAGCTGGGAAAACTATTAGCACAAGGAACACTAAGAAATCTTTAGATCAGACAATATTCACACAAAAGTTTTAAGGAGGAAAGCTAAATTATTAATAGTGTATTTGGTAAATCAGAGGTAGTGTGTAAATCTTAACTGAAACATTTCTTCATATATAAGGAATGAAAGATGGCAAATCAGATGCCATTTTTAAGCAACTTTGGGGAAAAGTCACACTATAGCCCTTCAGTTCTCCTTCTGTTTTCCTCAGTCTTGGAAAATTAATTTTTCATTTTTCAGCTATGTCCTTTCCCAACTCTGTCATAATAACAGTATACAGTATACAGGAGCACAAATGTAATATTGAACAGTATTCTTGTAGGATACTAATACAAAGAATGGTTTTCAATCAACTATGTCCATTATAATCTTTAATGCCACTTCAGTTATTGATAGAAGAATTTCCAAGCTCAAAATCAGAAGGTTAAAATGCTGTACAACATTCACCAAATTCAGACATAGAGAGAATAATAGTCAAAAGTCAGCCACTGAAATTAAGAACTTCATTTCTTCTTTAATTAGTTCACAATTATGTAGGCATATCAATATTTTGAGTAATTTTAGGAGAAATATTTTTAATGTAAAATATTTTACATCCCATACATAGTTAGTTTTCTTCCAATGTACTGGAACAGCAACTACAATTTTCTAGAATAAAGCACCAAATGCTCATTGTCAGCTTAATGCACTTTACGGAATGGCAGCAATAAGAAAGTTCTTTTACCTTTATTTTCCTAATTAATAACTCTGCGTGGCATTCATTTTCCCCTGTTCCCCCTGAGATTTAATATCAGATCTAATCAAAAACGTTTTTGTTTCAAGTGGTTGTAGAGTTTCCCACTACTCCTAAACATTTGCTTCAGTTCCTTTTCTCTCTTTTTGTAAATGAATGTTACCCTCTTCTCCTGTGAATTTTAGATATTACTTGTAAAGTATCTGATGGTGTTTCAAAAGTTGCAGACTACAGAAGATATAAAGCTTGTGTTGTATGCCTTAATGCTACTACATTAGCCTTCTGCCCCCTTAATATCATGATGTGAAACCACTGTGCAGCATCCATCAAAGCCAATGGCCAATGACATCAGTGGGAATTGAATTTACCCCATAGGTACTGTTTTGACTCTCACTGGCCTCTCCACTGAAAAGTCCTCCACTGGTTGAAGCTGGACTTCTGAGCACACAGAGAGGCTTAGCCAGTCTCCAGGTCAGCAAAGGTCTTAACACAGACTTTGCTGAAGGAGGGTCAGGTCCATGATTAGGGTTCCCTGTAGTAGTGTAGGTAGTGTATGGTCTGTGGGACTCCTTGATTTTGGAAAATACTGGCTCTAATAGAGTGCAGGAGAAAGTACTTAACCCAATAAGAAATTTGGCAGATAAGAGTGAAAGAAAAACCTGCTCATCCTTTACATTCAATGAAGGTTCATTGTCTAAAAAAACTGGAGAGCATAATCTCTAAAAGCAAAATTTTTAAAGGTCAAATGTGATTGTTCTCAGGCAGGTTTTCATCATATCATTCAGTGTTACAAAAGAGAGCTAATGTTTCATTTCAGCTCTAAGGCAGCATCACTGGTTTCCTCTCTTTCATTACTTTCCAGCCCTTGCTGGGCAGCCAGTGCATTGAGCATAATCAGGCACTGCCCTGCTGAAGTCAGCTGGCTTTGCTGCTGCTGCGGAGCTGTGTGCTGCAGAGATCCCACGTCAGCGATACCACCGCCTTCCCCAGACTGATGCTGCTACTTCTCCACATAGACCTGATTTCCCTTTACAGTGTTACAGGGACAGCTGAAGGCAGTGGAAAAGAAGAAAGGAGAAAATAATGAAAGGTGGCTGAAGAGGTATTAAAAGGAGACCTCAACTAATCCAAATAT
This sequence comes from Strix aluco, assembly GCF_031877795.1. Taxonomy (NCBI): domain Eukaryota; kingdom Metazoa; phylum Chordata; class Aves; order Strigiformes; family Strigidae; genus Strix; species Strix aluco. The sequence continues at coordinate 43,061,484 of NC_133935.1, read as the reverse complement.
CTGTGAAAGCAGTTTTAATATAGTGTAGGCTTAAGCATACATTACTTGTTTTGCTGGATGGGTCTTTCTGAATACAGTTCAATTTTATATAACATCTTTCAGATCTCCAAATGGTTTCTAGAAATAAATAACAGGGGAAAAGCCAAAAAATATAAGCATAGTGAAGGAAGAATTTGGGTGGGTGAGTAGGCAGGGAAAGAGGAGATGTATTTTTCAGATGAAATTTGAAAATAGAGTTGATGAGGCAGAGAAATGCTTTCTGCAGTATATTTGTATTACACAGAAGAGATATTTATATATAAAAAGAATTTTTGCAATGCGACAGTTATCATGCTTTCCAGCCAGTCAGTTGCCAGAATGCATTCACAGGGGAATCTAGACCCCCTGGAAGCTGAAAAAAAAAGCTATGTGAACTTGCAGAAAGTTTTGCAGTGTGATCTGTTCTGCATCTTCTCTGTTTGCTTTACTTGTACTACTGTGTTTTGGAACGAAATATATCATCACACATCATGGATATTTGTTTATACTCAGATTTTAATTTTCTCTTGATTACATAATTCCTCTTTTGTTGGTTGACCACAAGTTGTTACATCACAAAGCCAAGTAGAAATGCTGTAGAGAAAATCTTGTCTGAAATGATACTAAGAAGCTTTAGTAATAACCATATATTCAGTGCCATACATTGGCAAAGATTATATGCTAATATTATCCATTTCCAATCACTTCATGCACAGCCACTCATTTATTCAGGAACTACTTGACAATTTTAAGCTTCTTTATACTGTGTGTTTTACATCTGGGTAGCTGTGGCTGAATCCTGTATTCAGTTCCTTGAAAATAAGGCCAAACCTTTCCCTAGATTTATGCTCACTCCTAATTACTTGAAGGCCTATCAAGTACTGTTAAAAAAACCCCATCTTTAAAGCTTCAGTTCCAAGCATACTATATTGAACAGATCTGTGGTTTTTTACTGCGTAAGAAACCTCACACATGTCTGAACGCCGATTAAGTCATAAAATGGAGGCAAGGCACAGTGCTAGGTTGGAGGTGCCATGTGTGCTGTCCTTGAACATGAAACTGGTAGAAATCCCACCCCTTCATGGCAGGGCAGTAGTACAACCACTTTTCGGCTCCATTATGCTATGACAACCTGGCCGACGACTGGGTGGCAGGTGAGGGCAAACAGCAATACCTCATGTGGAGGGATGGAGCATGAGATGGGCACTGTGCTTTGAATTTAGAAGATCTTGAGACAGAACATGCATATTGAACATGGCAAAGGAGCTGGTGTGGGTATCTCACATGCAGGAAGTGACCAGGCAGACTTGCATTTAAATTTGTTCTGATTATTTCAGGATTTATCTGATTTTCAGGATTTCACTCTTAAGAGTCTTGAAATATTTTACACTGTCAACTCTTCATTCATACCTTTCTATTAAGTATTGTGTATTTAAATTACTGATGGAGATAATCTTCTACAGTCAGAAGTGGGGCTGTAGCTCACCCAGACACGCAGGAACATTAAACCTTCTTCTTGGTATTGTTGTGCTGACTTCAAATTCTGTACAGGTTAGCCAACAGAATATTTACTCAGGTTCTGACAGGGTTTTGCAATTCATGCTGAACTCTGTACTGTAACAGCATCGCTGTGTCTGTACCTGGGCTAGCCAGTTTTCATCTAGCATAGATGAAATTACATCTGTAATTATGTTTTTTTTTTTTTCTGATTTACAAAAGAACATCTTTCATGATCCTTCCACTTAGTTTTTCTTTCCTAGCTTTCAAGGCAGTTTGCAGTGGAAATCTAGTGTTGTCACTTCTGCTTTATCTGTAAGGAAACTGAGGCCAAGAGCAAACGCCTGTAGTCATATGGCAAGTCACTGACTGAACCAGAAATAGCACCCAGAAATGTTGCTTGCGGTCCAGATCCTGATCTTCTGAACCATGCTGCCACTCACACATAGATTAAGAACTGTACATTTCCACAAAAATTGAAGGCTAAAGAGTCAACAGTAGCTCTAAAGTTGCATCCCAAATGTTCACCTACCAATAAAATAAATGAATGGCATGCCCAGGCTGTGTATATGTGTAACTCACAAATTAATTCTCTTTTTCAGTATATCAAAAAGGAAGGCAACAAATAAAAATAAGGAAATATTTAGCGTTGTTGCAGTCTTAATAAAATCTGAAGCATGAACACTATGTTTCATATGTAACACCATATAATTCTGTAAATAGAATCTATATTACAGAAGAAAATACAACATTTTATCACAGAATGAAAAACATATATCCTGAAGAATGTATATGCCTCTGGTCCAACTTAGTCTCCAGAATGACATGCCTGAGGTACTGTTACTATCAATGCTTGCTTGTAGTTCAAGAAAATAAAAATATGTATTTGAAAACAGAAGCAGATCTGTCTTACAGGATCTTAGTTCATTTCAGTGTTTTTCCTACAGAATCTCACATATCTCAAGGCACTCCAGGGAATTGTTTTTTTCAATACTACTTTTGTTACTTTTGATTTTTAAAAAGTCATAGAACTTCAAGTACTGTTTCTATTTCACAGATATTTTTTAAGAGTATTTAATTGTCATCTAAACACTACAGTTGCATTGAAAGGAATCAACATTTTAAAGCAGTATTATTTGCTTGTTTTTTCAAAAGCATTTCTGTTGACTTTTAATGATTTTAAATGGAAAATAAATATATGGAGATGTCTATTTTTTTTTTTAATTCAATATATGAAACCAGCCAGGATAAGTAGCATGTTATCCAGCTTTGGAGCAACAACTTCGGAAGAAGCAACTGTCAACACACAGGATTATTTCCACACATAGAGCTTGTTTACACCTGCTTTTGTGAGGGCAAAAGATTAAAAGAAAAGTATTTCTTTCCCTTGAGAGGATATATGTATCTTGCCAAACAACCTTCACTGAACAGTATACACGTAAGTGTACAGAGAAGCAGTTCTCATGATGAGCTATTATGATGAATCAAAAGAAACCGCAGAGGCAGTACAATGGCAATTGAAGGTTTTTCAGTGGTGTCTCATATATTTGCACTTCAGAACAGAAACCAAAAACATGAAGTGACGCACAGAAGTGCAGTGAAGTGTCTAAAATATGCACTGACGTTTTAAGAATATGCCCACAGAATATTAAATAAAGGCCCGAGTTCATATTGCTGCTGACTAGAACCAACTTCTGTTCTGCTTTAGAAGTAACGAATGTCTTGAAGGTTTTCAGGCACTGAAGCACACACACTAGTGAAAAGATGATTCCTGCTGAGAGCTACAGAAACTTTTAAAACATACCAGAAGTTCCATTTTGGGAAATGATGTCTAATTTTTAATAGCATGGTCTAATTTTTAATAGCAGAATTTCTTATCAGCTAATAAACTGTATGCAGCAGCGCGGACATGAATGCTGCTGGTGGATGAGTATCAGAAACTTCAAATCCTGCTGTACTAAAGCTGAGATCTTGATCTTTAATCCCACCTTTCTTTCCTGCTTTGATTGCTCCTCCCCAGTTTCATTGTCATTCACCTCTACAATTGTAGCAGGAGGCCTGTATTTCTTGTTTGATTACACTTGTCCCTTCCACCTGTCCATCAAACAGTCGTCCCTTACAGTACCTTCAAAGTGCTGCCCTTTCTCAGGGCAGATTTACTCCTATGGTTGAAGTGCAGCTCCACCTCTCATGCTATTAGATATTATCCTGGACTCACTGTCTGCATCTGTGCTAGTGAATTCGAGTAAGACTGGGAACACTCTTTTCCACTGGACCAGGACTATTTATAATAGTAACTAGAGAGTTCTTTGGCATGAATTTGGCCAAAACCAGCTACTGCTCTGCAGAGCCATCCTGTGCCACAGCTCAGCAGCTGGAATGGCCCAGGGATCACTCTCAGTAGGCAGTTTGCAAACAATTCACTAGCATGGGCCCTGTGCTAGCACATAGCCATCAAGTCCGATCTGTATGTTGACGAGAGATTAGTCCCTTAAACAATTATTTCCAGTTACAACATCTGGTTTTTTTAACTCTTTGACTTCTTCTTTGTCATATTGCACATCTAAATACAGTACTTATTTCTATACTTTGTATGTCATCTACAATTAACTATGAGTGCAAAGAGAAATTAGTAACTTCAGAAGTAAATAGCTTTCCATACCTTCCTTTCCATTCCTCACCATCTTGTCTTGCATCCTTTTTCTTCTTCCATTTCTCACATTCATCTTTGTTTCATTTCATTCTTTATCTTTCTCTGCTTTCCATGATTTGGTTTCCTAGTTATTTTTTTATCTCTCTTGCATCATGCTTTTTTTGTCTCTCTTGTCTCCCCTGGCATGACCTTTCATCCCATGCTGTGGCTTTTTGGCCACAAGATAATTTTTGTCCTTCTGGGGTGAAAGCACCCTATTCTAAATAAGAGAAGACCTGGCTAGGAGTACGTCTCATGATAGAGACCCACTCTTCTCCCTAACTAAGATCTTGTTTGCCTTCCTCCACTCCCCATAGCTGCCTTCTCTCTACTCAATTACTGAGTTTCCTTTTCCTTTGGACCTTTTCCGTTTGCTCTTTTATTCACTTCCTTTACTTAAGTTGAAGTACTGTAGTACTATAATGCTTTATGTAGGTTACTTCTCATAACTATTGTTTCTTCCCTTTCTTCTCTTCTTATTCCAGAGATACCATGAACAGGGTCTGGAGGCACCTGGATCTGGTCATTACAAGCGGGGCCCTGGAGCAGCTGGAATAGTGACATCCACTTTGGCTGATGCTTCTGCTGTTACAGCCTGTGCCAGCCTTGGCTGGTACTTCATTTTACCACTGAAAAGCTGGCTGGTAACTGAGCTACTATGAGTGGCACTGAAAAACTATCTATAGTTTCAAATCTGCAAGAATTTTCATATAGTTTAAAAATTTAGAAAGCCCAGAAAGGACTATTAGATGATTTATGCAAATCTTTTCTGTGCTTAAGGCTTGTAGACCTTCCAGAAATACCACTAAAGAGTGAAAATAACAAATTCTGGCCTCCATAGTACAGACCAATAGACTTCTCTGGTTTACCCTATATTGAGCCTAATGCTTATGTTTGACTACACTATGGAGAGACATCTGATATGGTTTTTAAAGACATAAAGAGATAAGGAGTTATGACTCCCCTAGTAGTTTGCTTCAGTGTTTAATGATTGTTAATAGTTGCTCCAATGATTTAAGCTTGATTCAGCTTTCATACCCTGGCTCTTGTGATGCTTTCACTTGCTAGATGAAACAGACTGCTATTATTTGATTTATTTATTTATATCTTTTTTCACTATATGTAGATACACAAGTAACATAAAGTCTTTCTGATATGAAAAAAAAAAAATGTCATTAATAGCTTTTGCCATGATATTACAATGAAAGTTCATTTTCAGTTTCCTGTCCAGCATACATAACTCAGGAATTATTTCCAGTCACTGACTTCCAGGATGCATATAATCTGGGATATTCATTTAACAGAGAAGGGGAAAAAGTTAATTATAATAGTGGATGCACAAAATTTTTTCAGATTGTAAAGATCAGTAGGATTTTGTAGTAATGATAAAAATAATAAATAATGAAAAAAATACACTTTTGAAAACAAATATGCAGTGTGTTTGCAATGATGACAAGTCAAAGGGAAAAAGATTATGATCTAAAGTGCAGATTAAAGCTATTATTATTCTGCTATTTTCCAAAAGGTCAACTGATGCTCCAATTTTTGAAAAGTATTTCTTATACATTTCAGTATATACAGATATACATATCTAAAAATGAATAAAACTACATTTGGAAAAGGAATATGTCAGACCTGAGAGTCTAAAATGATTAATTTGAAACCATTTGATGCACTACATGTGATTTTAGGCTTACCCTTCAGGTAGTTCATAATGTATTATTTATAATTCTCGGGTATGAAGAGTGTTATGAGGCTACTTGGAGAAATAACGGTAAAGCAAGTTTAAAGTGTATCCTTTAACTAAGACCTATAGAATTCTAGGCAGTCCAAAAATACACAATGAACACTGAGATCATTGAAAATACAGTCTTATCTGACCAAAATTATCTGGGAATAAATGAAGAAAAAAGGGCCTAGAAGTCTCAAACTAGGAAGTCAAAATTAAAGGGGTACATACCCATTTGGAAATGTAAAATGTAACTTCCACCAGCTAACTCACTAGTGCATTATGTAGATTAACTGTTATTGTAATTTACTGTGTGATTAAAATAGTGTTCAGTAAGCAGAAAAAGGCTACATGTTTAACAGTGTTAATAAAACAAGATATCAATTAATTCTTCATTCAGATACCACCACCCAGATAGTTCTCTGAAAGTAAAGAACTTAGTATGAGATCATGGGCTTTATTTTTAACAAATTCAACAGGGAGCCAGTACCATACTTGTGAAAGCTTAATTTCACAACCATGGTCTTGTAATATAGATTTAAAATAGTAATGGGGTTAGTTTTATTTAAAGGCAACTGCTATTTTGATAAAGCTATATGGACTGGTTTTTACATCAATTAATACATTTATTTTTTGTGTTTATGGATATTAGGCAGAGCCTACTATTTTCATCTGTGTAGCTGTATTTTTATCAGTTTAGTCAAATAGATTCAATAACATCATCAATAGATGCTAACAGAAGCTGCAGTCAGCTTGCCAAGCAGTACTCAGCTGAAAGTGTATACAGGCATAAGCAAGACCTTTTGGAAGAAAGTAACTAAGATAAAACAAAATCATAACTGTATTTTTTCAGTTTAATTCTACTGCCAAGAGCAACAATGAAATTAAGTGTAAATTTATAAATATATGTGTTTTATAATGGGTTATTAAATGATTAATATTTAAATGATTTTTAGATTGTAATAGTGTTTACTTCTAAGTAGCTTAGAACACTATAGATTAAAATAGCCTAGTTACAGATCTATTATATATCTTTGAAGATCAACCTGTAAAGATCTTTAACTCATTCCACGGATACACTTTGAGTAATACAGTGCAAATGGTTTGTCAAAAATCAAAGATCCACCTGAGCTTTGCTGGTCCATTTAGAGAATGCTTTCTTGTAGCTACAGCTCAAATGGCCATTATCGCATCTATAACAGCTTTTGTGTACCTAAACCAAATGACCAAATTTCAGTTTAAGTAATTAAGTTCAGCCCATAACAGAAGTCCAGAGTGTGTCTCAAGATGAGGCCTCTGAAGCCAGAGCAAGTTTCCTTAACAGCTCAGCCCATGTTATGCACTTACAGCTAGTATTAACTATTTATAAATTATGTATAAGTGTCCTCTTACTGCAGAGTATAATCTTTACGGATATCATGAATTTCACATATATTTTGGAATTCCAGATTAGGCATTTACCAAAAAGATGAAGTAGACAAATAATAAAGTGGCTATTGCCTGGCAGCACCCTCAGTGAGCTCAGGCTGCACACGCCTGATGGGAGCACCAGGGAATGTATTTCATGGCAAACCCATGACAGGGTAAGGGCTGAAACAGACTGACTGCACGAGTTGCATGTTCCAACGCTGGCAGTGCAGGGATGTCCCCGATCCAGACGCGTTTTGCAAACAGACAACCCCAAGCAGAACCGGGGGCCAAAGGTGTTTTCCTGTGTCTCAGTGTCACCACCTGATGCTGCACATCATGTCTGTGATGTAAGCAGCTGTGATTTCACATGAGGATTTTTCTTTGAATTCTCTGAATATTCTACTATGGTTGCTTAAAAGATATAAGCAGTACATATTTCTCTTAGAAGATTTATCAAGATTATAATTTCAAAATGGCTGTAAACTGATTCAGCTCTGTGCCCTGGAAGCAAAGATCTTCCCCTTGGGCTGTGTTGGCAGGACTGCAGCCAGTAGGTTGAGGGGAGCCATCCTTCTTTTTTATTCAGCACTTGTGACACACATCTGGAGTGCTGTATACAGTTTGGGGCTCCCCAGTACTAAAAGAACAGTGGCAGACTGGAGCATGTGCAATGAAGAGCTACCAGGATGGTGAGGGGCTGGAGCACACTAAGTACAATGACAGGTTGAGTGAGTTGGGCCTCTTCAGCCTTAACAAGAGAAGGGTAAAGAGAGACCTTACTGCTGTCTTCCACTGCTTAATGGTTAATAGAGAAGACAGAGTCAAATTCTTCTCAAAGGTAACACAGTGGTAAGATAAGAAGGAAAACACACAAGTTGCAACATGTGAAATTCTTTTAAATATAAGGGAAGACTATTTTATTATAAGAGTGGTCAGACACTGGAACAGATTGCTCAGGGAAGTTATGGAGATTTGATCTTTGGACATATTCAACTTTGGCTTGGACAAAGCACTGAGCAACCTGATCTGACTGAAGCTGCTTTGAGGAGAAGGTAGAACTAGATAACTTACACTGATTCCTTCCAGAATGAATTAATCTATGATTTCAAGAGAATACATTAATGGGCTGCATCAAGAGAAACGTGGCCAGTAAGTTGAGGGAAGTGATTATCCCCATCTACTCTGCTCACATGAGACCCCACCTGGAGTACTGTGTCCAGCTCTGGGGCCCCCAACATAAGAAGGACATGGACCTGCTCAAGTGGATCCAGAGGAGGGCCATGAAGATGATCAGGGGGCTGGAGCACCTCCCTTATGGGGACAGGCTGAGAGAGTTGGGGTTTTCCAGCCTGGAGAAGAGAACACTCAGGGCAGACCTTATAGTGGCCTTCCAATACTTAAATGGGGAGGGACTCTTTGTCAGGAAGTGTAGGGATAGGATGAGGGGTAACAGTTTTAAACTGAGAGAGGGTAGATTAGATTAGATATAAGGAAGACATTCTTTAATGTGAGGCTAGTGAGACACTGGAACAGGTTGCCCAGAGAAGTTGAGGAAGCCCCCTCCCTGGAAGTGTTCAAGGCCAGATTGGATGGGGAGTTGAGCAACCTGGTCTAGTGGAAGGTGTCCCTGCCCATGGCAGGGGGATTGGAACTAGATGATCTGTAAGGTCCCTTCCAACCCAAACCATTCTATGGTTCTATTGTTCAAAGTAATTGTTTCAAATACAGAGAAACAGTCTCAAATCTACAGACGATATCCATGCATATGCACAAAAGTAATAAAATAGAAATAAAAATTATGCCAGCCACTTACCATAGGTAAAGTATCTACCTCATTATGACTGAAAATAATCTCAAAGTTTTTCTAATATTTTATATAATATTACTCTAGAATACAAAAAAGTAGCAACAATATAACTTGTTAATATTTTGAAAATATGCAGATTTCTGCTTTGAATGGCTGCTACGAAACTGAAAATTAGGGCAGTCTGTAAACTCCATGGCTAATTTAAAGTATTAGATTCAAAACCAAATGCAGCTTAATCGTCTTAAAATGTTGAACAAATAAGCGTATTCTGAACATCTGTCATATCATATCTGAGCCAGATGTATTATAAACCTGCAGCCACTGAGGACTCCTGTAGAGTTTTTCCTTCACTAGTTATAAGACACAATGTTACACAGACTGAATGTCTCAAATGTGTATATGTATGTGTATACAAACATTTACACTGATAGAGACAAGACTCTTCTAGAAAAGTTCTGAGCTGAAAAACAAATTGCTTGCAAGCTGTCAGTATTTCATATGAGCTTGGAGCCATACTCAGAGGGCAAGTTTCTTGCAAGAGACATAAGTTGTGCTCAATTTATCGCAAGTTCTGAAATGACTTATATTCACTAAAGACATAATTCAATAGCCATCAGTCAAGAAAAATCAGTGAGAGATTTCTCAGAGTTGTGTCAATTGTTTTTCAGTTACACTCATGTAAAGGTGGATAAGTAGTTGTACAGACTGCCCACATCCCAGCAGCAAGGCTGTCCTGCGTAGCAACACTTCACAGATCTCACTGGCAACACTGGAGCAGATTTATGCCAGTTTTCAGTTATGCTCTTAGCCCCTGACTTGGATGTTGGCATGATCCCTTCCTAAATCAAGAGCCCAGGAGTTATAGAACAGCACTGAGAGGCTATCCAGTGATGAACAGGTCTCTCATATGTAATGTTGCAGCAGCTCCTTTTATAACAACTAGCTAAATTATGGCATGTCCCTTAATAGGAGATTTGCAAAAGGGAATTGGGAAGGAAAATTATACTGCATCTCCAACATAATAGGCTGTCTAGCACAATGAGTCCCAGTTATCACATTCAGAGGAAGGAAGTGGAAAGCAGGAGTAAAGTAAAAAAAGTGCCTTTTCAGTCTTGGTATTTAATCTTAAAGCTATTTTCCTGTACGTACTGGGTCTGGCTGAGCCAGAATTGGTTTTCCCCTGTAGCAGCCCTCATGGTGCTGTGTTTTATGCTGGGAGCTGGCAGGGTGTTGATAGCACCCTGGTGTTGTGGCTACTGCTGAGTGGTGCTTACACAGCACCAAGGCTCTTTCCGACATTTCCCCCCCCAGTGGGACGGGGTGGGCAAGATCTTGGGAGGGGACACAACCAGGACAGCTGACCCGAACTGACCAAAGGGATATTCCATACCATATGGCGTCTGCTCAGTATAAAGCTGGGAGAAAGGAGGAAAGGGGTGGGGTCACCCTTGGTCCTCCGAGGCAACCACTACGCGTATGGGAGCCCTGCTTCCTGAGAAGGCCCGACATCGCCTGTTCATGGGAAGGAGAGAATAAATCTGGTTTCTTTTTTTTGCTTCCGCATGTGGACCTTTGCTTATATTAAAACTACTTTTGTTTTACCCACAAGGGTTGGGTTGGTTTTTTTTTCCTATCTTATTTTCTTTCCCCTCTTTGCCCTGTTGAGAAAAAAAAAAGGGGGAAGGGGGGGGAAGTGATAGGGCAACTTGGTGGGTACCTGGCATTTAGCCAAAGTCAAACCACCACACTGTAATAGGCTTTCTGTTAAATATATAAACTGGACAAAGATATAGCTAAGAGTTGAATGGAGAGAAAAATGTATCGCTAGTTCAATCTGTCCTAAAAGGAAATTGCAGTTTTCCTAATTTCCACAGAATTGGAAGCCTGTCTATAAGTAGCTATGCAAATCTTTAAGAACATATCAGTATTTGAAGCTCAAGAAATACTCAGATGCTTAAATATCTAAAAAGAAATTACAGAACCCAAGTTCTGCAAAACAGAAACCAAGTGCAGTAAATGAAGAGTGGCATTCTCTAGACCTTTCACTAGATTTACCATGCCTATGATTTACCCTGCAAAAGAGATGTCTTTTTTCTTCATCTTCAGTTTGGCAAGGGAGTAGCATAAACTGTCATAATAATTTCCAAAACCAGCTTCTTCAGCTCTGTAATGGGGTAAATATGCCACATCCCTAGGGAAACAATGCTAGGATTATGCTGGTCCTCTACAAAATTACTCAGCTGCCTGGCTTTATTATAGACATCTGCAAAAGAGTACAGCTGGGCTTGCTGAAGGGACTTCAGAGTGCTACTAGTCTCCTTTAATAGAATAAACATTGCTTAAACGAAGATGTGCACACAAATAAGTAAAAAATGAGCTCTGTCTCTTCCCTACTCTAATCCCATTGTATGGTGAGTGCACCACTGATTATTATGACCTGATGCAGACAAAAGAGAGAGTGGTGTTCCATAAAAGAGTAAAATGCAGGCTCAGGACCAATGTTCAGCACCCCAGGCAGGACCTCCATCTCTTTAATGTGTGGGCAAGGCTCTACTGAAGCTGATATGCTATCTGGGAAATGTGCTGCATTGTCAAGATTTTTTCCTGTTTAAACTAAAGGCAGTGGGAATCCGTGGATGGGTGTCTGTAAAGTTGAAAATGTTAAACTAACACATGTGAAATTGGAAAATTGCAATTTTCTTTAGTAAAAGACAGACTTGTAGTGGCACAGCAGAGTGTGGAAAAAACCAAAACAGTTGTATGAGGTATAGAGTGTCTCAGGAATCTAATTTAATCTTAATATGAGCCATAGACATCTGTCAAGTCAGTAAAATTGGAAACAGACGCAAGTTCTAAAAAATCCACTGTAAGATGAACAGCTGGTTTACATGACATTGCTCCAAACACACAAAATGAAAAGCAAAAGGTAACCAGAAAAATGAAATGGATGGATTAGGAACAAGGAAAATTCTTATTTCCTGACAGTGAAGAAAATCATAGGCTTGAGACAGAAAAGATAAAATGGAAAATAAAATTCTGTGGGATGTAAGGCATTTCATTAACACCAAAACTATTTCTTCTCCAGTGGAAATATTAGCGCAAGCCTCAGATGTGTTTTTTAAAATGGGTACTATGGTGAGATCCAGAATGGGTCTGTAAAACCTTCATTAAACAAAACACATACAGTATCCTGAAACGTTTTTCATATAGTCAAGTGAAAAAGCAGACAAAATATTGAATAGAATAGGGTGGCTCAGGAACCAAAGCCAATGAGTGTATTAAAAAAATCACTAATTTGGAGCTTCGTGTGTTTAATTTACTAAATTTCCATCCCATGCTGATTATGTTTAATCCCATGCTTTCATATGAGCAGAGGTTTTCCCATTTTACAGTCTTTTAGAGAAAATGGAATGTTTGGCTTCATGCTTTAAATGAACCATGAAATGTCTTTAATTTCTTTTATATTTTACTTCTAGATAAGTTATGGAGCAGACATTCAAACAACTCTGGATACCAAGACATTCTATTTATTAAAAAACTATGTTCAATTTCTTCTAATTTGCTTCGAAAGGTAAGGCTGAAAACAAAAGCTTATATAGTTCTGCTCAGTGCTTAAAAATGTGATTTCAGGGAACATGTGAGTTGTGTGGTACATCCTCATTTGTTCTCACCCTGACATTATGCTAACCCTTCGTTCTTGCAGAGCTTTTTAATTTGTTTACCTTGAAGTCGCCTAGCTACTCTTTCAGTCACAGATTTGTGTGCATAAAACCTTGTCTGTTTATTCCAGTTACTCCAGTTAAGCTAATGATATGTATTGCTTTGCCCCATTGCTAAATCTGTCTGGCATTTTGTAACTTCTGAGTGGTTTATTCTCTACTTTTAATAACCTTCTTTTAAGATAGGGTTCCACAGGTACTCATCAGCAGAAATTCATGTTAGAAGTTTAGGTAACCATTATAGTAAAGCAATAATTCTGTGTGTTACACAAGAATGTAATACAAAAACAAGAAGTCCTTACTTCTATCACTGACTGCTCTTTAAAGATTTTATGACTGCTTATTTATATGCACATCTGCGTTTGGATGTCACCCTATAGCATTGCTACCCTGAGCTCCTAAAAAACAATGGAGCTTTGGCAGACAAACTGAAATCAGTAGTTTTCTACATTGCAGTTTATAAAATGATAGCTAAAATAAAAATCAAATCTTTTAGTAGACCTAAAGTCTTTTATACTTGAGCCTGCATCTTCTCTGAGAATATTTTTTAGGGTATGTAACTCAAAATTTTTTGAAGACAAAACAAAAAATTATACAATATACCACAGGGGAATACTCTTTGTTAAAATTAAATTAAGATTGAAAGTATATCTTTATAATTAATAAAGAATATGACAGATGTGTAATTATGCAAAAGGTAGCATTAAAAAAACCCAAATCTCAAAAATAAAAATACTCTTAAGTGTACAGTTGTTAACTCTGACATGGATTAACATCATGATGGGGAAAATATTTCTAAAATCCATTGTTTTTTTAAATTAATCTACTTCAGAACTATCTACAACAGATGTAAATAATTGATTAAAAATATTATATGTTGTCATTACATGGAAGATTTATGGAACTTGGATGCTTTATCAAGCATTGATATAATGATATTCTTCCTTGCATAAATTCTGTCTTTAGATTTATATTTTGCCTAGAAATATATTCATTAATAACTTCTAAGATAATACAGGTAACAGAGCGTGGTACCCAGTGACAGGACAAGAGGCATTGGGTGCAAACTGAAACACAGAAGGTTTCCTCTGAACATGAGGAAACACTTTTTTACTGTGAGGATGACAGAGCATTGGCACATGCTGCCCAGAGCAGTTATGGAGTCTCCATCCTTGGAGATATTCAAAAGACATCTGAACATGGTCCTGGGCAACTGGTCCTAGGTGGCCCTGCTTGAGCAGAGGGTTTGGAACAGATGCCCTCCAGAGGTCTTTTCCAACCTCAACCAGTCAGCAAATCTGTGATTCTGTGAAATCACACACAAAATAGCAATTCCTTGGATGCATTAAAAAAAATAAGAAAGTACTTAATGATTTTTGTAATTCAGTGTTAAATTCTGGTCATTGTAACTCAGAAATAATAATCACTGAAATTAAAAATAGGGGAAAAATAATAACAATAATGCAGAAATTCTGGATACAAGGGTCAAAATGATTCTACTATTTGATCCACAGAGAAAAGATAAAAGAAGAAAGTGATAAAGGGGCTGTTATTTATATTTTCATATAATACAGGGCCAGAGTTCTCAGGCACCTATTTACATGTTGTAGAGGACATTGTTCCCTCAAATATAAATTCAAGTTTAGGACATTGAGTGCAACTGTTGTAGCCTTAAGTGAACTAAACATCTTTAGGCAAATAACTTGGATAACTACAAAAAACATGACTGAGATTTCCATAGTTAAGTAGATGTTAAGAAAAAGCAGTTAGATACTATACATATATATGTATAGTATGTAGGTATGTGTGTATTTTTATATGTGTAATATGTGTGTATATTACATACACACAAGCATGTACTCCTTTGCTATGAGTATGTAAATTGACTTTCCAGGGATCCTAAGAAATCTGAGAACCTTCAATTAAGAAAGTGTACAGGACGAAGAATATAATAAGTTTATCCTGAACCAGACAAAAACATGGGTAAAATAAAAGATGGACCTGGATTTGACTAAAACTTGGATGAAGGAGTGTGTGGAAATTCTCCATGAAATCATTGTAAGAATTCTTGGCAGATACTGAATTGTGAAAATCAAAAGAGTAGAATAGATGTGGTATACAGTGGAACATGCAGCAGCTGAAGTGAATTGACAGGAAAACTCCAGGGCAGAAGGTATCCACTAGAAAATTTCTTATCATTCAAATAAGTAGAAGTAGAAAACATGATGAGGTTAATTTTCTCCAAATCATTCCACCAGCCTTTATAAATAGGGCAGGATTATTAAGAAGACTACCTGTAAACAGACATCCTGATGTCTGTTTCAAATAAATTAAAAAATCTAATTCGTGTCTATCATCAATCATCTAGATGATGTAAATTTATTTTAAAATCAGAATAAATAAAATTTCATTTACAAATTCACTGTATGGTTCATTGTATATTCTCTGTCTACATTTTACTGATATGATAATTGACAAAAGCAATTTTTTTTTTCATTTCCACTTACCAGAATACAACTCAGCATCACAGTTAAGATCCATTTCTGTTCTCAGAGAGAAAAATGGTGTCTTTAACTTAAAAATGGTATGTAAAATAACATAAATATTGGTAACTCTGACTCCTTGTTTCCCTTCAAAGTTTTTTTTTTTAATAGAATTTTTATAATCTACTTTATGCAATCAGTTTTAAGCCAGCAAGTTCTAGTTTATTTACACTTCACCATTGTCACCCTTCCCAGTGCTCTGTAAGTGCTCATGACCAGCAGCTCATTAATGTAAAATGGGCAGCCAAACCCTGGGAGTCAGGCCCACATCCCTCTCCCATTTGGGTTGAAGGAGTCATGCTCCTTCTCTTCTTCTGACTTAACAAAACTACCTTTCCTTTGATGTGAGACTTTCCATAGGGATGTTTCAACTTCCTACCCTGCCTTTTCACCTGGTGGTTATGGCACTTCATCAGAAGCGGAAAAATACAGATTCAAATTCCTGAAGTTTAGAGGTTATAAAATCCAAACTTACTAGTAGTGCATGTTGCCGCAGCCTCTAGAGCACAGTAATTATGGACAAGGAGTAAAAAGAATTAGATCAGCCCATTTGCTAGTCTCTCCCACAGGAGACTTGTACGCTACTCATATTTGCAGTACTGCAGTTTTGCTCTGACTCCCAGGCGTTATTTACCAGATTAACAGAGCTAGAGAAAAGCTGTGGAAGGGCTATGGAGATGTAAATGAGGCAATAAAGTGGCAAGGGAGGTGGGGGATGGAAAGGGCACAGAAGACCCCCACCAGGAGAAGTGCCTCCCTCCCACCCACCAAAAAGGCAGCCTCCTGCTGTGTGCCCAGAGGGAACAGGGGACAGAAGGAAAGGGAGGAAAGCAAGCTCAGCACCCTCCTCCCTCCCACTCCATTAATATCAGGATATTTTTGTGCCCACAGCTGTGTTACTATACTTGCTCTTTCTTGTGTTGAGTCTAGGGAGAGGCACATCTCCTGGGACATGGGAAATTTGTCATGTACAATTAGCAGGGGCATCAAAACCTAAAGTGTCCTGATTTGGAAAACCACAAATATTAAGCTACTCAGTTTTGGAAAAGAATCGTGAATAAAATGTCACATATCTACTTTTTGGTAAAAGTCCTCAGACTAGACCTCCATTCTGAACCTTACTCCTTTATAAAAATTTATCTTTGCAGTTAAAGAGGAAGGACATCTTCCAGTGGCCACCTTTATGACTTCCTTATTATTTTCTTCACTGCAGATTTCACTCACTCAGAAAGTCCATACTATGTTTTAAGTACTACATCAGTAAAGATTTGTATAACAGTATTTTCAGCATTAAGTATAAAAAATTCATCTGTGAAAAAGTGTATCAGTATATCCTGTTTTACAGTACCAGGAAGCACATACCATTATAAGTAAGTTGTGGGTTCTTGGTCTGTTGTCCTAAACATGAATTCCCATCATATTGGATACAAATCGTATTCGAGTAATACAAGAATACAGTTTATTAGGGTGAGAACTAAATTGATAATTATTGTATGTATAATTCAATATTTAAAGCCTTATCCACATATAAGCACAGGTTATATGCTTGTGAATGTAAGGAGCGCTCATGGATGTCCTTAGTACACATACTGATGCTATTAGTTTGCTAAATTAAGGAACTACACGGTTGTTTTCTTTCAACAAGTACCTGTGTGCACCTGTCACTAGACTCCCTTCATAAATCTTTCTTGGACTACTTATAGCTTTCCAGCTTTTAAATTATGCCATACATCTAACAGTACTTTTCATACAGTTGTCAAGACTGTAGGTACTTAGAGAAATGAGTAATCTTCAGGAAAAGTCCCCACAAAGTTTAACCATTCAAACCACTGCTTAGATTTGATAGATGCAGAAAAAAACAGAGAACAGAGTGGAATGAGAATTATACCACGTAGAAATGAACATGAATACAAGTATCCAGATTATGCTCATGCATATATATTCATAGATGCATATATAAATATATATATGTAGATATGTATGTACACACATACATTCTCGCTTTCTGTGAGTTAAAAGTTGATGTACTATTCATGCAAAAATATAACTGTCATTCTAAAGCCTAAATTAAAGGTTTTAGTGATTAATGAACTGTTATTATTGATCATACTTACATTTATCTATACAGAATATTTTTAACAGAAAAAAAAATCTGTAGAAGAGGGTGAAAGCCATTACTACATTGAAACAGCCACAATGTGAAAGGAATCTTTTGTTTTCTGCATAACATCCTTTTTCTTCCATTGAACCAACCTTCAGTTCATGCTTGACCCATTTTTGATAGAATTTCACATCACAGGATGTTTAAAATGGCTACAGCCCAGAAAGGCATTTTAACTGCAAATCTGTATCACATGTCTACAGTACTATGAAAATAAGGGAGAACATATGTAAACAATATAAAGACTAACGCTTGTCATTTACCTACAAGACTTTTACCCTATAGAATTTGGCATCTTTCTTGTATTTGGATCCTGTCAGAGTGAGAAATATGTTTGCTGCAACATCTAGGACCACTTTTATCTTATACTTGTAAATATGCTTGGAAAAACATAGTGAAGATCAATTCATTGCACTGAAGTGCTGATGAGAGCTTAAAAATACTTCATTATGTTTATGTTTTTGTCAAGGTTAATCTTTTGTTATCTGATAGAGAATGCTAAATTCAACACAAGTTTCGCATCAAAGTTGTGTACTTCTAAATGTATTCCAGTGCCTGCTTTACCCAACACTTTGCCAAGTGCAAGCAACCTGTCAAACAAAGAGCATCACACAGGAATAAGCGGGCCTTTCATTTTCTGCCTAGTTGTACTGCATCTGCATTCTGCTTAGCTGTTGTCAGGTAAGCCAGCTTCCTTTAAAGTTCTTTTCTAAAGCAACTTGATTCAATTCCAGCTTTTTCGGTGAGAATGTTTTAAGATGAGATGTTATAACTTTAAGCTGAAATTTTATTCTTTTTTTTTTTTTAAATTAAAATAAGAGCAGGCACTGGAGCATTAATTGTCCTCTGTTTACAAATCTTGCAACTTGTATTATCCCTTTCTGAAAGAGATATATGAAGCATGGACTCTTAATACTAATAAATGTTTCACATCACTATTAGCTTGATGTTAACAAAGCTTTTCTTTGCTCCATTTCTCTTTTTAACTGAATTAGTCCTGGCTGGGTAACTAAAGTAAAAATGTCTTTGAAGTGTGAATATAATATTGCCTCACATTAGTTAAATATTTTAAAATATCATAAAGTGACTCAAAAAATTAATTCTGTAATATGTTCACTTCTGTGATCTTTTAATGTGAGAAGCTAATGTGTTTAATCGCTGTGAACCACACTGAGAAATTATCCAAAGCTTTACTTGTACTTTTTGCAAATCATAAAAATAGAACTCGTGTAAACATGGGGCAACTCCTGATTTTGCTTAGTAATTGTTCATTGTATTAATAAGAAACACTTAAGAAGCAGCCCAGCTCCTCCACCCCCAATCTATACTTGAAAGCAAAGAAAAAATTGCTGTTATAAATTATTTGAAATCCAAACTGAGTTGTGAATTGATAAGATTTTAATTCAAATGAATGACTAATTAATCAATTAGCCTTCCTTACAACTGTCAGTAATATGAGCTATGTTTTAACATTTAAGTAACCAAGGGTTAAATAAACACATTGAGATAAACACTGAGACCAGAATACTTATGACTAAGAGATTACTCTGTATGTTTTCAGTCTGGAGGGAAAAATAGGGAGAACCTTTTTTTGCAAATATCACAGATTCATAGAATGGTTTGGATTAGAAGGGACCTTACAGATCATCTATTTCCAACCCCCCTGCCATGGACAGGGACACCTTCCACTAGACCAGGTTGCTCAAAGCCCCGTCCAACCTGGCCTTGAACACTTCCAGGGATGGGGCATCCACAACCTCTCTGGGCAACCTGTTCCGATGTCTCACCAGCCTCACATTAAAGAATTTCTTCCTTATATCTAATCTAAATCTTTCCTCTTTCAATTTATAACCATTACCCCTCATCCTATCACTACACTCCCTGATAAAGAGTCCCTCCCCATCTTTCCTGTAGGCCCCCTTTAAGTACTGGAAGGCCACTACAAGGTCTCCCCGGAGCCTTCTCTTCTCCAGGCTGAACAACCCCAACTCTCTCAGCCTGTCCTCATAAGGGAGGTGCTCCAGTCCCCTGATCATCTTCATGGCCCTCCTCTGGACCTGCTCAAGCATGTCCATGTCCTTCCTATGTTGGGACCCCAGAGCCAAACACAGAACTCCAGGTGGGGTCTCACAAGAGTGGAGAGGAGAGTTACCTCCCTCGCCCTGCTGGTCACACTTCCCTTGGTGCAGCCCAGGATACAGTTGGCTTTCTGGGCTGTGAGCGCATACTGCTGGCTCATAGTCAGTTTTCATTCACTAGTACCCCCAAATCCTTCTCCACAGGGCTGCTCTCAATCCACCCATCACCCAGCCTGTATTTGTGATGGGCATTGCCCCGACCCATGTGCAGGGCCTTGCACTTGGCCTTGTTCACTTCATGAGGTTTGCACAGGCCCACCTCTCAAGCCTCCCAAGGCCCCTCTGGATGGCACATCCCTTCCCTCCAGCGTGTTGACTGCACCACACAGCTTGGTGTCATCAGGAAACATGCTGAGGGTGCACTCAATCCCACTGTCCATGTTGCCAACAAAGATGTTAAACAGCGCTGGTCCCAACACCGACCCCTGAGGAACACCACTCGTCACTGCTCTCCACTTGGACGTTGAGCTGTTGACTGCAACAATTTGAGTGCGACCATCCATCCAATTCCTTATCCACCAAGTGATCCATCCATCAAATCGATGTGTCTCCAATTTAAAGAAAAGGATGTTGTGTGGGACAGTGTCAAAAGTTTGCACAAGTCCAGGTAGATAATATCAGTTGCTCTTTCCTTATCCATCAATGATGTAACCTCGTCATAGAAGGCCACCAAATTTGTCTGGCACAATTTGCCCTTTGTGAAGCCATGTTGGCTGTCACCAATCACCTCCTTTTTTTTCCATGTGACTTATCATATTTTCCATGAAGAGCTGTTCTGTGATCTTGCTGGACACAGAGGTGACACTGACTGGCCTGTAGTTCTCCAGGTTTTCTTTTAGTCCCTTTTTAAAAATTGGGGTTATGTTTCCCCTTTTCCAATCAGTAGGAACTTCACTGGACTACCACACCTTCTCAGACATCATGGATAGAGGCTCAGCCACTTCATCTGCCAGTTCCCTCGGGGCCCGTGGATACATCTGATCAGGTCCTATGGACTTGTGCACCTTCAGGTTCCTTAGATGATCTCGATCCTGATCTTGTACAGTGGGCAGTTCGTCATTCTCCCAGACCCTGCCTTTGCCTACTGTGACTGGGCGGTGTGACTGGAGCCCTTGTCGATGAAGACTGAGGCAAAAAAGTCATTGAATACCTCAGCCTTCTCCATATCCCAGGTAACCATGTCTCCCATTTCCTTTCAGAGAGGGCTCACCTTTTCCCTAGTCTTCCTTTTATCACTGACATACCTATAGAAACTTCTTGTTGCCCTTAACATCTCTGGCCAGATTTAATTCTATCAGGGCTTTGGCCTTCCTAACTTCATGCCTGGCTACTCAGATGGTTTCTCTGTATTCCTCCCAGGATACCTGTCCCTGCTTCCACTCTCTGTAGGCTTCCTTTTTATGTTTGAACTTATCCAGGAGCTCCTTGTTCATCCATGGAGGGCTCCTGGAGTTCTTACCTGACTTCTTTGTCAGGATGCATCACCTCTGAGCTTGGAGGAGGTGATCCTTGAATATTAACCATTCTTCCTGGGCCCTTCTTCCCTCCAGGGTTTTATCTTATGCTACTCTGCCAAGCAGATCCCTGAAGAGGTCAAAGTCTGCTCTCCTGAAGTCCAGGGTAGCAAGCTTGCTGTATGCCCTCCTCACTACCCTAAGGATCTTAAACCACCTTTTCATGGTCACTGCAGCCAAGGCTGCCCATGAGCTTCACATTCCCCACCATCACTTCCTTGTTGGTAAGAACAAGGTCCAGCATAACAACTCTCCTCCTTGGTTCATCTATCACTTGGAGAAGGAGGTTATCATCAATGTATCCCAGGAACCTCCTGGATTGCTTGTGCACTGCTATGTTGTCCCTCCAACAGATACTGGGGTGGTTGAAGTCCCCCATGAAGACCAGGGCTTGTGAATGTGAGGCTGCTCTTATCTGTCTATAGAGGGCCTCATCCACTCAGTTTTGCTGGTCAGGTCACCTGTAGCAGACCCCCACTATAACATCTCTTGTCCCTGCTCTCCCTTTAATCCTGACCCATAAGCTCTCGGTCGGCTCCTCACCCATTCCCACACAGGGCTTCATGCACTCCAGTTGGTCACTGACATAGAGGGTGACACCCCCTCCTCGTTTCCCCTGCCTGTCCTTCCTAAAGAGCCTGTATCCTTCCATTCCCACACTCCAGTCATAGCAGCCATCCCACCACATCTCCGTGATGCTGATAAGATCATTGTCCTGCAGGTATGTGCACGCGTCTAGCTCCTCTTGCTTATTCCCCTTGCTACATGCATTTGCATAGAGGCATTTAAGTTGGGCCCCCAGTGAAGCTGACTTACTGCCTGGAATTCCTTTGTGCTGCTCTTCAGCTGCTCTCCTGCTGACCTGTGACCCCTCTCCGGGCTCTGGGTGCTGGCACTGGCATCAAACTGGTAGGAGTGGGATGGATTTAGGTTCCCCTCCCCCAGCAACTTTAGTTTAAAGCCCTCTTCACCAGCCTGGCAAACCTATGACTGAAGATGCTCTTCCCTTTCTCTGACAGATAGACCCCATCAGCCCCCAGTAGACCAGGTTTCTTGAATATACCTTGCCATAGTGGCACAAAGTGTATTTCAGTTTCATTAAGATATTTTGAGGATCTTATTTTAAAATATCAGTTCTACCTCTCATAGGAGCCACTGTTTTTTCATAAAGAGTTTAGTCTAGGATTGTAAACTATAACTCTTTAACAAATTGCTCATGAACAGTTTTCCTAAGTCATGTCAGTAGGAATTTTGGTATACATGGTGATGACAGCTGAGCAAAGACTTTTGGTCAGAAACAACTTAGACCTGAAGAAGTGAGTCTGCTCTACAAGTTTCTTAGCCTCTCCTGAGCTGTTGCCATTTGATACACCTGCTCATTTAGCAGCCTGTCAGCAAATCTGCCTAAAAAGCAAAATCCTGCAAGTCCTGGGGAAAAAAAAAAAAAAACATCTCTGAGCTTCCTAGTGTGAAGTCTAAGATCTCTTAATTTTTGTCTGGTGATTAAAACAAAATTATACTTTAATGGGTGAAACTAATGGTATCATCTTTTTTTAGAATTTTTAAAATACCTATCATAGGGAAAGCAAGCAAGAGCTCTCCAGTCTCTTAAAACAAATTCTGACAGTATTTTGTGTCCACTCTGTGCCCTGATACAAATACTGCAGATGCTGAACAACACACCGAATAAATTCTGACTATACCTTAATTTCATAACTCTGAGCAAGCATTGAACTTTGGATGAAATTTGCATCCATCTAACTTTAATGGACTCCTAAATTCCTTTATAACATTCTAAAATGGGATTCATCTTCCCTAATGATTACCAACTGAAAGCATAATTATAATTTAAAAAAAAAATGGTATAACTAAGTTGTCTAGTCTCCCACATAGTAAATGGAGAGGAATAGGCGCTTCTGAAGGACAATTCATCCCATCCTAAGATATGTAAGACATATTGCACTATGTGTAAATAGTGCAATATATATTGCACTATAAAGTCCTAAAGTGTTTTTCTGCTTCACTGCGACATTTTTTTCTATTTTTCAAACTACTGGAAAACTAATTGGAATCAGTTTGGGCTTGATGAAGCATGAACATCCTACAACATGTTTTGAAATTCTGTTTTAATAATCATATACACATTATTTGTATTAAATGCAATAACATTTCAAGTCATCTTGATAGATCCACTGGTGGTGGCTTTGAGGCTATGTCACAGAAGCTTATTCTTGAAAGGCTGCATTTTGCTGTATGCCATATTGTCATACAACATGAAAGCTTCATCCCCGTAATGAAGAAGATCCAATGAAGAATGTAGTTAGCTAATCATAATTCAGGAATTTAATTGCCTGTGAGCAGCTGGGGTTAAAGTGGAAGAGTCATTTAATGCAAATAGTCTTCTGGTGACAGGATGACTTAGCTAATGTTAAATAACAGAAATTATACCTCCTTACAGATCAAGAGCAAGTTCTAAAAATATAGAAATTGTGGCATTAGTAACTTAATAAAATATTATTTCTAACATAAGTCCTGTCCCCACAGTACTTTAAAGAATACATCAGAAACCTTCTTAGTGGTGTGGATAGATATGTGTGTACCTATGCATGTGTAGATTTACCTCATATTCATCTTTCAAGACCAGCCATCTTTTTTTTTGTGAGCCTTAGACTGCAATTTATGGATCCCATGAATTCTTATTTGGTTATATTTGTCTACATACAAAATAAAGCTTTTTCCATAACTTATGACAATATTTAAAAAAAAAAAAGATATCTTCCTCCTGTCAAACTTTACTGATGTTATAACAAAAATGACAGCATTTATTTTAATTTATTTTATATTAATAAAAATGATGGGCATTTATTTTAATGCTACATGATTAAACAATCCCAGAAACTGTGACAACAAATGAAAAACGTAACTAGCAGCTTCTGAGATAGTTGTTACTTCATTTCAATGCAGTTTGAGTCTTATGCATGATTAAATTGCCTTACCATGCCTGCAGGAAGAGCTGAAGGGACCATTCCAACACAGCTGAAATGAATACTGATGAAAATTATAAAACTTCTCTCTTTAAAGATCAGAAGTAATTTACATGTAAGTTCAATAGTCACTGAAAATTTCAGGTAAAGATTTAGCTTTAATTAACACTGGTGAAATAGTCAGGACCTTATTAATATGTCAGGGCAATATTATCTCGAAAGGTAATGCAGTTATCTAGAAATCATGAGCAGATAAAACCTTATCATAATTAACCAGTTCCAGCCATTCATTCTTTGTACTAACAACACTTCAATAAGTTATGACACAGTTGACAAATATGATAATACGGAACTGCATTGCTGGCGCAATCTCATTAATCCTTTTTTATTTAACTTCTAAAACAACATAGTTATTCATTTTTATCAAGACAGGTACATACAATTTGCATATTATACATGGAGCATGCATGTATGTAAGGACTATACCATTTGGCATGTGATTTTAGTTTAATTATTTATTTCATAATAAATATGTTCAGTAAAATAAAGGAAATATTAATCTGAAAAAGGAATCCTGCATGGAAAATAAATCATTAAATACTTGAGAAGTCAGAAAATTAATTTTTGGTTGGTGCTAAAATTGGCAGAGGCATGGTAGGGTTCTTTACTATTCTCAGAATTTCCAGGTAGATCCTGGGTAGCTTCATAGTAGAAGTGCTAGGAAATTAAGGAAGTGTGAAGTTTCACTGTGCCACTGAGAAGTGGAGAACCTAAGGACATAATTGATAAAATTACCTTTTTAGTACCTCAGCCTTGTACCATGTAAAAGACTTAAAGATTGTGGGGAATCTTATTGGTATGCTGAAGATAATTGGTCCCCAGAAACATATATTAAAATCCTCTTTCAAAATGGTCTAATTTTCTGATCTTGCTGTAGTTAAATGAAAAATTCCTGTCACATTAATTTAATAAAATTATAGACTGCTGTGTAAAATCCATGCCCTTGTCTATTCAGTCACGTATATTAAGTTCATTTCAGAAATGTTTTAAGTGCCTATTTTGATTTAGATTATGTTATTTACAGTTTAGAAGATGTTCAGGTAAAATGAAATGTGTTTAAGATCATTCATTTCATGTCTTTTTCCATGCCTGGAACAATCTTTTTGGTCACACAGAATTATGTTACTTTTTGTTATATATCAGTGTAATGATAGGACAAGGGGTAACGGTTTTAAATTGAAAGAGGGTAGATCTAGATTAGACATAAGGAAGAAATTCTTTACTGTGAGGGTGGTGAGACACTGGCACAGGTTGCCCAAAGAGGTTGTGGCTGCCCCCTCCCTGACAGTGTTCGAGGCCAGGTTGGACGAGGCTTTGAGCAACCTCATTTAGTGGAAGGTGTCTCTCCCATGGCAGGTGGGTTGGAAATAGATGATCTGTAAGGTCCCTTCAAACCCAAACCATTCTATGAATCTGTGATATCAACACATAAACCAGTTAATTTCCTTTTGGAAGGTGTTTCCAAATTACATATTTTTAGTCATATATTTGTTATTTCTGGTTTTAGACATTGTGCAAAGCAAAACAGTAAGTCTATTAAGTAGATGATTAAGTAGATATTTGAAATTCTGTTATTTCATTATTTGTATTAAATGCAATGACATTTCAAGTCATCTTGAGAGATCCACTGGTGGTGGCTTTGAAGCTATGTCACAGAAGCTTATTCTTGAAAGTCTGCATTTTGCTGTATGCCATACAACATGAAAGCTTCATCCCAGTAATGAAGAAGATCCAATGAAGAATGCAGTAAGTATGTACAGGTACCAAGGCCTTAATTTATTAATGAAGACACATATGCCATGCACACTGGAAGATATATTGCACAGTTATTTGTGAAGCATACACAAATGTATATACTACTGACATGAAAAAAACCTTGTATTAATAAAAGATTCAAAATAATCTTTTAACTTAACATGTCTGGAGGCTAAATTTACCATCATTAGTACAAGCAATTACAAATGTACATCTCTCTATATGATCCTGAACTTGCATCCTGCCTATGTTTTACATCATCACTCCTTCCTAAGTTTGAAGGTATGCCAAGCTTATATGCATGCACACCTAATACATGCATAGGGTATGAATGCGTAGATGTGTATAGGATGCACAGGTAGATGAGGTTGTAAACCATGTGTTTTTAATATCTACATATAGCAAATATGTGTAGTATCTTTTAAAGGAAAACTCAAATGAATCGCTGCAGTACATAAATGTCCACTATTTTCTAAACTTAGATATCCCACTGATAGCCTGAAGTTACAGAGTGAAACTACACAGCACTGACAGTGAAGCTGCTACAAGCCTACCCTAAACTGTACATTGTGTTAGCCAAGGGACCCACAGATGTCTGCCATAGGACAGGAAAGTTGTCTTTGAAAACAATTAACCCTTCCAATGAGAACCAGAAAATTAAAAGTTCTCTGTCACAATGTTCTTACCATCACCTGCTCTCCATGCTTGTCCCTTACAGCTTCCAAATGGATTTTATGTCCTGTGAAGAGCCTGAGTTTGCAGAGTTTTTCCAAGAAAATATATTTGTTTCTTACATTAATAATTCCTGGAAATCTGATGCATAAGATGAATGGGAAAATATATGTTATATTATAATGGAAAGATGTTTTCAGAGTCTATAAAATATGGCTAGTTAAGTATTTTATGACTACAGTTTTGTTTTCCAAGAAAATTTCCACATAGGTACAAAGCCATTTTCTTTTAAGATCTCTTCCTAAATTCCTAACATTTATGCAGAACGATATATTCAGCTGAAAATATGCCAGAGATAAACCTTCGGATATATGTGAATTCAGTGAAATTGTATGAATTTATTGACAGGACAGTAATACAGGTTGTGCCATAAAGCTGCTAAGGAAGCAGAACATTTAACGACAATTTATTTTGTGAGCTTCTGATAGAGTGTGAAGGATAAGTATTTCCAGTCTGATGACAAAACCACTATGTCTGATGTTGAAAAGTAAATAGAATACAAGAATGTAGGAGTTTCAGTTACAAATATGCGTTCAGGTAGATCAAGATTTACTGTCCAAGGTGTGGGGAGGAGGTAGCATCATCTATTTGCCAACAACTGTGTTTATATCATTCTACATCTCTTCCAATCCCTACCACTCTGTGTCTTCATCATTTTTCAGTGTAATATACTCAGTACATCTTGCATTGCTTTAACTGTAATGATATATACAAAGAAATATAGTCCTCTTTGCTTTCATTACAGCTACAATTTCACTTATATTAAAATAACTGTCTCGGCATAGTTTATTGCCCTGTCTGAACCACTGTACTAATACATAAAGGCTCTATTAATGTAACTACGTTATTAAATATACAAAAGTAAATATAAAGTTCCGGTAGTTAAATGGCCCAACATCACTATATTCAAACAAAAACAAACTTCAGGAGTTGTTCTGGATTAGTGCCTGATTTTGAAAGAAGGAGGAGGAAAGGTGGAAGGAGACAGGAATATCTCTCAGTTCTGCACTAGTTAAAAAAAATAGCCATAACTCTCTGGTGCTGTGGACAAGTTGTGTGCGCTGCTTGTACAGCCAGATTTGGTTTTTTGTTGTTTTTTTTTTTTCCTGAAATGGGTTAGTTTCCTTCGTACTGCCCACTAGTCTGACCTATTACCCAAACTATGCCCAGGGATTG
Organism: Strix aluco; assembly: GCF_031877795.1. Classification (NCBI taxonomy): domain Eukaryota; kingdom Metazoa; phylum Chordata; class Aves; order Strigiformes; family Strigidae; genus Strix; species Strix aluco. The sequence continues at coordinate 43,033,549 of NC_133935.1, read as the reverse complement.
CCAGCAGGGTTGGCAGCAGCCGGGACAGAGCCAGGCTCAGCACTAAACCACACGGGTGACAATGGGACAGCATCCCTGCCTGTGCCACAGCCCTACCTAGTTCACTAGTATGAATGTAACTTACTACTATAGAGGAGCCAATATTTACAAAAACTTGCATACAAAATTGCTTTTTCTATAATCAGAATAACTTTTAAAATCGTATAGTTTACCCTTGTGTGAAGTTTTTTAAATCAATACAACCTAAATCAAAAATATTTAGGGGAGATTCCCATTGCTTTATTTTGACTACCCAGCTTCAGGGCCAAAATTATGCGCTTAGAATTATGTAGTGTAACTTGTTTAAAGTGTCTGAGTGGGGGATTGCACTGATTTAAACTAAGTTTATTTAAAAACAAACCAGCTCAATGACCTTGTGCATGGGTCACCTTAGAATCTTAAATTCCCGTATAAAGGATCAACCTATTTCTTCATTCTGAGCACACACCAGTTTCCTTGCACATCAAAAGAAGTAAGAGTGATTGAAATCTGACACTTTGCTATTGCTACACATGCTTTCAGAAATGTGATACCAGTTGCAACTGAAAAAAAAGTTACCCTGTCCTCTTCATTTTATACCTAAGGACCAACCAGATTCATCACATGCCTTCAAATTTTTATTTTAGTTTTCTTTTCAGAGTGTGGTTCATCTGAAATCATGTCTGGGAGTCCCTCAGACTGCAGGTTATTTTTCATTCTCTTAAATCTGATGTTTTAGCTCTGTGATGCACCGCACCCAGTTATGTCCTTGCACAAACTGACCGATGTGACCAGGCAGAATTATCAAGGGAATGACTATTGAGCCTGGGAAGTCTAAATACAAAACCAATGCAGACATCACCCTAATTTCCTGAGGATGTAAACAGAAGAGAATGCAAGAAGGACTAAGAGTTTCATAAACTAAAATTGGTTTCTTTTTTATATTGCTTTAATCATTGCTTTAATCATTTAATCTATTGCTTTAATCAAAATTTCTCCTCTTAAATAGCAAGAAAACAACTTTTGTGAAATTACCTATTTAGCATCAGTGATAATAGGTTAAACAAGCATTGATTATCTTTCCTTAATGATAAATTATTGCATACTTGCTAGGTTTTGCAATGTTTTTTCTCAAGTCTCATTCAGTCCTCTTATAAAGTTACATCTTTCCAAGCTTACAAGAAAATTATACTAAATATACTGAATGATTTACAGAATGACACAATGATTTACTGAAAAAAATGACTTGTATTATGTGTTTGAAATGCATCCCTCCGTGTACACTGATTATCCATACTTCTATGGATTTTAGAAAATGTAGACAGCCATGCTGCAATTAAGCACGATACTGAAAAGGAAATCAGAGTATGTAGTTTAGAAAAAAAAAAAAAAAAATACTGCCTCTACTCTGGATGAAATACTTCTGAAAGTGTCCTTACTTCCTCCTGAATCTTTCTCTTCTACATACAAATAGAAACACCCTCATGTCCCAAGATGAATAGAGATCTTTTATGCAATAACCAGCAGAGCTTTGAGACACATTTTGAAAAGCAACAAAGTAAATAAGGCCTAAGGACAAAGATTCATATTCTGCAACAGTTTTAAGGTATTGCTGATGCTTCCCACCTGCCATGGCTGCTTCAGGATGCTGCTCCCTCAGACATCCCAGCACAACTGTTTGTGGGGCTGGGCTCTCAAACAAGTCAGGCTCAACTTTAAATCCAAACTGCCTGACTTATAAACTTTATAGCTTATAAAAAGAACAATACTAATTTTCCTTGGCTGTATTTTGGCTTTGGAAATGAATTCTTAGAAAGCAGGAGGAAGAATGAAACCTTTTTAAAACAGCACTGTCACTGAAAAAAATGCATGTGGAACTATATTAAAGTCCTCACTTAAAAGCTAAAGCCAACTTAAAAGCTAAGGACCAACTCTCAGAGACATTTGAGCATCTAGAGGCAAAATTTTCAAAGTGCCACTAGGTATCTACTGACATTTTCAGGTTATTAAGTAGCTTTACAAAATCTGTCATTGTGTGGTACTGGAAGTGAATGACACTTAAGCTTCCCACTGAAGAATTTTTGAAAATTTTAGTCTTGATATAACCTATGAGTAGTCAGATATCTCCTGTCCATTTCAGATGGTTTTAGATCAGGACTGCATTTCTTGGCAAAGCTTGATTTTGATGGCTGGTTTGAAGTTCTGCCCTCATATTATGGAGTCAGTCTTTGTCCCATAGAAGCTGGCAGACGTTAGACTTGTACCGTAAATTTGTCATTGGTACAACTATGGCATAAGCACTGAATACTCCCCAGTGTCCAGTTGCTTTCAAGAAAAAACAAAACAAAACAAAAATACATCAGTACTTCTGCAATAAACTCTTTCAAAGTGTTACTTTCAATAAGCTTGATACACTGTTGCACACTAATCCTTCAAAAGTGGATATATCTACAGATGCACAAAATTAATAAAATTTTGTTATTGGCATTGGATATATTAAATTTAATGCATCTAGAATTTAAGGAAAATGCATATCAGGTAGTCTGATAGTATCTTAATCAGTTTGAAACTTACTCAGGAAGTCTAGTATTTTAGTATGATTGGCAATGGGAAGAAATCCAGAAGTTCTGCTGGGCTTTTTATGTTAGACAAGATAATGAAGCTGTACTTGAACCTACCTGGTGAAGAGAGAGTGTGGTTGTCATCCCCACCTTGCAGAATACACTGGAGAGCAGCCTGAGCCTCCTATATCTACAGTGCTCATTTAGGCCATTCCCTAAGTGTTTCTGGGAGGGCAGCTTGTCAGGAATACCTGCTCCACAGGTCCTCGTTACATGGCCCCACTGGCATTCACAAGGTATGCAGCTTTTCAAGACACTGATGGGCTGGTGATTCCATCAGCTGCTCTGTCATTATGGAAGATGTCATCCTCTAGGTCACCATTAGAGTCTAATGTCTCATTAGAGACATGCATGACATCCTCACATCTGTGATGATTAGGAACTGTCTCCAGCTTCCCTGTGACCCCTCTGAGCCTGTGGTGCAGCCCAGTGTGAGTTGTTTGATGCCAGCCCCTGGGATTGGACTGAAGCAGGTGTGAACCATAGTGTCAAGAGCACCCTATGACAGGACCCATTGAAATGTTCATCTTCTGGTCTGCTCCTTGTGAGTAGGCATGGCTCCTGGAACACTGGAGATCCCAGCAACCTTCCAGAAGGCACAGCACACCCAAACCTGCTTGAGCCATGATGACTTAGCTCATCACAGGGTTGAGAGGAAAGAGCCTGCCATTATTACAGCCATAAGATAGAGCCTATCTTCCTTGGAAGAATATAAATCTGTGTGAAATAAAACATGCTATCAGATGGGTGACATAAGTAATTGAACTACATCAAAAAGGCATTGTATTGTTATTCAGAAAAATTATTCTGGCTCCTATGTTTAGACAAGAATGTTTAACCATGAAATGTGTTTCTGTGTGGTCATCCGTTACAGAGGTCAAAAATGAATGCCTGAAGAAGTTAAACAATTTCTCCTTTTATTTGACAAATTTGAATTATTAGTTTATTTGCTTAAGAAAATTTAAGAACAAATTCATCAGCATCTATATATACATTCTGTATAAATTACTTACTGGTTCTACTTTGGAAGCTACTTCTGTTCACAGTAATACACTAAACAGTGAATTTATGTGTTTTATTTTATGCAGTTTTATTCTAAAATTATGTTTCTAACCTTCTGTAAGTCTGTGCTTCAAGTGATTATTGAATTTATGAAGTGTATGAGTTTGGAGCACTTTCAGAACTCTACATATTAATTTCAAATGTTGTAAGGATCCAGATACAGTTCCTGAAATGCTGAATTCTGGGCTCTAAGATGTTTAAAGGAAAACTTCTCTTGACTCCACTGACTAGAGAAATTCTGACTTAGCAGAATTTGCAGAATATGCCACAGCACAGGGAATAAAAAGATTATTTTTATAAACAATTATTTTTGAATCTTAGAGCGCATCTTATGCTGGTGTTTCAATGAATATGCTTTTCTCCAGCTTCACTATATGGTTTAGCATATAACCTGCAATACACTAATTACACATGTCGGTATATAATATAGGTACAAAGTCCTTTACATGTCTAGCTTAGAAGATTCATTCACATGCGGATATAAAAAATTTCCATGATTGCCCCCAAAAGATATTATGTCTTGTTCAGGCAAAAAGACAGAAAAGCTTTTCAGTGGTATTTTTCTATCTTTCTATTTTTGTATTAAAATTGCTTGTACAACATTGTTTTATATTTATCCTTGTTCCTATCTCATATAATTTCCAAACAAATTCCTTTGTGGTTAGGAATAGCATTGCAGTCATCATTTAAGAGCCAAGAATGTAGGTTACCACATCACAACATTATTTCTTAATGGGTTGCAGAAGCAATACAATACAATAAATTAATTATGAGAAGTTACTTTTGGGAGTAGGACCCAAAGTTTCCTAAATAACTCCATTAGCTGGAGCCAGCAATGTGTCTTTGTAGAACTCAATCAATGCAGACTTCCTTTTATTCTGTTTCCTCTTTTCAGTCAGTATAATTGATAACCACTACACTTTGTAGTCTGATACATCTGTTGTGTATTTTGCAGCACCCTTGCAGTTCTCTTAAAGCCCAGTAGCAATTAAAAAGAGAAATAACTAAAAGTATGGGTAGTTCTTTGAATATCCACATAAGTTTGTTAGCATTTCAGACAGAGGAATCTGAAAAATCTTTCTTATCTGTGGTGCTTTCTTCTCCCTTGTTCTTTGTGGAGGAGATGATTTGTATCTTTACAGACTCACCTGCACCTGCTCACCCAGGAGAGCTAAACTGCTTCACGGTGTTTGCCATTGTGTTTCTGTAGCTTTCATCTGTAGAAAGAGCCTTGCTCCACAGAGACAGGTTTTCGATGTCCATTCTGCCTCTTCCTGTCTAGCAATAGTGATGTCTATCACAGTGGTGGAGTTTACCGTGGTTGTACATAACACCTCCACAGGCAAGAGCATCTATTGCATTTTAAAAAACAAAACAAACAATTTATGCAAACTATTCTTAAGATTAAACAGATCCTAAAATGTGTTCCTTAAATCTGTCAGATGGTTACCAGGTGACAGTGCATTTCTGTCTTTCTTGCAATAGAAAGAATGTAGATATAGGTAGGCACCTTGGGGTGGAAACCTAACTTTTAGATGGCTGAAATTACATGCACTCCTCTCTCCCTTCTGTTCAAAGATATAAATCCAAAGTGTGCTGAAGTCAATGCACTTGCAGCTGTGAAAAGTACCTATGCAGCAGGGGTTTAGAAGCAAAAAAACCCAGGCAGTCACTCCATAAGGTTCAGCACAGGATCAGGAATCCATCTAAATAGGAAGTCTTTAAATAGTACAGATTAAAATGACATTGGATCAAGTAATATTTTGTATTTATGGATTCAGTGGAATTGATGCAGACTTTTGATCTGTCAGAATAGATGTAACCAGAGAACAGGGTTTGGATGTCTGTTTCTCAGGGTTCAGTGCTGTTTTATTAGTACTACAATCTGCATTTCACATCATCCTAATTTTGAACAGGTTTTCAATGCATGTAATCTCTTAATTTTATTCAGAGGTTGACCCTTAGTAATTAATAGTAATTTTCTTCTAACTAGCACATCAGCTTCATTAACTCAGCTGGAATTAATGCAATCTCTCAGTTACTTAACCTGAACCTTCTCCTCCTAGCACAAAAATAAAATAAGTTTCATTAACTGGATTTATTATACACCAAAACCAGAAGTAAAGTTTCATTCATTTTACAATTATGCAAGCATAACAGAAGTTATTTTAAAGAGATCAGTATTGAATATATATCACATAAAAGAACAATTTCATAGGTAATTGAAAACTGTGGAAAAGGTGAGTTGTTTTTCACGTTCCAGCAAGACCTGCAAGGGAAAATGCATGAGGAGTGAAGAAGTCAAACAAAAATACCAATTGCAAGTAATGTATTGATTACATTTAGAAATTAGAATTAGAAATTAGAAATGTTTCACGTTTTCTTGGAAACCAATACATAAGAAGCAATAATGCACATGGTTAAGACAAGTATCAGAGCAAATTATCTGTTGACTAGGTGAAAGGAAGGAGACACCCATGTCTTAGCCACTCCTGTGATTGTCGGAGTCTTCATGGTTCAGACCTATTTGCTGCCTGTCACATTTGCTGTTTGGTAGCTATCACATTAACTCAGAATTTACTTTTGTTTTTACATTCTATTTTGGTTCAACCACTGTATTTCTCACTGTCTTTCTTGATATTTGTCAAAGGATTCTAATTATATCCACACATCTCTAGGTATTTTTTCTTTTTCTTTTTTCTGAAGTTCTTTCATCTCATGCCAAAGTAGCATTTACATTGTACTCTATTTTGGTAGTTATTTCATGCCAGTAGTTCTGATTCTTTCAAATGGTTCTGAAGCTGAATCTTCTGATCCTCCTGTCAGCTGATGTATATGACCATATTTCCACTAACTTTGATGGGTTATAGTAATTTTTGGCAGCTGACAGCAGCAGCTTTTCTATACTGAAAAATACTGTTGATTTATAAGAGAATCACAAATCCCCAGTGCTTACAAAATTGAGTTATCCCTCTGAAACTAATACACTGCTCACTAAAATAGTGATATCATTGCAAATCTTTTTATCTATTCATAAACAAGTAAGGACAAATAAAATGGTTAACCATAAGGTGTATTTTTCATCTGTTTTTAATGGTACAAGGAGTACTTTCAAAGTAAACATAAATAACTTTTTAGAGTGAATTGTTCTGTTTAACGTTTAACAATAGAATGTGATTAGAATTATTGTCTAGCATGCTTAATAGCTCGATTTTTGCCTAATCTGCTGCAATGTATAATGATCAGCTGCACTGACAATAGCAGCTTAGTGTATGTAAGATGAGAATCAGGACTGAAAACATCAGTCTATGAATGTCCTACTCTGACATTTTCTGTAACCCAGTGTATTAAACATCACAAGTCAATTTGTGCATCAAATTGGATTGATTTACTTAACTATAGTTGATCCTTTTATTTTTTAAGGAAAATCTTGGTGGCAATGTTATTTACACACACACAAAAAAAGAAGCATTTAGAAAAGCATGACTGGAAAATAGTATATAGTTTAAAAACAAACCACAGAATTTCAGTAATATACTGTGTCATATTTTTGAGCATAGATTGGGTTTGCATGGCAAGGTGTGGGGGGGGGGGGGTAGGCTACAGGGGTGGCTTCTGTGAGAAGCTGCTGGAAGATTTCCCTGTGTCTGACAGAGCCAATGCTAGCTGGCTCCAAGATGAACCCACCGCTGGCCAAGACTGAGCCCATCAGCAATGGTGGTAGCACCTCTGTGATAGCATATTTAAGTGGGGGAAAAACTGCTGCACAACACCAGTCAGAAGAGAGGAGTGAGAAAATGTAAGAGACAACTCTGCAGACACCAAGGTCAGTGAAGATGGAGGGGGAAGAGGTGCCCTGGGTGCTGGAGCAGAGATTCCCCTGCAGTCCGTGGTGCAGACCCTGATGAGGCAGGCTGACCCCCTGCAGCCCATGGAGGTCCACAGTGGAGCATGGGGAGGACCCCACGCTGGAGCAGGTGGATGTCTGAAGGAGGCTGTGAAACCATGGAGAGTCCACGCTGGAGCAGGTTTGCTGGCAGGACTTGTGACCCCCCATGCTGGAATAGTCTGGTCCTGAAGGACTGCACCCTGTGGAAGGGACCCACATCAGAGCAGTTCATAAAGAGCTGCAGCCTGTGAGAAGGACCCACGTTGGAGAAGTTTGTGGAGGACTGTCTCCTGTGGGAGAGACCCCATGCTGGAGCAGGGTAATAGAGCGAGGGGGATGGAGCAGCAGAGACAATGTGTGATGAACTGACTGCAACCCCCAGTCCCTGACTCCCTGTGCCACTCAGGGGGAGGAGGTAGAGAGATCAGGAGTGAAGTTGAACATGGGAAGAAGGAAGGGGTAGGGAGAAGGTTTAGTTTTATTTCTCATTATCCTGCTCTGATTTGATTGGTAATAAATTAGATTAATTTCCCTGAGTTGAGTGTGTTTTGCCCATGACAGTAATTGCCAAGTGATCTCCCTGTCTTTATTTTGACCCACAAGCTTTTTGCTGTATTTTTCTTCCCCTGTCCAGCTGAGGAGGGGAGTGATAGAGCAGCTTTGGTGGACCCTTGGTATCCAGCCAGGGTCAACCCACCACAGAGGACTTCTGTGTTGAAAGTTTTATTTTTTTATTTCCAAATGAACTTCTTAAATTAAAATAACTTTTACTGAAAATTCTTAAATCTCAGGGTTTTGTTGGTTTTATTTTTGTTTCACAGAAGGTACCATAGTATGTTTATTTTTTTTAGGCTGGACATCCTGGTTCCTATCCATCTCTATATTCAAACACAGTTTATCTACCTGAACTATGATTATTTCTATAAACTGTTCTGTGTATCTGCAAATACCTGAAAGACTTATTCTCTGAGCTACTGCTAGTGAAACCAGTTTTCATGAACAGCAAACCTTGATAATTCTGGCAAGAGTATCTTGACAATAGCTAGTGTCCTTTCTTTAGTAGACTAGTACTGAGCACTTTTCATAATATGTTACTGTTTTGCCCTTTCAGGTCTGTGAGTCAGCCAACAGTAGTGATTCCAAAGCAGGTAAATTCCCTGTTTTTCCATCAGTATCTGCTCTCTCTAATAGTACCAGTGACCTCTCAAAGACTCCCTTAGATGGTAGAGGTCTGTCCTCTGTAAAAGTTCATTAAATACTTTGGGCCAAAGCACTTGGTAGCAAACAAGCCAAATTAAGCTGGTAAAATACAGCTGAGAAATGTTTAAGGAAACTGCAGGTGTCTGCTTACCATTTTCCTGAGTATTCCCCCATTGGGTCTTACCCAGGCCCATATCTATTCACATACAACTTGATGCCAAAACTCCATGCCAGAATAGAGTCCACACTGCTTTATGAGAAATAAACGTGATCTATATTTAGACAGTCCTGTAAGTAACAATTGACAGCATAAAGTAGTATGATCATGCATGTAAAGCACCAGGGAACTGTAAAGTCTGAACCACAGTTTGCAGGCAGAGCTTCAGTGTGAACACTTAAAACGTCACAGTGAAATCCTACTTAAAAAACTGTTATTTATTGTGACTGCCTACCACCCATGAAGATCTTTACTATGCAGATTAACAAAAGTATATTAATCTTTTTATTGCAGGGACAACACTCTTAAAAAGGTAGATAAGTGGAGTTGTAATTCCTGAAAGGAACTATAACAATTTAAGCTCCTCTTTCCCTGGGAAAGCAACTATGTGATCAGCTTGTTTCTGTAGTTATAATCATTAAGTATTGTGGGCAAGCAAGGCCTGGTAGCAACTGAAGGGATAAGGTGGGTGTAACAGTTCTGCATAGCTCCTTGTCCAGCTGTCTGCCCCTCGCACAGCTAACTCTTCCAGCACCGGGCTTCATGCCATCTTGTACTCTGTCAGCCACTCCTGCAGCAGTGCCTTACCTCCATCCTGGCTTTCTTGGTCATGTCTTGCCTCACTCCTCTCACTTGCTTTTTTAGCCACTGCTACAAATAGACTCTCAGGCCACTCTGTGCTCCATGAGCTGTTGCAGAGATGGGGTCCTTGCTCCACTGTCTGCTGGTACAAGACATATTTGTCCCTGTTGATGGATCCTGCCTGCTGGGTATCTCAGGACTGTTGGTCTGCTTGTACTCTGCTAGCTGTGCATCACACCCTCCATTGTCCTGCCAGTCATTTCTCCCTCCCCTACCTGCTCCACTACTGGCTGAAACAGAAATTCAGTTTCAAAGGATGTGCAAATACTGCTTTTGACCTTTGAGAAGAATCCAAAACTAGCCTTAATAGGTACAAATTTTCCCAGTAAGAAAGGTCAAGTGATAGTGAGTGTGTCATTTTGTTTACTGACCTTTTTTTTTTTTCTGTGCATATTCATATCCATTGGATGTAATCCAGACAGAGAAATAACTTTTAGTCAGTTTTTGTTAATTTTCTATTGGTTAAGCAGTTTAGTCTTTGAAGAGTAAGCAATACAACCACACTACAGCCTTCAAGTTGAAGAGCACACTCATTCTTTCCTAAGTTTCCATCTCAAATATGTGATGCCATGCCTTGGTGGTGCAAGTGTGACTACCATCAGGTTTGTGGTATCAGAGAATCAAACTTACTGAGCATGATCTAAATTTACTCAGTTCCTGGAGGCAGCACATGCTGAGTGGTTTTTCCACAGTGTACAAGAGCTAAGTTCAGTCTCCCAACAAAACATTCTGTTCCAAAGCCGTGGTTTTGATGCCTTCTCAAATGGCCAACTTGTGTCTCAAACACCAAGGCAGTCCCTCAAAGGCAGACAACAACCAGCTTACTCATAATTCCACTTGCTCTGCTCAGATATGGGTAGTTATGTGTTTAGGGCTGTATGTGTCCTAAATCTTCTCCACCTTTCAATCCTCTTCTTCCCCTGAGCATGTCACGCCCTTAAGTAGTGGAACACAAGCAAAGTTTTCACACAAATATAGACTGAGAAAAATACAAAAGGCAGTTGAGATACTATTTATGTTAACTAGCAATAGTTAAAATAACACCTATAATATATATAGCTCATATCTCATCCAGAATCAAAGTTATTTTAAGCAAAATCCCTAGTTAAATTGGTATTGAGTTTTGCCATGACAGGTAATATATTATGGAATTTGACAAACTGATAGTGAAAGTCCATAGCTAAAGCTTGAGCAATTGGGGTTTAATAATGAGATAAATAGGCTATATTCTGTCTAGCTATGAGAGATTTACTGAAGAAAAGGATAACCTAGATCATCCTCCTTTTATTCTAATGGAGGTATTGTAATGCAAGCTACTTAAGAATAATTGAGCTTGCTGCATATTAAGAGAAAAATCTTTGTGGCTAATGAACTAAAACACAATAAATAAAATTATTTCATTGCAGTTTTAGTATAAAAATTCTCACTACATGCATTTGGTTTTCACAGCCTATTTTAACATCATTTGATGGTGTTAGTAAAGATACAAAGGCTATGTATGGCCAACAGACAAATGTTTTTTCTTTCAGCTGTTAAACACATAGGTCAGTCTTTCTTTTGTGTCTCTTTTAAGACAATTAAAATGGTAGGAGGCATTTATCTGGCTCTAATGTTCATTATATGCATTATTGCTAATTAATAGCATTAAGTGTCTGAGCAGTAGAATTGCTCCTCCAGTGCAAAGTAAACAGAATGCTAAAATCGCTAAATCAGGGAATTGAACACATCCAAGCAGAATGAAAATAACAAGCAGAAGCAGTTGTTCTTCTCTTGTGAAGGTTTTTTTCTGTAAAACAGATTTTTGAGTACTGAGGATACAAATTTGTAGGACTATGTTCCAATATAATGGTCTCAGTGGTTTACTTAGCATGCTACATTAGTAGAAAGAAAGCAGTATGAGCTGTCTTCAGAGAGGTGGAACTGGCTAGAATGATCCCAGGTGGATTAGAGATAAGGAGCTACCAAAATCAGGTTCCTAGGGCTAAATCAGATGTCAAAATGTAAGGCATCAAGTGAGGCCTGTTCTCAGCAATCAAAACCAGAAAGAGCCACACCTATTAGCTGTAGGTAATGTTCGTAGCAATAGATATTTTACAGCAATAGTAAAGGGAAAAAATTGAAAAGAGTATTAAGTGCTATAGAAAAGCAACACGTTAAATAGAATATAATTCATTATTGAAGAGCCAATTTTCATTTCAGTTTTCACTCTACATTTTAAAAATCATAACAAAACATTTATCTTCAACCTCAAACTTACGACTTTGAATATTTAGATTTATAGAAATGTATCTTCAATTCTTCAGCTTACATATCCATAAGTGCACAGTTAATGTTGTTTCTTCTGAGTATAGAAAAATAAAAACCTAGGCTCTTAAGACAACTGTGTCTCTCCTTCCTTCAACCTACTTCCACAAGAAGTTCTGTGTTGAATGTCAGTATTGCCTACAAGAGAGTTCTCAGCAAAAGGCCCCAAGAATTCCTGGTCCTTTCACTACTAAGTTTTAGGAATACTATCTCAAAGAAATTGATTGTGACTGCTGTGTCAGATTATGGATATCAAAGAACTAGTGATACAAAATCATAGTGCAGCAAATATTAGAACAAGTTTAATGTACTTGCTTTGTGAAGTTTCATTGAGAGCATTACTTTCAAAACTGGGAGTTCTGAGATATGTTGCAGCTCAGATGCACAGACAAAATTTCCTATTTGAAAACCTAGCTCAAATAACCTAAATCCATCCTTGCTCTTTCATGTCTTTCTCTAAAATGTTTTATTATCTCAACCTCAAGATCCCCAGTTAGGATACTTTACCAAATATTATCATAGCTGTGTACTTCAAGTGACTTACAGCTTCTCTTTTCGAAGTCAGCAGTACAACTTTTAAGAGTCAGCCTGTGTATTTTAAGAATGAGCTAATTTAAAAAGTATAAAAGGCTTTAAAGCAGATGCCAGATGCAATCATTAGAACAGCCAGCTCCTTCCAGAGAGCGTATGCTTAGCAGCGATGTAACCAAGGCACTGTCTCTTAAGAACATGTTGATTTCTGATTTCTGGAGCAATATATTCTCAAGTTAAGGCATCAGTACCACCTATTCTTTCTTGTTCATTATCTATTTATCTATAAGAACCAGTTTCCCACAAAGACTATACAGTTTGGATGGTATCTCTCGTTCAGCAGGAACATTTCTTGTCTCTCATAAAGCACTGTTTAAGCGCATAAACAAATTTCTGTGGCTTTCCCTGTGGACCAATGTCTATCACATAGTAACATCTGCTGAGGAATATGCTACAAAGCTATCTTCATATTTTTCCTTTCTTCCTGGAGATAAGTCTGTCCACTTCTGGGAAATGCATCCAACATCTTCACAATCACTGTTACACTCACAATAAACATTTGAAAAATGTCATGTTACAAACAGGCAGCTGGCATGTATTTTGTACAATACCGTGACTAATATAATAGAAATGGAGTCAGTACTGAATATAAATTCTCTATTATTTGCAAGTACAGAATTTAGCAGGAAAAACCTTAGAGCAGACTTCTTAAAAGTTTAGTCTTGCTAAATGTAACATTAGAAGCTCAAGATACTAACAACTTGGCAGAAAGGCTGAGGGGAGACCTCATCGCCCTCTACAGCTACCTGAAAGGAGGTTGCAGAGAGCTGGGGATGAGTCTCTTTAACCGAGTAATAAGTGATAGGACAAGAGGGAATGGCCTCAAATTGTGCCAGGGAAGGTTTAGACTAGATATTAGGAAGCATTTCTTTACAGAACGGGTTAGGTGTTGGAATGGGCTGCCCAGGGAGGTGGTCGAGTCCCCATACCTGGAGGTGTTTAAGAGTAGAGTCAACATAGTGCTGAGGGATATGGTGTAGTTGGGAACTGTCAATGTTAGGTTAATGGTTGGACTGGATGATCTTCAAGGTCTTTTCCAACCTAGACGATTCTGTGATTCTGTGAAAATGTCATTATCTTGTAAAATATGGCAAACCAGATTTAAAAAAAAAAAAAAAAATCAACAAACAAAATAGAACAGTGGGATTAAACTAATCTAGCTCTTTGTTCTGTTTTTTTTTTGCATATTGAGCAGCCCTCAACACAGTTACAGTAGTGAAAGCCGCACTTTCATCTTCCTTAAGGATAGCTGGTATGGCATTCATTCAATATTCAGTATAGAATTACTCCTCAGAACTCAGTTCCTTTCTCCTCTGCACCAGTTGTGTAATTCCAGTGTCCTCAAGGGAGTTTTTTGTGGTATACATGCATTTATGGGACCAAAGAGAATTCTGATTTCAGAGTGCTTGCTATTACAAGACAGATTTGTTTGTAATTGTTTTCGTACTTCAAGTAAACACTTCTCTCCACCTACTAAGAATTCACTGTAGAAGAAAATAACCATTAGGTTGTCTTTGGTATTTACAATAAACATTTCAGAAATTTGAAACTTTCAATCATCTACAGAATTATTAAAATGGTTAAATGAGCTTGCATGAGATATAGGAGAGCCAAGTGTTCTACTGCAATGACTACTACCTGAATCAATACACTAATGAATGTATATATGCATTGTTTTCCAGCACATCCACTTTCTTTGTGGACATTAGAGGAAGACACAAGCCATTAGCTACAACATTCTCATATAAAGCTATATTTTGCTCTGTCATTTAACACCTTAACACCTCGTAGAGTGGGGAGTGATTGAAAATAACTGCTAATACTCAAAGCACTAGAACCAAAAATGGTCATTTATTTCCTAAATATATGTTATATATTTAAGCTTATATCTTTAAGACAACATTGAGCTCAGTCTTATTTGACCATAGCCCAGTCATCTCTCAATAGATGTTTAAGGAACAATTAATAGCTCAAGAGTCAGCCATCTAAAGACTGAAGTCCAGTCTGTGAATTAGGGAGCCAGTTCTGCTCTCCTATGACACTTCCAATGACAGAGTCCATATGATGGCTGCTAATAAAATGTTCTTGACTGAAAGGACTGATTCAACCAAAGCAGAAAGAGTTCAGTGATTATTTACATCACAGAGTTCTGAAAAAATATGGTCTGTAAGGTCTATTGAGTTTAACTGGAGTTTAACTGTAAAGTACAGAATTTTAAGAGAGGAAAGAAAAATGATATGACAGTCATTGACTTAATAATCTGCAGTCTGATTTCAATTTTATGAAATATATTAGAACAAATTATGAAAGCAAGAAAAAACAATACCTGGAGAAAAATAAAACATCATGCAGCAGAGAATATGCAGAATTAAATTATGCTAAATTAATCTATGAGATGTTTTTTAAAAACAAAAGAAACATAGTGAGTCCCTTCTCTCTGAAGTAAACCATGGAAAATATTTTGCATTACTTTTTAAATTTAAAATGTATTGTATTGTAAAAGTCATGCAGGTAGTTAAGGAACTCCCTTAAGTAGTGACTGCAAGTAGTGCTGAAAGGAGAATTTTCTTGGTAGATTGAATGTTAAGAGGATGCAACACCTTAAATTTACAAGTCCCATTGAGTATGATGTCCTGAGTTTCTAAGATTTAGGTAAAGGGAGAAACTTTCAAGTGAAAGAAGGTAAATCTAAAGCACTGTGCTTTGCAGCAAAAGCTACAAAATCTTCCTTCAGAAAGTTTTTCAAACACAGCAAGACAGTTTTTGCAACATGAACATCTTGTATATGTTACCCACTAAGCCTGAAAAACTATCAATAAAAAGATAGCAAATCAGTCAAACTAAACATGTAATCCTAATATAGCAAGAGTATAGCTTGAAAAAGAGACAAGCTTGAATATAAATATAGAGCAAATACCAATAGAGTTATAGCAAACCAATTTGCAGTGGGAGATATAGGCAAAATCCGGTAGCAAATAAAAGCAAAATCAATTATAAAAAATCCATCACTATTTATAATTATCAATTCTAAACAAGGAAGAATAGAAAAAATCCTTTACATTTATTTCTGAAGGAACAACACACTCTCCTCTCCAAAATGACTGGAACAAAAAATGTACATTTTTCTACACTGTGCACCATCGTTATAGTCAAACTGAAATGTAATGAATACAAGTTAAAAAAAAAAAAAAAAAAGAAGTCTAAAAACCTGTCATTTTACCTTTTCCACCTCCACTAATAGCAGTAACCCATTTCAGGGCTTCATAAAACCTGACAATTTAGGACTATTTACAGAATAGAAACATTCTGCTCATGTGCATCTTTATTCCAGCCATATTCCCTTTCCCATGCTATGACAGACAAAACAAATTTGTGTGTTTCAATATTGGCTTTGATCTATCAAAACAGAATTGATTTGAAAGTGAGGTCTTTCTGTCAATGATTCAGTTTTGCCCCTGGCCAGATTCAAGAGGCAGTTTAGCACACAAGAATAGGACCTTGTCTTCTTGCATACAAAACCACTTAACCCACTATTAAACAGAGCTACATCACCTTCAGGAAGCCCCTGGAAGGAATTTTGCCTCTAGCATTTATTTCTTCGAGAATTACTATAAACTGTCTTTGGCATGTTCCTGCCAGTGACAGCATGTCTCACTGTCCCATTTCAGGAAGTTATTGTGCTAACATATATATGTGTGATAAAATATGTAGCTGTGCTGAACAAGTTCTAAAGCAAGGAAAATACAAAAAATGAAACATATAAATGGTTCTATTTGACTAGTCATTACTTCATTATTTTTCCGGAGTTTCATTTACTTTTTAAATAACATGTTTGTGTTAAAACTGTAATAATCAAGAACTGGTCATTAAAATTCTAAACCCTCATCAGTGGAGAATATTAAGCACTGAAATGCTTTAGGACACTTTTAACTTTATAATTGTGAAGAATCAAGATTAGAGAAATAGGTCCTAATAACTATAAAAAACCCACCAGCAACAACAGCCAACAATGAAAAACCCAAGCAAAAGTAGCCTTTTGAGAGCTATGTATTTCCAAGGAACCACTCAAAATACGAATGGGAAGAAACTACATCAGTATGTAATACCTGTTTGCAACCAAGGTAAATAGAATAAAAATCACATTAGATGATCATCCAGAAACTGAAAGGGCTACTCACAATGAGAATACTGCAATGTGGTCCTTCAGCAGCTTAAGGAATGCTTTGCATACAACTTTACATAGAAGTTATTATATTTCATTGCACCATATGCAGGAAGGCAGAGTACAACATATGGAAATCCAGTCAAGCAAAGAGAAACATTAAAGAACGAATGGTAAGTGTATGGTGGCATTGTGAATACCTGTATGTAAGGAATCATTCTGAGTCCCTTACTGTCCATACCAACAGTGCACAGGCAGGTTAGCAGTGCTTTTACATTTGATGGATTTTTTTGTACATCTGTCAAGTTCCAGTTTCTTGTGGCAATCAACTCAGGCCATTCATTATCATTGCTCTGAAGATGCTGGTGGAAAGTTGTTTGATTGGGATATTTTGTTTTCCTTTTCTCCTCTCCCAGCTTTTCTCTCTGCTCTCTCCCTCTTACTCTCCACTGGTAGCAGCTGCCTTTCCTGCACCAGTCTTTTACCCAGTCCCTATCCCCACACTCACATGTGCACTAAAGATTTGAGGCATTTCAAGCAGACATGTTTTAATGAATGTCTTAAATATGTGATAATGCCATGTTATACTTTAAAGAATTTCAGCTTTCAAAGTGAACTGGTTAGATATTTTGCAGGTCTTCCCTGCTCTGTCACTGTCCAAATAAAATTTGGTTTTATTTTAAAATGACACTTGTAAATATTGAAGTCTCCACAACCAAAGACTGCTGTTTAAATACCTGTGAATATGAATGTTATTGATGAAAATATCAGCATTTTAATTGATATTATTAAGAATGTTTACTAAGCTATTGGATATAATATGTATTTGAGTCCGGTTCTTGAAGCTATCTTTATTGAAATGGAACTTCATACAGCTGAAAAACAGTTAGCAGACCGCTGTGTAAGGTAAAAGTTCTTCTTCTGTGCAGCAGAATTCTCTGTTGAAGGCAGTGTAGTGAATAAATATGTTATTCATATTATGATAGCATTGAAGAGCCAAAAGTCCATCCACAGGCAACAAAGCTTCAGTTCCTGTTGAAGGATTTAACCATGCTCACTCACATGAAGGGTGAAATATAAGAAAATGACATAACATATAAGCGAAGTGTCAGTAGTGTCAAATGGAATGCATTTTCTCAATTCTCATATTTTTCCAATTCCTTTAAATACAGTTTTAACAAGAAAACAAAGAAAAATAGAAAGAATTAGAAAGTAAGGAAAAATTATGTTTAAAAAGAACAAGTTTGATAAATTGAACATAGAAAATTTTAGCATAAAGTAATCAGATGATATATATCCTAATAAATCAAGAAAATGTGTTACTGGACTTTTTTTGGCACTGAAAATTATGCCCCTGATTCATTCAAACATATAAACATTTGAGCAGTAGAAAACATCTCACAATGTGTGATAAAATAGAGAAATGTGGATAATAGAAAGAGGATAGGAAGGAGGGAAGGGATTGAGGGAGAGAGGGTGGGAGTGGGGAGAAGGAAGGAAGGATGGGAAGAACTGACAGCAGGAAGGAGGGAGGGAAACAGATAGCCAGGTATGGATCATTGGTCCTGAAATATACTCTTTTTAGATTTGACTTCTTTAAAAGCAAAATATGTACATGGGCAAATCTTGACCAGATTTTTTAGCCATAAAACTATCCATAGGTGGCAGAATCACATTTTTCTCATGTAAGATTTACAGGACCAGGATCTCAAAGCCTATTTCAACAGCCCAACCTATTCATTTTTACAGTTTGGAGATGAGCCAGTTCCAAAGATTGAACACTATATGTAGGGATTACCTCACCCATGTTGACAAGCGGCCAGCACTGTTGGTAAGAAGCCACTTCATGGCTGCAAAATACTTTTAAGATGGGAAAAGAGAGTAACTTTAAATCTGAGACAAGAAACTCCTTTTCTATATTAGCAGCACATAAGTACCTTAGTTTGAATTTTGGCCATGACATTTGTGGTTCGAAAGGAGAAATTAATTGTTGTTGCCAGGTCCACATTAAAGAAATGAGGGAGAAAAATATCCATGATCTATCAATGATTTCTGTACACTTCTGGTTTTCCACAAGCATTCAAAGACCTCTTTTTCAGGATCAGGGGAAAATATGTTCAAACAGCAGCAACACACATAGGAAAGCTCATTTTGAATAGAGGAAGCAGTAACACTGATAACAAGGACTTTACTATATCTCAAATTGTGAAATAAGAACTCAGGATCCATGATGGCTTTTTGCTGCCCTCTCTTCAGACTCACCTTTCATTTATTTTGATGTACAAAATAGTTAGATAAAAAGTAGTCCAGTTATGTCAACTCAGGCTACAATTGTAATTCCCATGTCTATAAAAGAGTTTGAGCTTTTGACTGACAGTTATTTATTTAAAAAAAACCAGTGAGTTCATGGAGTGTTGGTAATTGGAGAATGGGAAGAAGTGAAAGAGCTACAGCCCAAGAGAAAATTTATTTGCTCTCAAATCTCTGATGGATTGCATTAGAGTCTGGAGGTAGCCCCCAAAGAGTGATTGCTCCTGGCTTTCTGAAACTGGTGTATGAGCTTTGCCTGGCTGGGTTCTGGCCAACCATCTGTCAACAGTTTCCTTTGTTTAGCCTAGCAAAACAAAAACTGAGAGGGAATACAGTCACCCTCTATAAACACTTTGGGGATAAACAAAGGAGAGGAATAAGAACTATTTAATCTAAGGGACAATGCTGGCATAAAAACAAATAGAAAAAAACTGACCATGAATAAATTTTGCTTAGAGTTTAGAAGGCCTCCCTCAGAAGCACAGTTCCAGAATAGCATTCCTACAGCTGTAATGGGAGTTAAACAATGTCAGGATTTTCAAACTTGGATTTTACTCCATTTATGAAGAGAATTTTACAATATTGTCTCCAAAACCAAAGCAAAATGCAGTGGCTTCCTTCTAGTCTGTTCCTTCAACAACACTGGTTACAAATGCAAGCTTATCAAAAAAGTGTAAGTTCATAAAATAATGATGCTTACTCTGTACCAAAATATTCACCACTGATCATTACTTCCATTCATACTGCCACAAAACAGTTGGCTTTGCAAAGCCATATGAATATTAGTTTCATATGACCATTAACTGGATGCATTTCTGAACATATAGCTTTGAACTTTGCATTATCTATTTGTTTTAGCACAAATTCTGGGGAGCAGCTGAAGCAAATTAAAATTACTTCGACTGTAAATATGAATTGTGTCAGGTAAGCAGAGTTCCGGTTTTCCTTGTGCAATTGGTGGTGCTATCACAACTAAATACCACCTTCAATGCAAATCCTGTGGGGTTTTAGAGGATCTTCTATGTCATATGACCAGAAATACATGCAGTATGATCCAAAATAATGACTATGAGGGACTGGAGTGAAGATATATATTCCATTAACTTTCTAGGTAAATCCTAACTCAGCTATATGAAATCTTGATCTAACTCAGTAGGTAAATCCACGCTTGGATAAATCTGCAATTAAGGTAGA
The DNA here is from genome assembly GCF_031877795.1 of Strix aluco. NCBI lineage: Eukaryota > Metazoa > Chordata > Aves > Strigiformes > Strigidae > Strix > Strix aluco. The sequence continues at coordinate 43,013,339 of NC_133935.1, read as the reverse complement.
ACTCCAGCACTCTTTTCACAGAAGTTGGCTTTGGCAAGGCTGCTGGTAGACTCTCATTGCAGAACTGAATGCATCTATTAGTTTTGTGCTGTAGCAATAGTGTTGCTGTGGTAAAAGTTGCTGATGCTTCTAGGATTTAACAAGGATTTGAGATTATTTCAGCTAAAAAATTTTGTTTCAGAATTATTAGTATTGAATTATAACATTTGTATTATTTGTATGATATCTGTGTCCCTGTTACTTTCTGTACGTCTCCAGACCTTTCTCTTGCTGTTTCATGCTTAGTGTTGAAGAAAGAAACACAGTATGCAGGTAACTGCACACAAAATCACCGTGCAAAATCAGAGGATGAGACCAACACATCATCTTAAGAAAAGATATTATTAACTCAGCAGTCATATCCCTTTTATTCAGAAATCTTTTGTTATAATATTATTCTGAATTAACTAAGATCAGCCTTATGTCCACATTTTACTTTCACTGTGCATGATTTGTTATATTTCTCTAACAGAAATGTGAAAGTACTAGTTGGATTATTGTTACTAGGAGTTTCAAACTGTCATCCCCAAAGCTTAATTTCCTAATGTCCCATCCAGTTATACTTTCCCGTATTTATTACAGAGTAGAATCACTGCTGTTGAATCATATATATTAATAATTTATATTAACAGGACATGACTATAACAGATTAGCTATGGTGATGCTACCTTAATTTAAAGTTTATGATGAAAACTTATTAGGAAGCCAGTTATTTCCAGACCATGACTGAATCATCATATGTATCACATACATACACATACTTGTATATATGAATCCAAGTACATATGCAGACTCTATTTGTATATAAGTATAGTCAAGAACATAACACCCTTGACACTAAGAAATGCAACCAAAAGCCAAAATGGCCAGGAAATAAATGTTATGCCACGCTCTTCCACTTAATAAGCTGTGCCATTCACTCCTACACATCTTGCCTCCATTCAGGGAGACCCTGAATGCATAATTGTTTAGGTGAAGAGAAATGACTGTTTATAAACTTCCTATAATATACTTGAGCTTGTTCTACAATATGAAACCTATGTTAGAGGGAAAAAAAGGAAAAATACAATACTTTTTTTTAGGGAAATATAAATAGGAATATTTAAAGTCATTTTAATATACCTATTTTGAACACTACTCACCAAAAAAATCCAGTTCCCTTAAAATTTAGGAACTCAAGCAGCATGTATTCAAACAATTACATTCCTTGAAGTAACATAAAATGGCTTTCCACACACAGGACAATCACCATCTTGGGGGAAAGCATGGACATTTCTGGGTAGTTTGGGATCTCTACTTCCAGCTACAAGCCTCCTTCAGAAGATACTCTGGGTGTGCTTTCTTTGCCTTGGAAAAAATGACAACAGATGCAGACCTAAATCTTGCCTGTTCTTGGCATTAGGCTAGAACAGGAAGGAAGGATGTTTTACAATTAGTGATGAATGTCTGAAACAGTTCAAAGATTTGGGGTGCTATGACACATCCAAATAAGGTATATTTGTGTCCAGAGACACAATTAACAAATAATTAACTTATTTGTGATAACTGTCTGTGATCTTTCATATAGAAATCATCTTCATGCATGAGCTGCTTATGAGAAATTCTTTCATATCTTTTTTATTTGCTCAATACAGAGGTATGGAAGAACAGAAGACTTGCAGATTTCATGAAATTAAAAAATAAAGTGTTCTTTATTTGTTTAAACAGTTTTATACGTGCCCTTTGCAATCTCTTGTTCTGATCCTGAAAAGGCATGTTCATAGAAAAATCTTGCAGCTGACTCGATTTCTTCTCCTACTTTACTTACTGTGACAGTAGTCCTGCAAAATTCCATTTCATGTACACATAGCACTATTCTTGAAGGAGACAGCAGCCACCAGTTAATACTGATGTAGACAGCAATGAATATAGAGAGAAAATGATGGCCAGCATTTCCTGGGCCAACCTTACCTCTTAATGGAAATCTGTCATAGTTCTTCAGAATTTAAGTTTAAACCAATGTTTCTCTTTAGTTATCAGATCAGATATACTCTAGAAAAGTCTTCATCTGCTGGACTACTACTAATTACTTTTTCAACTGGCAGGCGAAAGTTACATTGCTGACACCAGTAAGACTCCAGCTAGAACTCCAAGAATAAAAAAGATTAATTAGGGTTTGACCAAAACACTTTCAGATATGAGTAACTCAATCCAGCATGACTGTTTTGCATCACACTTAAGACATTTACTGTTGAACTTCATCAGTGAGTCACAAAAATGCTTTAATTAAGCACTGTGGACCTCATAGGAGCTAAAAGAGTTGGAAGGCGGGTTCAGTGATGACTTCATACTTGAATATAAGTGAACTTGGATTTACCTATAGATTTCCCATTTGGAAATACAAGGGAAATCACTTTTTGTTGTGTTAATTAACATGCAGCTATTTGAACTCATTATTAAAATTTAAAATATCAGATAAAAACCAGGTGTTTAATGGAGCTAAATATGCTATGTGGAGTCAGTGGAAAATGTCTGACATTTCAAACTGACTGATGAAAAGGTTAAAATAATCTTTAGAACTGTCATGTGAATCTCACTTTTGTCTATCTGTGGATCTCACAAAAATGCTCTCATTTACCCATGGTGATGAGGTGCTGCTGACAGTCCCAGATTTGGAGAATGTGCTCATTGTTAATGAATACTATTTTTTTTGCTTGCACAGTCATTATGTAAAGAAAAAAAATGCAAACTCCGCATGCAGTGTAGTAAAAATTTTTTACTTTTTGTTTAGAAATTCAGTATTACAAAATAATCCAGACACAGTAGTGAGAACATGTGACCCTAACTATAGATGTTTACCAACAGCACTGTCAGGGACTTGGGGGGACCAGGGCTCCCTCACCCTGCCCATGGCTCAGGACCCCGTGTCAGCCCCCCAGGGCCATCAGGCCCCTACCCCAGAAACGCCACAGCAGGGCCAGTCTCCAGCTCCCCAAAGCCCTGCCCTACCTGGCCATGAGCCCCACTGAGCTGGGACAAGTCACATCCCAGCCTGGCCTCAGCCCATTGCCACCCCACGGCCTTGCCGAACCATCCTAGGGCCGTGTCTGACCCTGGCCTGATGTCCTGGCTGGACCTTGGACCCACACCATCACCATCTTATGATCTAGGTCCTCAGTTAGGCCATGATCTCTGGTTCTGCCCCTCTCCCTCGCTCACCTATGGGGCTGAGTCCTGGCTTCAAGCCCCTGCCTGGCTGGCACAGGGACCTCTGGGCTCCTTGACCCCATCCCTGCTCCAGCTGCTCCCTGACAGCCATGTCCTGTCCCTAGCCCAAGCTGTGTAGGAAAATCCAGAAAATTTACTGCTTGGCAGCTCTTACTTTTTAAACAGAGAAGATATTTTGTATGGTCATTAAATAGTTAAGACAGTTTTCATTCTACATTCAGTTTAATCCATATGTACAAGCTATGTACACACAAGAAACTGGAAGGGACAAATGCCGTTGCTCAGCAACAAGAAACTGGCAAAAGCTCAAATATTCCACATTTTCAGCAGACAATGGCTCTCTGAGCTCAGCAATCAATAGCATTTGATGCAAAGGAAATGCCCGGTTTATCACACTTGCCATCTAATAACACCTCAAGTGTGTTTGTGGCTGACATACATAAAAACATATCTGAACTCCAGCTGTTTGAATAATGTATTGAAAATTTCACCCTTTTTTGCTTGAAAGACAGTTACGACAAATGAGTTTGTTATTTGTAGGTATTCAGTGAATAATTTATGGAAACAAATGTCACTCTATAGGTTATTCAAGAGATTCAGTTTAACTATTCACCAGCCAGACTGCTCAAAGGTGACTCAAGTCTGTTATAAAAATAAAATCTGAATTATGTCTCCTTCTTTGTTCCAACAACCTCTTCCTCTGTTGTTCTTTATATATCGCCTTGTTTTTATGCATACGCAATTAAGTCCCATATTTTATTTCTTCAGCTACAGCTGTCACCTTCTTGTTTATACATTTCCCTTCAGCTTTTTTCCTTCAAGTTCTCTCTTGGCCCTTCTATAATTTCCCCTCTCCCCTTAGGGACCACTAATATCTCCTTAGAAGCCAAATTTGTGGAATCCCACCCTCTATATGCAGCAAGCTGCTCCTTTGAGGCAGCAAGTTTCTCGCTTGGCACGTGGCAGAGGCAGGAATGTCCCCACAAGCTGTGGCAGAGGTGGGTCTGGGAGCTGCCGGCCTGCAGGGAAGAGAGCAGGTAGCAGCACCAGCAAAGAGGAGCCATGGAGCTAGGAAAGGTGCTGCTACCAGTGCCAGATACAGCCCAGAAACATGCCTTACAGAATCTGAATTCCTTGGCGTTAGAATACTATGGTGATGAGAATTTCATTACAAAATGAGGTTTAATGCCCTTTATTTTACTAATAAAAACTTAGGCATCATCTGCTTAATGCTTGTCATCCAGATGCAATCCGCAGACTGCAATCCACAGTCAATTGTGGGAGAGAGGGAGAGGAATTCTTAGAAAGCAGCCTACCTGTCCTGCCTTAGACAACTGTCTTATAGCAGGAGGACTCCCTGTGTGACATTACTTTTTTTTATGGGATATAGAGGCATCCTAAACAATTAACTTAGACTAAGTGCCTAAATTTATGAAATTGAAAGTTGAATGAGATTAATCCACTCCAATTTTCAGAACTGCACTAACTGTCCACAGGGTTTAATTAATTTTTCCATCCTATCACATAGTACTACTTGAACGAGAGCATACATTTAAAAAAAAATAAAATCTTGAATTCAAAATGTTAATTAGTGATGAATCAGAATTGCAGGTATTGAAAAAGATATTAGATACAGGGATATGGAGTAATTCTTTCAGGGATCCTCCTGGAAGCTTACAATGGTGGAAAATGAGCTTTTGCAAAATGTTCCAGTGGTTACATGTAGCTTCTTCATTTGATCTGAGATATGCTGAGATACATTTATGATTAGATGTATTGGTATATGTTTAATTTAATTGCACCCCAGAATAGTGGAAAGAGTTATGTCAATGAAAGAAGAAACATGGGGAGTAGAAGGTTGGCCTTGTGGGGATTATATTTTGATGTTGTGCATAGAATACTCCTTACAAACATGTTAATGTCTAAAAGCCCCCTTGTTCCTTTTATCTCTAAAAAATATAAGATGTCCAAGTCATTCAGCATTTGGTTATTAAATTATCAGTATTGGAGATAATATTATCCTGTTAAAAAGAATTATATGTGGTCCTAAATCAAGCACATTTTGGTTTGTGAATAAAAAGACTGCCTAAGGTAAAAGAATATCTTTTAAAACTTGCTACCTTCATAAATTGTCTGTAAAGTGAAAATTATATGCAGGACGTAGCCTAAGTTAGCACTCCTCATGTCTTCGTTCTTCCTAAGGTTAAACAAAGTCTTGTTTCCTTGTTTTTATAATGAAAAAGACATCCATATGTAAGACTTGGGGAGCTTTTTGTTTCCTTTCACTGAAACAAAATTATATCTGTCTTGAAAAACATAGTTGTTTCCTACATGTGTCTTGAGATTTGGATGCCACATCACTGAAGGTATAACCTCAAAGAGACTGGGTCACAAAGAACTGCTATAAAAAGAACCCTTTGAGGTTATTTTTATTTGTTTTCTGGAATGTGTGCCTTTATGGGCTTTTTAAGTCGTATTTTCTAGTTTTTATCTGCTTCTATAAAGACAGGATACTTAATAAAGAAGACACACAGAAAAACCTTGCAGCTGAAACTCTTACTTAACTACACAAATCCAGGAGATGGTTCTGGAAAAACAATGTGATTAAACCAGGAGATTTGGCAAAGGTATGATTTAGGGAAAGCACTCAAACATGTCCTTCAAGTAATCCTGGCTTTAGGTTTCAATGACAGAGTTAAAGTTGAGCATGATTTGAATCAGGATGAACAACTCTGAATAAAGTCAAAGTAAAGTCAACGAACCTTACAAAGTAAAATCCCGACTTCTCTGAAAGCTATACAAAACTCCAATTGATATGAATTGATTTTTCTTTTGCATTTGGTATATTTTTTGTTCATTTTTAAATAACCTATCCTTTTTATAAAGAATTAATGGAACAGTTTTATTTTTCCTGTTTTATCTGCAAATACTACCACTTGCATTTTAATATGAAATATTATTCTCATGGACTGCATGAAAATACCTTTTAATGGATTTTTAGTTTATGGAAGTTATTTTTAAGATTCAGAAATTGAAATGATACATTTTATTGTATTGTTTTATCTATTCTTATCTACTTGATTTTTATGGCAATCATTTATTTAGTACCTGAGCAACTCACAAGTTACAGGATTTTTGTAATGGTATCTTTGTGAACAATAGCAGTGAAATATAACAGTAATATCATCACTTAACAGTGCAATGCAGAAGAAAATAAGGATCAGATTCAATAAAAGATTTAAGTACGTTAAACAGTCATTATGTTAAGTACTATAATGCTAATTATTTGATGTCTGGGGAAAAAAAAAAAAAAGCAACTTTGAATTAAGCACTTTGCTTATAGAGTTGCTGGGATGAGTCAGACACCTGAGATGGCCAGTGCAAATTTGCCAGCACAGTCAGCAGACAGGTCCCCAGACTAATTGGGAGGCAGAAGGCACAGACCCCAGCATAGCAACCAGGAAACAGAGGCATGCCTTGTGGCTAGAGCCCTCCTCTCAGAAATGCTTCTGCCATATATTCAAAATCTTTTTAATGAAAAGTGCAACCAGTCATAGGAGTAGAGGGTAAAAATCTTTGATTACTCATTCACATGCAGAAAAGCTGAGGGTATTTTCACCCAGCCTCTAAACAAGTTCTTAAATGACTTTCACAGAATGTATTTTAGTTTAGATTTGCAATTGCTTTAGGTGGAAGAGCAGAATTAACCCAAGATGTTAGCTATACAATCAGTGCTCTAAACATTAATTTACTATATAGAAAGGGGTATCACATGTTTTAAAAGGTGGGGCTCATCATGACTGATTATTAAGTACTATGAACTATATTGGTTTGTAAGGTAGTGAAAACACATAACATTAAATTTGTCAAAACAGATGGTTGAAAGAACTGTCACTACCAACATCAGAAAGCCAGTGCTTATGCCTGGACTTTCTTTCTTTCTTTTCTTTCTTTCTTTCTTTCTTTCTTTCTTTCTTTCTTTCTTTCTTTCTTTCTTTCTTTCTTTCTTTCTTTCTTTCTTTCTTTCTTTCTTTCTTTCTTTCTTTCTTTCTTTCTTTCCTTCCTTCCTTCCTTCCTTCCTTCCTTCCTTCCTTCCTTCCTTCCTTCCTTCCTTCCTTCCTTCCTTCCTTCCTTCCTTCTTTCCTTCTTTCCTTCCTTCTTTCCTTCTTTCCTTCTCTCTTTCTCTCTTTCTCTCTTTCTCTCTCTCTTTCTCTCTCTCTTTCTCTCTCTCTTTCTCTCTCTCTTTCTCTCTCTCTCTCTTTCTCTCTTTCTCTCTTTTTTTTTTTTTTTTTGAGATGTAGATATCTATTTAAGTAGTAGCTCTTAGAATAATTGTAAAAAATCCATGGACAAATCCCAGATTCTTTAAGATTATTAAAATAGCAGTTGTAATGAACTAGATTTTCCTGGTAGTCTTGGTGAGAAGTCTATGAGAGTTCTAAGTTTGTTTTCACTGAAGGAAACAAAACTGAGATGTCCAATATTTGCTTACGATTTTTCCTGTGACCAACAAAAGATAATATTTGCCTGTCAAATCAGCAAGAAAAGATAAGATAGAGTTAGGATTTGAGTTGATGCCCAACAAACATCTGTATATTTCAGGTGTGAAGTACCTCTGATTTGGCTGCTTCCCTGATGATACAAGATAAGTTGGTCTAGATAATTACCAAAGTAATATGCCCATGTTAATGAACTGTAGGAGTACCCTAAAGGATTTTTTTCAGAAGCCAGTTATAGATATAATTAAGGCCATAGCTCTAAACTGGCTAGACCAATTCACTCAGAGGATTTTGCTGGGCTGATCCCACAAGATAGCTCTTTTAAACAAAATACATGCTTGATTTTGTACAGGTGATTCATGTTGTAGGAGACAGTGCATTGTTTTTTTTGGAAATAGTTTTGTACACTAATCTTGTGGAAACAACAGCTGAAGAATCTTTTAGTCCTAGAATAAATGTCAGTTAACCTTTAGAAAGAGATTAATTCCCAATGGTGGCAACTCACAGGGATTTGTGGAACAATAATTTCTCATCACTTAGATCAAATTCGCTTCCTACTACTTTCACTGGTAAATTTTGAATAAATTCACTGGGATTAAGATTTGTAATATTATTCTGTAGGATACTGATTAACAAACATTAGTATGCTCCAGTTATGCACATAAATATTCAGTTACTCTTCAGCAAAACTCCATATTGTTCCATCCTTTGCTCTGAAGTATTTACAAATAATTATCTGTGTTAAGGAACATTAACAACTCCAAGAGTTATAGGAAAACTATGGGAGGCATCTTCAGCTTCTTTCATTCAATTTTTCATAACTTTAGTTTCCATGACAACAAAGGAGGTAATTCCACAAATCCAGAGGCTCATTATTTGAGACTGTTTGCTGTTTTCCCTGGAGAAGTGAGACACTTTTTTTTAAGTCTCTTGTAAGAAATTCATAATTCAATAGATGAAATCTGAAGCAAAAATAATTAAAGTCAAGCCTCTCTTTGGAAACAGGGTATATTTTGTGAAGAACACTTACTGAGCCATATATTGGTTCTTTCTACACTCCTAACTCACTGACTTATGCTACTAATATTTTTTCCATTGGCTTTCTGTGACAAAATCTGACATAATTTGAACTCTCACTAAGAAAGAAATACTTTTAAAGTCAGGAAGAAATTTTTTTCTGTTTTTCTGCTAAAACACAGCGTCCAGAAGAACTCCACAGTTCTCCAGTCAGTGACTGAAAGTACTGTTGATCTCAGTCACGTGTAAACTGTCATTATATTAGGAAATACAACCTTTCAAAAATGCAACTTTATTGCTGAGCAAGGTCCTAAGTTCTGCTAAGAATTCTTTCTAAGAGTTGTTTATCCTTATGCGTTACATTTAAGGAATCCACACAAAGGAAAACAGTTGTCTAAAGAAGGCCCAAATCAGGTTTGTTATAAAAATACAGACAGTAAAACATTTCTTTGTCAGTGACCTGGTTCTATCACTGGAAAAATATCCTTTTAGGAAGGGCATTACTGCAGTGAAGAATATAACATGCCTTGCATATTTTCCACTAGTTCTCTACATGTTCCACATGCAGGCAAGGCAAGAGGAAATATAAACCAATGTGAACATTTGAAATGTAAGCAGAAAATCTTTTAAGAAGAAACATTTTTTGTTATTAACCCCATTTAAAATGCAGAATCACAGAATCATCTAGGTTGGAAAAGACCTTGAAGATCATCTAGTCCAACCAGTAACCTAACACTGACCATTCCCAACTACACCATATCCCTAAGCGCTATGTCAACCTGACTCTTAAACACCTCCAGGGATGGGGACTCCACCACTGCCCTGGGCAGCCCATTCCAACGCCTAACAACCCGTTCTGTAAAGAAATGCCTCCTAATATCCAGTCTAAACCTTCCCTGGTGCAACTTGAGGCCATTCCCTCTTGTCCTATCACTTGTTACTTGGTTAAAGAGACTCATCCCCATCTCTCTGCAACCTCCTTTCAGGTAGTTGTAGAGGGCGATGAGGTCTCCCCTCAGCCTCCTCTTCTCCAGACTAAACAACACCAGTTCCCTCAGCCGCTCCTCCTACGAGATGTGCTCCAGACCCTTCACCAGCTTCGTTGCCCTTCTCTGGACACACTCGAGTAATTCAATGTCCTTTCTGTAGTGAGGGGCCCAAAACTGAACACAGTCATCGAGGTGCGGCCTCACCAGTGCCGAGTACAGGGGTAAGATCACTTCCCTGTCCCTGCTGGCCACGCTATTTCTGATGTAAGCCAGGATGCCATTGGCCTTCTTGGCCACCTGGGCACACTGCTGGCTCATGTTCAGCCGGCTGTCAATCAACACCCCCAGGTCCCTCTCTGACTGGCAGCTCTCCAGCCACTCCTCCCCAAGCCTGTAGCGCTGCTGGGGGTTGTTGTGGCCACAGTGCAGCACCCGCCATTTGGCCTTATTGAAACTCATACAGTTGGCCTGAGCCCATCACTCCAGCCTGTCCAGATCTCTCTGCAGAGCCTCCCTACCCTCGAGCAGATCAACACTCCCACCCAACTTGGTGTCTTCTGCAAACTTACTGAGGGTGCACTTGATCCCCTCATCTAGATCATCAATAAAGATGTTAAACAGGAGTGGCCCCAAAACCGAGCCCTGGGGGACACCACTCGTGACCGACCGCCAACCAGATTTAAATCCATTCACCACAACTCTTTGGGCCCGGCCATCCAGACAGTTTTTTACCCAGCAAAGCATGTGCCCATCCAAGCCTCGAGCAGCCAGTTTTGCCAGGAGAATGCTGTGGGAAACGGTGTCAAAGGCCTTACTGAAGTCAAGGTAGACAACGTCCACAGCTTTTCCCTCATCCAATAAGCAGGTCACCCTGTCATAGAAGGAGATCAGGTTTGTCAAGCAGGACCTGCCTTTCATAAACCCATGCAATACCATAATACGTGAATATCCAATTTCAGGATTTGGTTCCAAACAAATTCTTCCATGAGTTTTAAAAGGTCACACTAGCTGTGATCCTGATGGAATCAGATCTTGTAGGAAATTATTATATTCTTCACAGTCTTCATATGAACACTGAACAATCCTTTTTATGGCATGAAGATAGCCTTATTATGACAACTTTAGAAATACTGAAAGACTGACACCATTGTTGAGCAGTAAATGTATTACTTGCAATGTTGTCTGCATTTCCTAGTTTAGAATAAAACCAGATTAGTTGCACAGAAGTTCAGGTCTGTTAAATCTGAATTCATCCACAGCTTGTGTTTCCTGATACTGCACAAGGTTCTTGGATCCTGGAAATTTTAGTTAGGTGCCAGAAAAAAGAAATCAAAAGCTTCACCAAAAGAGAGGAATTGTCAAGTATCATATAGTGGCACATCAAGGTCTTTCAACAAAACAAACAGACAAACAACCATTTAGTAAAGAGAAATGGCCCATTCAAATGGCAGGATGGCCTTAAGTGAAATAGTGCAGAGGTATGTATGAGGGAATCAACTCTTCCCCTTCTTCAGCAAAAATATATGTTTCCCTGTAAGCAATCCCAGACTTCCCAGACTATTTCCTGATGTAATGAAGAACTCCTAGAGCATAACTAATTCTTCTTCCTTAGACTCTGTTTCTTATCTTCCTCATGTGAGTGCCCATAAATAAATCCTCCTACCTGGAAGTGACTCTCCCTGGTCTAGGTGACCCGAATGGCCTCTCCTCAGAAAATCCTGCCTATTGTTCTAGGGAAAAATGTTGTTTATGAAAACACTACATTAAGAAAAGGCTGATTTAAAAGGGAGCCATCTGGAAAGACTTCTAGTCAAAAGATGTAGTTAAAAGTCTGATATACTTCCCTGACACTTTCTTTTCTGTCCTTCCTGAATGTGATTTGTAGCTGCTGACTTCCAACCCTCACCTGCTTTTGACTTGACTTTAGCATCTAGATGCCATTTATGAGGAGGATTGCTCAATAGTAAAGATTGCTTTTCAGATTGTGATCCACCCATTCCGGAGGTTCCATCAGGAAATCTGAAACCATATGATTTCTGCTAAGATTGTACTTCATACTGTACTTCTACTTTTATATGTAAAGGATACAAGAAAGTTTCATTCATCTGCCTCTAAAGTGAACTGAGAGCACCAAAACTAGGAGTTGTAGGAATTTATTTTCTTTTCATAATGCCCTGAAATACCCTCTGTGTGTTGCATGAAAGCAGCAGGTTCTACAAAATGCTTTCCTGTGTGGTTGCCACACCACCAAAGACATGGCCCTGAGTACACATCTGAGGTGAGGCGTTTGCTCCTCCACACCAGAGGGGAGGTGAGTTATGCTTGTTACAGGATGCACTACTCCCTGTGCACTGATATATGGTATTTCCAAGCAGAGGAAGAAGTCTCTAGCTGTAGCTGTTTGAAGGGGGGGGGGGGTGGGGGTGGGGGGGGGGTGGGGGGAGGTGGTAGTGAGAAATCAGTGGTTTGACATCAATTGACTGCATTTTTCTTTGAGGTCATAAAAATCTTTGTGTTCTCTATCACAGAGAAAGCAAGGTCTTGAGGCACTGTGTTGGTGTTACCATCCTCATACACTGTCAAGAAGAAATAAAATATGTTCATCTGGAGATCTATCAAGCTTGCTTTTACTGCTGGAAAATTACTGACACATCAAATTAAGGGCTGTGGTCCACAAGATCTATCAGGTCTTGTGATCTGATGTTTGAACTCTATCATTTCAAGAAATGAAAGACTGGAATGGGGGCAAAAAAGGTTAACAAAAGAAATAGAGGGGAGAAAATTTTGCATGCTGAAAATACGAGGTGAAAATCCAATTGCCTTCAGTAGAACAAAATTTTACTCCAAGAATCAATTAAATAAAATGAAGTTAATACAAGCTGCTTCAATTATGACTAATCATCACACTTAAGTATACACCTATTTTTTAAACATTAAAGTATCTGAATAATTTTACCACTACTACTGCTACTGCTACTGCTACTACTACTATGTTTTTATGACAGAAATTTCATTTTCTTTTAGCAAAATGAATTTTAAAAATATCTGATATTTTCTCATCAGAATAGTTCTAGTGAGTTTAAAAACAATGGAATTATTATTTGTTACTTTATTTTCTGGGAGATATCATAATTGTTATATTGTGTTAACATATAATGTGATAAACAAGTTGCTAACTCCACTGGGCATTAGTACCTAGTGTGACTTTTACAGTGTTTGAAATCTACCCATTACGAGTAATAGCCTGACCTTACAGTGAGACTACAGCCACTACAGACTCCTCTCTTGATCTATGTGTCTACAAAGAGGAGCACTGGTGGATCTGGCAGTGAAGGCTGACGCCAGGATGTTACTCCTCAGCACTGCTTTTTCAGTTTTGCAAAGATCAGGCTGTACGCCAGTACATTGCAAAGCTAAAATTGTAATAGGGATCGATTTCAAATGAGTCTGCTTCATTACTTAGAGATTTCTCTTTATTCCATGTTGAAAAAAGGCAGAGGCCAAGAAGGCAGGCTTTGTTGACTTGAAGAGGAACCAAGAAGAAACTGTTCAGTCTGGAAATATGCATTGTTTTAAGTCTCTCTGGGGAAAATATTATTGCAAAGCTCTGTGGGAAAGGGCTATTAATAGGAAAAGTAGAAAAAAGTTGGTGGTCCTTCTCTTTTACTTTGAAGGCCAGTAAAACCCCAAATCAAGAAGCATAAGCAAGATATTGACTTGGAAAGAATACTCTATTCACTCAAGAATATTGGCCAGCTACCAGAAACATGACATAAGATTATTTGTTTCTTTTTCTGTTCCCCAGGGGCTAGCTTTTGTTTGGCAGTTACTTTTCCACTGAGACAGGCTAAGAAAAGGTTCAAACTAGTTCTTCATATGATGGTCAGAGTGGAAAAGCAGTATCTTCAGTCTTGAACATCAGTTTTCCTGATCTCCAACAGAACTATTGAAGTCTATGACAAGCCCAGCTGAAGCAATCTTACCTCCAATTTTCAGGTAATGAAAGAATATAACCAGTATAGTATTAGAGGAAAACGAAAAAGTATCTGAACATTACTAGTATTGAGTAGTGCAACAAAAATAACAACAGCCTTCAAAACAGATGGGCAAAGAAGGAGATCAAGTACTTCAGTGGTATGGCTTCAACTCGCAGTTTCTTAAGTTGTGTTTTAAAACTTTATTTTATCCCTTTGTGTAAAGAATGGGATTACTTCCTTGGAAATGATCATTCTTAAAATAGATAAATTTATACATCCAGGGTAAAAATCAGACAACAGAAAGTATGTAACAATGCGGAATATGTAACATCTTCAGATTTTAAACATGTACACATGCACACACGAAGCATCTTTTTAGTCTGTCTGTCTCTCTCTCTGCAGGTCAAAACTGGAGAGATGTTGAAGACTAGAACATGCAATGCTACCAATAATCCTAAAATATTCATTTTATGAAGATACACCAGAAAAAGAAAAAAAAAAATCATTGCTACCTACTACTTATCACTCATTCTGCTGTTTAAAATGTTTTGGTAGAACAATCAGATTGTAAATATATAATATCAGATTCAATTGCACTATGAATGGAAGAAGATGTGCATAATGTGCAGGCTGAATTGTGTTTCCATAAACCATTTGGTAAACAGTGATGGATAACTAATATAACAGAAAACAGAAGCGTCACTTATTATTTGCCCCACTGCTGCCCACTAATGGGCTGGTTCTGCTGGATGTTGTTCAAAGAAAAAAAGAGTATCTACATCACGCAGGAGAGAACAGTGCCAAGGCAGCATCATTCCTATTATGCTCATCCCTTAATGTTAGCAGGTGCATGCTGTCTTTCAGGGAGGAGTTTACAGAAAGGGACTGAGATGGCAACTACCTTAACCTCTCCCCTGTTCAAACTGAGATGACCCTTCAAGCTTCACATGACAGACACAGCACTGCTAGGTTGGGTGGGCTCTCTTCACCGTGCCTCACACCAGCTCCACATGAATTGATATTTTACTTCTTCAGGTGCAGCTCTAGCCCAGAGATTCCAGCCACAAATAAGCACAATTATCCTGAGTGGGTGTCAAAGAAGTTGCAATCCTTAGAATTCAAATTCAATGGTCTACCAGGATTGTGTTTTCAAAAGCCATCTGGAACAAAAACTGGCATTTAAAAAATGCTCACCATTATATAAAATATTCCCTGTTGTACATACACTGCTGTTACAATAATGCTAGAGCTCCAGCAAACAATCCCTCCAATTATGCTTTTCACCTATAACTTTTCCATGGTATGTAAGTATTTGTACCAAGGTGTTTCTCAATCAAATATTGTAAACAAGTTCTTGGTGATGCATTCACTTGGAAAACAGCCATCTATCCACAAAACTCATGAGAAAAAACAAATTTGTAAGTTGCCACAATTTATGTATACTATACATTTTGTCTCAGGAGAAAAGTGGTCAGGGAAAAGAACTGCATAAATGCGCAAAGGCACTTTTTCTTGTAAATTTCTGGATTAGCTTAGTTCATCATAATTCTACAAGATAAAACTATCAGAAATCATAAACAAGCTATCTAGCTATTTTACAATCTTATATTTTAATAATCTTATATTATTTTGCTAGAATTGAGAGATCCCTGAATAGGAATTGTATGCCATGCTAGTACTCTCACAGGTAATTAGTGACAGAACAAGGGGGAACGGCTTTAAACTCCAACAGGGGAGGTTTAGACTGGACATTAGGAAAAAAATTTTCACAGAAAGAGTGGTCAGACAGTGGAATAGGCTGCCCAGGGAGGTGGTGGAGTCACCATCCCTGGATGTGTTTAAGGGTCGTTTAGATGAGATATTGGGGGATATGGTGTAGGGGAGAACTTTGTAGAGTAGGGCTGATGGTTGGACTCGATGATCCCGAGGGTCTTTTCCAACCTGAATGATTCTATGATTCTATACTGTATCTTCTGAAGTATTATAAGCTTACTGACTCCTCAGTATGCATCTTGCACATAACAAATACAATCAAGTCATAATCACTGGAGCTAAGCTACAAAAATTTATAATTCTGTGATCTAACTCATCATTGTCAGGATGAAGGATAAGACCTAATATTAGTGAGCTGAATTAAATTATTTCCAAGCTAATTATATTTTTAGAATAATCTTGCTACAGCAGATAAGATTGGTTTTAAAATCTTCAGTGAAAAAGCCTCTTTTTTCCCCCCTAGATACTACACATTTAGAGCTCTCCAGAGTGACACAGTGGATTTTAGAAAACAGTGAAAAATACTCCTGAAAATATTCTTGCACTTCAGGATTGTGAGGTGTTACAAGTATAACAGCTATTACTATTTTTATATAGAGTATCACTGCCTCTTTTATGATGTTCATTATTTTCAGTAATACTAAATAAGCTGAATTTATGCACATAAATTAGTACTTCTACATTTTCATTTTTATTACATATATACATCACAGACTTGTACATATTAAAAAAATATTTTTATGTTCAATAGAGCAGAAAAAAAGAAGGATAATGAAATGAATATCAATAAGAAATTGTAGAAAATCAATAGAGGAAATTAAAGGATAAAAAGGAAGTTCTATAGCTGGCAGTAAGGAAAATAAAACTAATTTAAGGTCTATTTAGGACAAAAGAAATCCTATCAATGTTATTTCAGGAACAAACTGATTTTTAAAAAATCATAAAGGGCCCAAATTTTCAATAAAATTTTCTACTCACTACCTGGGGAAATGAGATACACATTGCATATTTCCCATTCAAAAAATTATTACTAAACAGGTTACTAGATGGGTAAAAAGCTGCTTGGTGACCGCACTCAGAGGGTTGTGGGATGCTACCTGGAGCCAGTGACAAGTAGAGTACCATAAGGGTCTATCCTGGGACCTGTCATGTCTAACATCTTTACTAATGACCTGGACACCACACTGGGGATACCAATTGACACACTCAAAGGCAGGGCTATGATTCAGACCTAGGCAAGCCAGAGGAATGGGCAAAAAGGAATGTTAGGGGCAAGGACAAATGGGAGTCCTGGACCTGGGCTGGAAGAACCTGATACCACACCATATGATCCACTCCTGAACTTGAAGGCAGAGCAACCTGACCTGGATGAAAATGTTGCTTCCATGATTCAAAGTGACTTCAAGCAACAAGAAATTACCAGTCTTTTTGTAATTTACACTGGGCTGTGAAAAGCAGCAGCAGAGTAGAGTTACTAATATGATTCATTCTCCAGAGGAATGAACTCCTGTCCACCTTCCCCTGGGTCAGTGCACAGGCTGAAATCCACATCCATAACCCCATCCGAAGGCTAGCCCCCACACTCCCCAGTGGACCAGGCACCCAAGACTCAGCTTTCATGTGACACAGCAGAATAACCTGGGCTCAGACTGCCATGGAAGTGCTGTGACTCCCATGAAAGTGTCTGTAAAGAGACAGAAAAGATAAAAGTCTCACCCAGGTGAAGGATTGTTGAGACACTATCATTAATAGCTCAAAGATCCAAGAGAGAAAACACCAGCATGACAAGGTTTAAAGTCCTAATGGGAAAAAAGTAGGAAGGCTAGTCAGGCTGGTCTGTTCAGTTGAGAACTAGCTGTGAAGCATTGGGTCAAATTGCCAGTGCCCTCAGGGCTGAAGCAGCTGGTGTCAGACAGCAACTTGAAGCACAGAGGATGTGTGGTGGTGTCCAACCCTTTCCCCCTCCTGACTGATGCCAGCTTCTCAGCAAAGATTCTTCATACTAGAGGTGGTGGGCACACTGATGCTTAGACTAACAGCTCATTAACTCCTAGCTATCTCTTACATGTTGTGGTGGTTTGACCTTGGCTAAATGCCAGGTACCCCCCAAGTCGCTCTATCACACCCCCCACCCCCCCTTCCCCTTTCTTTCTCAACAGGGCAAAGAGGGGAAAGAAAATAAGATAGGAAAAAAAAAACCCCAACCCTTGTAGGTAAAACAACAGCAGTTTTAATATAAGCAAAGCGAAGCAAAGGTCCGCGCGCGGAAGCAAAAAAAAGAAAACAGATCTATTCTCTCCTTCCCATGAACAGGCGATGTCGGGCCTTCTCAGGAAGCAGGGCTCCCATACGCGTAGTGGTTGCCTCGGAGGACCAAGGGTGACCCCACCCCCTTCCTCCTTTCTCCCAGCTTTATACTTGAGCAGATGCCATATGGTATGGAATATCCCTTTGGTCAGTTCGGGTCAGCTGTCCTGGTTGTGTCCCCTCCCAAGATCTTGCCCACCCCGTCCCACTGCAGGGGGAAATGTCGGAAAGAGCCTTGGTGCTGTGTAAGCACCACACAGCAGTAGCCACAACACCAGGGTGCTCTCAACACCCTGCCAGCTCCCAGCATAAAACACAGCACCATGAGGGCTGCTGTAGGGGAAAACCAATTCTGGCTCAGCCAGACCCAGTACACATGTGAACCAATAAATTCTTGCTTTTGTACTTTAAAGGTGCATATATTCTGACTGCAGACTGTCTTTGGGCCTGGCTGAAGATGTCTGAGTGAACCAGCCCAAAGAAGAGCCATAACAACACTGCAGCAGCACAGCAGTCACTTGGGTTAACCTTGGGGCACTGACTTGCCTCACAGATGGGTCAATAATTGCCAAGACTCCACTTACTAATTGGAATCTCTCTGGAGACCTTCTCTGAGCATTTTGCAAGAAGAAAGAGCACAGAATAGGCATCTAGAGACAAAATTATGAAGTCTGACCTTGTGGTACTTGTGCCTCCATTAACTAGAGCTGACTATGAGGATATTTGTCAAGCCTCTAACTAGGTCTCATTTGACTTTGTTTTTTTCTTCCCACACAGTTCCACAGAGAAGTTGCTTCGAGATACATCAACAGAGGAATTGTTAATGGCAGATGTCACTATCATTACAGCTGACAGATAGAGGTCCTGGTCTGAAACTGTGTCCAAGGCTCAGGAAAGCAGATTAGGTGGAGATTAGCAAACCACAGCACCTCACAGTGCTCCATTAAAAATCCCTATGTATGTATGAAATGGATGTCCATAGACTGTTTCTGGCCCTGCACCCCCAGTTCTGTCTGCAAGGTCACCAGCCCTGTTGAAGCAACTCCTCCAGCTGAACCACCACAGGGGGAAGCAGGCACACCGTCTGTGTCATTTCAGGTTGGTCGCCAGGAGCAGAGACTAACCTGGCTAAGAGCGTTTGAGCTGCCTGTCACATTGGGGCCACCAGAATGTGCAGCCACAACTGGCAGCACCTGTGGGAGAAAGCTGATCCGTGGGAAGCTGTGGAGTTGTACTTCTGCTACTGCTCTTGGTTTCTGTTGCAAGAAAGATTGTTGATACTATTAGCTGAGCAGCAAATTCAGATGAGAAATTGAGGGGTTCTGGCCAAGTCTCATGTTTAGCATGGGATAAGTGTATAACACAGTGGAAAACAAGGTGTTGTGCAGCTTACAGTGGCTTGTGGAACAGTTAGCCTTGCTCAGCTTTGGTGCCTCTATTAAGAGAAAAATGTTGATAAATGGGCAATTAGCTCTCAGAAGAGCCAAAGACTTACTGAAGCAGACTCTATACTGCAAGATTTCAGGGTTTCCTTCTATGCAGATGAGGAAGTGTATATACATACGTAACTATTGTAGGATTGTTCATGTAACCAACAAAGCTAGAACAAGATATGGCCAAAATTGTAACTGGACAGCATAAAATTAAAAATAAGGGATACATCTGAGCAGTTCACAAAAGTTTTCCATGGATTGTTTAATGCCAGAAATAATTTCAGACTGCAATCCGCAGGTTTAAGGAAGGTGTGTGCAACTTCAAATAATGATCAAGTCTTACAGACTTCATTAAACAGGTCTACCAGTTTATCTTAATGTCCCTTCCTTTTTTAACAGTTTTTAACAGTTACAAATTGCTGTCTCCTGATGAAATTCAGCTCTATGCCTCCACCCAGTGGGCTTTTCTTAACCACAGACATAAAAGAGCCCCTGAAAAGTGTTTGCACGCATGCAGTACCAATGGAAGCATGGGTGCTGCAAATTATTTCTTTCCATCTTTTCTGTCGTGTGGCTCAGCTGAAAGGTAGACAGGTGTTTGATATTACCTTCTGAAGCTAGATAACCACAAATGTGAGATGTTTAAAAATGTTTTAAAATTATCTTCATATGTTTGATGTTGCTATAGAAACAGTCACTGGGAAACATCCAAATCCAGTTGGCACCAGGGAAAACTTACATTTCAGAGTACTTTTTTTTTTTTAATCTAAAAACCTGAAATTAGTTTTAAGCTTTAAAATAAATAGAAAACATACTACAGCACTGGATTTTTGTAATAAATAACCCTTTGCTTTGTAGTACTTATTTTCCACACTTAAACTAAGGAAAAGTATTTTCTAAATTTTTTTTTTTCCCCAATTGAGATTATTTAGCTACCTGCAATGCCATCCCTGTTTTAAACTGAAAATAATAGCCTGGTTATGTACTCTAAGAAGCTTATAATAAAATCAGTTCTGTAGATGTGAACTTCTCTGTTAAATTACATGAGTTATTTCACTACATATATGCACTGGTTTTGTAAAAGAGTGATTCATATGAACCTGTATCCTGAATATTGGTTATATTAAGAAACACACAATTGTTACCAGTTCTCCCAACTGTCTGTGTCTTCCATCCTTTTCTTTTCTATTGGGGTCCCAACTTTACTGTGATGTATCACTTTCCATTAAAAAATACAGGCTTGTGAGGAAGTGCACTCTTAATATGTCAAAGAAGAAAAAGTTTAGGGAAACGCTTTTGTCCCAAACCAGGAAGAAGAACAAGATCTCTTCCTCCATGCTGGTTAGAGAAGTGAAAAGTACACTTCTCTGATCCCCCATCACTTTAATGATGGCATCTTCCTTACATCTAATACCAAAACCACTCCAGAATAAACCTCTTCTTTCACATACAAAAGCCCTGCTACTATCTGCAAAGAACTGTTCACGATTTATTAATACTGCCATAGAACTGAAAATAAGACAATGAAATTAAAGGATAATGAAAAGCTTTTCAGCCTGTAATTAATCTGCAAGTGTTAACAGATGCAAAAGTCTGCAGTCTTCACTACAAATTAGATTTTGGTGGAGTAGGAATAATACCCCAAACCTATTAGATAATAATTCAAACTGCAAACAAGTCATACACTAATCATCTACCCTGACATTTTTTATAGCACAGGTCAAAGAATCATTTCTGTATCAAGTTCAGGATATTTTGGAGACTACAGCTTTTTGAGAGACACCTAATGCAAACTGACTGACAGAGATGCTTCTAGCTGTTTCTGCTTTTTGGGGGTTTTTTTTGTTTTGTTTTGTGGTGGTGTAGGGTTTTTTTACACCTGCCTAAGGCCCAAGGTAGCTTAATTTCACACTTGCCAAACGACATGCAGAGGAAATAAAAAGCTATGACAGTCTTACCTGCACATTATAGTTTCAGGTTAAGCTCACTTCTGATTACTTGTTTTCCTTTTTTTGCTTTTCAGTTACAATTTTTTCCTTAAATAGTAAATATTCAAACTTCACTGTACCCATGTTTTTGTTTTGCGAATTCAAATCCAAGGAACGTCATAATCTATTGTAAAAGAGTTTACAATGCAACCCAAAAACCTTCAGAGAGTTAAAAATATTAAAAAATTAAAGGTGCTACTGTGAAAGTTGTGCCTATATATTACTTTTGCAAAATACCTCTACCTTTCAGAACCAAGGAAGTTGGCAAACAATCTTCTTTTTCATCATATACAGAGTATTAAATATGTGTCCACTTCCTTGGCAAAAAACTTTTAGATTTCATCAGTTGTGAAGGTTGAAGGTATGAGCAATATTCAGAATTTATTTGACATTTAAAACTTTCATGAAAAATTCCTCCTGCATGCTATTTACTGCCTGTGCTAGCTCAGGATTCCCACAGAAATATGCTTAATTCTGACATCTTCTGACAATGTACTCAAAAATCTGGTGTTTCAGAAAGCTTCCAACGTGGTACTGCTCTTAATGAGCTCCCGCTGTGCCTGCCTACCACCATGTAACTGCTCATTTGCTTTTATGGTGCAGTCAGGTCTGGTGTAATGAAAAGTACTCTGCCAGAAATAAATACAAATCATAAGACTTAGGTTCCAAACAACACAAGATGTGAGAGGATGGACAAGGTAGCCTTTTATTTTCCTTTAGTTTCTCTTTGTATGATTAATGTCAAGCATGAGCTTAAGCCCCACTGATTTAAGATGAAGCCCATTCCTAACTGAGCTCATTCTGAGCAGAGATGGGAAGTAAGGACATGGGTTAGAAGAGCTGTCCTGCCCCCATTTACGCAGCTGAAAATTTGACAAAAGCTCTACTACTAAGTACAATGCAGAAGTGGAAGGTGTTCATGTGTGTGTTGTAACTGTGTTCTGCCCTCTTTGTGCACTTCCAAAGAAAATATTTGTTAAATACAAAGTGTTTGCTGGTTTTGGCATGATTTATTGCTCTTAGTGCACAGGCAGTGTACCTCCACACGTTATCTCCGTGCATTAAAGAACAGATTGCCTTCAGAGCACAACACTGTAAAAAAGGATCGAGGAGCAACAGCTCATATACTTGCAGGTTCAGAAAGTTAAATTACCACAAAATTATGTATATAATTGGTTTTAAAATAACACTGACAACAGCAATCACTACCACCTGAAGAACAAGACATAGTTTTAAAATAAAAAATGACCATCTTAAGGAATTGCCTGAAAATCAGACGAGACCTATGTGTGGGTATGGATATGTAATTTTCCTTTGCTTTAATCTTAAGCACAGTGCATATGAAATACCGTTCTTTGTTTTCAGATCTGCAGTGCAATTCAACATGATGACACTTATACAACAACTGTAAAAATCATACTTTGAATAAATTGATATTTTAATGTGTATTCGCTTGTCAACCACTAAATGTATTTTAATGCATAGGACACAATTTTAAAAGGAACTCCGTCTACCTCATTAAACCCAAATACCATTTTCCACCTAAGGTACCAGTTTTATTTATACTATCTATAAGGGAAGAAAACAGAAAAAAAAAATTCAAAACAAAATGAAATAAGTAGCAGAAAAAAATTAAATATCTGTAGAAATTGTGACACAGCATGAATTCATTATTTTTATACATGTAATTTCTACAGATGGACCTTTATTTGGAGAAATCAAAACAGCATAAAAAAAGGTTTTACTGCATTGTCTTTGGAGGATAAAATGCATGTGCTGTATTCAAAAGCAGAAATTATATTCTAGCATATTTCTCTGAGATGACAAAAACGCACAATAAAGATTATAGTGAAATATAAAATATCATATATTACAGCTTTATATCTGAGATGTCCTACCTCCAGCAGATATATGCTCCATGATCCAAAGTGCAGAATGTTGCTTTTTTTAGCTATTATCAGAAAATAAGATGCAAACTGAAAAAGAACACTGAATCAAAAGCAACTGCACTTTTGAAAAAGAAGCGTGGCTTTAAATTATTAACAGACAGGGTTATGAAGTATTTGGTGTTAGTGGACTTTTTGTATCCTTTCCAATGAAGTCTGATGACCTAACATTTTCACATAACTTTTAAATACCCAGTAGCATGGCTGCAGACTTGAGTACTGTGTTGCCAACCGTCAGGGATGGGGAGCAAGCTAGTTTTGTGTCATGTATGTAACCATGCAGTAAAATTTCTGGAAGCTTCAAATGCTCAATATCTGTACAGATCAGCTGTAAAGCTTCCTGCCATAAATCTGATGAGTCTGGGCCAGATCAGACATACTGTGTGTGCACTGAATGCAGAGTTTGTGTGTGCACAGTAAATCCTAAATGCTGAGACCAGATGAATTTCCTGCCAATGAGACAGCCACCGGTGGAGGGCAGCTACTCCCATTCCTCCCTGGAAAATCCTTAACAAAAATACAGCAGACTTGTCATCAGGGAGCAAACCCAACACTGGTGTAGGTAGGAAACATAAATTATATCAGCCTGAAGACTGTTTTAATTATAAACACTCAATTGGTGTATGCAGCTCTTGGGGAAAGAACACTTAACAGCACCAGCCCGACTAGTCTTGTGGATACTTCTACATACAAAACTACAATCAGTTCTTGAAACGAAGAACAAATTAGGAAAATAATTGTAAAGTGTTTAATTTAGGATTCTATTCTGAAAAAAAGAAAGTGTATTTATTTATTTTACCTTATATTCAATCTAACAACTGAACAATAAAAGAAATTGAACATAAATATTAACAACTGACTGACAAAACATGAAAGCCTTACCATAATCTAGCATTATCTTGCTACTGTACACATTTCACCACCTGGGTGTCCTTAAAGTAGTCTAAGCCATATGTGTAACTGATTTGAGTTCACTGTTGACCTAAAACATGCTACATATTACAGTACACTTTTAATTTTTTAACTGTTAAATAGGAGGAGAATTATTTCTAGTTTCATGCCAGTATGCCTTTGACTTTTAAATTAGGATGACATATCAGCAATTGTAGGACATGTACTTTCCATCTGCTATTGGCAGTCAGTTTAAGTCCTAGTACTTTGTTATATCACATAAGAAATAAAAAGAAAAAAAAGGGGGGAAAAAATGAGAGAGAAAAAAAGAAAAAAGAAAAAAATTCATACCTTGTAGCAAATCATTACTGTTTAACTAAAAAATAAACAAAAATCTAGGGACAAAGAGAGAAACTACTGTAACAAAATTAACACCTCCCTGCTCAAAGGAGCTGTCCTGGTCAGCTGTGTGAGATACATTCAGGACTGTTTTACTGTTCTGTTGCTCAGAAAGCATTTTGCACTCTGTGTCTAAATTTTAACAGAACTGCACTGTGAATCATGGACTTCTAATTAAGTATTGTTGCCAAATGACCTGTGCAAAGGCTTCTTCAAGATACAAGAAGGGATTCATCTCACCTACCTCTAGAATTCTAGATGTTAGAATTAGTCACCATAAACTCCCTGTGGACAGGTATGCATGTCTGGGAGTGATACCTGTGATTTATGTTCAGATTAGGTTATTTGCCCCTTGATGGTATCCCCACTGACTACAGAAAACCTTAAGATCATTAGAGTGTTACATTTATATTCTCAACAGGGCAAATAAAACCACCTTCAGTTTGTCAAAAAATATTTCAGGAATTCCCTGATTGCTGTTTTTACTTACTACTTCTCATGTCTCGGAACACCTTTCACTACATGGCAGGGTCATCAGATGTACAACTGTGATCTCTAAAATACACAGAATTAATAAACAGCACTCTTGCAGGGGTTTTTTTTCAAGTAACAAACACAAGAACCATGAAAAAAGTGCATCAATGTCATAGAGCAACCCAAGCCCATAATGTACCATACTCCTCTTTTTGAAACCTCCCATGAAGTTAAATCTTCAATGCATGAGACTACTACATTACAGTCAGCCCTGTATGCTGTATGTCTCAACACTTGTAGTGTTTACGGGTATTACAGAAGAATTAGCATCCATAGCTTCTGAATACATGTATCTGCATTTATTTCCATAATGTTTTTATTTGTTCACTGTTTCCCAAATTATTAGTGACAGTTACTTCAAAGTGAAACCCTGCTGGTAGCTACAGAACCACTACTTTTATTCATACCCATTTTGTAGTTTCTGTCATCTTCAGCCTTGTCTGAAGTCACTTCAGATTAAATAGATTATTCCCTTTCTGTGCCCTTCTGTGGACTTCCCAATCAAAACCATGAGCTGTATGATTTCATGACACAGGGCACATTTACCACTAAAAATTTCTAGCTACTGCATAGTTCTCAGGAAGAAAAGGGTTTAGTCACTGTGGTCACAATAAATATAAGCACAGGCCCTAAATGAAAAGGTCGGACTCCAACTACTAATCTCTAGAACTCTCTTAATCTCCTGAGCTATCCAGACATAATTGATAAAAGCAATCATCATACTAAAAAGTACATAAAAGTACTGGTTAGCTGTGGCTTGCTGTTACTTTTGACTACAGGTTTAGTAACGCAGAGGAAAACAAACTAAATGACTTAATAAAATCACTTTATCTAGATGAATTTACCATTTCTCCTCTTGGTCCTTGTAGCTAGGTATCTATGTTCAGTGGTGTGTATACATGTAACAAATATTACTCTTCTTTTTTTTTTTTTGTTTCAAAATAAAACATTTCTTAGATTAGAGGGACAGTCTTAAAACAGTATTAACTCTCATAATCTGGCAACTATCAAGGGTCAAAAATAGAGGCATTTGTTTCTCATTCAGTTCCAAAGAACAGCATTTATGCAGCAAGGAGCACATCAATGGGAAGTTTAGCCCAGTCTGATGCCCCATAAGCAGATCAGTGCAGCAGAATTGTAACCATTTAATCTGCAGATCCTGGATTCCAGCACCAGAGCACCTACTGCGAGCAGAAACCAGAGACTCTCCTTAGGGAAACAGTCTTTCTGCTTTTAACACATGGGGTTTTGTAACACAAATTGTCTCATAGCAGTTAGAAGACAAAATCAGCATTTTTGCATCTAAGTAGTTTAAATCTATGTGCCACTTCTTATCACATTATCTAGTGTGCAATTGTAGACCGAATAGGTTAGCAAAACATTAAGCTAGCTTAGTTTATTTCTATTTTTATTTCCTTTTTTAATTTGCGAAGTGGGATCCTCAGTTTCTCAACAGACGTATGTGTTTCCTCAACTAAGTTGATATCAAGCTATTAAAAAAAAATAGGTACAAATGTGGGGATCTCTGTTTTGGGAAAATATATAAATCAATCCAGACTTTAAAGTAATGATCCAAATTGCCATTAATCAAAAACTACATAGAAGACAACAACATTCATGACAAAGCTATACATGAAAGGTTGAGGAATCAGTGTGTTGTAGGTCCAGTTACACAGCAGCTTTACGAATGGACCGACAATTATTTTACCAAGAGTTCAGACTGAACTACTTCAGACTTTTTTCCCTTTTACACATCCCATAAAGGTTTTCTTTAGATGAAAGTCAGCGAACTAGCTACATGGCTCTCAGTTCATTATTAACTACCCACTCAGCAATTTCCAGAAGGCATGCATGAGTTAATAAAAATTCTACGGGAAACTGGTATTTCAGAGCTCTGTCCTGTCCTCACTGATTTTATTAAACGAAGTGCACTTCCATTTTTCTTATGCTCACAACACTTCTGCCCATTAATCCATGTAGAACTGCTTCTAAACTCTTCGACTAATGATTTAAAACATTACTTTGTGAAAACAGAAATAGGTACCAAGATTACAATCAGGTTTTTAACTTCATGTTCTTCACCTAATTCTCAGTGCAGGCGTAATTTATCAGACTGTAAAAATAAAGAAATCCAAAGTCTACGTTGTCCCACATTCCCAAAGCTGTAGTATCTTAACAGATGAAAGTTTTTGTTTTGTTTTTCCTATTAGTGGCAAAAAAAAAAAAAAATCTTTTGAGAAGGGTATGGGGTGAGTAAGTCACTGTACTGTCAAAGCCAGCTTAATGAGATGATCCATTTAAGTTACTATTATGATTTTCCAAGTTACCTGCAAAAGGAGCAAGGGAACCTTCACATTCTGTTCCTCAGAACCAAAAAAAGAAAATGAATGTATTGTACTGATGCTTTCTTCCCTCCCTTATTTCTGATTCACAGCTTCACTGATCTATAATGAAAGGAAAAGAGAGATGCCTGAAGTTGCCTGCATTCACTGACTATCCAACTTAAAGAATAAAGTTTCAAACTGTGCAGCCCTGTCCCTTCCACTTCATCTTACTCAGAAGACGTATTGGAAAGACATGACTAATTGAGATCTGTGGACTTTCAGAGAACAGAAAACAAACTGCTAAAGAGAGAAGTTAAGCGTGTGACTAGAAGAAAGAAAAAAGAACAGCAACAGGACTTACGCTCCTCTTTTTCATATTTCAATATCTTCACTACATATTCACAGCAAAGTTTAATAAAAAAAGAGTGCAAGTTTAATATCCCATTGCACTAACTTCTCATATATTTAAAATTAAAAGACACAGTTGAAAGTAGCAGCTTTTACAGGCAGCCTCCATAAACTCATATAATTGCTATTGAACTGTTTTCCTAGTGATCACCAGATCAAAAAAGTAATTAGATCTTTATGTCCTTTCTTAAAACATTCCTCCCCTCCATTCTCCACACTTTTCTCCATAGAAAGAGGATGGGTCAGTTGTTACAGTGCTACTCTGTAAATGAAAGCAAAGGTCCAATTCCCCTCTCTGCCTGTATGTCCTTGAGCCACCCAGTGTCACCACTGCTGTACTGCTGCCTTACGGTGGTACTGAATTAATTTCAGAGGCTCCACAGCACAGGAACGCAGGCTCAGGAAGCAGCTGAGACACTGGACTGCACAAGCTTCTCGTGCCTACAGCCCTGGGCTGCTACTTCACGGGAATCAGCAAAGGACTGTGTGAGGAAACACGTCATTTAAACTTCTTCCTTTTAGAACTGTTACATCAAGAATTAACTTCTGGTGGAAAAAAAGGTCTCTTGTATGAGAGTCAGTGAGAAGCTGGACTTAGTCATAACCCTTCTTTATCTCCAAATCAGATAAAGCTATGGAGGACAGAAATTGATGGGGAGAAGTGACAAAAAAGGACAGATACTGCATTGGTTTGGGTTAAGTGCTCTGCCTGATCAAGTTATCTGAAGCACTGGGGGAAGAGAGAGGCTTTTCAAGTGCCTCCAGGAAAATCAGATAAACATGGTCTTTGTCATATTAACTATTACCAAGAACACGGAGTAAAAAGACTAAAGAGAAGGGCAACAATTAAAGTTAGAATGAGGTAAGATTAAATTTTAATTACCAATACTATGCAACAGATATGAATCTTGAATTTCTCTCAAAATTCTAATTCTTAAACAAAACCAGAGAATAATGCAAGTAAAAAAATGAAGATTTCTTTTCAGAGCAGAATTCTGTTCTTTTGCACTGATCAACAACTGAGACTTCTTGTTGCTAAGGAGTAATGGAAAAAAAAAAAAAAGGTAGTTAATTTACTAGCTCATACTACCTAGCCTAAGCTCCGAGAAAAATCAAGCACATGGAATACTTTGATAGTAAAGTTTTCACTCAGTTTTACACAAACGAAAAAAAAAAAATGGATTTCAAATTCATTATTCAACTTTATCCAAATACTTTATAAATAACTGTATCTTTATTGTACTGATATATAGACATATGTGTACTGGTACTTAGACTGTATACCAGTATCTACAGCAATACCAGTAATCCAGGATGGCCACTGACCAATAGAATTACTGGTCTAAGACACAGTTTTCCAAAAATCTTTCCAGACATCTGACATCATGGCAAACATCTGCCCAGTAGGTAAGTGAACTGATTGCAAACTGAGGTCTTAAGATGACAATTCAGAATATTTTAACATTTGCTTAGCCAAAGAATGATAAAAGATCATATAGACTAACAGACACACACAAAAATGGAAGAACTTCAACCATGAATTCACATGGAATGTTTTATGTTATTCAGAAGTTACATGAAGCTAATATTTGAAGTCTTTTGCGCTACCGATAAAAAACCTAGTAATTGAAAATAGAGGTAGTCTGTATTTTTTAAAAATAAAAGCTGACAGCTTAGAATGACAGGAATTGAAATAGACTGTGTATGCTAAAACTTGCCTTTCCTACTTTCTGGGCACTTTGCAGGTTTATGCTCTTTAATGTTTCAGTGCGGAGCCACTCAAAATTTGCAATTACAGCAATTATCAGAAAGAAACATAAAAGGACAAGTATAAAACAGAATAAAAGCATGTCAAATTTACACTCTCTCTCCTAGAATGGACATCCCCATTTCAAGAAAAGCTCCCACATTTTCTGTTGGTGCACCACCTTATGACTTCAGTTCAGTTTTTCCTAAATGACATCACCGGACAAGGATTCAAAGCCTTGCTAAAACTCTAACAAGATGAGGCGGAAAAAGCCTCGGTATACTGTCACAAGAAACTTTTTAGACAACTCAAACTTCTAAACTATTCCTCATTTAACAGCACTTGTCATACAATTCCAAACTATTTATTTTTCACATGTATTTTAAATAAGGAATTTTTTGCAGTTGACATCAACTTCTAAATAATACTGTAAATAATTTAATACTGTAATACTTTAAACATATTGCAAATCATAGAGAACATGTCCTGAGAAATTTCTTCCAAGATACTCCTTACTTTAATGTCCAACTAGTCTTTATTATATGCAGAAAAACCCCCACTATTATGTCTTGACTGCCACAGTAGACTGAGGTAAAGGCAAAAGTATAATAGTATTATCCTGTATAAACTTATGGAAAATAGTTAACTTGCTTTATTGCAAACTTACTAGTTTTACTAAGAATGCTTTCATTTTATTGGGCCAAAGATGATTACTTGCATCTCCAAATGCAAAGGTTTAAAAGACTTCTTTTCGTACAGATGTTCCAAAGATTAGAAACTTGATATGCTCAACATACAACCTCAACCCATCTACCTGATCCATCACAGCTAGAAAGTCATACTTGTTTATGAACAAAATAAATCACCAAAGTATAAATCACCGAGCACAAAGTATATATTAAGTCTACAAGATCTTTACACTCAAACCATTTTGTTTTATTTTATTGTGAAGAATGATAAATAATAGCCATCCAAGTACAGTTCATGGACGAAATCCTATCCAACAGCACACAAAACACATTCCTAGCCTTGGCAGTTCTTGAGATATCAATTATATTGCATGTATCATTTTACTCCTCTCAAGTAAGCATAATTTTAGTAGTCACAATTGTAGGAAGTGTTAGAGCTAGAAAACAAATGCTTTAGATTATGTAGATTCATGTTCAGGTGGTACTAGGCTCTAATGATTTGGAATTCAGGATATTATACAGCTAATAGAATTTAAGTTTAGAAATACAGACCATTTATTCTCAAGCTACCAGATCTCTCTCCCTCTTAGCATAGAACACATATTTTCAGGATAAATATCCTCTGCTATTGGACTAATGAGATAAATCAAGCCAATGACAAAGTCATATAGAAGCAAAAAGACATTATTTATTAAAAGTAATTTAATAAAATGTCACAGGTAACTCAAAACCTGCAATTAACATGTATGCAGAGGTTTATGTATTTTGCTGTATTTTCTGAAGAAGAAAATCCATTTGTAAGTTTAGATTTGGCTGTCCTCTTTTTGTCTTCTTACTCAATATTTTATAAGCTTCCATTTTCTTTTGCTTATACAACCGTTGAGCTGCTTCTCTTTGTTGTTTTCTTTTTTCTGCTTCCTGAAATTAAATAAATAGATATGATTATGAAATAATTACCTACCTTCTATAACTATGAAGCTATCTATAAGCAATAAAATTTCTTTTTGTAAAGATACTGGCAATTAGGGTTTGTACTGACACTAGAAACAACCGTTAGTCAGGATGCTCTTTCAATGCATACTGCAATCAAAAGGTGTTATGTTGTCTAAAGCTTCAAGACAAGAGCTAAGTTTTCTTCAGTAGAACATCCTACGATAAGGTTTGTGTACTACTTCCCTCCTGTGAAATGAGCTCCCTGACTTTTCTCCTTAAGTGACAAAGTGGCAAAAATTTCTCACTTTCTCCCCTTGAGTGCAAGAAAGAAAGAGTCTGATCCAGCAGTACCCATGTAAATGTCCTGCCAATCCAGATGTGCTAGGACACTGGACACATCTGCATGGGACTGGCAGATAGGATATGTGACACATCTGGACCTGAAAGTTGGGCAGGTTTGTGATATTGGGACAGCACCACAAGCAGTGTCACCTATGGCAACTTAATCATGACCAAACTATTAGTGACCTGTCCTCTTCAAAGCAACACAGACTGCTGTCTTTACTAAGAGGAAAAAAAAACCACCTAACCCAATTTTCAACTGTACAAACTTTCTGTGTTGAGGGGACAGCACACATACAATGAAAACACTAATGGAGGTACTTACACTATATGGATAATCATGACATTATGCTCAGTTTTTATAACATAGCTTACACCTCCTTCTCTAGTGTTGTAAAGTAGTTTGGGTAAACATCCACAAGCAAGCAAGCTAACTAGCTTGCTTCACTGATGTCCTATCAAAATATGCAAGACATCACAAATCAGGCTGAAGGCCTGCTTCAGTTCACTTGGATGATTTCTTCTCATAAAGCTTATTCTTTGAAATGCAGTGCCATGCTGCCCACAAAGGAAGATGTTTCTGCAGAATGCCCAAACAGATGATAATTTATCAATTATGTTTTTGTTTTCCACGGCATAGATTGCTTCTGTGATGTACAAAAATTAGTAATGCTCTGTGATGTAGAATATAAAATTAACCAGAAATAATCCAAGAAAATATTTCTAAATAGAAATCTAAGAGGCATGGGGGGGTGGAGGGGAGGAAACCCCTGCAAAGATAGCATCTCTCCATTCAGAATGCTTCACTTATTTTACTGTAACAATGATTAATATTATTAATTCCTCTTTTTTTTTTTTTAACCACAGTAGCATCAACCTGTAATTCACTTCCTATCTAATAATTTTACTGCTGTTCAGCATCCTGTTGTAAACAACATCCATTTAAGCTACCAATCAAAGGCTTACTCAAAGCAAGTATGTGAATCTTTCTTAGTTGTTACTTATGTTCGTATTTTTTCTGATCTCTACTAAATCCTAGCTTTTTTATATAGTGCGGAGGCCAAAACTGTGCCTTTAAGCTTACTTCTTTTTCCAACATAAATAACAGCAAATCCACTGTTTGCTAACATATATGAGGGCAAAGGATATGATCATATCAGTATTCCACATAAATGATTACTGTTACTGTGGCACTTAGCTGCTGTTTGTTTTGTCTAAATATCTTGAATAAGACCAAAAATGCTAACAACTCCCTCCAGGCAACTCTTATGTGCTGCTGAAAGAAAATTCCTTGCAGTCTTGCTGGGTTTTCATTTGTTCCTATTTCCTCTAAGGTGGTCATAACATGCATTTCTTTTAGCATGACCTGAATCTAACATGCAAAAAAGCAGCTCTCACTTGAACAACCATGTAACTCACCCAGAATCATGGATCAGCTTGCATAAAAATATTCTAGTTTTCAATACAGCTAAACTGTAGAGTTAATATGTTTTATCCAGCTATATATTTATGTAATATTTATACAGTAGTTACTGAAATTTAGTTTGTCAGCAGTAAGTAATACAACTTCTACAATGTGTGCCATTTTACAATGCAATGAACAACATACTGGGAAAGCACACAGTTAAATAAGGCTGTCTCAAATGAGTAATTTAACAGTGACAATATTAAGATACACCCTGAAAGAGTAAAGAATTAGAATGAGGGAAAAAAATTACTAAATATTATGGCCGTGGATACTATTACATCTAATTGTTTCACTGTTGGTCAAAGCACATAAAAAAGTAAAATGAAGACTGCATTATGGTAACACCGTAAGAAATAGGATGGATATTTCATTTTTCATCACGATGGTATTGCTATTACTTTCCTTTCTACAATATTTAAGAGGTCTGGTATAATCCACTGGGATATGCAGATCAAACTCAAGTTTTTCTTGATGTACCAACTGACATAATAAAATCCTGCCAATGGCAACTGCAAGACAGAAATAGTCAGAACAAAGAGAATGATAACTTTGAACACTTGCATGCCTGAATATCACTGTCAAGTTGAAAAAAACTGTAATACCAATACCTGTGTTCCTCTCCTATGGTTCTATTTGGGAACAGATATAAGAGTGACAGGTAGAAATGGTATTAATCTAGTCTTTGTCTATAATCAAGAAAGATCTCTGTTTAAGATTTACCTCTTTCTTTCTAGCACGCTCAGCCTTTATTTTCTCATACTCTTCTTTTGCCTTCTGATTGGACGTTTTCTTCTTAAACTTCCCTTCAGACGTAACTGACCTGTCAGAAAAAGTACATGTACTTCAGATGCAGACTATCACCAAGCAGACATAACCATGTATCCCATAGCCACTGCAGAAACAGAGTCTTCCACTCTTTTTTGCATATTTAGAGAAGTATATTAGAAAAACAGATTTCAGAAGGCTCATCCTTCTACACTGAATGGATACCTATTTGCACCACTCTTCCATGATACACAACACCATTACATGTAACGTCACGAGCAGCTAGCATGAAAACAGAGCAAAGTAAACTCCTCCAGTGCCAACTGTACCGAAGGCTGGACTGCACACAACTTTTAGTAACATGTATACCTTATCTACTGAATCTTCACATGGATGATGTTTCATGAAGTTTAAAAAGTGCCTAAAAGAGGGTTTTTCCCCCCCATCATATGAGCTCTTCAGAGCTAGAAAAACTGAACACACTAGCTTAGAGCTGTATTATCTGTTTCTAGTTCTGACATATGGATGCAACTGCAGAGATATGAGGACAGCTAGCCATTAGCAGACTGCCTGCCAGAGAAGTCAGGCTGACATGGTAAGGTGAAAAAGCACAGTAGTAACAATGCCTTTCTAAACGTTTCTTCCTGAAGGAGATGGCATATTATTGTCCTTAATGTTCTGAAATTAGGAACTGAAACTATGTTCCTTCCAAATTTCAGTATCAAAAACTGCCCAGGTATCTTTCACTAAAGAAAACATTACAGGAAAACCAGAGCCATTTGTCTGGCATTTACTGTCACACTACTCTGAGTGGATTTTTCCGGTTATTTAGTCTTATTCTTTTTTCTGATTCACAATAAAGCCATTACATAAACAGTGTGGTAGCAAAGACATTTCACACTTGAAAAACATAAGCTTTGCTAGATGTTTAAGTTGAAAACTAGCCATCATCATCTAGGAGACTTCAGGGAGACAATCAAAAAGGAAAGAGAAGGTATTTGCTTACACTTTCATTTAAAAATACCACTCTTCTGGAGGGGAAAAAAAACCCCCAAATCTTCGCTTTGTTCTCATCTCCATCTTGTGGCAATACTGTCTAATGACACCTCACCACCTCGAGTACAAAACTTAAATTGCAATATATGCTAAAAATAGATTTACCTAATCAAAATCTTATTTTACATTCCCATGGAACACTGAAGTCTACCTAACAGACCCTACGCAGCACACCACCTCACAGATTAGCAGTCACATTTTTTCAGAATTATTAATTCTGATTTACATTCACAATGACCATAGTTTAAGCAAAGTTAAAACCCCCTCTGGTCTAAAGAAAAACATCCATTCTATTTCAGACATCCCCACGAATTAACTGCCTATTCCAGACAAAAATCTACCTTTCTCCTACCGCTGGGCTTCAACCTGACTGCCTTTCTCCCCCTCTATCCAGCTTTTTTCCCAGGAAAATTTAAATTTTGATACATCTTGGAATTCAAAGACTTATGACACTCCTTGTACTGAGGACAAAAGGGCATTATCTCAATCACTGTACTTGGAATACTGTTTACACTGCCATGAGAGTGTTAGACCTGAGTGACTATGCTTTTTGTTTTATTGCCACACCTCACCAAGATTTCAGGGGGAATTACTATCACACAGAGAAAAAAAATGGTTTAAGTTGTCCAACATTTGTTAGACTGCAAGTGAGAAACTCCGTTTGACTTCTCCCAACTATAAGTAAATTTAAAACAAAAAAACCCAAAAAACCCAAACACCACTGGCAAACTACTATGACATCTCTATTATTTAAAATTACTACTTTGATCAAGAACACTTCATTGCCTTAAGGTTTTACTAAAGCCTCCATTTTTTTTTTCTAAAGTTCACAGTTAAAATCGCCCCAAAAAATAGCCATACCACAAAAGGGTAACTGCATACAGTATCGCTCATTTTAGCAGAAAAATAGTGCAATATGAAAACAACAATTTATCAAATTGGGAACAGAAACATAATGCAAAAAATGTTTCTAAAAAGTGACACTAATTTAAAAATACTGAGAATCAATTGAAAGGAAAACTCTGTAGACTCAAAAGCACACAACCTGAAAAGCAGGCTCTTATCTTTATAAATATGGTAAGAAATTGGCCACACACTTAGTGCTCTTGGGCTGAACCTTATCCTTAAAGTACAGTGATAACCGTCAGATTATTTCTGCGGAATCAAGCCGTAAACATCATCAATTTTGCTTTCTGATTCTGATGCAAACACAACAAATTTTCTAACAATTAGGAAAAAAGTTAAGACCTAATGGCATTTTTTTCAGTAAAGCAAATCACCGTACTGAAGTCCATGTAAAGTGTGAGATCTAAAATATTTCTTTAATGATGGAAACAATTACTTGTTTTTAGAGACATATTTTTAAAAACTTACTCTACTGCTTTGTTAAGTTTTTCTTCTGATAAAACTGAAACATCTGGAGCCCTGCGCCGTTTCTTAAGCATTTCTTCCTCAGCTAGATAAAGATGTTTCAAGTGCTCTGGGTAAGTATCAATAAATTGATTATCGTGTTTTGAATGGACCTTTCTTCCCTTTTTCAATAATTTCCTGTATTGTCTTTCAATCTTTTGTTTTCTCCGAAATGCAAATCCTCGACCTGAAAACATAAGAAAAATGGAGTTAAATACATCTGCACTGAGGTAGTATCAAACCATTCAATTGCTGTCAGGACCATTTCAATCCATTTTCTTTCCAAAACAGAAAAAGCCACTACTTGTGCTAATTTTAATAAGGACCAGTCAAAAATTCAAGGAAAAAAACCACTGTTATAAATCTGTTCCCTACTGTAGCATTGCAGCTTGTACAGATTTACCGAAAATTATTGGCTAAACCCTTGAGAGACGATGCCATTGCAAACATATTATTTAATGCACATTCAAACATTATGCACCTTTGCCAATACTTTTCAAATCCAGTGAAAAGATATACCAACTTCTACTTTTGACAGCTTCATAAGCAACATCAAAATAGATTCCTAAAGACAGTCTCAAGAAGACACTAATAATAGCAATACTGGTTGCTCAAGTAGTCTGCAGCTGCAAGGCCACAGGGAAAGAAGAGTCACCAAATCACTGTATTATACTGTATTTATATCTTGTCACACAAATAGAATATTTATTGCTACTACTTTCTTTCTACACCTGTCCAGGAAGAGCTTCTCTACAACTTCAAAACTAGGCTACATCATACAAAGATTTAGCCTTAAAGGAAACATCAGGTAATGGTTTTTTCATTCTCAATCATTATATAACCACTTAGGTTAAACATGGTTTTTTTCCTAATAATTTTTATAGCATTAGTCTTAAAAGATACTGACTTTTATAACGTTCATTAACAAAATACTTTCTAAGGGCAGCAAGTCCAAATTAGTCCCAACTTTTGCTCTGATTCTTTCTCCAAAGTTGAAATTTCAGAAAAGTGATGCAAAAGCCGATTCTCATTTTCCTATCAGTTCTTTTTTACATTTGCATAACTACCTGTCAATAGTCTGAACCTGCTTTTAAATATGCTTCTATTTTAAGTATACAGCTTCACAGAAAACTAAAAGCGTGTCCTAAAACCGAGAACTATCAGTAGGCGGTCTGAGCGTGGCACTGAAGAAGAGCAGGCTCGGCAAATCCGGGCTCCGGGAGCTCCAGCTCACACAGGCCGTCCCCCACCAGCCTTACAGCCACCGGCCCCGAGCCCCCCGAGCCGCAGACCGACCACTCCCGTAACTCTGCGTTTAACCACCCCACGGGCAGCGGACGAGGACGGGTCTCCGGGCTCCGCGACGCGAAGCCCTTCACTGAGGCAGGCAGGCCTGACTCCGCCGCGGCCACCAGGCCCAAGCCAGCTCGGCGGCACGGCGGGAGGCCAAGGGCTGCGACCAGCGGGGCCGGGCCGAGCCTCCCTCAGCACCGTTTCTCCCACCACGAGGCGACCTCGAGCCAGCCAGCAGCCCGCCGCGGCTGCCCCACCACCCGACTCACCCTCCTGGACGCTGCCCAAGACGCCGCGCAGCAAGACGGGCCTCCACGGCCGCTTTCGGCGGGGACCGCGGCTCGCGGCGCCCGCATTTTCCGCCGCCCGTCCCGGCCGGCCGCACCGCGCCGCCGCCATCACCCTCCCGGCGTCACGCTGCGAGACGACGTCACCGCGCTGCGCCGCCTTCGCTCGGCGCTCGATTCATCCGCCTCCCGGCCCGCAGCCCCGCCGGGCCGAGCACAGGCCCACGTCGCGGCCACCCGGCGCCATGTCGCGGCCACCCGGCGCCATGTCGCGGCCGCCCGGCGCCATGTCGCGACCGTCCGGCGCGCTCCCGCCCCAGCTGTCGCCGGCGGCGGCGGCGGAGACGCTGCGGCGCGTAGCGCGGTTCCTGGCGCACGCGCTGCCGCTGTGCAGCGCCCACACGGTGGAGTTCTACACGCGTGGGCTGTGGGAGCGGCTGGTGGCGCCGCACCCCGCCGCCGTGTTGGAGACCCTGCGCGGCGGTGGGCCGCGGGCGCTACGGCGCCCCCTGGAGGAGGCCTCCGGCGCCGCGGCGGCGCTCTGGGGTGAGTCGGGGCGGGGGGCGCCGCCGGGGAAGGGGCGGGGCTCGGGGCGTCCGCAGGCCCTGCGGGGGGGCCCCGCTGGGGGCGGGAGCCGCCGGGGCTAGTGCTGCGGGGCGGCCCGCAGAGGTGTTGCGGCAGCGCGGGCTCCCGTGGCAGCAGGCTGCCTCCTGGTGTGCGTGGGCTGCTGGGGCCACCTGTGGGCCCCTCAGTGGCTCCCCCCTTCCAGCAGGTGTAGCATCGTTTCTTTTCTCCGTCTTAAGACCTCGTTGTCCTTCTGTGTTTGAAATGATTTTCCTTGCTTTAATAAAACAGGAGCATTTCACACCACTTTGCTGAGCTGCTTTTTTTTTTTTCCCGTACGTCTTCGCCTGCTGCCTTCCCGTGACTGTTCCCACATTGCTGCTGTATTAGTCTGCCCTCACCTGAAGCCATTTCTGCTTTTTCTTGCCTGTGTCTGCACCAGCAGCACTCATCTTTTCCAGGTTAATAGGATGTATTTGGAACCGTCACGGTTCAGATGAAGTATAGCCGTGGTGGGAGGAATTGTGCTTTAGGAGGCTCTCGGTAGTGATATGATGATGGTCTCATAAATTTCATCCTGTTTGTTTAGAAATGAAACTCCTGACTGTCCGACTCCTTTGCTCTGACTAATTTATGAAGAACAGAAGTAAAATGAACCAAAAAAGACCCCTCCACCTAAGTGGAAAGATGTAACAGTTAATAGTCCTCTGAATGTTGAAACTCTGGAAATGTGGAGGACAGCTGGAAAAGGCTTAAACACCACTTTCCTATATGTCTGTAATAATGAGTGTCTGGCAAAGGAAGACAGAAAGCAGTTTTATTTCTGACAAGACCTATTTAAGAAGCACTTCATATTTTCAGTAAATTTCAAGTAATTCAAGAGGAAGCCAGCTATGAAACGGTATTACTGAATTTACTGCAGTCCAAGTAGAAGGGAAACATACCAGTAACACGCCTTCAGGCAGAGCACGGAAATGAAGATAAAGAATCTGAAAGGTATGGTATTTGGGGGGACTGAGCCCAAGCAAAGAGATCAGTTTCAAAACTAAGGTGAAATTTCTGACAAAGCATTTAGCCGAGAAAAACCTGCATCATGCCAAAGCTTATGAAGCATAGATAGCTCTCCGAAATGCTATGTTAAATGACACGTGAGACAGGAAAGCATGTTGAGTATAATAGAAGGGTCCACAGAAAGTAGCATGTGGAGCTGTGTACTTTTTGGCATAGAAGACAAGCTAAGATAATGATTTGGATTTGGAGAGAGACTGAAGAACTGGGAATTGCTACATCACTTGTAACATTTCTCTCTTGGATCTAAAGACCTTCAAAACATTAACTCATTTTTAAAGGGTTGAGGTATCTGGGAAAAAACCTCACAGACTTTATTTGTTCATGAAAAAGACACCGGGTTATGAATTAACTTTGAGAGCCAGATGGAAACAAGACAGTGGTCCAGTCAGCAACGAGAAGTGTTGGGAAGCACAGAGGAAAAACTTATCATAATTTGGACAGGTAATGCCAGAGTCACAACTGATTCAGAGCAATGGGACATAAAATTAAATGTAAATAGAGGCTGGAACAAAACTAATTGTTAGATAAGTCATCAAAAAGAAAACACTAAAGGAGAATTGCCCTGATCTTACGTGTTTCTATGGGAAAGCCCATGAAATGATTCAGACTCTGAAGTGGTGGCCTGTAGAGTAGAATCAGGAAAGCAGAGTATTGTTTAGTAGATTTTAAAATGGGAAAATCATTTAATGATCTATATTTGAAATGCATGTTACAGAATCTGATCTAGAAGTTACTGGAACTAAAGACAATTTATGGCTAAAATGAAGCATGTGTTTTAGAAGGGTATGAAGCCTTCACGCTGTGGCTAAAATATAGTATTTCTTCTTTGATTTCTGCAGGGATTATTTCTGCTCATTAAAAAAAAAAAAAGAGAGACTTGCTCTTTTTTCCTAGCCTCAAAATTTTGGTATGCTATTTAACATTTGGAAGGTTTTGAGACACTCTAAAAATGTCCTCGGTATCATGACAAAATTGGAGGCACTGTAATGGAATGGGCATGTGCTTGCTGATTTAGTGGTTCATGCCCGAGTCATTTGACTGCATGGTGTTTGTCCATCCAGTCATATGATGAAAATACACTGCAGTAGAATTCGAGTCTCTCAGTGAAGATACCTGCAAACATCTACCTGTATTTGCAAATGAATGCACCATTAACCTGTATTAAAATGAGGATTGAGAAGCTTAATATTGTAGTTTATTTAAGTGCATTAGTACAACTTAATAATGTTAGAAATCAGAAAGCAACCATTAGAGATCTTGAAACTTAAACAGAAATGACTCATCCTTATATTCCTCTAAAATATCAACTGTGGGTGTGGTGGTTCTTCAAAATTATCAGATATTTAAATGTTAGTTATTTATATTTACCTTGAAATGCGTACTAAAAGCCTTTTATAACATGCTATCATTCACAGAACTACCTTTTTTTTGGAGTGTGGCTATGAAAATAGTTCTATTTTGCATGCTCAAATGATATTGTGGCTATGTGCCCCAAGTACCTTACTCAAAATATGTGTAAAATGACCTTTTGATTTCACATGATAAAACCTTTGCTTCCGAAGAGTTTGAGAAGTTTTACATTATACATTCACAATCCCCAAACTGTTACGAAAAGTTTTCTAGAATCTGTTCCCATAGAGATCCTAAATTATTGGGAAACATAAACTACATTTGACAGAATTGATCTGAAAATGTGAAGTTGTCAGTTCATACTCACATAGCTCTGCACCCTAAAAAGTGACATTATTGCAGATTGGCACAAAACTTTTTCTGCACAATATTTTATGTTACTATAGGGATTTTGACAAATACATATGCTGAATTGTAGTTTTAGAAGCTAGCAAGCAAGAAATTACAATTCTGTTGTATTACATGCAAGAAGATAATCATGTTACTACAGAACATTATATTACATGTTCTATAAATCAGTTTCAAAGAATATTTTTGGATACTCATCAGATGATATTTCATTATAATGACCATATAAAGGGTGGAGCCCTTGTTTTCAGTTGTACCCTGCAGAAAAGCTTCAGATCCATTTTTAGATATAGAAAACTTTTATATTTTTATACATCAAAAAGCTGACATTTGCTATATTGCATCTTGTTTAATACGTCATTGCTGTAAATTGGACACAGGCACAGAAAAATCTGTGTTTAAGTATTTTCATATTTTACTGTAAATTACTGTTTGTAATATAATTCCAATTTTTTGGCGCATGTTTCTTTCCTCTGAAGATTTATTTGCAAGTGTATGGACTGATTGGTTAAGAGACCTCCTAGATTTCATCTTGTGAGCATCCAAAGTAGAAACATTTTGAGAAAACTAACATTTTCAATATTTATAACTAATACATAGACAACTGCCATTCCATAGTTTGAAGTCATGCGTTCGATACCTTAATATTGTTGGGTTTTTAGTTTGAGTTGGCAACCCGGGACAATTTAAATTTGGTAGGAATGTTATTACAGACGATATACTAGTGATCTTGTATGAGATCCTACTACTTCTGTTTGTGTTCTTCATCAGATAGCTGAATTCAGGGTTGTTACAGAATATGGGTATTACTGCATTTAATTTCAGTTAAGTGAGGTTTGTAAGGAGTGTTAGTATCTTTTACTGTGTCAGATGCTGAAAAAGTGAAAGGCATGCTTTGGGTTTATAAATTTTTATGAGTTCTGACAAAGAAGCAGAAAACTGTGGATTTCAATAATCAGTCTGTAACCTAGGAAAGTTATAAAGTTTCAGTATCAGTTGTATTTGTGTGATGTAGTGGGATCAGCAGGAGGTAGGGTGAAAGGAGGATTGGATTGCTAAATATTGTAAACTCAATAGATGTATTCTTTTATACCATAAAACCAATTTACTGAGTACACAGTTTTAATACCCAGTAGAGTTCTGAATATTAGTGTTCATGCTTGTATCCTGAAGAAATGAAATTGGCTCCCTCTAAACTCAAAACTGAGAGGCTGGTTTTGGTTCTGTGAAATAATTTATCTCACCGATGCTGATTTTTCTTAACTGATGTGTGAGTTCATTCTGATGTGTTGTGACAGTTGTTTTCACTTACATAATTTCCATGAGAGAAATTTGAGGAATTGGAAAAAACAGTTTGAGGTTTGGGATGAGTGTGATAGGGTCCATGGATTTTCATACTCCTGTTAGTATGGGGAGGGTCTGGTTGTGTGGGCTGCAGAGATGTGTTTTACTTCTTAGCATGGCGGGACTTGGTTTCGCTTGGTATTTGTTAATCTGCAGAATATTTGCTGATGCTGTTGATCTTGGTGAGCTGTTTGAAAGTTAGATGGGAAAATTTCTTCAAGGGTATAGGTTTAATGATTTTCCATATCACTGTCAGGGTAGTCTGGTGTAAGGTGGGTATGTGTATGGTTGATGATAGTTTTCTTTTTGTACTGTAGCAAGTTTGTATAGGTAATTCACATGATGTTTATTTCCACAGTGATTGCTGGGTGAAAGTTGCCAATGAGGTATATAATATGTATTCCTTACAGAGGAGATGAGAGATATTGGTTTTGGTGCGTTTTGGATGATGGCTGGTGCTGCAGAAGTGAGGTGTCTAAGGTCAATGGCATTCTCACATTTGGTCATTCAGTAGATGTTAAGGGTATCCAAGAGGTTGATGTTGATTCAGTTTGAGGAAAGGTGACTATAGACCTTGCAGTAGATATTGATGAGAGAGCCCTAGCTTTCATTCCAGATACAGCTGCAGTACAGTATTGATGTAATTACCTAATGAACAAAATATTTAACTTGTGGTAGCTTGTGCAAGCATGTCATCCTTGTGTGCGTATTTATGCCCATTTTTGAATTAGCCATTGTCTGATCAGACTGACTTTTCTGGATGAAGAGATATATATGCTGGCCTCAACCTTGTAGAAACTTCTGTTGGGCCAGGATGCCATTCTCGGTTGAGGTGGTAGGCAAGTCTGATACTTTGAAACAAACCTTTTCCAGTATCTATTTCTGTACATGCCTTGGAGGGCTGGTGTTAACATGGGCATAGTGAGGT
Source organism: Strix aluco (assembly GCF_031877795.1). Classification (NCBI taxonomy): domain Eukaryota; kingdom Metazoa; phylum Chordata; class Aves; order Strigiformes; family Strigidae; genus Strix; species Strix aluco. The sequence goes on along the minus strand of NC_133935.1, from coordinate 42,969,953 downwards.
TATTTCCAATAAAGGAAACTAATGTACTTAAAGATGCTGCCTATTGTAGTGAAACAAATGTATCTCAAGTATTGAAATAAATCATGTTTGTAAACAACATATAGGTACCTAATTTGTCAGTAACATTTGCATTAATGTCTTCCTTTTGAACTAAAGCAAGTACATAAATATAATATCTATGACACCTATAGGATATTTCAGGTTGGTTTATATTTTTTGTGTTTATTTCTACTAATACCACTAGAAAGTTTACATTAAGAACAATGTTAAGTGCTTAATATTACTGAAAGAATGCATATATTTGTACACTGGAGTCAACAAAGGCATCTTCTAATAGACTTGTTACATGAAAGTGACATGTTTTTGTGAACTTTATTGCTATTCTGTTATATGGAGGAAGAATGGCAGTATTTCTTGCACTCCCAAGTATCTGATGCTACTGTAATGATAGCACTTTTTTTTTCACTAGTGATACAGTTCATGTATTTGAAATACAAAGTCAATTAAAAACACCCAATATCTAGCCAGACATTTTAAAAAAATACTGCTTGTAAACCAAAACACAGTTAATAGATCTGTAATGTATGTATGAAAATTTAAAAAATCAGATTTTATTCTGATGTTTCTCATGCATCTCGCATATGTTTAAGAAATATTTTGTAACAGGATGACATTCCAGTGTATTTTCAAGTCTCCTTTATTTCATATAATGCATTTCATCCTGAGTCAAACAAAATATGCGTTGGAATCTAACTTTGGCTCACACTTGATTGGTAATAAAAATTAATTTAATTCTCCCAGCAGATTCACCAGTTACAAAGCAGCTTGAAAGTATGTGAATATAGTGATTGTAAATCAAAACATTTCATATACTAAACAGCTGCTTTTCTTAAAAAATCTAGTAGTGTATATAGGGGGTGACTAGGAAATGTATAATGAGTTTGTCAACAAGAGAGAAGTGATAATGTTGACTGAATTCTCTTGTCAGTTATACTAAAGTAGCTCTACTAAAACAATAGATTTTTCTGCATTTACAGTAGCTCAGCTAAGAGCAAAATTTGACCTCGGTTCTGAAGGGGGAATACAGCGGAAGAAAAATAACGAGTTTTCCCACTTATGAAAGCAAAATAAATGGTTACTTCTCTGTTACTACGTATTTATTGCTTGTAGTTCTCTGTCAGCTCTATTACGGAGATGTTAAGCACTGTTTACAGAAATCTTTTCTTTTTCTTTTCTCTACAGATGATGACACGTTTTCCAGTGTGTTTTGTGAAAACTCTAAGAAGCTTATCAATGTACATTTGTTTGCCCTAGCTGCTAAGTATTATTCTTTCTCTAATGTTGGAGTATGTACCCCATTAGAAGACCTACTTGAAGCACTGAGAGGAGACAATCAAGGAACAACAGGTATAATTATATTTACATTTAAATTTTTGCTTATTCATTATAGGACCTGCAGAGTTTTGGTTTTGGAGGGTGGTTTGTTGTCTTTTTTCCCTACATGCTTCTCACTTCGATTTTCATTTGTTCCTAGATTCTTTGTTGCTTTTGTTTGGAAAATGGATTCTCTTGCTAAATTTTGAACAGAGAGGTCACAGCATTCAGTACCTATAGACCCTTCCTAAGATTCAGTTTTAAGGGAAATGAGATAGACAAGCAGGCACATAATTTTCTGAGATATCTTGTTAATTCCCTTTGTTTTTCTTGTCCCTGAACAGCAGGAATCATGGTTGCTATTCTTGCTTTTTTTAAAAAGTCTCACCCTAAAAACTGTCAAGTGGGTTTACTTGTCACATCTTTGGTTTAACATTAAACATGTTGGCGTTTAGCTGAATATGGCCCAATAAGTGTTTGATGTCTCAAAAAAAAAAAAAAAAGATTTTATTCATTCTGTATGTTTTGGACCAATACCAATTATATGGCATAAAACTAGAGTAATTTAATTTTCTGTAGTTAAAGAAATTGAATTAAAACACTCTCAAGTTGGCATGAAGTTGGACACTGGAAGTCTTACCCTGATTATATTTTTTGTATCAGATGATAAACTGGCATTTGTACTTACTTGGATTGCTGTCATTTTCACTGAAAATGTGCTCTTCATGGAGTCCTCAGTCTTTATAGATTTGTCACTGTCTTTCAGATTTCTCATTAGTTTTTCAGAGACAGACAGAGCAGCTCTCTGCCTTTGTCTTTTAGTGCGACTTATCTCTATAATACGTTAAAACTCTGACATTTCTTATCCTAAGTGATAACACCGTTATATATATGTTGGGAATCTCCCATTTTCTACAGCAATCTTCTCTTTCCAACTTTGCCGTTTTCCATGGTTGGCTCCCCAGTTTTTAATTTCTTCAGAAATACTAAAATTCCATAGCTAAGATAGTCTTAATGGTTTGTTGTGCATTGGTCTTGCTTTCTGGCTTCTTTCCTTCGGCTCTTCATTTATCTGAAGCCCTTTTTTCATGTTGGACAACTGTATGTTGCTTTTCTTCTGCTTGCTTTTTAGCTCTTTTCGCTTTCATTATGCTCTCATTCCCTGTGTTCTGCATAATTTTCTGTAGTTCTCCGGTTCTACCTTGTTATAATCCTGTTTGAGTCCATACCTGGATTAGCTTTCTTAGGCAAAACTACAAGGATTCTTTCATCTTCTTGTCATGCAGAATTGAGCATCAGGAATAAGGCAATTGCTGACTATTTTGTTCTGTGTCTTGCAGGAGAGCTGCTCAGTAGGGTAACTGGGGCCTGGGTTTGTAATTCTAAATCGTACTTCATAGAAAAAATAAAACGTGTTCCAAATGTATACAATGGTATTATAATTCAAAACCTTTGTGTTGAATTGGCAGTAAGTATCAGTTAAATTAACTTAATTGAAGTTCCTGGCAATCACTTGGCAGAAGCAAAATACCAAGTTATGGATTCATAATGTGCAAGTTGCCAAATAGAAGTTGTGATCTTTTAACTTTAAGCAATTCTAGATATTTTGGACTTAATTCTGTATTTCAGAAAATATATTAATTTCCTGACATACTAAAGCTTGCAAGTCAGGAGAAGTGTAAGTCTGAGAAAACTGGCAACTTTACAATGGCCTTGCTCATATTCTGAAAAGTATGCATCCGGATAATTCCATTTACATTTCAGATGTTTTTAATACATTTTCTTGTTCTAAGACAAACATGCTTATGAGCCTATTCCCACAGTTTGCATACTTGCACAGTTCTCTAATTTCTTCACCATCTTAATGTAGACATATTGCTATCCTTCCTTGGAATAATTGGCAAGCACAAACATTTTAAGTGTATTGTGGACACAGCTACGCAGAATGGAGTTCTGAGTCTAAAGGGCGTTCTCCATTGCTTCCTAACAAAGGTCACTGTGGTCCTTACTGCACCATCAGGTTGCTTGCACTGAGCACACTGGGTCCAGAAGAGCCTGGCCCAAGGGGAGGAAGCCAGCAGGGAGAACTTCTCTTGTTACAGGTTCATATCTGATGTAAGAAGTGAGGGTTGCTAGAGTATTGGATTAGGAGTACTCTCTACCTTTACCAATGTGTTTATGGCCAAGGTAGTAGTCATGCAGTGACTGTTAATGAATCCATCTTTAAATTCCATGTACTGGAGTATCACTCTGCCTCAGTGTCTTTTTAGTATATGGTTATCCCAGTCCCTCACTCTGGCTTACGGAATTAAATCATAGTAATCTAACTTCTGTATAGGTGATGTTGTTTGGTGTGGACTGTGAATTTCTTTTTTTTATTTGGTGTGTCTGAATTTCCACAGATGGCTGGGGTATAAAATCCCTGCACACTGCTGTAGGAGATTTTAGGAAGATCTGCATTAGTACTGTGTAAAAGACAGTCTCTCCTCAATTTGTTCAGCTTCACAACTAAAGATGTAGCTGTAAATGGCATTACAGAGTTGAAAGTTTTTCAAATGGGAAACAGCTACCTGTGGTAGGGGTTCACAGTGGAAATAAGTAACATTTCAGTACCAGCTAAAACTAGTAACATTAAGCTTTCTGTTACTCTATTATATCCAGGGTACTTCTGTGAAGTATTCGAACCACAATTTTTCTTTTCATCACAAAAGGAGATGGATCTCTAAATTTCTTACGGTTTTTGAAATTAGTATTTGTTCTGCTTGCATCAGTTGTACACATGATAAGGAGATCTACATGTATAATGATTTGTTTCAAGAGAGTAATTTTGTGATAGCAGAATGAATTTACAGTTTGTTTAAAATTAGTATAGGTATTTTTTCAAATTTGTAGTTGTCTTGGCAATATAAAACAGTCCCCAGTACAGTTTGTCTATTAGATTGTAGTATGTCTGCTTGTTTTTCAAAATAATGTAAAAAAATCTATCAGAATTTTGCAGAAAATGCAGCAGCAGTAAAATGTATAAAAATCCTTAGTTTTCTGTAAACTGTATCATTTTCCCTGAGCTGGAATGTAAGCAGAGTGTTCATTCTGCAACAAGTAGGAAAAGAAGTCTAAAAATGGTTAAGAAACTTTAAGAGCTAAGGTGATAAATACTTTATATATGTAGGTATAAGCAAACTATGATTTTTCTACATGTAACCTCAGCTTTTGTAAGTTGTGTCTTGTTTCTGGATTTCTTCCATGTTTGAAATACTTAATTTGGCTTAAGTGCTCTCTGAGCGTTACCCAATTCAGTCTTTTGAGTTCATACTATAGCAAAGAGTAAAAGGTGCAGTATGTGGTGATAGTTCAAAGTGACAGGGCTGCATTAGAGAACAGTCAAACAACTTTTATTTCTGTCAAGAAGTTAAATGTCTGTTTCTTCCTGTTCCCATTCTGCTTCTTCTTCTGATAAGCCTATCCAGACACAAAAATGTTCAGATTTAAACAAAAAAGGAAACCTTTTTTTAAAAAAAAAATATTTTTTTTGTTTTCAATTTTTTTCTGTCTATTTTTCTTTCATTTGAAATGCTTACAAATGAAGAGTTTTGTTAGGACACCGTGTAGATCTTCACAATTTTAAAATTAAGGAGAATCTGTAGTGAAATAACAGACACTTGTATTTGTTTTGTTTAAAAGTATTTTAGTCTAATTTTTCTTTTGTCAGTTCATAGAGTCTATATTAGATTTCAAGTATTGTCATAACAATTTATTATAAAAAAACAGATGTTTAAGAAATAGAGAGATTCTGTGGGTTTTGGGAAAAATAGAGAAAACACTAGGTTTTGCATGAGCTCAGTTCAATTCCCCACTCGCTTTTAAAGAAGTAACACTCTTGGCTTCATTCCCAGCATGATCTGATCAAGGAATGAGCATAGTTTTTGCCTAATGGTCAGTTTCTGGACAGATGAAGACATACTGTGCAAAAAGCAGAGAATGGGAAAGTATATTAATCTGCCTAGACTTGCAGAGAAAGTCTTGTTTTCTAGGAGCATGCTTGTCAATAACAGTACAGTTTCTTCTAACCTCAAGCAGACTTACCAAAACTTTCCATCAATTTAAGTAGAGACAAGTGTCCTGTAGTGTTGATGGTGTAGGAGAAATGTGTGGGTTTCTCCCAAGGGAGCAACTTCTGAACTACTCCTTTGGTCTGATGATGTAGAGATGAGGAAGTGAGTGCCTGGTATTCTCCACAAGCAGTAAACCTGTGGTAGAAATTGACTGCATCTCATTAACACATTCTCCAGCAACACTGAAATGAGTGATTTTGTACCATAAAGATGTAGCAGTTCTATAACCCATCCATAGGGTAAAGAAAATAAAAGTGCATTTTCCTTTGAATTTCCCCAGCATCGCTCATAACTTTCATTTGAGATATCTCCCACTTGATGTTGTGAGCAAATCTGTAGGATTAACAAACTGTACTGTGTGATTATTAATTGTCCCTACCCTTATATTTCATATATGTAAAGGTAAATGTGATAAACAGTGTAAGAATAAGTATTTTTTAATGGGCAGAAAGAAATAGTACAATTTTGTAGTGGTAGATATTGCCCAATATCTGGTCAGGTATTAGATATGCTACATTTTAAAAATACACTAAGAGTACTAAGTTTTACAGTTGAATTTTACTGATCCATCTGTAATTCAGAAGTTAGTCTTGTAATAATTTAGTGAGTTTTTAATTAAAAATTACTATCCTTAAAATATTAAAATATAAAAATATAAGCATATTTTTAGGCCGGTATTTTTTCTGTTTGATCTCAAATCTTTATTTTTATGGGTTGTGTTAATGAGTATTTATTTTCTTAAACTGATACAGGTATCAAAACTGATGAGTTTATGAGTAATAAGAAATCACATGAAGTGCAGATGATGTCAGAGCTGGTAGACAACATAGCGAATTACTGTGGTATAAAGCAGGTAAGAAAGCATTTCTTACTGTGCTACTGTGTACCTTCCAAATTACTCTCCTTATTGTATTTGAATACATCATTATGATATTCTGTCGCTGCTGTTCTTATTTTTCCTGTAAATATTTGTAGCTATAGCACAGCCTTTAGGGCCAAGCTGAAGGACAATTTTGTTTACAGATGTATTGTTCCAAAGGAGCTGCCTTTCAGTGAGTCATAATCATTTTATGACTCATGAAAAAATTTAAGAAATTACAGTCATCCTCCATATGTTGAGCAGCTAAAAATTACATTGCTTTTTGCTATACACAGGTACTTCCTTGTTTATCAGTATTATATCGCTGGCAATTTACCATAAGCTTCAGTAGGAGAGCAAAACTTGATTCTTCTCCTTCTGTCAGGCACACGAGAGTGCCACATAGAGACCAAAGCAGAAAATCTGAGAAATTTTGAAAGCTCATCTTATTCTGGCACAAGAGATTTAAATTGTTTCCTGTTGTTTAATGCTGTTCACCTTTATTTAATATGGATTGAGATCTATCAGTTATGACCTTTCTAGTTTGAAGAGAGACCAGATTAAGCAGAGACTTACGTAGCAGAGTGTGCATGAAGTACGTTTGGTAGAACACGTATAGGATCTGGACACCCGTTGCCATTATCACCCAGCAGTTACTTTTGAATTGGATGTTTCATACATCAGATGGCAAGTTCATCCTTGGAAGGTGAAGAATTGCAGGATTCCTTTCTCAAATTTGATTGTAACTTACCCTTGGTTTTTTTACATGTAATTATGATTACACAGTGCACTAGATCACTGTTGCATTAAAACCTTGTAGATGTTTGCTTATGGATCTGTTGACAAAACAAAAGCATCGCAACAATACTTGACTTTTTTGAGTACTGTATTTCACATTCTATTAGACAAAAGTACACTAACACCATTTTCTTGGTTTACATACAAGTAATTTTTCTGTAAGCTTTTTCAGTGTTAAACTTTCTGTTATATTCCATGTCTTAGACCTTTGTTGCGGTGAGACTTTATTTTTAAGTATCTGGATGAACTCATCTGGTTTAATTATTTTAATCTCTATAATGCTAGTAACTGGCTAATGTAGCTTCATCCTCACTTTAAACTGTAGATGACTAGTAGCTCTGGACACTGCATTTGATTCCTTTCTACGTCTGAGCTGCACTTGCTTTCTGTGCAAGGGGCTGTAAGTGTAAATGGAGACTAATTTCCACCAGCCTAATAAGAATTCCCACGAAGATTTGTGGAGAACAAACTATATTTGTTTAAAAACAAAGATTAATAAGATATTTGCCCAGATTTTATGCTGAACATATTCTCACTGAGCCTGTTTTTTTCCTAGGTAAGTATGTCTGAGCATAGTTTAATGTATCAGATGTGGGTAAGGGGAAAGAGACAGCTGCAGTTGGGCAGGCTAAGTCTGTATTACTATGGTCTCTGGTATATCTTGTCCCCCATATTGTGCCTGGCCTTTGTAATGGGAGAGTGCTAGCTGGCCTGCTTCATACCTGCATCAGGGGCGTTGCTAAAAATTAATGGTGTGGCCAGTCCTGTGCCAGGGGTAGAGTACATTGCCATGTTCTGTTCAGTTTAGTGGTAGAGACATAACTGCAATGTCCCGAGCTGCTGCTGCTGCCGCCATAGGCAAAAAGGCAAGCCCCAAAACTTGGATTCAGCTCTGAGTTGCTGAAAGTGAACTTTGATTTGGAAGTTATTTGGCTCAGACTGAGTTTAATTTAGATAATATAAATGATGCAGTACTCTTGATGAGTTTGGGTCAGGCCTGTGGCATCCTTGGAAACAGAGATCAAAACTCTGAATCCCGACCATCTGTTTTGTGAAGAACAACTGATGAAGGCAAAGTTTTAGGCAGTCTTCTCCTTACAACTGGGATTACCGAGTAAAAAGAGAGCTGCAGTTAAGGCCAGCTATTACTGGATGAGATGCAATCAATTTGTGAGCATCTGCAATCGCTTACAGCAATGGAAGGCGATCTCTCCAGCAACAATTTCAAAAGCCAGCCATGGTTACAAGTGCGGGTGCCCTCAACAGCTGTAAAGTGGATGTGCTCTGTAAAGAATAGAAATACAGTAGCAGCAGATTTGTGAAAAGTAATTTCTTCTATCATTAGCATGGTTTTTGCCTTGCTTACTTTTTGCTTCAGGCAAGTATTAGTTGTTCAAGTGTTGAAGACTTTCATGTACTGAAAAAGCTGTAGGAGAGTGTAGTTAGCTTATAATGCAATACTAAATGTTCTCTGCATTTGCTGGAAGGTGGTGTTTCATATAGCATTTTCATTTAGATTTTAAATAGTTCCTGTGAGATTCAGGAATGAAAGGAAAGGAAAACCCATATTCAGAGAGTAAAAAAGTAGAGCCACCTTAATGATCTAACCTAAGTCCCGATGTAGCGGGTTACTAATAAAATCTCAAACCAATCATTATTAAGTATGAGTCAATATGCTGCAATTTCATGCAGTGATTATGCACTTTTATCAGATGGCTTGGAGTATGTGTAGACAAAGGATTATTTTCTGTTTATTTTTTGAAAAAATGGTATCATTTAATGAAAAATATTATTGCAGTATATCACTGAATATGAAATGCCAAGTGCTCTGTATTAACTTTTTTCCATTTTAGTCATACACTGTAACAAAATTTATTTGTGCAAAGTTACAAATCCCTAATATATGAAAAGAGCTTTCCAGTTACACTTAAAAAAAAAAAGAAAAACCTCCTTCTCAGTTATTAAAAAAGCGACTCCTTTTGTTTTGGTTACCTTCAACTTAAAAAAATACAGGAATTGTAAAGTTTTAGGGCAGTTTTTTTCTTATTGATCTTTTCTATCCTTCTCACAAAACAAAATATATGCAGCATTTAATTAAAAAATCTAGAGCTCTGAAAACACAACACATGTTTTACAACAGCAAGTGTCCTCAGGGTGTTTCTTTCAGATATTACAGATCACTGACAGCTTGAAAAATGCCCTCCATTTCACCTCCATACCCATGATGTATAATGGGTGGTAGAGGATATTACTCTCTTGTGGTATTTCATAATGTAGTATAATAAATAGTAAAATGAGAATAAAAGTAAAATGTATATTACTACTGTAATCACTTCTAGGTGAATGATTTGAATTAAAACATTAAAGCAAACCACCTAACGTGTTTTTTTCAGTTGTTTACTGCCCCTTTTAAGCATTGTTCCTATAGTAGACGTGGAACTTTATTTTGTTTGTTATAACTTGTTTAAAAACAAAGATTAATAAGATATTTGCCCAGATTTTATGCTGAACATATTCTCACTGAGCCTGTTTTTTTCCTAGGTAAGTATGTCTGAGCATAGTTTAATGTATCAGTTGTTCTTGATTAAACTCTGAAAAGAAACCTGTTATGATTCCTCTTTGCTTAAATGCATATTTGTTTTCTTTAATGTATTTGTGAAAGTTTTTCTTGGAAATTGCAGCATGAGCAGCAAGAGTTGCAATGTGTAACTAAGTGTGATATAATTCTGCATTCAGCATCCATTAAATTTGTGATCTGGTGCTGGGTAATGTTGGAATGCTTCTGGAAACGAAGTTCTTGATTGCACTATGCCAGAAACTGTGTTTAAACATAGTACCCAACTCACTATGGACAAGACCTTTGGAGTTCATTATATCATGGAAATTTCATTTTAAAAGTTCATGCTTGGCAGATATGCTGTGGATTCCTGATTACCTATGTAATCAAGGAAAGGTAAAGCAGGGGTTAATTTAATGCCATCTATTTGTTTAGCACAAGATCATTGCCTGATTATTTTTAGCAAAATTCTCCTCTTCGTTTTAAAGCTATTCTTCCAGTGCTAATTTAACAATATACTGCTCTGTTTTCTTTTTACTTGGAAACAGCTGGACTTACCCAAACAGCAGTTTGTCCTTACAGCCACTAGAGGTCACACATAGGAGTTAGGAATAGTTCACTAGCTGACTCATGTCCAAATGCTGCCTTTCACAGAAATAATTAAAAACCTTGTAGAAGTGGAGGTGTGCATATTATGCATAATAGTAATATCTGCTACATAACATAGTGGGTAAAATTGTTCCTTGAACATTTTTCTTTCCTTCACTTTTAAATAATTTAGGAGAATATTGGTGATAAATGTGACAAATAAATGACATTTTCAAAAAGTATGCTTAGATTATATCTATGCTATTTCACTAAATCCACTCCTGTACTGATTTCATTCAAGAAATTTGAGGGTTGTAGCATACCTAGATGGCAAATGTGTAGCAAGATCACATGACGAGTGCTGACGAGAAAGCCACATGCAGCCCGAGTAAACAATTTTTACCTAATAGTGTATACTCTCCACTGTTTTATGTAGTCTTTAGTGACATTGGTTCAAATTTTTCTTTCTAGTTCCATGGCTATACAAATCTTTAACTTTCTTAGAATAAGAGGAAGAGTATTGCTGTACTAAGTATTCTTACCTGATGAAAAACTTTGCAGTTGAGTTTAAGATGGATCCATGTAGTATATGCTACTATTTTGACTTACAAATAACAGTGTAAGCTTTCTTACAAATGTGTGACAGACCAAGAACAAGACATAGGTGTTCTTGAATCAAACACTTTCAGGAACATCTACAAGGAAGTCATTATATCTCATCAGTATAATTTTTGGTAGATACCTGAACAGAAGCAAACGTTATCATTTTCTTTCCTTACAGAAATGTCACTCTGCCTATTCTTGTAAAATATTTTATATATTTATTACAAATTAAAACACACGATATAAAGCTGTGATTATGTAGTTAAAGGTCTCAGGTTAACCTTGATTCTGCTACTATTCTGTACAGTGTTTTCCCTCCTGTGTTATATCAGTCAGTGGACTAGTACATGCTGTCAACTATGAGACAAACTAAACTGTCAGATAGTTATCCCTTCTGTTCTATCCTTCCTCCAGAACAGGCAGTGGAAAGCACATGTGATATATGAGCCCCTTTGTTTTACTACAAAAGCATTCCCATGTTAATCAAAGCTGTATGGATCATTTTCACAGAACAGGAAAGTGGTATAAATGAGCATTCTGACATAAAAGAGGGTATCAATATCACGTGTCTTTAGGTCACATCTGAAGTGATTAAGTTGGGCACCGAATCTGAAGATACTCATTTCTGTACACCTAGTGTCTGTACACCTAGACGCCTCAGTATGGGAGTTGGATGCCTAAAGCTACATACTGTGAACGCTTTCTTTGCTCTATATCCTGACCCAGTTTAGCAAGGGAGGGTGGTGGTGTTAGTGGTTTATGGTTATTTTCTTTAACAGAAGGAAGTTCTGTGTCAAAAAATACGCTGAAAGTCTTTCCCAGAAGAGTCAGGACATGTACATTGCATAAGCATTGCGGTGTTTGTTTTCTAGACCAAATCAGTTAAGACTTAATTCTGTGTTGTAGAGTCAGAAAGTGGACCAACAATGCAGAAGAATTAAGTGTATTAGGAGGCGTGATAATGATAAGGTAGCTATTCAAACCATGCTTAAATATTTAGGGAATTATTTTGCACTTGATTGAAGTGTGTCTTGTTGCTCATTAATATAGCAAATTTTATTTTCTTTTTTTCCCCTTTGTCTAGGTGATTGACATAGGTTCTGGAAAAGGCTACCTGAGTTCATTTTTGTCCATGCAATATAACTTAAAAGTTTATGGAATTGACTCCTCAAACACCAACACTAGTGGTGCTCATGAAAGGAACAGAAAATTGAAGAAACACTGGAGAGCGTATCAGAGTCGAGGAAGAGCAAACCTCAAAAGACAGAGGTTGGAAAAGGCAAATGACGGGCCAGTGGAAAGTGAAATTAAATGTAAAGCAATCAGTGAAAAGCTCTTAAATAATGACAGCAGTCTTCAAAGTCAGGACCAAGTGACTATTCAAGATTTAGTTCCTTCTTGTGGTTTCACAGAAATAGCTACATCTGAAACCAACAATCAAGCTGAAGTTGATTTGGTGGCTCAGACACAATCTGATGAGAGCAAACTTTCGGAAGAGGTTCTTGCTATTCTAAATGTTCTGCCTGCTGATGCTGTAGACGTTTTTTCTTCATCTCAGTGTAACTGTGGGGAACTCTGTGAAGAGGAAAAGGTGCAAAGAAAAATGGCATCTCTCAAGGCGAAAGCAAGCAAGTCAAGTGAATCAAACCTGTATTTTCCATTGACCTCTTGCATCACTGCAGAAACAGAACTCAGTGACATCATAACAGATTTGGAGGTTGTTTTACTAATATTTGAAGTAGATTGTCCATTGTCTTTATATTGCCATTTTCATATGTACATAGTATTTGCTGAGTGTACATAGAGTGCTGTCAGGGGTGTGAATGAATATTCTGGCCCAGTAACGTTTTTCAGACAGCAGAACTATGTCTAGCAGATACAGAGTGTTTTTCTATTTTAATATATGTGTTGGGATTAGTTTGAATATGTAAAGCAGCCTTTAGAATTTATGGGGTAGATAATAATCAGCTGTAAAAGTTAACAGCATACATATTAGCACATTCAAATATTTTACAGTTGTGGTTATAGATAATATCTAATTATTATGAAAAGATTTATATTTACCATGTAGATGGATATTTTAAGGACTGGAACTTCAATTTGCCTGAGATTTCTTGGTTTTTAAGTTTTATATTTTTGTAATTTCAGTTAAACTTTGAAGGCATAGGAGAATTTATTGTGTATAGTACTCAACATAAAAAGTTTGTAAAGAGCCATGTTTGGAAATAATGTTTCTATATTTTGACTTTTCAGAGTTACTTTAAGTTCATCTAGTAATTTACTAGCTGGCAGGGATTGTGTCTACTCAAACAAGCCCAAGCTCAGCTGCCCAAAGACAGTGACACAAGTCTAGAAGCTCTATGGCTGTTTAGTTCCTATGCCTGAGCTAACGAACATTGATTGGGTAGATACATTCAGTCTTTTATGGAAAGGTAGAAACTCATCTGTGTTCAGCAGTACCTGAACTATTACATTCAGGGGTGTAATTCGTCTCTGATTCAAGACCATAGGTTTGTGCTGATGGCCTTCTAACTTGAGTTCATAGATACTACTGCGCATCTGAGAACACGTGGAACAAAAGACACGCTGAGCAGCAGGGTTTGTTGATGAAGCATATGCCTTTACATTTGCACAGTTGGATTTTGTATCCTCATAGTATGTCATTTCTATGACGTAAAAGATAGAAGAGATCCTATATCACTGACTTTCTTTATTAAAAAAAAATTAATAAGATTACTGTCAGAAAAAGTAAAAGCTTCACTGTGTTAAAAAATAGTAATAACCAAACTGCACATTATGTGTGATGAATGTCTGTAATTAAAAAACATTAAAATGTGCAATCATTTACATGTTTTGAAAGTATTTTGAGAATTTTTAGAAATAGTTTTTAGAAATAGTTTTACAAATATTTACAATTTTTTCTTGGAACCATAAATTGATTTTTTTTCCACAAATTTTCCTAAGCTGGGACAGATGGGGAATGGGTAAAATTAATATTTACTGATTTATACTGTAAGTTCTTTTCTTGTCCTGGGTTTGAAAATGCATATCTTACCTTAGCTTCCAAACTTTAGTCTTGTTCCACTATTTCTCTAATTGCTTGTGGGAAAAAAGCTTTGTGGAATGCTGAGTTGAAGATGACTGATGTAGGAAAAAAGTCTTTAAAAATTAAGTTGGACTGAAACTGAATTTTTGCCACCTAAAAATTTTGCATCCTAAGACAAGGAGAGGGCAAGCACAGAGAGGCAGCAAAAAGTGGAAGGTGAGAAGGGGGACAGGAAGAATTAAAAAAACAGGAAAAGGGAGGTTTTACTGTTTCGCACATACATATACTATAGAATACAGATGGGTGAGAAAATCAGATAGAGAGGAGCAAAAATAGATGTGCATATAAAGTCAGAGTGGTTATAGAAAGGTATCCCAGTTGAATGTCTCAGGGCTAATTTCTTGTTGCTAACCTTGTTAATAAATAAGGCTGAAATTCAAAGCAACACCTTGTTTACTATGTAGATTCCAACTCATAAAGCCAGAAGGGAAATATCTTGTTATGAATGGTGAGAAGAGGGCTAATTTGGATGGAGATATAGAGGGAAGGGGAAATTGAGGAAAAAGGGAAGCAGGAAATAGAATGGACAGAAGAACAGAGCATCTGAAGCTGAAGTTCTTTCTTTAGTTCTTACTGAAGTTCTTACTTGGAGGAAAATGTCCATTTGTTGTTGAATAGTAGGGGGCACACTGCAAAACTGCAGCAGTACTACAGTTTTGGAAATAACAAAGCCTGCTGTTCATATTACATCTATTTAGGAAGCGGGTTTGATTTCAGCAACTTAATGTAACAGAAATTACGTAGATGTGTCCAACCAGATTTACAGCAGTAAATCTGAAGTAAGGAAAGGAAGTAGCAGTAGTAGTAATAACAATAACAGGAAAGCTAGAAAAGACGAAACAAAATGACCCATGTCCAGTCACCATGTAGATGTTCCCTTCCGTGTAGGTAAACCAGCTGCTATCCATAGTCTTGAACTTCTGCTTCCTCACAGCCGGTGAAGGTAGAGTGCAGAGATGTATAGTTCCTTACCTGAACAAAGTGATGAGCAGTCTGCCTCTCCACAGAGGCAATGCACCATGTTTTCTTAGCACTGAGTGCTTTTATTATGCATTGAGAAATTCTGGAACAGAACATCAGGAGTCCTCACGGAGTTGTGTGTTTAAACCTTACAGCTCAATACCTTTGCAGCATGTTTGGGTTTTGGAGTTTGTTGTTGTTATTCATGCTCTTTCAGTTGAAGAGCGATATGCTTTATTGTTGCTTTTTTTTCTTTTTCTTCTTAGGACTGTATGATGGTGGGTCTACATACATGTGGTGATCTTGCTGCAAATACACTACGAATTTTTACAGCCAAGCCTGAAATCAAAGCAGTTTGCAGTGTAGGCTGCTGCTACCATCTGTTGTCAGAACAGTTTGAAAACCAAGAAGGTAATTCTTCTGAGCTTAACTTGTGCCTTCCAGTTTACATGTTGAGAGTATTATACCTTTTAATTAATAACCTCCTTGTGTTTGTTCCTTTCCATTGGCTTATTTAGTACTGGTTTTAATTACATTATGTGGGTCATTCACTCCCGGATGCCCTGTAGCTTTTCTGTTATGCCAATATTCCTAATATTCTTACTGAAATTAGGGACATTAATGCAGAATGTTTTTATGTGGTTATGAATACAGCTGGTTTTATTCCATTACTTCACTTGTAAAATGTGGAGGCTTTTTTAGTCCAATATGTTTTCATCCTTTTGAAATATTTTGTACCAGATTTTGCCCTTGGCTGTCTGCATGCAACATCCATTTATGTTGAGTTGAACATATACAACTATGAGCAGAATTCAGTCCTTGTAATGTATGTTATTACTCAAAAAAGCACTCAGATGAGTACTGTGCTCTGGGGCATTGCCAGTTTAGAAGATGATGGAACAGGACATATATAACAGTTTTTCTTGGGGAGACAACCTGAAAATTATTTGGGGATTCACACTATAGGCAAATTTTCCTTCAAATGTGGGTTTTTTCATTTTTGATAGAAAGTTGGTATCTTTACTTGGAAGGTAAATTCTGCATAATGAAAAACATTAAGTAGCTGTCTTTCTTGAGACAAGTGTTATGTAGCTGAGCTGTCTAAATGACTATCTGCCAAGGTCCTAGAACCTGATCATCATATCAGCCAAATGTGAGAGAGAGGTGAATTGGCAAAGTTTATTTCAACTCTTTCATGGAACTTCATAGACAGAAAGGTGGGTGGAACCCAGCTGCTGCTCTTTAAGTTTGCTGCTCAGGCAGCTAAGGCACAGCTCCAGACTGACCATGACACATGCTAGCTTTTCCTTGCTTTAACGATCTTTTCATATTTTTATCTTGCTCTGTAACAATTTTAAGAATTTTTGCAGTGTATTAATTTCAGTTATTTCACAATACTCCAGATCATCACAAAAACAAAGAAATACAATTGAAATTTCTATGTTATAGAAATTTAATTAGTAAAAACCATACAATTCCTTTTACGTCAAGAGTTTTAAAAAATTATTAACTTTTCAGGCACTTGTCAGTAAGTTTGTGTGTCTGAAACATTTGGTTGTTTCTTATTGCAAAGAGTACACAACTTCCTGTTCTAGCTGTAGGATTATTTTTCCAGACCAGTGCATAAGGCTTTACTAAATTATTGTTACTCAGACACCACCAAAGGATCAAGTCTGATAACCTATTCTAAGTTCAAACAAACAGATGTACAGTCACAGTAGTAAGAGATGCTGCAGTTTCATAGCAGTATGGAAATTAAGCCAAATTGCACATTGGAGTTTCTAGCTGTTTTATTTTTCTCAGCTTGAAGGATAAAAATTATTGTCAAAGAAGAACCTTTAGGCAGAATAAAAGGAAATTACAGTATTCTTTTTTGGGGAAAGAACAGGTAACTAGTTCCAGTGATGCTCAAAAAAATTGATCTTTTTTTTTACTATTACTATGAGGGTACATATTCTAAAATCTATAATGCTGTTGTATTCCCCTGGAAAAGTCATCTGCTATATGGTTTGTTCATAAATGCATAGTAGAGGGGTAAGAGCGCAAGGACCGACAATATCTAAGAGATAAAATTTCTTGAAAGGTAAAGTTGAAAAGAGTTAAAAATATAGCTTGTGTCTACTCTTCCTATGCATGGATTTCAAACTGACAAAGCATTCTAGAAGATGCTAGAGAATTCTGTAACTAATCAGATGTTATGGATCCAACAATTCACTTGTACAAGAAGTAAACTAATTCCTCTTGCACCTGTCTGAGGCAAGTGAATTTTGGTACTGCTTCCAAAATGGACCAAGTCATAGAACCGTGATGAAATAATTTAACTTGGAAGTGGCTTTTGGAGGTCATCTGGTCCAGCTCACAGTGCAAGGCAGGGCTGACTTAGATCAGGTTGTTCAGGGACTTGTCCAGTCATGTTTTGAATATCTCCAAGGGCAGTGACTCAGCAGCCCATTCCAATGTTTGCCCTCACCACAAAGTTTTTTTCCTCATATCTGTTCAGAATTTGCAGATCTTGTGCATTATCTGTTGCCTTTTCATTGTGCACCTCCAAGAAGAGTCCAGCTTAATCTTTTCTGTTCCCTTTTCTTTAGGTAGTTGAAGACAGCAGTTAGATCCCTCCTTGACCTCCTCTGCAGCCCTGTAGTCCTCTTGCCACCACTAAACTCATTTCATTAAGTCAGTGTGGTGGGCTGGAGAGCCCAAAGAAGCACTCTAAACAGTCTCACTCACACTTGCTAAAATGGGGGAATAATCACATCCCTTAACCTGCAGGCTTGACTGCTAAGCTTCAGAGTCCTATCAATTTTCTACCCACCCTAGAGTCTACCTGTCTAAGCCACATCTTTCCAACTTGACTGTAAAGATACTAAAGAAACCTTGCTGAAAGCCTTGCTAAAGTCAAGGTAATCTATGACTATGCTCTCCCCTAGTTCATGGAGTCACTGCATCACAGAAGGCAATAAAGTTTGTCACTCCCTGTTAAATTCCTGCCAGCTGTTCTTAATCTCCTTGTTCTTCATGGGTCTGAGAATGGTTTCCAGGAAAATTTGCTCCGTAATCTTATTGAGAATTGACGTTAGACTGAAGATGGATGTGATGTTTGCCTTTTTCCTGTCATCAGGAACTTCCCTTGATGGACATGACCTTTCAAAGATGATAAAGTGTGGCCTTCATGTGACATCAACCAGTTGCCTCAGCTTCCTGAAATGCATCCTATTTGGTCACATGCCCTTGTGTATTTCCAGTTTGCTTGTGTGGTCCCTGAACCAATATAATCTCCACTGTAGGTACTCCTTCACTTGCCCAGGCTCTGACACTACACTCAGGGAAGCTACTGGCTAATCTAGGCATCAACCAGGGATTGCAGAGACCTGTAGAAGCCTTACATGGAGTTCGAGTATTAGGATGCAGACTTAGAGCTAGATCTCTGTGGTGATGGACTGAAGATCTTCCTAAGAAGCAGAAACAATTGGACAGAATTTGCTGCAGCACAGGAAATCACTTATTTGTTTGAAATCAGTCCGGTAAGCAAGGACTTGCCTGCAAGGACACAGTGGGAAGTTCTGTTATAAAGCACTTTATAGTTATCTTGACTTAGTAGCTTCAAGGCTTAGAAATTTAAATTTAAAATGTGTTTTAAAATGTCATTGCTTTATTTTATTTTATTTTATTTTATTTTATTTTATTTTATTTTATTTTATTTTATTTTATTTTATTTTATTTTATTTTATTTATTTTTTCATAGAATCAGAGAATGATTTGGGTTGGAAGTGACCTTACAGATCATCTAGTCCTAATCCTCCTGCCATGGACAGGGACACCTTCCACTAGACCAGGTTGCTCAAAGCCCCATCCAACCTGGCCTTGAACACTTCCAGGGATGGGGCATCCACAACCTCTCTGGGCAACCTGTTCAAGTGTCTTACCACCCTCACATGAAAGAATTTCTTCCTTATATCTAATCTAATTCTGCCCTCTTTCAGTTTAAAGCCGTTACCCCTCATCCTATCATTACACTCACTGATAAAGAGTCTCTCCTGCATCTTTCCCATAGGCCCCCTTTAAGTACTGGAAGGCCACTATAAGGTCTCCCTGGAGCCTTCTCTTCTCCAGGCTGAACAACCCCAACTCTCTCAGCCTGTCCTCATGAGGGAGGTGCTCCAGACCTCTGATCATCTTCATGACTCTCCTCTGGACCTGCTCCAACAGGTCCATGTCCTTCTTGTGTTGGTGGCCCCAGAGCTGGACACAGAACTCCAGGTGGGCTCTCAGGCAAACAGAGTAAAGGTGGAGAATCACCTCCCTCGCCCTGCTCTTGATGCAGCCCAGGATACAGTTGGCTTTCTGGGCTGTGAGTGCACATTGCTGACTCAGTCAATTTTTCATCCACTACTACCCCCAAGTCCTTCTCTGCAGGGCTGCTCTCAGCTCACTCTTTGCCCAGCCTGTATTTGTGTATTTTTGTCCAGTTTAAAAGCTTTTTTATTTTCTTGAGGTGCACACCCTTAAGGACAAGGTTGAAGCAAGTTCACCTCAACCCTTTCCCCCAAAGTAGCACATTTTCCATCTTTGCTGCTTCTTTAATGTAAATGCTGATGGTTGTTTTCATAAGCCTAGTTGAAGTAGATACGCCAGCTCACAAAAAAGATGCTGTGGACTGGTGGTTGCTGTAACTTGAGGTGTCTGGGCTGCATGTTGTTTGACAGTTAAGTTTTGTTTAATACCAAGATCAGTCTTGTTTGAAGACAGTGAAAAATTGCTTTTTCACTTCATATTACGTGGAATTAGCTGATATTAATGGGAAGAAACTTTACCTGTTTTGATGCCTAACATAGTATTTATAAGTCTGATGTGGTGAGTCGACAACATATCAACAAAATGTTACTACATTATTTTTGGTGGGCTGTTGAATCACCTTGGTTACTGCAAGTTTGGGTTTTTTGTCTCTGAGGAGCTGGCTACAAGGAATAATGCCTTTTCTCATATATTCTAAAAATAGTAAAGATATTGAAAGGTTGCCTGATTCAGTTTGCCATTGGACCTGCTGTGAAAACTTTGGGAGCATTTCTGATGAAAGTAGGTGCCAGTAGTCACAGTCTTGAATATTCCAATCAGTATACAGTGTCCTATGTGTCTATAAATAAGCTAAATTCATCTGGAAATTTTTGTAATGGAACCACATTTCCAATTATGCTGGGAATAATTTTCAACTCCTAAGATCGTGAAAGCCTTTATTTTGATTTATTAGTAACCAAGAGGTGCTGTGTAATGTCAAATTTCAATTCAATTAAAAAAAGTTGAAGCCAGTGACTTTTAACATCTGTCTTTAAATTTCACTGCTGTTAGAAGCAGTACCAAATACTAAATTTCAGTTAATAAGGAGTATTATGACAGCTCTTCAAGAATTCTAAGTAGTTTTACTTTGGCTTTCTCTAAGGAGAATTGGCTGTTTATACAGAGATTCTTCTATGGATAAAATGCACTTAACCATTAGTATAATTGATTCCTTTGGGGTTTTTCTTCACTGTTACTGCATCAGATAGTCAATAACACCCAGGTAGTAAGGATTTTACTATTTATTAGAGACTTTTTACATAAACCTATTTACATAGTGAGCCATTATGGCACTTTTTCTGGAAAAAATCAGTTTGCTAATGATTTTTAGGTTAAAACAAACTCTGTACCTCTGTTCAGGATTGATCCTAAATCCTTAGGATTTTAGAGAGCTGTTTTATCTTACATTCAGCTAATACATTTCTGGGGCAATGTACCAGCTGGACTATGATTATCCCTTAACAGACAGTAACTGCAAATTTAAGATATTTTCAAAAAAACTTCACTTTCCTTAAAAAGGAGCTGATGTGTATCTGTATTCTAATTCTCTTCCTTCCATCCTCCATACCACCAAACACATCCATACCAGCCTAGAAACCAGTGAAACTCTTCAATATGATATCTTCTTGTTTTGAGGAAAAAACACATAAACATTACTATTGCTAAGTATTTCATAATTGGAAGTAAGATATAGGTGTAGTTGTATAGGTAGTTTCAATGAAAGCTGTCTGATAGAAACTCTTCTTGAGGTTAGCTTGAGTACTGCAAAATGTGAATGCCAGCTTTTGTAAGGATTTCCAATGTCAAGTCACTGCTCTAGGAAGAAGAAGATACAAGCTGGGCAGAGGAGTTCTAGAGATGTCCTGGAAGCTGTGGAGAGTAGCTTCTCGATAAGGCACTCTGGAAGAAGTCAGCAAACCTTTTGCAGAAAAGTAAGAGCCTTGGACCCTCAAGTTTCATAAATATAAACTTTGATTACATTTGTTAAGCTCTAACTTTTAAAAGCTAGTGAACATAATTAAGGGAACCAAAAGGGATACCAAAGGTAGTCAAAATTCACATACAGAATTTTATCAGATTTGTGAAAACTGAAAAGGCCTTAAATAAGGTAGATTCAGTGGACAAAAACTTCAAAATTGAATTTTCTGAAGGATTCCTTACACAAATATAATGGCTTCATATCACTCCGTTCCACTAAAATATGGAAATATCAGTCACTGTTTTAGAAGTATTAGAGTACAGATGATTTATGTGTTGCCTAGGTATATTTTCAAAGATATTCCACAGCCAGTGTCTTAAAATAACTATCACTGATACCATGGTAACACAGGAAAACACTTCCAAGCAAAAGATCAAAAAGCTTGATTTCCTTTCCAAGGCATCTTTAGATATTGCTGCACAGAGCACATTTTCATGAATTTGTGACAGAGCTAACTAGTCGCTAAAACCCAGATGTTTTCTATCAAAATTGGTCCTGAAAAAAATATGAAACTTGAAAAAATATTAACTAGGTAAGTTTTACAGATGTTAAATTACAGCATTACCTATTTAAGTTATTAAAGTATTTTTCATGAATAAATGTAACAAAAATGTATTAAAACCTGAAGCTATCTTACATTTATAATTTTGTGTCTGTGTAAACAGTAAGAGATTGTAATTGAGAAAGCCAGGGTTTCTATAATGTGCAGTAACTAAAGCATACCCTACGTTTGGGTTTTGAAAATTATTTCAATGTCAGTTGATTCTGTTTCCTGAAATGGAAGAACATTTTTCTGCCCCCCTGACCCCTGTTCCTCCTGGCAAAATCCCATTTAATGATGAGATTTTTAGGAAAAATACAAACTCAAGGAACTGTGAAGTCTTCGAGCAAGAAAGATTTAGTCTTTCCCATGAAGGAAAAAGAGAGTTTAAGTAGTTCCTCTCCTTTGTTTGGAATCCTAGAAGTAGACTGAGATACTACAATGTCATGGAAGATAGATGCTATGGAAGACCTGAAATAGGTTAGGTTATTTGTATTTCAGTACTGCCTTGACTGAGTTTGGCAGTGTATACAAAGAGACAAAGTAGGCTGTGTGTGAAGGATTTTGATGAGGGTAATAAAGATTACTTTCCACTGAAAAATCTCAGGGGAAGGAAAAATGACATTTAATTCCATTGAATTATAATCTCAGAAGATGCTATCAAGAATTGTATATCATTACTTGGAATTACTATTTCATCTTGAATAATCTTCATAATTATTCTGTATTTGTCCTAGTACTGGAAAGTGCATGCAAGGTTTTGGTATCGCTTTGTAATATGAATCCTCTAGGATTTCAGAATTGCCAAAGATAAATAATTGTCCCTTGGTTATGATCCAAGCTTAACACTTCTGAATACAAATTTTTTATAATTTCGTTAGTATTAATGGCAGAATCAAAAAGTTGAGTGATTATTTCCATGTTATTTTTATGATTGAAACACACCATGAAACAGATCGTCTATTAGTTTAAATTGGCATAAATCTACTGAGATAGTCCCAAACTTGAAATAAGCACCAAACTTTCATCATATTCATGATGTTATATTAGAAACATCTTTAGCTGAGTTTTTCAAGGTACTTAAATATCTGAGAATTTTGCAGATTTATTTCTGTCTCCCACTACTACAGGTTATGAATATCTGTAATTCTTTGCTGTGCTGTCAAAGTACAGTTTCATATGGTAATGAATTAGCTTGCTATCACACTGTCTGCTGCATTGGTAGACCTGAGAATATAGTTTTAATGTCTATATTACTTATATCATGTTCTCAAGCCTTCTTTTTGACAGATGTGGCATCAATATATGAAAGAAGACTAATTCATTTTTATATAAAATAATATTTTGATAATAAAGTAGAATGAAGATACAAAATAAACATACAGCCTGGCTTCAGTATCCATAACAGAGACATGGAAATCAGGCGATCTGTTAACATCAAATGTTCCTCTATTCCAGTATCTTGTCTTCCATAGAGGCCGATAGCAAGCATATACAGAAGAGTATAAAATCATAGGGAGAACATAGCAATACTTCCCCCAAATACTCTCTTTGCTTCCAGCGTGTTTTGGCTTATGAACTTGGAACAAAATGGTATATTTCCAATAAATAACCCTTGATGAATTTTTATTCCTTGAATCCTTCAGGTTACTTTTGTACATATGTAAACTCTTAGCATCTGTAGCATGTTACAGTAAGGATGCTGTGTGAAGCATTTCTTTTTAATTGTTTTAGGGCTGCTAACTTCATGGAGTTTTTTTATACCCCTTAATTTTGGGTGTAAAAGCCAGTACACATCTGTCCCTATTTATTTTCTCCAGCCCATTCATGATTATGCAGATTTTTCATTCCCCTTTTGTCTGTTTTACAGCTTTAATTTTTTGTATTACTTGCTCCTGTTATTAAAATGTTCCTTACTTATGACAAACCTGTTTCTCTTCTCTGCACCTTTTTGAGTGGTATTACCTGTTATCCAAGGTGAGAAAAATAAATCCAAACACAGAATTCAAGATTCAGGTGCAGCATGAATTTATATAGTAGCTTAATAGTGTTTTCTGGGGTTTTTTTCTTAGTACTGAACTGATCTTTTAATCGAACTGTCAGCGCTCAGTTCAAAGCTATTCATTGTATACTTTAAGTTAATATTTTTCCCAATTTGAATCACTTTCATCTACATTGAATTTTATATGCCATTTCATCTCTAGTTTTTATTAGAAATGGCTCTAATTTTTATTACCCTTAGGATCATTGGCAAACTTTGTCCTACTCTTCATTAACTTTTTTAAACCATTTGTGAATTTGATCAACAGCCTGTTCCAGCACAAGTCTCCTTAGGCCTCTGCTGGTGATCTCTGTCCTCCGTGAAAAATGGTGTTTTATTCCAGTCCTTTGTTTCTCTCAATTACTTACCCATAGGAGTACTTTTTATCTTGCTCTGTGTTTTGATAGTTTCTCTAATGGTCTTGTTGAATGCCATTTGGAAACCCACTGTATCATGCTTGTCTAAGTGTTACTTGAAGCCTTCAAAAAGAATTCCAGTATGTTTGTGAGATATGACTTCCCTTTAAGAAAGTCACGTTGACTCTTCCCAAATATGTTATATTTGCTCATATATCCAGTGACTCTATTCTTTAAAATACTTTCTCTCCATATAAATGTGAGGCTTCCTGTTTGGAAGCTCCCTGGACCTTCCCTTGAGCATTTCACAGACATTAATATTACATTACCTGCTGTTCAGATCTCCAGAACCAGACTTTTAATCAAAAAGTTTCACACTGCAGCTTGGCAGTTTCAACCTGGTTCTAGTTTTTGGATTAATGCCATATTGCCTTGGCAATTTTTTTCTATTTACAACTTCTGTTTTTCTATAACTTCTTCTAGGGATCCTTCAATTTTAGGTATTTCATCTGATGAGTTCCTTCTGTGAAGCAGGACTGTGGCTTAAGAACTGCATTTACCATTTCTTCCATGCTTTGTTTTCTTGAGCAATCCTTTATGGCTCTATCATGCTGAAGCGTGTCCTAAGAGCAATGAAGCTGATGAAGTATGTAACTACTATGTATTTATAAGAAATTCTGTAGACACTCAGATTTCTGCAAAAAATCGAAGAGATTTGAGATCAAAGTTAAAGAAAAATTGAGGCCTATACAAATTATTATCAAAGAACATGCAGAATTATTTACTTTTATAACCATTGAAAGAAAAATGTTTTTTTGCCTGTGCCAATTACACTACTGATCTAAGAAAGTTATCTGTTAATAACCTTTTTTCATCTCTCACCATGCAGAACACAGTTAAATAGCTTGTGCACTCTCAAGGAGATTCAGAATAATACCCTAATAATTTCATGCTCTGAAATGGGGCCAGAATATTTAGAACATAATAAAAATTACATAGCTGAGAAGAAAAAAATCTTCACTTTTTTTAATAATTACTATTATTGAGAGCAAGTGCAAAAGGACTAATTACACTGAGAGCAGAAGAATTACTAAAGCTATAAATCCGTGGTAAGCAAGATTAATCTGTTTGGATGGTAGTATTTATAATATTGTTGAGGCACAATGTCGCTGTATATTTTCTGCTGGTCTGAATAAGGTAATTCCTTCCCTGACTTCTGTTAAGAATAGAGTCTGTGCATAGTGACAGCCTTTGTTTCTCAAGAGCAAAGAGCTTATGGTATGTGAACTAATGCCTGTTTCTCCAGCAGTTCATAAGGCCTCTAACACGAATTCTCTGGAAACAAAATATCATGAAAATGATGGACTACACATGTTCAATACACTACTTATTTCAGTAACATCTACAGGAATGTAATAGTAGTCTTCTGAAAAAATAAAGTATCAAACAGTTGTCTATTTACCTTGTTTGAAGTAGAAAAAAATGGGTTGTTTCAACATAAAATCCCTTACATTGTGCATTTTATACCAAACTAAGCAAATAAACACACTGTCATATTCAACAAGGGAGAGCAAATAGAAAAGATCTTTCAAACTAAAATAAGATAGAAAAAGCTTTCTTTTGAAAGCAAAGGCCATTTTCAAATAGAGAACTTCAGAAAACTTTTTCCCATCTTAAAATATAGTTTCCACGAAGTCATTTAATATATCTTCCACAGTTCTAGTGATGATGATTTATTTTTATAAGTATTAGGATATTGCCTTTTTACACATCTTTGTAGCATAATGTCAACATAAATATACAATTGTACATGCTTTAATCCTTCAGTCTACAGCATAAGTAGGCTACACAGTTTGTAATATTTGAATGACTTCAGCAGGGTTCCTTTTAAGAACAATATTCTGCACTGAGTATTGCAATTTCAAGGCCTTGGTGAGAAAAAATCTAATGTACAGTGTGACCTTGAGTGTTAATTCCAACTTGGATGTTGCAAGGTTTGTTGTGCAGAAGACTTCTGTTGTATTATAATAATGGTATATCCACTTCTGCAGTTCTTTGTTACAGAAAACCTATTTCCACTAAGATAATGCATAAATTTGCCAGCTAATAATGACTGGGGTAAGGACAATTAGAAGTAGGACGTATAAAATATATTTCTGTTAATGTTACTGGTTACCTTAAAAGATATATAAGGCTAGCTGCATATTGTGTCTATGTATATATTATACCTCTTCCTCCTTCTTTGCAAATGGGATTTGTCTGATTTAGGATATAAATTATTTTCCTTTTTTAAATTTGTGTCATGCCTTGCTGACTGAGTGCTATGAGAGGTGTCAGATAGTATGAAAAGGTGGTAATTGACTTCAGTGACAGTTTTCTCTAAGTGAAAGAGGTAGACAAGTCTAGTGTATAAAAAAGCCTTTGTCAGTGTTGAAATTCATCTCCCTTTTGTTTGGAGTTTATTAAAAGCAACTCCAGAATATTCCATTGTCCAGTCTAAGAAATAGATTTTTATACATAAGAAAATTCAGAAAAATATTTGATCAAAGTATTAACAGTTTATATAAAAATACTCCTCCTTTAGCTTATACATTTTTAGGGCAGTTTATGGATTTTGTATCCTGTAATTCAATTCTATTTTTGCACTAAAGAGAGTTTATACATTTACCATGTTTACCAGTAAAGGTGAGATTTTTTCCAGGTAATTTAATTTAAAAATTAGGGGTCATTTTCCTTTCCAGTTAATACAGGTATAATTAGCACTTTGCAAAAATGTAAAATTTTTAATATTATAGTTACAATTTTGAGTACCAGAATATAATGTTCTTTTTACTAGTAAATATTTTGGTTTGTGCATTTGGAAAATGACTACTGTCTCTTGAATCATCATATAAATGCAAATGACATAGTATTTAATACACTATATATATGTCCAAATCAAAGGCCGTATTTATATCTTATTCACTGGGTGTTTGAGTTGGAGTTTCATGTTTCTGTTGTTGATTTTTAATATGGCTAGTGCTAAGTTTTTAGAATTAGGTAACAGGTCTAAAAAGCAATATTTTAATACAGTGTTGGCAAAGGATTTATTTTAATTTCCTGTTACAGCTACTAAGCTCAACTGTTACGGCAGTTCCTGGGTTTGTTGGTAGTACTAAAATGAACTCTGTTTTCTCCTGGGAGACCAGGCTGCTTCTTCATCTGAAGTGCATGTATACCAATGCACACAGCATGGGTAACAAACAGGAGGAGCTTGAAGCCATGATGAAACAGGAAAATTATGATGTAGTGGCTATCACAGAAACATGGTGGGATGTCTCCCAGGACTGGAGTGAGCCAATTGATGGCTACAAGCTCTTTAGGAGGGATAGACAAGGAAGGAGAGGTGGTGGGGTGGTGCTGTATGTTAGAGACTGTTATGATTGCTTTGAGTACAAGTGTAGTGAAGACAAGGTGGAGTGTCTTTGCCTTAGAATCAGGGGGAAGGCCAACAGGGCAGATGTTGTAGTGGGAGTCTACTATAGACCACCCACCCAGGACAGAGAGGTGGATGGAATATTCTACAGGCATTTAGAAGAAATCTCACGATCGCTTGCCCTTGTTCTTGTGGGAGACTTTAACTTCCCAGACATCTGCTGGAAATACAACACAGCAGAGCGGGACCAGTCCCAGAGATTCCTGGAATGTGTGGGAGATAACTTCCTGACACAGCTGGTGAGTGAACTGACCAGAGAAGGTGCCCTGCTGGATCTCCTCTTTGTGAACAGAGAAGGACTGGTGGATGATGTGACGGTTGGAGGCTGACTAGGGCACAGCGATCATGAAATAATAGAGTTCTCTATTCTTAGAGAGGCCAGGAGAGGGGGAAGCAGAACTGACATCCTGGACTTCCAAAGGGCTGACTGACTTGTTTAGGCACCTGCTTGACAGAATCCCTTGGGAGACTGTCCTGAAGAGTATAGGGGTCCAGGAAGGCTGGGCACTCTTTAAGAAGAAAGTCTTAGTGGCACAGGAGCAGGCTGTCCCCAGGTGCTGTAAGAGAAGCCGGTGCCAGAGAAGACCACCCTGGCTGAACAGGGAGCTTTGGCTGCAACTCAGAGAGAAAAGGAGAGTTTATGGCCTTCGGAAGAAGGGGCTAGCGACTCACAATGGTTACAAAGATGCTGTGAGGCTATGCAGGGCAGAAATCAGGAGGTCTAAAGCCCAGCTAGAAATTAATCTGGATTCAGCAATCAAGGACAACAAGAAATGTTTCTATAAGTATCTGAGCAGCAAAAGACCAGAGAGAGCCTCCATCCCCTGCTAGATGCAGGAGGAAACATGATAACTAGTGACAAGGAAAAGGCTGAGGTGCTTAATGCCTTCTTTGCCTCAGTCTTTAATAACAAGACCAGTTGTACTGAGGGAATCCAGCCTCCTCAGCCAGAAGACAGAGACTGGGAGAATGACCGCCCTGCATTCCAGAGGGAGATAGTCAGTGACCTACTGCATCATATAGACATACACAAGTCTATGGGATCAGACGGGATACACCTGAGGGTGCTGAAGGAGCTGGCTGGAGTGCTCCCCAAGACGTTTTCCATCATTTACCAGCAGTCCTGGCTGACCGGGGAGGTCCCGACAGATTGGAAATTGGCCAATGTGATGCCCATCTATAAGAAGGGTCAGAAGGATAATCCGGGAAATTAGAGGCCTGTCAGCTTGACTTTGGTGCCCGGGAAGCTGATGGAGCAGCTCATCCTGAGTACCATCACACAACACATGTGGGACAACCAGATGATCAGGCCCAGTCAGCATGGGTTTATGAAAGGCAGGTCCTGACTGACAAACTTGATCTCCTTCTACGACAGGGTGACCTGCTTATTGGATGAGGGAAAGGCTGTGGATGTTGTCTACCTTGACTTTAGTAAGGCCTTTGACACCGTTTCCCACAGCATTCTCCTGGCAAAACTGGCTGCTTGTGGCTTGGATGAACACACGCTTTGCTGGGTAAAAAACTGGCTGGATGGCCGGGCCCAGAGAGTTGTGGTGAATGGAGTTAAATCCAGTTGGCGGCCGGTCACAAGTGGTGTCCCCCAGGGCTCGGTTTTGGGGCCACTCCTGTTTAACATCTTTATTGATGATCTAGATGAGGGGATCGAGTGCACCCTCAGTAAGTTTGCAGATGACACCAAGTTGGGTGGGAGTGTTGATCGGCTCGAGGGTAGGGAGGCTCTGCAGAGAGATCTGGACAGGCTGGAGCGATGGGCTAAGGCCAACTGTAGGAGTTTCAATAAGGCCAAATGCCGGGTGCTGCACTGTGGCCACAACAACCCCCAGCAGCGCTACAGGCTTGGGGAGGAGTGGCTGGAGAGCTGCCAGTCAGAGAGGGACCTGGGGGTGTTGATTGACAGCCGGCTGAACATGAGCCAGCAGTGTGCCCAGGTGGCCAAGAAGGCCAGTGGTATCCTGGCTTGTGTCAGAAATAGCGTGGCCAGCAGGGACAGGGAAGTGATCTTACCCCTGTACTCGGCACTGGTGAGGCCGCACCTCGATGACTGTGTTCAGTTTTGGGCCCCTCACTACGGAAAGGACATTGAATTACTCGAGCGTGTCCAAAGAAGGGCAATGAAGCTGGTGAAGGGTCTGGAGCACAGGTCTTATGAGGAGCAGCTGAGGGAACTGGGGTTGTTTAATTTGAAGAAAAGGAGGCTCAGGGGAGACCTTATCACTCTGCAACTTGTAGCAAGGTGGGTGTCAGTCTCTTCTCCCAGATAACAAGCAATAGGACAGGAGGAAATGCCTTCAATTTGTGCCAGAGGATGTTTAGATTGGATATTAGTAAAAATTTCTTACTCAAAGGGTTGTCAGGCACTGGAACAGGCTGCCCAGGGAAGTGGTTGAGTCACCATACCTGGAGGTATGTAAAAGACATGTAGATGTGGTGCTTAGGGACATGGTTTAGGGGTGGACTTGGCAGTGTTGTTTACAGTTGGTCTCGATGATCTTAAACATCTTTTCCAACTTAAAAGAGTCTATGTTTCCATGATGAAACTGAGATCAAGAAATTGAAGCAAAGGGAAATTAATTTACATTTATAATGCCATTTACAGTTCTCATATGTGCCCTGCTTTTTTTTTTTCCTTTAGTTTTACACTTCTAGGAATGCTGGCTATATTCCTTGGAAGAAGGAAGGCTCTAGTTAGACAGAAGGAGATCCTCCCAAGGCTTTTTAGATCACAGCTTTTTATATGGGTAAAAATGCAATTTTGCTATTTACCATACGCTCTTGAGGATACATTGATTTTATAACAACTTCAAATACTAATATAGGAATGAGGAGACAGAGGATAACTAGGAACAAAGGGAAAGGGAATAATTTAGTCCTGTAAATTATAGCATTTTTTTATCTGACCATCAATATGTCAGGAACTACCCAAGCAAGGACATGAGTCCTATGGTTGTTATCTCTCAGATATTGCTTTTTGAATTAAATATCTGAAGAGCAGATCTTAGTGCCAGCCTTGTGGCTTCATCCATGTACAGGTTTTAGGTGCCATGTTGTTACCCTTATCTACTTTCGAGAGAATCCCAAAGCATTTTTGGTCAACAGGTATATGATTAATAAAGAAATTTTTCAATGTGCTCAGCACTCCTTGCACAGTTACCTCACATGGACAGCTTGTCTGATCTTCAGTCAATTGTCCTTTTTCTGTACAGTTGGTACTCCTTTTATTTTTGCCTTGAGTATTCCCTAGCTGCCCAGGAGTGGTTCAAAATGGAGCCTTCACATAGTCTTGCATTTCTTTTGTTTTTATCTTTGTTTTTCTTTCATGATCACAGAAAGATCATAGGCACTCAATTGCACTGGATGCGAAGTACAAAAATGCAACTGATGTTAATAAATGTCTGAACTCCAGGTTTCTCATACTTTGAAAGTGAGAAAAGGGGAAAAAAAATCAGTAAAAGCTTTGAAAAACATCTCCATGAATCAGGGAGAATTATTATCATAAATACGTAAATCATGCACTGAAGTAGAGAGGCAAATTGGGGAATTATACTTCATATACTTCATAACTGTAGTGTAATTTGGAAATTGGGGGTAAAGATGAGACACTAAGACATCAGTAAGAAATCAGCTGAAATAGATGTTAATATCAAAATAATAGCAAATGAGTAGGAGTTGTGACTGTTTTAATGTAATAAAAAAAGGTAAGAAAGTATAAAAAGGAAATTGAAGTTCTTTTAGGAGTACTTCTACATTAACTGATTATATTGCTACATGCAATATTTTACATGGGCTGATATTGATCACACTTCATAAATAAGTGTAGATGTAGGTGTTTTTATCCAAAGCAGTTTTTAAGTGATAAGAGACAAGATGTATTTAAGCATTTAGAACTAAGAAGATTATACTGCAGTGATAACTTGCTGAATGATATTATTAGGAACTACTGGTAATACTATACAATTTTGAAATACATTTCAAATTCTTAATATTTTAATATTATAATTTCAATTCATTCACACATTTCTATATTAAATGGCAAAAAATGTTAGGTGAATTCAATACAGAAACTGATTTTAGTCTTAATGGTAATTTTTAAAGGAAGTTTAAGATATCTGTCACTAAAAACTACCTTGTGAGTGGTTTCATACTGCACTAGCTGTGGGTGTGCTATCAGCATAACTGTACTAAATTAGAATAAGCTCTTTCTCTTGAAGTTATGTTCTCATGCCAAAAAATTTAAGAGACTGGTGTTTCACAACATTTCAGTAATAAATTGCCTAAGTAAAGATAAAGTTTAGGAATGAAATAAGCAGTGCTTGTTTTTCTAGGGAGAGGTATGATTTCTTACACAAAGTACAATGAGTGGTAACTTCAGCCTGTTCACTAAAAGGATATTTCTGCCTTTGCCACATACAATCTAATGAACTTCATTATTAGAAAATAAATTTCTTCTGTTGTCATTATGTATATAATAGAAAATCTTGAAATCTTAAAAATGGAATAGAAAGATAAAGTGCATTTCAAGAAAATCAGAATCCTCTATTTTATAGTACTTTGCCATTTTTCATAACTTATTTGTGTTACTTTGTTTTTAAAGAGCAGATGAAAAATTTCAAACAGACATTATTATCATCTATGACGTACCACAAAAGTGAAACAAAACCTTGATTTTTTTTTTTTTTTAATTGTTTCTACCAGGATGAATTTAACAAGTAAGGTTCAATACATTACCTCAATAAAACTATCTCCTCCAGAAGGTAAAGCTGAAAACATAACAAATTAGTTGTTATATTGGTATCTGCAGTTCAGAACAGTTGGGAACTGCAAGAAAGTAAAAAGATTAGAAGTGTAAATGCAAATGTGTTTTCATGAAATGTTAGCAAAGGAAGATAAACAAGAAGCTGCAAGACTACATGGAACCCTAGTTAAGTTTATTTGTCTAGTAACAATAAGACCTGTTGGTCCTGTTTCATAGAAACTATATAGTGCCATGAAGCTGTGTAAATTTTAAATGTTAACACACTAGAAATTGTAGTATCTTGCTTAGAGATTAAGAACTATGGAAAGCCTAATATTAAAGATAGCAGAGAAGCTTGTCCCATTGTCTTGAACTTTGCTGGAAACCTCTGTGCACATACAGAAGGATTAGCTAGTAAAATCCTTTCATTATACTTCTACTGCCAGATATTTTTTCTATAACTACCAAAAAAGAAAACATAAATAGAAAACATTCAGTATTCTATATTTTGGAAATCCTGTTTCCTAGCTACACTTAATTGTTTTGTTAGTTAAACAACTCTTTTAAATAATTTATTTGACACAATGCTGAGCCAGTAAGAATCTTAATAGGTCTGTGAATAGGATGGTAACAACAATAAGGCTGCCTGAAGCTTTTCTTTGTATCCAGACAGAATTAAAGCATGATGAGGGAAGTTGTAGTTGATCTAATTATTAATATATATTTATTGTGAGTTATACTTTTTTACTACTCAGTATAATGTTTTCAGTGTATCAGATGTCCATACGTATTTCGATTTTTTTCATTTGCAAGTTGAATAGAAAGGGAGAAAATCTTTTACAAAGAAAGTTCAAAATAGTCCAGATGCTCCAAATGGTATCTGCTGCTACTATTGCAGTATTACAAAAATTACACAAAATCGAAGTCCAGTTCCTCTACAAAGCTTAAGAGCAATTTACTGAAGGTCTTACAAAAAGGTCTAAATAATTAGAGGACAGGAAATAACATATTACTTCCAGGGCTAAGTTAAGAAATAAGAACTTCATTCTGAGAAAATATTAAAAAATAACAGTAATATTGGGTTCCCAGAAGAAGTGGAAGGGTAATCTGACATACTTTATAGAAAATTTAGCCTTGTTCAGTTGATGATAAAGTATGAGACTTTACATTTACTTAAATTTAAAATGTTTTACCAATATAGACCTCTGGCTTTGTATGCTCCTTTGCTAGACAGCGTTGAGTGAAAAATTCTATGAATATTTTTCAGTTGTGGCTGGCATCTGGATGTATTTGCACTTGTTTCCCAAAGTGTTAATCTCCTCCACAGGATTTCAAGTATGTAATAAACCAAATCCAGCTTTCCCATATAGTATAGTCTCTTCAAAACATATAACATTTCTGCCTGTTAGAGGAGTGTGAGAAATTAGCTGCTGAAGGGTTAGTCATGAGACATCTATGTGGTCACAGGAAGTTAGTAAATCCATTGAAGGATTGCTTAAAGTATGTGAATATTTAAAAGGATTCTCCCACCTATATTTTAAGATCCATAAAGTTCCTTTGTTTTTCAAAAGAGATGAAAAAAATTGTGAGGAAAAATTTGTAATGGAAAAAGTTGGTGAAAATTTGGAAAGTTCCTATTAAAATCCTTTTCTAGGAGAGAAGGTGTTATGGCTGTCAGAAAAAATGTTCTTTACTATTAAAAAAAAATGGTAAGGACAGGAGTAGTTTGTTTAAATATATGCATTTAAACAACTCTTCCATGAAACTATGAATGTTACTAAACTCAGTCAGAGGGAAATAATGGGAATTTTTTCCTTGGCTAATGGCTGGAATTGTTCTTTTCTGGTTTATTCAGCATTATACATTTCTGTGTAATCTACACTTTGTCTTACCCTGCTGTGTGTAACAGAGTGATTTTGATGAGAATGTTTTCTGACTTCTACCAGATGTGTCCAATTTATGGGGACAGTGAACAATAACAGCAAGTATCCTCAAGCTACCTTAATTGGTATTTTTTCTGTGTAGGTTTCCAAAGAAACATCTTGTTCCACAAAGCTGAACTAGGATACAACTTTTCAAGTTGTTCATGATGCAGCTTTAACTCTATCATGTTTCCTATGTTCTGTTCCTCTGTGTTTCACATTAAAATTATAGTTTGGTTTATATGTTTTGTTCTAGAATATAACAGAATTGCTTTTTTTAAATGATTATTTTGGTGCAATGTTTGCAGCAATTCATTTTATTAAATGTGTAATTTAGTCTTTTTAAGAGGTTAGCTTAGAGGTAAAGTCACAGCTATTTAACTAATAGGTTCTAGGATTATATCCCAGCATAGCTTCAATTCAGCTCATCAAATGATTACCTAGAATTCCCCATTTTGGGAATTCCCCATTCCACTTTTCAAGGAAGGAATTTTGTCTGATTGGCTCCTCTATGCTGAATTATAATGTTTACTTCATGCGCTGTTGAACACTTAAGCTGTTTGCCGTGAAATCTTCCATAGAATACCCATACTTAAAATGTTGCTTGAATGTTTTGGGAGATTTATACAGTTTAGAACAGCTGCTGTGTTGTCAGATAGAAGCTCAGTATGGTAATTATTGAGCTATATAGTATTAAGTATATCTGAAAATATTTGCAGGCTTTAAAAGAATTTCCAGGTTTTTAAAATGTAGCTGATAAATAAATAAACTTTACAACAATATATTCATCCTACATTTTTTTTTTGTAATCAACAATGTGCTTAAGAGTGGACATGATATGAAAAATAAATAGTATTCAAGGCAATATTGTAGATGTGTGGTCAACTTTGGATATACACAAAAAAGTTCTAAGTTAGAGCACTAGTTTCTCTCCCTTTTTCTCCTACTTTACAGTTTCAATAATTTAAATGAAGATGGTGCTTTGCCTGATTATCTTTTTCAAAGGTGTCATAAATTCTTCAGAATTATGCATGAGTACAGTGCACTAACATTGAGATTGTAGCTCAGCGGGTAGCACTTTTAACTTGCATGGATGATTAGGTTGCCTAAAGGACAGGGTGTAAATTAGAAAGGATTACTTGAAAAGATCAATTATTTAATCTGATTCAGTTTGCAAAAGTTTTTTTGAAACATTTTAACATATGTATTAGAAAGACTTATTAGTGTGAATCATACAATAGGAACCATGGCAGTCACTGTTTCCTTTGCAAAAAATATATTTAATAAGTTATTACCATCCTTGCACTAGAAATACTCAGTTTTATTCCATGTACTCAATAATCAGACTTGAAGTTAATTAATGTTTTATAGCTTGTCATGAGGCACTCAAAATTCTAGTACGTTCCTAGTGCTGAAACTGGTTGCAATCTGTTTTGTCAAATTTCATCTTTATATCTAAAGGAATTTTCTTTCTCCTTCTGCTGATTATCCAGGATTAAAATCATATTCTTAAATCATGGTCCTCAAACTGGTGTTCATCCCCTAAGAGCCTCTGACATTTCTCAAGGCTAGAAGGAGAGCAAAGTGTGAGGTTGCCTGCAGATTACCTGCTTGCTGTTACTCTCTAGAGGTCAGCAAAGGCTGGGGACTACTGCTAGATAACCGAGGGCTTTTGCTGTGGGGAGAAGGGTCGTACCCTTTATAGCTTCCTATTTCCCTTTTTCATTGCTTAACTTTCATGAAATGAAATCTGCTTACATGTATGTATCTCAGACTGTTGGTAAATTTGAAGAATCATATTTCTGCTGTCCTTTTTTTAACCCCATTACATGATTTATCTTTAAATATGCCTGAGTCATCTTTCTGTGCTAAAAAGCCAGGATCCTAGCCAATTTGTGGTTTGGGTTTTTTTTTTTTTAAAGAAAGTAGTAATTCTTATTCAGCATTCTAAAAAATCAACTGACAAATGTGCTAATGAAAATTCAAAACATTATAAAGTTTGTCTACATTTAAAACTGGGTATTATGAACATCTATAAAGTAATCCTTGTACTTTAGTTTTCCCACATTTGCATTAGTGTTAAATATGAAGAATTGTGTTGTTATTCAAAATATAAATGACACTGAAACAAACTGAGTGCAGATTGTGATGCAAATGCTTCTCTGTGTTTTGAAGAAACAGCAGGAGCCTTTGCAGCTGCTCTTTTCTGGAAAACAAACATTCTGCAGCACAGCAAATTGTGGGCCTTCAGAACTGAAATAAACAAATACTCATTGTTCTGTGTGATGTTTAAAAGATGTTTATGGTGGAAGAATAACCCAATGAAAAGCAATACTTAAGTCCTGCTACACTGAGTGATCGCCCATCTTATATCTTGTAACTTATGGCATGGCAGGGGGTGCCATGAGTATCTGCAAACTCCCCTCTTGTCCCTTGGAACTTTTTTCAGTGGCTTTTCATAAAAGACACTAGCTTAAAAGCATTTTGGAAAACATGAAATTATCAGAAATTCTGCATTAACCAAAACCATCATTTATGGGGAAAACACATCTTTTATAACACTAGCATGGTTTTTGGTAGTGGGCTAGTACAGTTAAGTGTTTCTGCTACCATTAACTCCTGTTCGTCTTGCTCAATACACTGTGCATTCTGTAAATAAGAGAAAAGTACCCAATGAAAGCTGTGCCTATTTTTTTTTTCTCCATTTTGCAGAATGCCCAGAGGAAGTGTGGGGATTTCCTATGTGTCAGTACTTGAAGGACATGGGCTGGTGCTGTGGTCGCAATGCTAGAATGTCGGCATGCTTGGTATGATTCCCCTTCTTTTCTTTTTCCTACTTAGAGCTTTATCCAGATGTTATAGAATTCATTGTTTTTGGCCTCTAATCCTAGAGCCATGACTTTAATCCAAGACTCTACAGAATAACATCATTAATGTTGTAAGCATGATGAATTATATCTTAAAAAATAGTATTGACCTTCCAGCTTTGTATATTTTATACTTGCTGAAGGCATGAAAAAATGAGTATTGACAGAAATGTATTTTAAGAGTGGACAGAAAGGCCAAACCTTTCTTGAAACCTAAAGGAGGTAGCCCCTCAGGGTAGTAGTTCCTGGCCAAGGACTTAGTGGGGAACGAGGTAAGTGTAGAAGGATTGCAATAAGTAACTCCCCCAACACCTTCATGATTCATAATATTGAATGTTCTGACTGTTTAAAGCCTAAACAAACCTGCCTATTCCAAAAACTAGAAGAGCTCTAAAATCCATGTGGCTTAAGAGACTGGAAACATCTTTTTAACATTGCACCAAGAGATGAAGTGCTTTTAAAGACCTAACCTCATCAAGACAGGATGATGAACTGTTGTCTAATTTGAAAAAACATATATGTACTGAAAATTTCAACCACTGTTTCAGTTAGAACACCACGATTCCTTTCCTCTATTAATTTTTAATTTCTGGTATCAGATGAATCACATCAGGTTCTGGCTAGCCTCTGCTGCTAACTCTGTACCTTTGTTACAGAGAACAGTGTAGACTAAAGACTTGGTAACATATCAAGGTTATGTAAACTTGAACTAACATGATAATTAAATGCTATCAGGAGAAGGTATAGGAGTACAGTTGTTTAGTATTCATAAGGCTTAAATGTATTACCCTTGGCAAAGTACAAGAAAAAAATTGCTTCTTTTAGAGATGTAGCTGTAAAACTTATCAAAAAGTGCTTTCTAAAAGGGATTTGCCTTTTCTCTTTTTCTTGTCACTGTCATACAATACCGATTCTTCCTCAGCTGAAATAGTTAGCTATTTCCTTTCCCATTCCATTTCTTCTGGAAAGGAAAAGTTTGGACTGTTTTTCAACAATAGTAGGAAGATAAATTTTGTAAGCAAATGACCCCTGAGAGACAGTACTGATCGTGCCATATATATCTATTTTAGATTTCACAGAAATCACAGCAGTTTGACAGTTAAAAACTTTTTTTATTTAAACATTCATGAAAGGCAGAGTTCTCCTGTGTCATTAGATACTTTTACTGTTATTATGTTTGTAATTCTCTATTCATTTTTCATTACTAGGATTTTCCTTGCCTTCTTGGAGGTACAAGGGAGACAGCACAGTGAAGCTAGGCACCCATCTTCCTCGGGGAAATGGCTGGCTAGGGGAAGCTGAGTCTGCTGAGCAATGACACTCAGCATTATTACTGAGGTTCATTAGTACATGTCATTCAAATTGGTTAAAGTGCCAAGGGCCAGTGGTTCTGGACAAGAGTTTCAATTCCAGACCCTTACAGTACATGTTAGAATCCATGTTCATCTTCTAAGCAGCAGCAGATATATGCTGGTATGAGACCTAGAGCTTATACAGCAAAAGTCAAACCTGAGAGTTGGGCAAAGCCATAAAATGGAGGAACTGCAACTACTTAGATGATGTTTGAAGAACAGTCTGAAATACAAAATCAGTTCTAAAACTAGGAGAAGGAGAAGTGGGTGATTCAGAGACAAGCAGTCCTGTTGACTGTAGTGGAGTCTGGGGGCTAAAGGTGACGGTGACCTATGAGTGGTGAGGCTTTTTTGGTTTGCAGTCTCATTTGTTGTAGTGTCAGATAATTTATTGAATTTTTATCTTCATTCCTACTTCTATCTTTAATATTTAGTTGAAATTTGTATAGGCAGAGTATCTTTTCAACTGTGGAAAAATATTCCATGCTTCTAATTGTTTGTCATTTTTTGTCAATATGGATCATAAAAATCAAGTACCCTCACACCTACATCAGAATTTATGGTATGAAGAATCTAGTGAAAGATAATGCATAGCATTATGAACTGCAGTCCCTCTGAACTTTTTATTTTATTTAACTTTACATGTGGAAGTTCATTTTATCTGAATACTAGGGACAAAGTATTTAAAGATGTTGTACATAGAACTAATATTTATTTTAAAATAGTTGAATATGCAAAGTGAATTATTTGTATTTCGATAGGAATAGACTCAAGAAAAATGCATTTCTTTTTAGCACTTTCACAAAAGCTAATCCTCTGAAATTCTTTTACAATACTAAGAAAAACAAAAAAATTTTGCATGCATGTTTCCATACAGTTGGTTATCATTGCTTCTCCTATAAATAAACCAAAATAATAGGAGTGAGCTGATTATGAGTCCCTAAAGTTATTAACACTTTAAAGTGTGCAAGCTCATGTTATGTCACACCATTAATCTTTTAAAATATCATCTCCTCTGACTTTTATACAATGTGTTTATAAAATGTTCTGATAAAGAATAAACATATCAGCAATTTAATTCCTTCACTCTTAAAGGCTTTGGAGCGAGTTGCAGTTGGCCAAATGGTAAGTAATATTGTTTATTTTAGCCATTCTAAGATAAAATGTGTTCTTCCTCCTTGAATGCTCTTAATCCGTGACCTTTTATTGAACTTCTGCATTTCTGGAATCTAAAATACTAGCATACGCTATATCAAATCCTGATAGATAGCATGTGTCATCATGAAATCACATTTTTATTGCTGTAATTGTACTTAGTGAATCTATTTTCTTTTGACAATTAAATGTCTGGAAAAAAAGGACAACTTAAAATTTAAGGCATTAAACTGCCCTTTCTAACTTCTTTTGCGATCTTTCAGCTAATACATAAATTCAGTACAAATGCACTTCTGATATCCCTGGTTTGGATCACTCTATCCCAGTGTTTTATGAACTAATGTAAAAATAGCAATTGTTATGACAAAAGCTTGAACCTGTTAGGAACATCATCATTCTAATTCTTAATCCCGGTATATTTTTTCCCTGTGAATGCTTTGAATTATTGTTGTGCAAGGTATCCTTTCAGGGATGGTGGACACTGACTGTGCAAATATTTAAAAGGCAAGGCTGAGAGACCTCTACTTTCTGTGTGTAAGCCCACTGACCCCAGCAGTCTTTAAATGCATTTTGCCCTGAATTTTTAACTGGCAAACATTAACTATTTTTATGCAAACAGATCTTTCATATGCAAAGATATGAAGTTTTCAGTGTTTTGTGCTTTTGTGAGCATAGTGCTTTATGCATGGTTCGGACTACAGTGTATGACGATTCAGCTAGATAATTACTCTGTTTGTCTTTTAAACAGCTTAGTAAATTGTTATATTTATTTTACATAGTAGAATTTGGATCATGATCAGTATGTTTTTCCTCTGTTCTTTTTCTCTCTGCCAACCTTTGAACATTTACTTCAGAGTTTGGTTGTTTTATTTTTTTCTTGCATTTGTGATTATGTTAGAGTCTGACCCAAAAATGTTATTTTAACTGGATGCAAGAACATTAGTAAATTGTCCTCTTAAACTTGTTATGACTGATTGTAAAGGTACAGGCCAATAAGTAGTTAAGGAAACCAATATTCTTTTTGTTACTCTGATCTTAATTTCAATGCAATTTTAAATCCTTGCTGTTGTAAAATTTTTTGCAGCTGCCTACAGAATCATTGTTTTATCGAGCTGTTCTTCAGGTTATTATAGAAGAAATTTATGGTGTCACCAAAAGGTAGGAAGCTCAGAATTCACAGAGTATGAACCAAAGATCTGATTCTCATCCACCTCTATTCTGTAGAGAAAGTATTTCTTAGAAAGCAGAAGGGTGTAAGAATCAGTCTCATCAGACTGTATATACATATTGGTATTAAAATGCAGGGTAGATTTGTTTATCCTAAATCCACATCACAAATGTACTGCCCTTCCTTTACCTATAGTTGAAATAGGTCCTCTTTGGTACTGGATATGTGGATAAAACATATCTTCACCAGAGAACTGACAGCAAATTCACTAAAAAGTCAACACAGTCCTGGGTTACCCTGTTATGCAGAGGTCCTGGCAGCTTTAATACTGCAGAAGACAAAAAGAAGTTTCCATTTGTCCTGAGAAAAACTACTGAAAGCCCAATGGCCAACATGGCTGTGAAGAGCTACTTCCTGCCTATGCCCACACTGACAAGTACTGTGCCCTTCTGGGATGGGATTTGGAGAGCTGCAGCTGAGGACCTGACAACTGCCCTATACTCTCTTCTGGAGTTGTAGTTGGATTAGATTTTATCTAATTTTGTGGGATGTATGCCTCTTAGGACTTAGAGCACACCCAGAAGCACACCTTCCAGTTTAATTTAATTTGAAAATAATCCCTTTTTTTGAGCTCTGATCTTATTCCACAGTGTGAACCAAGGCATGGGAGGTGGGCAAAACCAGAAATTTCACTTCAGAAGTATACTCCTCATTAAAACAATTCCGATCTATAATAATGCAGATACACCCAAATCTTTTGCTAGATGTAGAGCCAGATAGCTTACCCTTCAGGTCAAATTCCTGAAAGAAGAAATGCTGGTTTATTTTAAAATTACATAAAATATAAAACCATGGCTACTATATTGTAAAAGGAGAAAAAGTGTGAGACAGGTCATAATATATTTCATTTGTTAAAGGAATCATATTTAAGATTATACTTTTGATATAAAAGCAATGGCTACCTTGGAAATACTCCCCCTCCAGTTTTATTCTTGAGCATAATGTTACATGGTGTGGAATATCCATATGGTCCATTTGGGTCAGCTGTTCCTGCCATGTCCTGTCCCACTTCTTGTGCACCCCCAGCCTACTCCCTGGTGTGCAGAAGGAGAAACAGGGGCCTTGATGCTGTGAAATCACTGTTTGGAATATTGGAAACATTGGTGTGTTACCAGCACTGTTTTAGTCACAGATCCAAAGCACGTCACTACATGGGTTGCTGTGAAGTTAGCTCCATCCCAGCCAGACCCAATCAATATCTTTCTCCCAGCAGCTTGTGATTAGGACAGATGCCAGTCTTCCGAAGAATGACATAACGACATCATCATTAACTGATTTTCAGACTGCATCAGCCCAAATGTTTAAGTCCATCTGAATATTAAATATGACTACAGAAATTCATTCTTTCTTTAAAAATAAATGCCACTGTTGATTCTCAATGAGTGGGGATCCCTGCCAGTGAAACAAGTTTAGGACTGCCACTGAGTGATGTCTTTCTGTTGACCTCAGTATATGTTAATCCTTATCTTAATTAAGGAGAAAGGTGTTTTACTAAGAATAAAGAGGGGAAAAAGTTTTAAATTATATTTCTATTTAGTATTTCATAGGGGGAAAGGTATTTCCTCTTAAGTAATTGCATACTCACAAACAGCTACTGTAGCTGAAAATATAACTCCTACACTGCACAGCTGGAAGAGGAGTTACATCAAGATGTAGTCAAGAAAGCGAATTCAGACTAACAAAAACTTTGCATGTTGTTTCTCCAAGATATTTTAAAAACAGAGAAGAAAAAGAATGTAAGTGGCCTGTTAGGATTCAGTCTTCCTATATATATTTTTTTTTAGTTTTTGTGCATTATTTTAGCATGTTTTCTGAAACAACCCACGTTTTTGGCTGGCTTCAAAAGTAGGCCATTGAGTTATAAACAGGAGACAATTCTGGCATCATTTAATGAAATAAAATTACAAGGATACGAACACAAGGTAACAAGTGAAAGTGAAATCTTATTCCAACTTGGCATTTGCTCAGTCCAGTGGTTGATGGTATATAAATTACAGCAGTATTACAGTAAATTATAGAAGTATAGAAGGAAATATCTGTCAGCAGAAATAAGAATTTTGTCATTCATATAGGGAAATAAAAATATTAGGGGAGAAATTAAAAGAAAGCTTCAACTAACTCTCAGATTTTTAGGTAAATATAACCATAGTACAACTGTACAGTTACTGTATCTAGAAATTTCTTGAAGTATCAGCTAGCTTGTTTTGTTTTAAGTAGAAGTGGGGAAAAAGGAAAATTGTTACTAACTTGGCAGTAGTAGCTCTCCAACTGATTTATTTCTTCTGAGTTAAAAACTAAATTAAAAATGTGTAAATTTCTGTTGTTGGATGTATAAAAGCCTGAATCTCAATGCTGTATTTGCAGTGATCGACATGTTGGAAAAACTTTCTCCAAATCATCCTCCTTCATAGATTATGTCAGAAAGTCTCTGAAAAAGCTGGAACTGGATGATTCAGAGGTGAGTCACTAAATAGAGACTGCATGCAATTCTTATATCTATGTAAATTCTTGAAGTCAGCACCACAATGCAATGTTTAAGCCACTGAATTGATTTAGTTTGTATATTGCTGCATAAATATAAAGCATTCTCATTTTTATTAATAAAGCCAATCCATACTTATTTTTATGTATTAAAAAAACATGTCAAAGTTGGTTTTTTTAATGTTTTTTTTGAAATAGACTTCCATGTATAAATTCTTTAAAAGGTTTTGTTTTAAAATTATTCTAATGACTTTATATAAAATATCCTTTTTTATACATGGTGCTCATGATCAGAATTTTTTTAAGCTTTTCCAGTATTTCTGAAGTTAATCCTACAAATGTCCTTTGAGGCAAAAAAATTTAATACGTACTCTATTTTATATATGCTGTCATTTAGAGGTAAATATACTTTTTAGATAGTGAGTGAAACAGGCATGAAGATCTTCTTGCCTGCACTGATACTATACATCCTGATAAAAGTAACTCTTGCACCCTTTTAAATCCAGCTGAAATGCTATCCTATGCAAACATGTACCTAAGTTTATACTGAAAATGATCCAAAAAAACATGAATAATAAATCACCTAGTAAATACTTTGACCCTTTTGTTTTCATTTTTTCTGCAGCAATATTATCTTGATCCCTTTGGACACCGTTTGAAACTGAAAAATGTGACATTATAGCAAGATAGGCAATTCCGCCCATGCAGTATGTTTCCCTTATAACTTGATTCCCAAAGTATTTCCAGTTTATTTTAGCCTTTAGACAGTCTCCCTCAGTAGACTTTGAAGATCTTTGAAGGCCTAATATATTTTTTCTTTAAATTAATAAATGTTAAAGATAAATATTAAGATTTT
Source organism: Strix aluco (assembly GCF_031877795.1). NCBI lineage: Eukaryota > Metazoa > Chordata > Aves > Strigiformes > Strigidae > Strix > Strix aluco. Next base: position 42,925,656 of record NC_133935.1, on the reverse strand, counting down.
TAAATCACTTTCCTAGATAGAGAAAAAGAAGTAAATACAAAATTGAGGTTTAAACTTATAAAATCTTCCAGAATTTTTTTGTGTTCTTCAATGTCTTGTCTTAGTACTACAACTGCTAAATTGGTCAACAGATGGCAACATAGCATTAGGCATGGAATATGACTGTGTGGCGATCACAACCACTCTGTGAGAACAAGTTGTTCAATGCAGGCACTAGAGACTGATTATTAAAAAGTGTAGTACAAATCAAAGAAAAATGTAGAAGTAGCAAGTATGTAAAATGTTTGAAGTAAATGTTGTAGTAGTCTTTTGTAAAGCAGTGCTTAAAATCTGCAGTCAAAATGTCAAATCACTTAAAATTTGCCATGCACATCAAACCATGAATTAGGAGAAAAATGCAAAACCAAATAAAGTAAATGCAAATGACATTGGAATCATGCTTATGGCATTAAGAAAAAGACTTATGCCTGGAGTTCACTGTGGTTTAAAAGGATTATATTTAATTCTGTTTGCAATTTGAGTTACCTGTTTGTTTTTCTGTATGAACGGGCACTAACATCATGCATTTACACCAGCTGAAAGTAACTACTAATATGGTGTCTTTCTCAGTTTGTGTACAATCACTCAAAAGTAATAGTTTATTGTTTGTGCAATAATCAGTTTACTAAATCATTGAATAAACTCTACTGGTAGAGAGTTATACATTCTTTTCTTTAAAACCACTAAGCATAGAAACTTTGTGTCAATATGTCTGATTTTAGACATGCTGCCTTTTTCTAGAAAGGGTCTGCACAAATGTAAGTTTCCCTGAGAGAAAGATGTCTGTCGACACTACTTCAAGCTGCGTGTGTTTGTATCGTTGCTAGAGACCTGACTCAAGTAAACGCTCATTTTTGCTTGTATTTCTCCTCTTTTCATGTAGAGCTGGCTGCATACTGAAGACTGAATTTTATGCTGATCTAAACAATATTATTTTTTATTTCCCAGCTATGTTGAAATCTGCAGCAATACAAAACTGTGCTATTTTGATACTACTGAGAGGAAAGTTGTTACTGCTCCCTCAACAGTGGTTCTGACACTGCAGTTTTCATGGTGGAGTCAGCACTATATCTACACAATACTGAAGAATGTGTTAAATTCCTCTCTTCAGAAAAAAAATACTTACATAGCTAAAAATGTGATGAAGCCTAAACATTTGCTCTCAAAGACAACAAAAATCAAAGAGAAATGTATGCAGAATTTGTTTTCTAGCTCTCTTTTTAAAAATGAACAAAAGAGCAGCTGTGCTGCATAGACCAAATGTCTACTCTGTCTCCGGCAGTGGCCAAAAACTAATGCCTTGGGAAGAATATAAGGCAAGAGTAAGCATTTATGAAATATACTTCCAGAATAATCCAAAATGTGCCTCTCATTCACAAAAAAAAGGAGGCAATCATTGTCTTTATGCATAAATTTATTTAGGTTATGTGAAAAAAAAACAACTAAAACTTAGTAACACAGAGAACTATGAGAAAAAATAGTTTGCAAATGAATCTCTGTTTTACTTGTGCAAAAATATTTTCTAAAGAGCAGAAGTCGAGAAACTGCAAGCCTTGAGTCTTTTACTATGCTTATTCAAAACCTGAAGAGAGTTTAATCTCTGCATGATAATAAATGTACTGGAAAGTAGAGGGATAGCAACACCAAGTTTTTATGATTCACTGCCAGGGTTTGGTATCTTGGCATGTATGGAAGAGTCATGGATGTTTTTGATTACTGTGGCTGAATCTGGACTGTGGGACATAAACATCCTTCCAAACTCGTGGTTCATGATGAGCATCACAGCTGCTTCCTTTATACGCACCTACGCCTCTGCTCCTGTTCAAGGAGTAGCCCTGGTGCAATCCAGTCTTTTTCCAGTCTGGACAAATGTGGAGGCAGGATAAAAAGTTCAAGTGCATAAAACACCTAACTTGCCTTGATACTAATTTTTGTAAGTGTATGCTTTTTGCTAGATATAGAACTGATGAAGACTCTTACCAGGTATAAATATCCAAACAGGAAGTTCATTTTTGCTATTGTTTTTCAGTAAAAATAAGTTCTTTAATCGTGCCAATTCTTTATGTGAACACATCCCGCTGCCTCTTTTATTTGTGAAATAGATGGAAGATCTTTGCTTATTTGAAGTAAGAACCAGACCCTTTATGAAAAGATTGTCAATCAGAAGTGAGTTAGAGTGAGACAAAATAATAAAATAGTTTTTCTACCAAAAAAATAGCATTTATCAGTCATTTAGGGCCATTCATTGTTACAAGTTACTGTTCAGGGACTGAAGTTTCCTAATACCTTAGCCAAAATAATTTCCTCCATTGTGTTTCTTTTTCAGTATGGAAGTGCCTGTCAAGTCCAGATTAAGCACTTAAATGCAAATGAACTATTTTTTTCTGCCTTTTGGTACAGGACCATTCCTTTCACACATCTCTTCACCTCAGTAGTAAACCTGAGACATGCACCATGATTACAGAATGTCTGACAAAATATTCTCATTTTGTGAGGGCAGAGAGAGGTCTTTTAGTGTAAGCTTGATACTACACAGGTATGGTTATATTGCTTCTAGCTTCAGAACTAATGGAATTGCTTTGTGGGCCATGAATCCCTGCACAGGGCTTCAGTAATTGGTCTGGATACACACCAAGGTGATATTTTATTCCTGGTTGTTTCCTTTGTCATAGCTCACTCTGTTCCTATACAGTCCATGTTGTATGGGCAGAGCATTCAGTGTTGCATAGATATGTGAGAAATTCTTTCTATCAGAAGATAGAAAAAAAAAATTGTTTAAAAAGTTTTTGACAGTGTCCCACATGGCATCCTTGTTTCTAAACTGGAGAGACATGGATTTGATGGATGGACCACTCTCTGGATAAGGAATTGGCTGGATGATCAAACTCAAAGAGTTGTTGTCAACAGCTCAATGTCCAAGTGGAGAGCGGTAAAGAGTAGTGACTCAGGGGTTGGTGTTGAGACTGGTGCTGTTTAACATCTTTGTTGGCAACATGGACAGTGGGATTGAGTGCACCCTCAGCAAGTTTGCTGACAACACCAAGCTGTGTGATGTGGTTGACATGCTGGAGGGAAGGGATGTGCCATCCAGAGGGACCTGGACAGGCTTGAGAGGTGGGACTGTGCAAACCTCATGAAGTTCAGCAAGGCCAAGTGCAAGGTCGTGCACATTGGTCAAGGCAATCCCCAGCACAAATACAGGCTGGGTGATGAGTGGATTGAGAGCAGCCCTGCAGAGGACTTGGGAGTAGTAGTGGATGGAAAACTGACTATGAGCCAGCAGTATACGCTCACAACCCAGAAAGCCAACCATATTCTGGGCTGCATCAAGAGAGGTGTGGCCAGCAGGGCGAGGGAGGTGATTCTCCCCCTCTACTCTGCTCTCATGAGACCCCACTTGTAGTACTGCGTCCAGCTCTGGGGGCCCCAACATAAGAAGGACATAGACCTGTTGGAGCAAGTCCAGAGGAGGGCCATGAAGATGATCGGGGGGCTGGAGCACCTCCCTTATGAAGACAGGCTGAGAGAGTTGGGGTTGTTCAGCCCGGAGAAGAGAAGGCTCCAGGGAGACCTTACAGAGGCCTTCCAGCACTTAAAGGGGCTACAGGATAGATGGGAAGAAATTCTTTCATGTGAGGCTGGTGAGGCACTGGAACAGGTTCCCCCCTTCCTGGCAGTGTTCAAGGCCAGGCTGGACAGGGCATTGAGCCACCTGGTCTAGTGGAAGGTGTCCCTGCCCATGGCAGGTGGGTTGGAACTAGATGATCTGTAAGGTCCCTTCCAACCCAAACCATTCTATGATTCTATGATTATATGTCTTCTTTCCCCTTTTATTCACTGATTTACCTAATTTAACATGAATGTGGGACTCTCACTTAATGCAATGAAGCATTTACCCCTGTTTCTTCTAGAGGAGCTGGCCACCTTTACAGTGGCTAGCTTTGCTTCTTTCAAACAGCAAGAGCAATCACTCCTTCCTCTTCAGCAGAACATGTTTCAGCTTTTTTTGGAGCCATATTGCAGATGGATTTAAAATGAAGCCTCTTTATTTGGATGCTACTTAAGACAATAAGTGCTAAAAATGGCCTCGTCACAGAAAAAAGTCCTTGTACAAGTATTTCTGTATTTCTAGTCTTTGAAGAAGAAAAACCCCAAACTTTCTTAAATTGTACTTATTGGAGTAGATTAGCAAAAATCTTTCATAGGGCCTGGCTTTAAGGTGATTAAAGAGATAAAGTGTTTACAAGGCTAAGTAAGGCCTGGATGTGTGTCTGGTAGACTGTGATCAATGACCCACCTAGGATCCATTTCTGCTAGTAAGTGAGAGCCTCAGTGGGTGCAGCTGTTTAACAAAGAGAAGCTGGCCAGGATTCATGTAAAATGCAGTCTGGGAATAAGGAGAGAACACTATTTAATGCCATGTCCGATTGCACGAAGATATACAGGGCTGGAAACACTCCTGACACATCTGCATAGAAAAGCTTTTAGTCACTTCAACTTCAACTCCTGCTATATTTACCCTATAGTTACTGCTATGGGCTAATAGCATATAAGGTAGTTACTTTGTCTTAGTCAAAATACTTCCCAAATCACTTAACCCTTTCAGATGCAAACATATGCTGAAGAGTTACAATAGCAATTTCAGTGGTACGGTCACCTTAAGCTTTCACACACAAAGAAGTTTCTGTGCCTGTCAGCAACTGTGTTGTTGCAGATTTACTTGGTTTTGTTTAACTGAACTTCCAAGTCTCCCCTGACTGGTGTATTTCAGTTTCGAACAGTCTAGTGACTGCACATAACCTGAAGTTGCTGGGGCTCTTCCCCTGGAAAAAGACATTTATTTGGCAGGTGCCCCATCTAACAACCCAAGATGAGATCTGCAATAATAAATGCTCATCCCAGTTTGCTGTAACCCTGACCAGACTTCTTAGAAACAGCTGCTCCCCATTTGTCTTTTTCTGATCCTGTGCTTGAGGTAAAGCATACAAAGAGATTTACAGCTGTCGGATCTCAGCTGGTGGATCAGTAAAGGGCACTCGACCCTTCTGTGAGGCATTGTACCCATCACAGTAGCATTACATTAATAAGACAGTAAGAGAAACTCATGTCCTGTAAAAAGCTCATTTATCATCTTAAGTAATTTAAACAACTTTGATATTTGATATATTATGTCTATCAATTCTAGACTCAAAATATTTCAGAGCCTTGATGTAGCTATGTAGCTAATTTTAGATATAAGTTGTATCGTCCTCTATATTCTGCAAAGGTATGTATTTAGAAATATATTTAATTAAATAAGCATGTTAGTGCTTTCTTTCTCTACCGTAAGCAAAACTCTTAGGTTTATTTATAATTAAAAATTTTATATAATTTAATATTATTTTTATAATACAAAAATATTACCTATCATTCATTTATAAAATAATCCTTTTCCTATATTAATATAATTTTATTGAATTTTTAATGTAATTAAATAAATCCAAAGATATCTGATATATATTGAGCTTACTAGATCAGTTTTACTGGAATCCCTAAATTACTTCCCTTTGCTACATTGACTTTGTGTTTTTGCAAACTCCAGACTGTTTAATTTTGAGTGATAAAACTGGTAGATAATACTGAAATCAGAATTGTGAAAATATAATTTTTTTTCACTAATTGCTTATTTTTTGTCAGAAAAAAATTTTTTTCTTACATCTTTGGACACTTTTTATATAGCTAGCGTGAATAGTTGATATATTTTTCACATAGCAGTAGTGACTTTTTAAAACAGTGCTACTTTTTAAGAAAACACAAGAGCATGCATATGTGCCTTTTTGCTTTCATTTTGATGATGCAAATGCCTACTAATAGCATTAGCATACATGTAAAGCCTGAAAACTAAGTAGCTGAGCTGAGTGATCCCTCCGTGATATAACTATCAAAAAATAAAGTCAAAGGTTTGAGTTTTTTAAGACAGTAATAAAATAACTGATTTTGTTGATTTTTTTAAAAATTAAAATAAGGATATGTTAATTTTAAAGATAACTGGTTTTACAGTTCAAGGATAAATATGGTTGTATTACAGGTTTCAGTGATTTGTCACTGGTTTAGAACTGCAGTTTTAATATACGTTTCCTTTTTATAATTGCTCAAATGGCAGAGTGAACATAGATTAAGGAGAAGTCTTCTCTTATTTTAAGATGAGGCAGTTATTCATGTTAGCTAAATCTATATTTAATATATTGGGCTCAGTCCTGAATAAATTTTCAGCAGACATATATTATGCTGTGCTTGCTTGCATTTATTTATGTGAAAATAGTGCTCTTTTTAAAATTAATGTAAAAATAGTTCCAATTTGCTTTGTTCAGATTCCTATACTGTTAGATGGAAACACTTTAGTTAAAGCACTGCAAAGCCAAGAACTTAAGGATGGGACTTTCAAAAACTCCTTCTAAGAGACTCAGATGTCCTGATTCCATTAATGCTTTGTGAAAATGCAGCAGTAAATGTACATTGCAGATAACTTCAGAGCCAGTGGCTGGGAAAATGTTTGGAAACACCTCTTGAGTTTCTTGGGATCCATTCCTAAGATCATATTTTCCCCCTTTCCACACCTAACCAGCAGCCATCTGACAAGCTATTACAAACTTTGTAGTCCCTCTGAGGAACATGCAAGTGGAAGCTCAATCCCCCCATGCTGGCCCTCAGTCCAACCTGTGTCATGAGCTGTACTGGTTTTAGTCACTAATCATGTTCTTTTCATGTAATGGTGAGCAGGCTTTGAGAATATTTCTTCCCATTTCCACAGCTGTGCTTCTCATACAATACCATTTGCAATTTATCACATATATTTCCTAGTTTGGTCCTACCCCAGCTGTTTTAGATGTTTTAATGTTCTTCTGCTTCATTGAATACAACTATGTCAAAATATGTTGAACAGAATGTTTTGCATATTTTTTCATAGTTTTAAACCATATAATTAAGAGACACTGTGCTCTGTACACATCATTGGCAAGCAATGTTGTAATTAAATGAGCAGGTAAGCCTGGGACAAGATAAAAAGACTCTGTCCTTATGGAGTTTGTCAGGATAGGCTGCATTACAGTAATTAGAAAGCTGCTCTTCTTTAAAACAAGGTGTTTGGGCAGTTCCATCCTTCCTAGAAAATGCTTACTAAGGTTTCCACAGCCATGTGAGAACATTCTAATATAATACACTGATCTTTATTTCTTCTACCTTTAATATAGATGATAGGTTTAAATTTTTGCAGGCAAAAGTAGTTTTTCATCTGAATTTCTGATTTACTGACCTTACAAGATTTTGACCAAAGGAGTATGGCATTCTCTAAACGTATCTGAAAGGATTAGTTGAGTGAAGAATTTCTAAGCTTAAATTCAGCACTGATATGAATTCTTTAACCAAATGGATTTCTTTTACTTCCTAAATTCAAATGGCTTAACATTTTATTCATTTCTTACCTGTAATTTTTCTCAGTTTCTGAAAATTGAGTCTTAACTAGAGAATTACTACTGGCAAATTCTTAATTTAATTTTTTTTAGTGTGTGCTCTTTGAGATACCAATGGGCTAAACCAATTTTGTTTTTAAATAGATTTCTTGAAGAATGCTAACTGCCACCAGAATGTTTTCTGAGAACTCGGTGGGCTTTGTGATGGTCCTTTTTTTTTTTTTTTTTTTAATTTCTGTCAGCTAAATTGCATTGAAAGAAGCTACTTTCTTGGAAGTGAAATATTAAGGTAGACAACACTGTTGTTACTGTGAAAAGAGTATAACTGTCTCTTTTGCAATGACAAAGCATTTAAGAGCACCTTCGCCCTTCTTTGGCATTTGTCAGTGTTTTTTAAAACCATCATTGCACTGTGTTTTATTATGAAGTTAATAAAATGCCCACTTTGACTCAATATGTTACAACCCTCACCACTTGAATCCTCCCAAACTACAGTGCTTATAGGAAGTCATCCCAGGGTGGTACTGAAAGAAAAACATACATGTAAACTGGTGATGCCGTAAGATTGTGCCACGTGTCCTGCAGGATCTGCACTGGATTTTTCTGAGCTTCTGTAGATCACATAGTGCCTCCTGTTTCCACGCATGCCTGAAAATTTAAATACTGATATAATGTGAAGCAATGATCAATGTGCTGAATGAGAAAAAATGCAGCCATCATTTTGGTCAGCATTTCATACAGGACAATTCTTTACAACTTCTTTCAATAAGACAGAGAAGAGGACATTGGGTAAATGGAGATGTGTTTCTCTTAGCTTACCATAGAGCGTCCCTTGACTTATAATATCGCCTCAGCAATGACTAGTGGAATAGCATAAAATGTGGTTTTCAAATGAAGGGAAGTAAGAGGAAGAATCTTACTGTATGGCTTAATTTTACTGTTGTTTTAAAAAGTGTTGAAAAACCACATATCTAAGACTGCAGAACTGTCAGTAGTGGAATTAAAGACTACATTAAGACATGGACTAACTTGAATATCTGCAACTATCCTGGGAACTAAAAAGGAGAATTTTTGTGGAAATTGGGAAAGAGATGGACTTTTAACCTGAGATTTCTTATAATCTTAATGTCTACCCCACACTAAATTCAGTGTTGATATCCTTGGATATCTTAAACTGGTTTGTCTTTGCTAAGATTACTTCTAATTTTGATGCTTTTTATTGTGTATAGCCATTGGGCAAACATGGAGCCAAAGCCAAAACAATTCTCTCAACTTTCCCATGAATTCTAACACAGCAATTAACTGAGTCTAAACAGACAAAAAATGAAGGCACTAACTGGATTTACACACTTAATGCATTTTACAATTGTTGAAGAGTTGACTTTCTCGACTGCTTTCTTGGACAGAAGGAATTTCAGCTCATGGATTTTCTGGTTCATATGTTAGTGAGGGAAATATTGAATGAAGGCTCAGGTAACATATTACAGCCTATAAAGTGTATGTGCATAATGCTGTTTTCAAGTATAATTGTTTTTCAAACAGAAAAAATACTATCCCAATTATGGTAACACAACATTTTAGGCTGACAAGGAATCTTAACAGATGTGACTTTTATTTCAATTAGATATAATTATAAATAATGTAGATTGCATTCATTTCAAATGCATTTTAAGCAAAGTTCTAAATAAACTTAAGTTTCTCAATAATTTAATTATCTGTTTTACATTATTTTACACTGTATTACATTACATTATTTTTAACTACCTTAGTCATGGGAAAATTGTAAAAATTTGCTGTATGGTAGGGTCTCCCAAGTGTTTTGAACTGATCTAAGACACTGCTCTGCTAAATGGGTTGCCTTACTGCTTTCTTATACTCTTGCTAGTGTTCAGGATAATGCTGGTACAAGAAGAGAGAGGAAATATGGAAATGTGCAGTCAGTGCAGGGCAAAGCAGTCCCTTTGAGGCAGCAAAGAGGAATTACAGCTGTTTAAACAGGCTGTGGAACAGCATCCTTAGGCTCTGTCTCTCCTCTGTAGGGCATGTGCAGCATTGGGCAGTAAAAGAGACTAATTCAGCAAAATACTCAGTCTAGAGAAAGACACAACTCTGAAGAAGTACTCTCTGGAGAAATGTGAAGTGTGGTATCACTGATTGTCACACACCTTGTGCCTGAATGTTTTCAGAACACGCTCAGTCAGCATGTTTGTGGGATTTCAGTCTTAACTTGAGTGTGCTCAGGTGTGGGGTATCTGCTGCGCTCTCAGGGTGCTGTTGACAGTCTCCTAATTCACAACAGATGAGTCTGGCCTATGGTGTAGTTTTAGTGCCACCTCCAGCTTATGGTATAGTTATAACTAGGTCAATGGAGACCTTGCTGCCCTCTAGTTCCTCTAGTTGTTTCAGCTATTTGAACAACCGTATCAATCCACAAAGAAATTAGTTTAAAGAAAGCATGCACCACCATCACAGTGCAAAGAGGTGAGGTGCTTTTGTTCACAACCTGATAAAGACCAGGAGACATTGTAGCTAAATCAGCAAAGAAATACTGGCCAAATCCTCTCTGTATGTATTGAAGGTTACTTGAATATCAGTAGCATAAGCTAAATCTTTGAGTGCAGAATCATTATTAAGACAAATGCATATGTATTTAGGCTTTTTCATGCATTTTCACTCAGGCCACAAGTTCACAGTATCAACATCATAATGTAAGAAAAAAGTCCAGTGCAAGAATTTAAAGAATTTTTTTTGGATACACAAATGTGTGGCAACCCTGCATAGAGAGAAGTTGCATGGACAACTCCAGTGGCTAAATGGGGCTTGCTTTGTATGTGTAAGTACAATTCTGTTGATGAAAATACAAATAGTTTACTTCTACTTCACCTTGGAAGGATAGCTGAAGATTGTGTTAGGTACCTTTTAAGAACTGAAGCCAGGTGACGAGCTGTTGCATTTTCGGACAAAGAGAGCGTTATCTGGATTTTAGTCTTCCAATAAATCAATCACATAGCTAGCTACCAGTTACCCTTTTCTATCAATGCTTTTTGGTGGACACTTTCTCTCTTTTCCAGCTGGGCTGTTGCATTGAATTAGTTCACTCACCAAACTTTTAACGGAGGCACAGTTCGGAATAGTACCTAATCTATCCATGACAGCAGGATGTGTTCAGTCAGAATGTGTAGTAAGCAAGGAAGGAGTGGAAAAGCATTTGGGCTTAGTACTCGAGTATGGCAACATCCAAGGGACATATTTGACCCGGCTTTTTATTTGCCAAACATTTCACAGCTTGTTTTCATTTAATTTGAATGCTTCAAGTTGAAAATGAAGAACATAAAGGAAGCAAAAGCAGAAAGGTTTCATGATTGCATTTTTACAAATGCAGATCTTTGTATTTTAATTCCAAATAACTTGTAATTTCAAAAATCCATTATACTAAACCCCTTTTAATTCGCTGTTGAAATTAAAAACTTATAGGGCAGAGGTAAAATATTTTGTTTATCTCATGACTGATATATTTTAGTTGGTTTGACTCTTTAGAGAGGAAAAGAAAAAAGAAAAGCCCTCAGATATTTGCACAGCTTTACTGGAAATAAAATAACAACAAAACAAAAAAAATCCTGTTAGTCCACACTAGTACTGCCAGATCAGCTTCTCAACCTTGCCTCTGTAGTTGGGAAAAAGAACTTCCTAAATTAAAAAAATATGACTAAAAGACTACAAAAGTTTTTCTAGCCCATCCCCTTGTTTTAAGGCAGAGTTAGAATTTTGCATCATTCCTGAAAAATATTTGTCAGGTCTTTTTAAAGGTTTCTGTGATGGAGACTGACAACCTCCCCAGTCCTTAATTAACCTCAAAGAGAGAAAGTCTCTTCAAGTTTTTGACTGAATTTTTTCTGCTGCAATGCAAGCCCAATAGCTTTATCCTATCCACTATAGACACAGTGAACAAACTGTTCTCTGCTTCTTGGTGACAGCCTTGTAAAAACTGTTATTATGCCCACTCTCAATTTTCTCTAATTCAGCATGATCAGTTCCAGTTCTCTCAGTCTTTCTTCATAGGTCATGTTTTCTAGATCTCTGATCTCTTTTCTCTCTCAGGGCTTTTTCAGACAGCTAATTCCTTTCTTTGAAATCTGATGCCCAAAAATGGGTGCAGTATTCCAGCTAGAGCTTTGCCACTGCCAAGCAGAGTTGAAGGATTACTTCCTGCGCTTTGCAGGCTGCTCTCCTATAGATGTTGCAGAATGGTGATTGCTTTTTTTTGCAGTCGCTCGGCTTGTGATATGCTGTATCTCCCTGACTGTCATTTTGTGTTCCCCATCCTGAACAGCTGATTATTTCTGCCTGCGTGTAGTCCCTTCTGCTTTTCTGTACAGCATTTCAAACTTCTTTTCTAAGCAATACTCCAAATTCTGGAAATTATTTTAAGTTCTAGCAATGCCTTCCTGTTGCACATTTGCAGACTTAGTTAATGTGGTTGCTGTTCTATTGTCTGAGTTCTTAATGAAAACATTGCGTTTTGTAATAGACCTCCAGTCAGCAAGTCTTTTCAGTTGTTCAAAGACTCATTAATAACTACTCTTTGATTGTGGTCATTCAAACAGTTTTCACTTGCTTTATAATACTTTAATCTAAACCTTGTTTCTTAAATTTGCTTATGAAATTTTTATGTGAAACGGTGTCAAAAATGTTGCTGAAATAAAAATATATGACAACCAGTTGTTTTTCACTGTCGTGAATCCTTCCACGCTTCTTACAAGCAAAGTAGACTGACTTGTGATTTGTTCTTGACAAATTCATGTTGACTATTACTCATCTGCTTATCTTTCAGTGTTTTTAAATTCTTTATTTATTCCATTTTTTTCAGTGTATTAAATTTGAACTGACTATAATAAAATACATACATACATCTACTAGCCATCTAACATACCATCTTTGAGAACTACTCAGTGACAATGAGTAATAGTTCTGAGGTCACTTCATTCCCTTCTTAGCTATCCTAGGATGAAGTTCATAATACATACCTGATTTGAAAACTTATAATTTGTGGAAATGTTCTCTAGTTTGTTTCCCTATTTTAGGCTGAAATTTTACTTCTTTGCAACTGGATTAGCCACATGCTCTCAGATGATTCTTCTAATAAAAGTGTACAAAAATTTATTAAACACTTCAGCTTTTGTAGCCTTTTGTCATAGAATCATAGAATTATTTAGGTTGGAAAAGACTTTTAAGACCATTGAGTCCAACTGTAAACCTAACACTGCCAAGTTCACCACTAAACCATGTCCCTAAGTGCCATATCTACATGTCTGTCAGTACCGTTACTGTTCTGATAAGTTGTGAACTAGCTTTTTCCATAGCCACAACAGAGTAGCCATACTGCAAACTCTGATACTGAAAAGGTACATCAGGCTCGCTCAGCTCTGCTCTTTCCAGCAGCCTCCATCACCAATAACATTGGAAACCTGCTTCCCACTCCTCTAACAGGTTCCTTAAGTGGCCCAACTGTCTTGTTTAGCATCTAGGACTGTGGACAGCAGAAGAGTAGTGACATCATGACCTTTAAAAACTGGAAAATGTTGCAGTCTGGCTGCCCTATAGAGAACATACGTTGTGAAGAGCAGTTGTGGTCATAGCTCTAGCTACTCGCTGTGGTGCACTGGCCACTAAAGGCTGAAAGGAGAAGGGGTATTTGTCTTAGTCGAGTTCTTGAGCTGTCTTTGTATCAAGTTCAGCCCCAAATCGCAGCATTTCCAATCATAGTGGCAGTGCTGGCAATGTTGCATCAGGTGATTGTGAGAAGAAAAGGGGAACATGTTCAAAGTAAATAACAAAAGTTTTAGTTTAAAGATGGGTAACTTGAGGCACAGAGAAACCAAGTATTATTTCCAGAATCTGATAGTAGGTTTTGTAATGTGAAGTACCGTCCAGGAGCCCTGACTGAAGCATGTTACTCTCACACCAGAATTCACTCCTCAGCTATTTAAACAAATCTCTTGGGGATGGGGGTGAGGAGGGAATAAGATATATGGGAAAGGAAATGAGAATGTCATCTCCACTTTATTGTGTAATACTCATTTAAGAATGGCTAGAGCTTTCTGAATAATGAATGTATCTCAGTATTTCATGTCAGTGCAAAATGCTGTCTGAAGAACAGTTATTGTAAATGAGAACTGAGAAACTGCTACTGGAAAATTATTATAAACCTTAGGAAAGTGCTAATTTCAAAAACAAAACATGGATTTCATTTTGTAGTGTGACTTTCAATTAGGAAAAAATATTTCAATTTAAAGTTCTCTTGAAAAAATAACTAGAATAACCCTGATATCTTTTTTTTTTTTTTTAATCCCTTGCAGCTCCCAGACAGCTGTATAATGGATTACTATGAAAAATACAAGCACAGAATGAATGAGCTTGAAGCATTTAATATGGTAAAAGTTATAGAATTAATACTATTACCTTGTATATATGTGCCAGTCTAGAACAAAGCCCTGTTAAATTTTATGTGGAGATGGACTGTCTTACGCTATGGTATGCAATCTCAAAAACAAAGCAGCTCCCCCTTCCAAACTTTGGAGCATATCCTATTCCAAAACTATATTAGGTGTCAGTAAAATAATAAAGTGAACACATGGAAGATTCTTTTTCAAGAGGGACTATTACCCTGGAAAATGAAATGTCAGTCTCCTTTTAAACCTTGACTGGTCTCCATGCGGTTATTTCATAAAAATTCTTTTTATTAAAATTCATTATTTCCCTCTTTAAAATTGTTCTGCTTCATATAATATCATTTTCTTGTTGTACAATATCTCAAAACCAACTAAACAACTTAGTTTCCTGGCCTTATGGCATTCCATGTATTTTTGATCTGTAATATAATCTGTTTTGAAGATGTCCATCCCACAGGGAAAATGGGCAAGGTGACATTTGTACAACAGAACCACTAGAAAATGATTGACCTTCCTGGAATTGTTCTGTGGAAGTGTAGCTGTTTGCAAGTATACTGTCTCTCTTTCCCAAAATCATTATAGTATCTAATCTTTCTTTCAGTTGAAGGTTGTTCTGGCTCCCTGCATAGAGGTTTTGATACTTCTGGATCGTCTTTGCTACCTCAAGGAGCAGGTATTTTTGCATTATATTTTATGATACCTAAAGGCTACATCAGTAAAATGAGACTATTTCAGCCAATTTATTACTGTGTAGACCAAAAGTCTCTGTTGCAGAATTATTATTCTCATCATATTTGCAAAAGTATAAGCATTCATTCCATTTAGTATAAACATATGCCCAGCAGATGTTTTTATTTTCAGCAAAGCAGCAACAGTAAAGTTTATGTTCTTTTAATTGTATGGTAATTACTAGTCAATAGACAGTAAAAATAAATTAATTAAATATGAAAGAAATCTCATTTTATACAGCATATTGTGATATTTAATAATTAAAAAGAATATTGGAAATGCTAAAAAACATTGTGCTGTACATGCTAGAGCTTCCAATGAATATGTTTTAGAATATATAATTCAAGAAATTTTGAATTAGGTCCAAAATGTTTACAATTTCCTTTTATTGTTTCTTAATTAAGATCAATGATGAGAGAGGGTGCACTTTTTCAAACTGTATGGGTCAGCTGAGGTACATTTGACTAACATACAGCCTGAATATATTTTACAAGTATAGACCTGGGATATAATAAGCAAATGCTACTACATTTACTCCATAATGATTTACATTACAGTGTTTCTTTTAACACTAATTTTGAGCTTGGCCTGATTAACTCAGAAGCAGCAGTACTTTCTCTGTACCAGTAAACATTTTTCAGACAAATAATAATTTGTAAGGGGAAATGATAGTATCTTCCACCTTCTGCTCTGGGCCATGGTCAAAATAAAATTTTAAAATAAAAAAACCCATTCATATGAATAACTCTGTTTTTCCACCATAAACCTTTCATTTTAACAGCTCCATTTTATCAGAAGTAAAAATTCACTTTATTCTCTGCCACAGTGCACTTGGAACAACTGAATTGTAGTAAATGCATGCTTTTGTTCTAAACTGGTATTTTTACAGAGAGGCAATTTAAAATATTTAAATAATGATGTATTTTCCCAAATGCCAACCAGTTATAAATCACATAGAGATCTGCATGATTTCCAAGACAGGAGATCAGACTTGCTGCATTTAGCACTAATTTACCTTTTCTAAATGTAATATACGCATTGATTTAATCTTGTACTGGTTGATTCACAAAATGTGTTTAGGAAGAAAAAATAGAAATGATAAAAGCCATATGCAACATGAAGACCAGATCCAGCTGGCCTGATTCATTTGAAAAGTCAGTTAATTAGCTTCAGTAGTAGAACGTGCTGCATAAAATAAGTACAACTTGATCCTTAATTTCTTTGCAATAGTTCAACTGAAAAAAAGCTTTATTGATGAAGAGGGTGGTAATAGTGCTAGAAATAATTTAATTACTTTGAAATACATCCTGGTTTGGGTGTCCTTTTTTTCACAACAAACTTTCTGTGATTTTCTTGTTAGATAAGTGTTTTTCCTGCTTGGCATTAAGGATTTTTTTTTCAATTTTGTATTTCAAAATGTGGACCTATTACCATATCTTAGCTTTTAAGTCAAACACATTTTTATGTACTTCAATCATATATCATTTTACAGGACAACATTGCCTGGTCTGGACTTGTGAAGTTATTTGATCCTGTGAAATCCCCTAGATGCTATGCAGTTATTGCTCTGAAGAAACACTTGTGGTTTTAAGCGGAAGCAAATTGCAGATAGGTTGAAAACTCTGAACTGATACTGCTGTTTCCTCATTTTTATTCTGTGTTTTTAATTGATTCCTCAAGTACACTGCTTTTCAGCTGCAAAAGTAAAAAGTGCAGTGCCTCTTTGAATCGTGAGAAATAAATATCTCCTTTATAAATACCGTTGCTTCCTTATGTCAGTTATTAAACAATGTTGAACATCTGATGCTATTGTAAAAGTTATGACCTGTATTATGTGATTGTTGTTTTAAAATAATTTTTATGTTTCTTCTTTTTAAGTCATTATACTATGTATCAATACCACTTCTCTTGATATTTCTAATCACAAGATCATACCTTCTCAATTCTTACCAGTGGCTGGCATCAGCAGTCTCAGTCTAGCCTCACCTTTTCTTTTGCATAGCATAAACAGAAAAACAACCTGCACTGCAAACAAGAGGTTCATAGACTAAATAGGATCTTTGTACTTCCCTGTTCTCCAGGTCATCTGGACCAGCTCATTTATAGAGCAACCGAGAAGAGCCTAGATAGTAACAACCTGCAAAGAGCACTTTTGTATTAATCCCTTCTTCCTTCAGGCATGTTCCTGGTTTGCACTTGTTTGCCTGTCACTCTGAAAGAAAAAATATGTGTGCTCTAATACAGTGGGAGATTTCCCAGTGCTTAAGAATCAGCTGCCCTGCTGCGGTTCACTCTGTAATCCTTGGGTTGTATCAGAAAGCTATTATCTGACCCAAATGTGTTGGGTACAAATACTTTGGTACCCAAGTGAATTGAAACTTGCTAGGCAGCTTCTTGTTGGCTCTACTGCATTCATGAGTGGGAAATTTATTTGTTGATGCATTTATCTCAATGGGTTGCCTAATTAAACTTGCAGATTTTCCATCAATTAAAAAAGAGAAAAGTTTCTATTCTAAGTCCTAGTGCTTTTATTAGAATTTTCCAGCATATGTAAAACATAATTAACTACCAGTGCACAAAAAAAGGACAACAAATAAATAATAAAATACAGCATTAAAGAAGAAAAAGGGAGAATGCAACTTTGGTGGGCAGAAGATAAAAATAACAGAAAATATTTTTATATTAATTGTATAGTGACAGTAATAGTCATGGGAATCAGATAGAGATTCAGATGTGAGTAGGAACATATCTTACTCTGTTTCAGTCTACAAAATATAATGACAGCTTGTGAACATGGCCATTCAAGAAAAGAGAAGTAATGTATTTTTCTAATAAGTCACATCTTTCTTGATGTGTTGACTTGGAAGAAAAACTTTTATTTGGTGGTGTTAAGTTCACTGCTGTGTATTTTAGGACTCAGAGTCCTTATTAGCTTCATGGATCCAGTATGAGCTTCTCACATTTGTTTGGTCCCACTATGTTCAATCCTTAGAGCTGCTGAACACCTGCAATATTCAAGGAGATTAACAGAAGTTGCAGGTGCTCACAGCATCTTTGGAGCAGAGCTAAGAAAAGAAAATGAGGCCTTCTATATATGCCACTTTTTGTTATATAGGGAGTACTGAGGAAACTAACAAGCTGGTAGATTCTTTTCCCAGGAGAGGAATCAAAAGAAATAAAATCCTTTCCTAACCTCTAAGCATCTGGAAGAAAAAAAACCCCCGTAATATCTGATGTAAAGAGGCAATCTAAAGTACGTGATGTTAAAAACAAAAAGGATAAACAAAAATCTTAGAAAAATAGGTTTTATTGTATTTTATTCTGCTAAGACATGATGACTAATTACTAGTAAAGTGTTTAGAGTGTTGTCATCTCAATCTTATGTGCTGTTGGAAAAATTTACCTGGGGATGAAATTGCTTTTTTTTGTGATATGAATTGATTCTTCAGTTTTTTCAGACCAAATACTAAAAATGGGGCATATATGATATCCAAACAAAGAAGACAGTTTCTCACTGAAAGCAAGTGCTTAAAAGTACCCTGTTATGGCCCAAAAATATTATTTTTAGCAAGCCCCACCTGGTTTAGTGTGAACAAGGTCAAAATTGCATAAGGTATGCAGACTATTGCTAATTTTGTGTGACATTTTAACGTGTGCTATCTAAATTCAAAGTTAAATTCTTATTACTATCTTAAGAGGACATTTGCAACAGTTTAGGATAAAAAGCACATCTGTAGGATTAGCGCAAGTGCTTTTCTACTAATTCAAAAAGGTCTGAATAAATTTGCATGCCCCCCCCCCCAGCAACTTCTCAGGCTCTTTCAGTACTTTTCAGGCACTTTGTAGTCTGTGCAGGCAAAGACAGACTTAGAATCAAGAGGTTTATATGACGAGTTTGCATTCAACAAAGTCAGTTGCTGTCTGCTCTCAAGCTGTTTCAAAGCTCTGGATGCCTGAATACCTATGAGCTTTTGTTTACATAATGGAAAAATCCCTGACAGTAATCAAGATGAATAAAATTATTTTTCTTCATGGTTATTGCCAGAAGTTCTTCCATAATGTAAACCACATCCTAAATATGATGAAGTCTTTTGATAGAAAAGAATCTCTATTTTCTTTCAGTGTGATAGAGAGCTATCTATCTTGATGTGCTCCCTAAGAAATAGTGGATATACCTGCTTTCCCTCACGTGTTTGCCTGATTCTGTTCATGGCACACCTATGCATTCTGTAGCAGATTTGGAGTGGTTTATTTTTCTTAGGGCTGAAACCTGTTCTTGGATGGATGCAGGGTATGTGTACAACCTTAATATCCAAGAGTAGCCTTAAGATCTCCAAGCCTGCTTTTATGACAATAAACTTTAATTCTGCAGTTCTGATTCATGTCTTAGAACCACACCACAAAAATATTTTACACTGTTTTAGTTTCTGGGATTTCAGTTTTAAGGTTTTTTCTGATTAAATATTAAGGGTTTTTTTATTAAAAATTATCTTCTTCATTGACATGATTTGTTAATTTACTGTTAAAACAAGAACTATCTGCTTAGAGTTAAAATGCTTTTACTATGTCATGATGGAGTTAAAATCTTGAGACTCAAAATATGTATGTCCTATTATGGTGTAAAATCTGCACAGGGGAAGCATACTAAATGTATTTGGCTTGGTGGCAGCTATATGTCTTTTTGATGATTGGAGTATTCTTTCCTATCAGTATGTATTGGTTCAGATATGCTTTTTTCTAAAAACCATCCTAAGTGTGTCATTATATTGCCAGAGACCACTGATACTAAGGGCAAGTGTTAAAATAAGACCAGCACCAAGAATGTCTTTCCTGCTTATGTGTGAAACACCCAACTTAGTATGGTGCTTCAGACTTGCTTTTCTTTGAGAAGTAGCCAAATAGCCAATCTTTGTTAGCATCTTTAAATCTCTTTATCCCATGCATCTTATCTTACTGATATATGTCCTCCTTCTTGCTGATATAGCAAAATTTCCTAGTGCTCTGAAAGAAGAGAAATCTATGCTAGCCTATGAGCCACTTTTAGTGTCCATAATCAAATCAGAACAGAAATATAGTTGCCCAGACATTTAAATTGGCCACCTAACCCTTAGAACTTAGCTTCCTTGGTTTCTGAGATCCATTCAAATTTTGCAGTTTCCAAAATTCCCATACTTCCTGCTAGATAGGTCGTGGCCTAATTCTCTGGGATCCAGCTGCAGTTCCCTCACCATTTGAAATAATCAACTCAGTTTGGTGGTTCTATATTGTGTAGCTCCAGGCAACTGCTGAATAAGTTTGTTTCTTTGAATTTGCTTATCCCTGGTTGTTATCTTTGTCAATGTTGTGTTTCAGCATACCCTAAGAAAAGGAGTATAATCTTCCTGAGATTTTGAATGCCTCTGAGAAGTCGCACCGCAGTTATGCTTCTTGTTGCTTTCTTCCTTAAAGTCTTGAAATTAATTCCTGATGATCAGACAGATTAATAAGCACCAGACAGCCTGAGAGGCATAGGTTATTAAAAAATACTAGGCACAATATCTTCTCTTCAGGAGTCTTGTTCAAGTCAAGATGTCTGAGGCATTTTCTTCACAGAAATTCCAGTGCACATTATCGTTAAACTCAAATGTCCAAGGAAACCCACCAACATAATGAAGATTTGCCTCAAACTGTTCGAACATGCTGTTGTACACCAGTCTTCCCAGTATACACCTGCATCCTCCTCAAGGCTGTCTGAATTTTTCCATCTAATTGGAGAGGAATAGACACTTGTCTCACCATCCCAGTGATGCTGTTCATGAAATCTGCAAGAAAATGACACTCTACTTTCTGCTTTCTGTTAAAAGGCAACAGAACTCTTAGAAAGGTTATGTCCAACATTCAAAGATTTCTCCAGATATCATTATTGAAATCCATTCAACAGACATCTTCAGTCAGTTCAGTCTGTAGTTACTTCAGTCAATACTGACTATCATTAATAGGTCTACAAAATTTTGTCCTGTGGTTTATGTTCCACAGGTGGATCTTTCTCATAATATAGTTTTGATATCATCAAAACAGCAAATGACTTCAACTAATTGCTATGAGTGGCAGCTACTTCTAGATTTATTTATTTTTTGATTTAACAATAATTTTAAGTTGTTTTATCCAAGTGGAATCCTACTATATACTATAATTTCCTCAGAACTGTGGATTTGAAAGAAATCAGAAAATGGTTTGTAGATTACCAATGAAATTTAGAAGAAATTGAAATTGTACTGAGTAAGTGTGATCTTGGGTAGGAAAGCACAGTATATGTACAGATTACATCATGAGGCACACAGTTGTCCAGAATTTGTTAATACACAAATACAAAACACATAGGCAAGATTATATGGGCACAATATCTCAAAGATTTGCAGTTACTGTAAAGTATATTACTATTCTTTATAAACTGTAGGAAGAAATGTAATTATGCAATGGAAATACAGGAAAGCATGAACTTTCAGCAGGTAAACAAGAGATTCAGATTTTAAACTAACAATCTAGGAACTAGCTACAAAAGTCAAAATTTTTTTTAGGGCAACAATCTGATATACCGTTCACTCTAGGAAATCAAGTTCTTTTCTACACAACATTTATTTTGTACCTGTTGTATATTCCATAGTTTTGGTCTATGCTGGCTTTTTTTTTTTTCTAATAGTTTATCATTATAATTATATAATAATAACAACTATCTCTTTCAGTCTTTTGCAATTACAGTCACAGTGGCTATGTATAGTAAGCAAGGACTCTTCATTTCCTCTTGTAACACATACTAACAAGATACAATTATTTAACATCTTTGTTTAAAATTAACAGACTGTCCAAAAGCAAATATCACTTCTAAATTTAACTGTGGATTAAAGAATTCTGCATGTGAAACCTGCTCAAAGTTTTAACTTTTCAGTACAAAATTCTTAGTTTTATGTAAGTCTCTTTCTCTTTGCATCTGGACCAATATGAACTTATTCATGTAGATAAAGATGTTGTCAGGGCAGCAGGTATTGGGTTTCACATGGAATTTATCAAGAAAATCAAGATGCAGTAAATCTACTGAGCCAACAAATCAGACTGTTAGACGAAACCTCAGATTGCCTTAACACACCAACTGTCAACTCTTTCATAAATCACTGATGAAAAGAGCAAAGCTGTCTTCTTACTGAATAACTCGGTAGTGTTTGGCACCAAAAGAGAAAATTTCAAATAAGAGGGAGCAGTGATCACCTCTCCTGATTATGTAAACCTTCAGAAAAAATAATTAAAATGTACAGTTGTAAATCTATGTTGTTTATTACACCTCCTATTATAAGAGTAATGAATAAAGACTGACAGCAGAAGCAGCCATGCTGTTTCTCAACTATAAATCCTAAATTCACTTGTTAGTCTTAGAAAGGCTGAAGTCATCAAGAGGACACACAGATTTTAAAAAGTGTAGAATGAGCTGTACATTACTTGGATAAATGTGCCATTTGCTAACCTTTTTATGCTGTAAGGCATGGGTATCAATTCAAAGAACACAACTCACAAAATACTCAGTGGACAGCATATAAACCAAGTTTTATCAATTTTAAGCTCTTCAGTGGTTATTTATTAGCAGACTATTCTTAGCTAGCAAGGGTTATAAGGTTGGTTTCAGCAAAATTGTTGCTATGCTGTCTATGATTACAAATTTTAAATAAAAGCAAATTAAAAAATGTAAACCCTTACCTTCCCAGAAATTTTGGTTTTAATTTGAAAATATGAATAATGGTACAGAGTCATGTAGTGAAAATGTATATCATTAAGATTACCCCTAGACAGATTCTTAAGTAAAAAATATCTGGCCAACAAGAGCTTTAGAGAATTGCTCATTTGCTTGTCTTAAAAGTCACACTTCTGTTAAAAGACACACTTCTGTAGTGATGTTGAACTTTTTTTTTTTTTTTTAATAAACAGAATTCTATTGAGTTTATTTAGAAAAAGAAGGTATTAAAAGAAAAAAACTTTGAGAAGTGCCACTTTGTTCCTGTCTTATCCTCAAACATTATTGCAGGAGCAAGAGAAAATGTAACAAGTGTATATAAAAGGTGATTTTTTGGATAACCATTCCATTTGCACTAGTTAATCACATGAATTAAGTTTAATGTCATCTATCTAAGCACCAGCTATTGAAATCATGAGTTATGGAGAAAAGATTCTAAATCAGACATTTAAACAGCATTGAAATTGAAATCATCACTTTTCTGAAGACATCCACGTCCTTTGAATAATTGTAATTTGTCTATATAGAAAAGAAGGACAAGTTCAAGCATTCAGCATTATACAAAAAGTCCATAGATAAAACATTAACAGATATTAATGTGAAACAATCTATTGCATACAGTGACATGGTGAAGACCTTGCTTTCATCTGAGTTACTGGCAAATTTCTGTTGATTTCCATGGGAGCAGGCTTGGATACAAAAGCATCTATTGAAGACAAGCAGTGTGAATGATCAAATATCTTTTGTTCAAAGACAGTTCCAAATTTACATTTGTGAAGGCAAAGACATTATGTACACTTCCCTTATCTATATGTATTGAAGTTGAGCAGTATAGAAATTTATTGTGAACACTGGTTCATCACTGACATATAGTAAGAGAAAGTTAAAATGGCTTTTTGTTTATTTTTTATTTCAGATAATATGTTTTTAATACATAAAAATTCTCAGGATTTTATTTTCTCCACTCACTGGCCCTTTAACAATGGGAGCACTGATTACAGTAATACAGAGTTAAATGGCAGTTATTGTTCCTAAGAATAACTCAAGTGTCACAGCCTGTACTTTCACTGAAGCCAATGGTAAAATTCCCATGAACTCTATTACATCTGTTTTTATGAATAAGGAAAGTAAGATTTAGCCTTAATTCTTCAAAAAGCAACATTTGTTACAGTACCTTAACAGAATATCTTCATAGCAAGATTTGACTGTAAACCTATATTTCCCTTCCTTCCCTTCTTGTGTGCAGAAGTTTTATATAATGTTGTAAAACAAAGAATTAAATTTATAAAAATGGTATGTTTCCCCAATTAGCCTCCTCTATCAGCACTTTGCAGGAAGTGCATCCCTTATTCATGAACTATGTGTTAAAGAAAGTAATGTTAATTAATAACTCTTTCTGCACAGTCCATGAATTCAATACAGAACCTATAAATGTAGACTGTGAGATGTAAATTTTGATTGATTTTTACAATTCCATTTAAGATGTATTTTCAGGATGGATTTCTACGGAAAACATTTTTTAAATATGATTTTACTGAAAATATTTTCCACAGGACTTAAAAATTATGTAACTGGAGATAGGATCTCAGTGAAGAAGGAAAATAATATTTCAGGTTGTCAGTGGGAATAATTTCTAAAAATTTTCCTGTTTGTTATAATTTAGCATTTAGCTTTAAGACAACATAAGTGTAAAATGTATCACAGTTATTCATTCATTTCTAGTATATTATTGAAATATTGCAGTTTCATATGTTGCTAATTTATTTTTCCTTGGCAAACTGTACCTAAGTTTCTGGAAGAGCAAATCTAGGAACATTCATGTTTTTACACATTAGTGTTTTACAATTTTATTGAATGAAATAGGAGTATTGTGGTATGGTAAATAATGTAGTGTTTCTCCGTTAAAACAGCTGCCAAAATAAATCTGAATTACTGCAAGAGAAGATTACAGTTCACAGTAAGCACTTAGTTTCTTACCAGTTTGTCACCAGAAGTTAATGTCAACTTAATTCACTGCTTTTTAGTCAGTTAAAGTTTGAGACCAGCTTTACATTCTGATTCTCCAGCTCAGGAAAGGAAAGATAGATCCACTCTACACCATGTGAAACTGCAGTATTATTTATTACCTTGGGTCCCAAAGGACACATAAGCCTGTTGGTATGGTATTACCCCAAACTAATTCTATGCTTTGCAGCATCACCAGTGGACTCTGGTGAAGTGCTGCCTTGATATGGCTGTAATCCTGCCTAGTCCAGGGGAGGAGCAGGTGTATCCTCTGAGAACCAAGTCTGAGTTTCTGAGACAGGAGCATGATCTAGAGTAGTAAAGAAGGAAGAGCTTTGTTACTTCTGGTCTCCCACCCACTGCTTGTGTTACACCTTCAAGCACTTTGGGCTAAGTGTTTTCTCTTACTGTCTAAGGGTAGCATGAACAGCTCATGCGATGCTTGTGGCTGATGAGCAAGTCAACCACGGCTCCTGTAGAGCTGTTTCATGTAATTAGTGTCTGGGACACGCTGCCACCAAATGCTTGGTAATTCCAATTGTGGAAGTCAGCCTGATTTGTACCTGATGTGTCCAGTCATTGTAGTGAGTAGCCTTATTAATGCAGTGCAGTGGTCAGTCATTAAGGGAACTGTTGTGTTCTACAGTGAACTTCTCCAAGCTATGCCTGTCCTCAGTTTATGTCAAGGATGATTTGCTTTTTGTTCATCTCAGCTCCAGGAAAGTTTTGGCATGCAGTTGTTAAGGTCCTGAAGATTGAGGACTTCACATACTCATCTGCTGATGTTGTGGGGTTTTTTCTATATTTTCTCTCTCTGCACACAAGTGATTAGGTCCAGCTGGTGAGAGAACAGTTAAACACTGTAGACAGAAACACAAAAACACCGTAATCAAAAAATCTGATGATCTAAAGGCTCCTTGTTTTATTCAAATACCTTCAATTAGAACCCTTTCCAGGTCTGAGTATCAGATCTCTTTTCCGTCACTAAAACTAAAACAGTGTTATATCAGAAAACAATTCTGTTCTTGGAACAAGTGGCTAGGATTCAGACCGAATACACATGCTTTGGTGTATCCATTTGAAAGTATGGGTCTAAGAACTCTTATTCGAGTTTTCATTTTGGAGATTGTTTCTCATTCATTCTCCTCTTCTTGCTTCCTTCATATTTCTTCTACTTACTTTCTTCTTCTGCCTTCATGGAAGGCTGGGGAAGGATATGACCACCACTACGTATCAGCAGCAACATTCAGATCTCAGTGTGCAAAATACAAATGACATTTTCTGGAAAGGCCCATCTATCATGTATTATCAAAACTAAAACTATGTGCATAGGCCTCTTCTAGGAGCTAAATTACAATACTGTCTAAAATCTATTAAGTTTTCATGACAAAGAATGGATGATTTTACATTTTCTTTAATTGTCTTTTTCTTTCCCAAGAATATTTTTCCAGGACTTACTTTGTCTTCTAGGAGAAGTGACACTGTGCTTTGCAATACAGTGGGGCATACTATTCCAGGCTGTTCAGAGCACTTTTTTATTGATCTACAGTGCTTCCCTTGAACAGCAAATTCACGGGCTTGCCATTGAACATTGCAATGCATATTATCATTCCCAGGTTGCCTGGAGGACATTATTAAAAAGAACCAAAAAATAAATAAATAAACCCAATTTCTGTTCAGACAGGTGAGTATTATTATGTGTGATAAATCACAAACATCCTTCTTTGTTGGCAGAAAAGCACCTTGGATGTACACTATCTGCATTATCACTACATTTGCATTCTGACAGTCCTCTTCGAAATGAAATGTTCTTTAAAGTGTTTTTCAAACATTGACCTCTCACTTGAAACATCTCCTCAGGGAAACTATCCTTTTGTATTAGAAATGTCATTTTTATCTTTAAATTTAACTTCCATGGACATTTCACCTGTTCTTTTTGGTTAATTTTCTTTAGTTGTGTGATAATGGAGTGCTGGAGAGGAGTAGCATTTTCCAGTTGAAGTTTGCAACAGATACTTTCAAGTAATCTAAATAAGCTTTCATATAGAGAAGAAATCTGAAATTTGTTTTGTAGATGCTAAGCATGTCTGCACTTACTACAGTTTTAGACTTACAAAGTTCCACTGCCAATATACGCAGTCACTTCCTTCAGTTTGGATGGCTTATGAAAACAAAACAGTGATGTACTGAGCAACATGAGTTCCAGTGGTCTGCTCTCCTAAAAACTGAGGCAAATTATTCTAGACAGGCAGTTTTATGTAAGACACAACTTACCAATAAAAACCTGAAAACCCTAATGTTTGTTATGAAAGCTAGCTACAGCCCTGTCAATATTTTGAAGTTCTTTCTCATTCTTTTTGTGTCTAATCAATGTCTCTTCTGTTGAAAGTGATCTTAGAAATGTTTACATTCAGTTCCTGAAAAATTCTGTATTTGTCTTTGGTCTTAAAATGTCAGGGTTTTTTACTTCTGCAATTTGTTGCTGAGAAGATGCCCTAAAATGCACACAGGTAATAAATTACTGCCCATAACAAAACAAAACAAGCATACTTCAGTAAACACTATCAGAAGAATACTACAAAGCATTCACATTTTCTGGACTGAATGTCATCTTTCTTTTTACAAAGAATACTTTTCATTGAGTGTGTATGTGCTACAAAGGAGAATAGAAAAACATTGTTAACAGATGAATTGATTAACTTTTTACTTGTTTTATGTGAATTCTGCTAGTAGGTGTAAAATACTCAAATTACTTATATCTAATTTAAACCTTATTTGAAGAGCTAAAAATCAGCCTGCAAGATGCCTACCTGATCCTGACTCGTTGCTTGCTGCTGAAGTCCCCCTGATGTCAATTGTACTAGCAGATCATATTTATCTCTCATGTTTGTTGTCTTGAAGTATACATTAATTTCTCCAAGGAATAACTGTTGGCCTGCAGATGGTTCACAAATGGCATGGAATGATTATTTACATTTTCCACTGCTTTGTTTTCTGACTGGATAATTTCTGTAGCAAAGCAAGATCTGTTTCTGAGACACTGGTTCATCTGCTTAGCCTCACTACTCTAGTCGTGTTTAGGCCATGAGGCACTTCATTGTAGTAAAAATAAGTGGAGAATATCTTAGAGGATCATGAGATAGAACAACAAGAATGGTAAATTGAAGGAGGGGATTAATGATGGAATATGAATTATGAACTATACTTCTGGCAACTATTAGAGCATCTGATCAAAATTAGCAGTTGTAACTACTCATTTAATGAAGATAATTTATGAAAGTATTTATGGAACATGTACACAAAATAGGCACAAACAAAGCCAAAGAAATCTGTTTTAAAAATCAAATCGATAGTTAAAGTAAACATTTCTGAAACATATTTACCCCAGACTTCTCTGCAAGATAAATTTGGTATGTGTAATATACACATTTAATATTTATACTCGTATCATGATCAAATTAGTATGCCATGAACCAATAACAGAGGCTAGGAAGGAAATTCAGACATTTGATGCCAGAAAGAACATTGCATGATATGCAGATTGAACATTCAAAGCAAGCGCACAAAAAATAGCCAAATGTATAGTGAATCGGACATACCACAGGCTGTTTTGGAAACACAGCAACAGCAACAATGGAAAATTTTTAGACTTTGTTTAGCTAGAACAGAAAACAAAAGCAAGACTAATTTAATTAATTAATGAAAAAAAGATGTTGACCGTTTGGAACATAGCAAATGTAAACAAAAATAATTGAATAGAATGGAAAGGAGAATTGTTTCCAGTTAGTGTATCTATTTTTACACATTGTATGCTCAACACACACAAAGTTTTATAAATAATTATCTCTAATGGGAAAACTCTAAGCCAACTCAGTGGGCGTTAAAGATGTGAGGCAACATGTTTGACTCAAATGTGCTTGAATATAACTATTCGTTTTACAAAGATTATTGTGCTTGTACTGTCATGGTGCATAAATACATACCTTGCAGCATGGTGCTCTGAACAGCACAGAGTGATGAATTTCTGTCATTGATTCTACTGTGTCTAGATGTATATTTATTTCATGGTTTTCACAAATACGTCAGGATTTGATGAAAGTTGCAATTTAGACAAAGTCATAGTAATGTTTCCATTAAGTTTTCCCATGTTTCTCTATTTTCGTTTTCAATTTCATTTTTTCATTTCTGGAAAAGAAAGTCACCTTGTCTTTTTGTATTGTTTTAGTAAATATTCCCACTGCTCTCTATTGAATATGAGATGAGGTAATTCTGCCATGCAAGGAGTATCTTCTCAATTTCAATCCATTATATCAATCATTAATATGAACCTAAGAGTCATTACATAGTAACCCCAGGAGGCTTTTTCTTCCCATTTCCCATCCCCTTATGCAAGCCTATTTTAGTACTGGAATGCTCAGGAAAGGAGCAGTGTTGAAAATCCTTGATGGGTTTTCTTAGAATGCATTTTCTGTCTGCTGTTTTTCCTAATAACTCCTGTGACAAATCCAGGGCTAATGTCTGTGCATGCTTTTTTGTATTTATTAATCATGAAAGAGTCCTTTCGGATTATCCTTCTGCACTAACAGTGTGAAACACCTAGGGACGATCTGTTCCCACTCACATCTGAACAGACACTACTTCATCCTATCCTCTCTTTCTGACTATCGGGTATTCAGAAGTCAATATTTTTAATGGTGAGAACAAAGATGTTATTTATTTGTTTGTTTATTTTAATGTACCTTCTGCTTTCTGAACTGCATGGTTCAGCTCAGTCACTGTTTAAGGAGGGTGATACTTGTTTAAAAAGTAGAAGAGATTCTCTTGTAACCACTTGACTCCAAGTACTGGCATTTCAAGGAAAACTGCCAAATGTGATTTCATAGTGTTGCACCTTAATGCAGAAAATACTGGCAGAAGAAGAAAGGGATGGAGTTCACAAGGTCTATGGCTCTATCTTCTCTTGTGCTAAACAACTTCCATCCACCAGGAAAGTCACCTTGACTTTCCTGATGTAGGAAGTGTTGTGTGTTAGCAAGTTGCAGACTTATGTAATATTTTATAACCACTTCTACCAAGGATGCATGAAGGACACACATTAGTTTCAAAGTTTTGACCAGTTACAAAGATTTTTGTAATTTTTGGGGGAATAGAGATAAGCAGTTGAATTCTGCAGTTCAGGTTCTTTCTGTAGTTAGGTAACTACTGAAAGGAGATTTTCTGAACTTTATGAAAGATGTTCATTTCATGTAGTTCTGTGTGTATACTCTTCTTCAAGAATTTGTCAGAGTTTTCTTGAAATATTGTTAGATTTTCCTTTGTTAGTATGAAAATTAATCACCAGTCAAATGATCAACATTCCTACCTGTATTCCTACCAGTCCAGGATTTCCTGTACAGTCTACACAAAAAGAAAAAATGAATTGATGAGGACATAATTCTTCTCTGTGTGACCTATAAACTCCTTTACTCAGTGTTAAAGAAAAGGAATTTTCCTGATCTGAATACCTTTTATGTGGAATGTAGCAAGGACACCAGTACATTTTCTATTAAAAACAAGTATCAACAATCTAGTCTAGTTCTCATACATTTTTCCCAGGAAGTTAAATTAAGGATTTTTTTTAAGTACAAGCGCTCCTTTTATTGTAGTAGTAAGTAGAAAAAAGTAGAAAATCAATCCATTGGCACAATATCTTTTTCACCATATAAAACAAATTTTGAATGTCAGAGTATCAAGCCTTCAAGGCATCAACTTTTAAAGTCACCACCCCACATTAACTAAGGAATGTTACAGTTATCTTAAAAGAAAATTTAAATCCTTACATCTGCCAAGAAAAGAAGCTTAGATTCTGTCTGCTAGGTTTTCCTTCTTTCAGACATCACATTTGTGCCTATGTATGTGTAACCATGTGTGGTATTATTATATATATTTTTAAAGTCCTACCTGGACTTTAAAAGTCTTACTGGAAAAGAAAACTATGAGTTCAAAGTATTGAACTAGAGGTTGCTCTTAGTCCACTGGAATTTGTACAACTATGGTCTCAGGTTCCATGGAGCCCTCTGTTAACCTCGTGGCTTACTCCAGTTCAAAGCACTGTCTACATTGCAGCTTCTCGAAAATGGAAGTGCTTGACAGAGGCTTATTGTACAAGCTCAGTGTGGATTGTTTTCCCCTCAAGAAAACTTAAGTTATGTTATACCACAGTAATTGCAGAATGATGATGACGTCACCTTGCCATGTTTCTGGCAATTTTCCAGCCTTCTAAGCTTTCAGACCTAGGAAATCCATTTAGCTCCCCACAGAATATAAATTTTAGCATTTGCACATGGATTTAGTTCACAACTGAAAGTTTCCTGTTCAAAATCCACAAATTCTCTCCCCCAAATCCAGGCAGAATACCTGTGAAGGTTCAGAGAAAATATGCAGAGCTCTCCTCTGACAGTAAGGAAGGGAGATGTTACAGGACCATCTAACAGGGGTTGGAAAGAATGATTTTTACAGTGATGTGTGCAGTAGATCATTGATCTTCATAGATAATCAGCTTTCTCTATCCTACCTTCCAGGCCTCCCACACCTCTATATACAATCTGGCTCCACCTTCCATCCCATATTTTGTAAGATTTTCTTCCAGCTCTGTCCACAGTAACTCACAGCTTACAGCCTTTCAAAGAGTACAGTAATGAGCACAAAGCCAGTGGGAAGGTGAGCGTTAATATGGGATACTTCACCATAATCCAGTTCACCCATTCCACTCATTCTCTGCTTCCTGCTTGCCACTTTCCCTCTATGCATGAGACTGCCACCCTTTCATCCTCATCCCCCACTCAATCCACTACCTACACATCTAAGGGCACTCAGGCTCCACTGCATTAGGATGCCTTTATGCAAAAACAATGGCACTGAAGGTGACAAGTTGGCACAGAGCCAACACAGCTCTGGGGAAGCTTGATATCCTGTCTAATAGGTGACTTTTCCAGACCCATATTTTCATGTCTCTGTCCCAGTGTATCACCTTCCAAAAGTTTTACTTTCCTTGTTGGAATTGGAAGCAGAGATTTCCACAATGTCATCTTTCAAATCTTCCCAATCCCCCAGTCAACCACAGGACTTTTGCAATTTATGAAATAAGGTTAGTACTGGAACTCATAGTGACATAAAGAATATGCTCATAGGTGTTTCCTTCCAGATTCTGACCCTTAGCATATTCAAATACACTTCCACACCTGTTTTGTAAATGAGAGAATGGAGACAAATGTAATAAACTCTGCTCTGCAGAAGAGACAAGAAATAGACACTTTCCTCCTATCTGTCAGCTTGTTCACTTTGAGGACAATTACGTTAACCTTTCCACGACAGGATTTCTGAAGTAAAATGTTCTTTAGTTAACCTGCAACCTTCTCCCCATCTACAACAGTGACTTCATAGATTAAAGCTACAATATAAGTTAAAGGCACACCTCACAGGAAAGATTAAATCAGTAATATTGGAAGAGCATTTTAATTATTTGGGTTTTAAAGTCAATTTACATACATACTGACATGCATTTAATGTACATTTAAATTGTCATTCAGACCCAAAGCTTATTGTGATGATGCAAATCTAGACTCTGAAACATGCAGGCAGGGAAAAAATTGACAGACTCATGAGAAACACAGAAGAGAATAAAACAAAATTTAAAAGGTTTAAATTTAGTATCAAGATGTCCTATATCATTGTCTATGGACAAATATACATGGTTACACATCTTTATCTTTGACCATGGTTCCTTTGTGTAACTCACCTAAACTAGCTGGGAGTTACATCCTTCAGATATCTTTGCAGACACTGCAGGGAATGCATTGTGCTCTGCTGAGGCTCACATTATGCGAAGCTGTTAGCTTACAACTCAGGTGCTGAGGTCATGGTCTGACTACACATTAAAGTCAGATTTAGAGACTATAGTGTGAAATCAAAACTCCCACAGTGTAAAGACAGCATTAACACCATATTGTGTACTCTTAATTTTATGAAACAGTAGTTGCATGCCCACACCTGTTCTGGATCAAAAGTATTTAACTAACTGGGTGATCTGGAAGTGCATTGATCAAGTGTTAATGACTGAGATATTACAGCCTAAACCAGATTTTTGTCAAGCACTTTGATTCTGATGATTCCTGATCAATGTAGGATGCCAGGAGGGAAGCAAACTAAAAAAAATGCCTGAATGATAAATAGAATTATTTTAAAATATCTGAAATCCTAGTGAGTTGTGGAGTACTTTAAGCAGAACTTGTCTGTCTTCACAAACACTGGGACAGAAAAGACAGGCTCTGAAACTTTCACAGAGATGGGGGAATACTCTGCTCCATGTTACATGAAATGAGATGTTCTTAGTCACAGAATGAAAAGAGAAGATACAAAACTTTCTGACTTACAGAAGGCTAAAACACTTCAAATCTCAGAGGCCAAGTTTCTGTATAGCAAATCATGTTTGAAATCTTAATTAGAAGACAGTAGGAGATTCAGTTTCATCTCTTTGAAAATTTACTTAGATTTTTACTTTGGCAGAGCATGAAAAGCTATCATCCAGCCTGGGCTGAGCTGCATGAAGGGGTGAAGACAATTTTCACACAGAAGATCAAAAGAAGATGAATTCCTGCAATAAGGGAGAAGGAAAGCATGTGGAATTGAAAATCAGCATAGGTGAAACAGTTCCATGCATTGCAATAAACAACACAATGCCTGACCTTCAGAAGAAAATGCAGAAACTGTAAGTCATTACATCACTTTCTAAGAGTTAACCTGTGCCAGGAGAGTCTGAAGAGAGAATGAAGAAACAGGAATTTTTGAACATCATTGCAACAGAAGATGAATTAACTACCAGTCCAAAAGCAAATGAAACATTTATTCATTTTAAGTTGGATGCAGGTGCACAAGCTTGCGTGCTGCCAGAAAACACGATATTATCACTGAAAGAAAAGCCACAGTTAGTAGAAGGTAAATAGTTAGATTCAGGGTTTTATAGGAACGATCTTTCCCTTATTAAGAAAACTAAGTATGTGGGTAAAAATAACTTGGAAACTTCACAGTTTCTGGAAAAAAAAAAAAAAGTTTTTCCTTTTTTTAAATTATCTTCTCAAGAAGATGAATTGTTGAGAGAAACAAAATATTAAGGAAGAGTTTAAGGATGTTTTCCAGGAGATAATCAATTTTGTGAAGGAGTATGTGTCAGGCCTGGCAGAACTGGCAGTTCACACCTCCAGCAAAGCTCTTCCTACTGCTAGGGATCCACGCAAGACATCTTAGCCTGCAGAAATAGACATGTAAGCAAGACCAGAAGCTTTGTATTGTTCCAGATGGTTCCAAAGATACAGATCTAAAACCCCCCGGTTTAATTTGAGCATAAGGAATGGAAGCAAGGAATGAACACAGTAGAGCACACAGGCAGCCTCTTGCAAGGTCTTGTGAGGCACCATCAGTCTGCTGTAACTCCCAGAGGCGTGTGGGGATCAGAGGAGGAATCTGTGCCTGCTCAGCCACTCAAAGCCACAGCCCAAGGGTGCAGCTATGCCACACTACCCAATGGCCAAATGGAAATCTGATTTCTACAGCAGTAGAGATTAAAGTATGGTGTTTGAGTTGGCTATGTAAGAGGCACATCTCAATAATGGGTTAGAAAAACTATTAAAGACCCTGGTCTAGGGTGCTATGAAACTAAGGGCAAAAGCCTTTGGATTGCCCAAAGATGCTTAAGAGAAGGTCATTTGTTCACATGTATGAGAGGATAAACTTACAACAGGCAACAACTGTTGTCACAGGACATGTCCACATGATCTCTTGAACTATGTCTGTTTATTGTTCATTCTAGTCAAAAGAGGGAGCTCAGACCTGGTGAAAAGAAGGTTTGCAAAGCCTGGAGCTGCAAGGCTGACTTCTCTTCTGCCCCAAAAGAAACAGCCTCATCCATTCTTTGCTATTTGGAATGGTCCATGGCCTGTTTCAGGGTCCTGAGGGCACCAGAGTCCTCCTGCTCATGCCCCCCTCCCCAGGGCTGCCCCCACCCTGCCCATGGCCCAAGACCCCATATCAGGCCTCCAGGCCATCAGCCCCTGTCCCAGCCTCGCAGCAGCAGGGCCAGTCTCCAGCTCCCCACAGCCCTGCCCTGCCCAACCATGGGCCCATGTCCCCATGTCCCAGCCTCAGCCCTGTCCCCAGCGAGGTGCCCAATGCCCAGGGCTGGGGCTGCCCAGGTGGTCCCGGCTACTCTGCTCCTGGCTGGGCGTGGGATGGGGCCTGGTGCCAGGCCCTGCCCTGCTGCCCCTGCGAGCCCAGGCGTCCCACTGCACCCTGGCACCCTCAACAGTAGCTGAAACCATGACAGTTGGCACAGTCCAACATTGCCCCAGGGCTGCTTCATTAAGAGTTTAGCCTGAACCTATGTCTTCTTACTGCTTCCTATTAATACAAACATGGTCTCAAGTCTAGCTGTGCTCTGCTGATAGCTTACAGATAGGCTGGGCAATAATTGGAAATTTTTTGCTGCCTTAACATGATTTTCAGTTCTTCAGTTTACATTCAACTGGGGAAGAAGAGAGGTGAGGAATTAAAACTTCAGTTAACTCTTTTATAACCAGAACCATAACCTCTGGGCACGGGGACTTGGTTCATGGCTTGCTGCTTGGCTCAAAATGGGGCAGGAGTGAAAGAGCTCTCTGCCAGACTTCCCTGCAAAATCAGAAAAGGACTTGCTGAGTAATGGATCTCTGTGAGAAAGTGAGCTGCATTAGTTGGTACCAGAGCAGCTGGAGTTGGAGTTTCCTTTCCCCAAAGGCAATCCTGTTGGTGTCACATCTGAATTTTAGGGACTGAAATTTTGGCTCATGAATGTCTGTCTGGTGTGCCTAAGAAGTACCTGAGAAAGTTAAGGGATGCCTGAATCATACACTCATATGCACAGTGAATCATCTACAGGTCACCAGTGTGAAAACTCCATGGACAGGATTTGCTTTCCTTATTCTATCTTACTCTTTACTCATACTTACCCCTTATTCATTCCAGATACACCTCACAAAATTGATCTACAGTTTTCCTTGCAGAAATTAGCAAGGGCTGCTGCTGGTTTTTAAAATGCAAATAGCAGATGATATAGTCATGTAATAATTTAGGCTGGAAGCGACCTCTGGAGGTTTGCCCCCAAAGCAGGGCTAACGCCAAAGTCAGATAAAATCAAAGACGAAAAAGGAACAGCAGTCTCCATTTATAATGTGAGTGAGTGGCCAGAATGCTTGAGTTCCGCAGGAGATGGTGAGAATTCAGTCTAGCTTTCCTCACATCTGCAGGGCTGCAACAACTGCCAAACAACGGCAAAAGAAGAAGAGGGGAAGACAATCAAGCACTTCTTTCTCCTGGCCATATTCTGAGGGGGTTCCCTGCTTCACCTGTGTGCTGTGTAGAGTGCAGGCATTTCAGATGTGCTCTAAGAATGCCTCTCAGACCAGTGCTGGAAGGGGCAGGGGCTCCAGATCCCATCCTTCTAACCCTAATTTAGATCTAGCACCAGGCACAGGCAACACTGCTCAGCTCTGCCAACATGAAATACATATGAACATGCCAAGAATAAGAGCTACAGATACCGATGGAAAGTCTGTGTTGAAAACAAGAGTGCCTACAGAGTTTAAGCAAGTCCAAGGTCTGTTAGCAGCTGTGTGGAGATTGACAGGATTATATTTTTATATATTGGCACTTATATGTGACCTAGATTTCACTTGAAATTGTGCCCTTTTTTGGTGCTTGTGGTGCTGCATTGTTACTGCATGTGAGAGCAGAGCCCTGTGTGCAGATTTGTCTCTGCAGGTCATTAGCAACACTTGAACGCTGCACTTGCCCTTCCAAATTCTGTTTTCAAAATATAATTTACAGAATATCTTTCTGACCTAGTACATGCTGAATCATTTCTGTGAATTACTACAAATAAAGACTGCGGTTTTTCTTATAGTTGTCAAATTGCTTGAGGAAGATGGTCTCCATTTCTCTTAATTATTTTATCATTGCAAAAAATTATATCAGTCTTTATTGGAAAACCAGTAGTTGAAATCTTTTAAACTGCTTCTGCAAAGGAATTGTATATTGCTTTCTACAGCTCTAGCACCTGATTTGTGTGCCCAGAACACATGCTTCATTAGCCCTTTTCACAAGCTAAATGTCTGCTGTTCCAAATGTAATGCAAATCACTTTTTAATGATCACAGTGACTAGATAGGAAATGCTTTTGTTGGAGCTATGACTTGTAGTTAATTAAGCCAATTAGCATGTGATATAAGCACTTCTCGAAAGATAAAGCCCAAGAATAGCTCTCAAGAGATGGTGGAAGACTTTCATGTAGATAGATATGTTACAGAAGGGAAGTGGAATGAAGCAAGAGGAAATTTAAAAATAATTTATAAATATATTTGCTACTTTTTCTAGTTTACAGCAGTCTCAGCTGAACTTCTGTGAGAAACGTATTTGTGGGGGGAAAAATCGACTTACTATAGCTTTGTGTAAGGAGACAAAACTGGACTTTTTACTCCTCCAGCAGAGAAGACTGACAATAACATTTCTACTGAGATCCTGATTATATCATGAAATGATCTGTTTTATCAATTGCACTTTTGACTTCCTTCCAAGAGAAGATATTTGTCTGCTTGACGCCAGAAGAGACAGCAACTCATTCTTTGTAGGCTGGATCTCAGAGTCTCGCTGTGAGGGTGAGGACTGTCCTTTCAGCAAGTTAAAACCAAAGAGATTCTCGAGCCTTTAAAATGGAAACGTATCACATTCCTTCTAGCACTGTTTCTCAAAGAAATGGGTAACATGGAAACATTTTATAGTTTAACTGTGTGCTAACCTAGAAGTGTGCAGTGTATATAAAGTCTCAGGAATAAGTTTCTTCAGTCTTTCAGAAATTCTACTAAATTGGCTCCATCCATGGTTTGAAGCATGTAGTGACTGAAGTATAAGTTATGATACATTCATTTCTGAGTGCATGATACTTGACTTTCATTTGCCAGGAATTTCTCAATGCTTTTAGGGAAACCTGTCATTGCTCAGTGTAAAATAACAAATCTTTTACAGTCTGTCCTAATACATTTTGAACCTTGTTATTTTTTGCCACTTCCTTCTGTTATATTCTGGAATTAAATATTATTCTCAAACAAAAATAATCTCATTTTCTCAGATAAAGTAGAACTTGGTTAGGATACTAAACTGTTGAATTGCTATTGGTAGTCTAATTTTTTTTTTTTCCTTCTAATTAAATTAATAAGAGGAAAAGCGTTAAATCAGCTGGGAGAATTTTGAACAAAGGAAATGAGATTTTATGTCTACATTGCACTCTTATGCTTACACTGGAAATTTGCTAACTTCTGTCACAAACTTCAGGCTAGAAAATTGCTGCCCATCCAGTATTCTGTTGTATCTTTCCTCTTTCTCTCTGTTTGTACTCTCTCTCCCTCCCAACCTGAATATACACATTACAGTTTAGCTTAATTAATCAGAAGCTTGCAGTTGGCTTCATGAGACTGGAGCTGACGCTCCCTGACTGCTGTAGGATTTCATACAAATACAAATGCTTGTTTGTGTGATAGACATCTTTTCCAAGAGGAAACCTTGAGCAATTCTAGTTCTTCTAGTCTTCATCTCAAAAAAAAAAAAAAAAATAGACTCTGCTGTGCTTCTTTCATATATGTAAGGATGCTTGCAAAGAGATTTTTTGGGGGGTCATTTATCACACCATGCTCCACAGTTACTTCACTGTTTCTTTATATAAGGATGCCAGAATGTCCATAATCTTTTGATCCATAATATTATAGTACTCAGCAGCAATGGCTAAAAGAGTTGCTGTTCCTCATGCTTGATTTGGATTTAGCAAAGGGGTGTTTCTATTCCTCTGACAGTAAATAAAATTTTTTTTATAAGAATATGTCCTCATCAAACGTGTTATACTGAGTGAAAAGACTTGTGAGTTTTAAACCCCTGAAACTCCTCTATGTTTATTATGCAACAGTGAATTTTCTTTCCTCATAGAATAATCCTTCATCTTATCATTCAGTTCTGCAAGCAGCTAAATACTCTTGACTTATATTGACTTGAATGAAAATGGAGGTGACTCACTGCATTACAGAATTGTGACCAATATTTTGAAATTCACAGCTGTTCTCTCAAGCTCCATCTATACACACAGTTAAATTGGATTTAACTTTAACTCAAGTTAAATTCAGTAGCTGACAAGGTTCTATCCATCAGCGTGATTTATTGATGTTCTGATGTACTTTCTATTACTAAGTCATCTACTAGATAAAGTCTTTTCATTTTTAGAATGTCTACAAAGTACTAAGCTGAACCTCCATTCTTCACTAAAGGATCACACAGTGCAAATGAGTTTGGAGATTCTTCTCATGGTGCAATGCTGTTTGCAAACCAGGATACTAAGAAATATTGTATTTATATCTGGTCTGTACCTATTGACAATGCTACTGTACAAGCAAAGATGTTTGAGAATACTAATGATCTGCATGAACTGACATTAAGGAAAAAAATAAATTTATTTTAATATCAGCTTCAATTAGAAACAGATTTATATAATTAAGGAGAAAAACAGACTGGAAGAAAATATTTCAACCTGCTGAGTGGTAAAATAAATCAGCACAATGTAAACATCACCAGCAAAATAGCTCACAATATTCAAAACTACTAACTTTTTATATTAACGCTGTTGCATAGCCACACTTGAATTCTTGCAGTAACCTATGCCAGCTACTGCCATAGTGCAGCAGTGGTACGTCCAGATGAGATATGCTGTAGGATTTGTGTTGGGCATGAGTGGGTAGTAGGCATGGGCCACCTTTATGGAATCACAGAATCACAGAATCATCAAGGTTGGAAAAGACCTTGAAGATCACCTAGTCCAACCATTAACCTAACATTGACAGTTCCCAACTACACCATATCACTAAGCATTATGTCGACTCTACTCTTAAACACCTCCAGGGTCCCCCATGGGGACTCCACCACCTCCCTGGGCAGCCCATTCCAACGCCTAACAACCCGTTCTGTAAAGAAATGCTTCCTAATATCCAGTCTAAACCTTCCCTGGTGCAACTTGAGGCCATCACCTCTTGTCCTATCACTTGTTACTTCGTTAAAGAGGCTCATCCCCAGCTCTCTGCAACCTCCTTTCAGGTAGTTGTAGAGGGCGATGAGGTCTCCCCTCAGCCTCCTCTTCTCCAGACTAAACAACCCCAGTTCCCTCAGCCGCTCCTCGTACGACATGTGCTCCAGACCCTTCACCAGCTTCGTTGCCCTTCTCTGGACACGCTCGAGTAATTCAATGTCCTTTTTGTAGTGAGGGGCCCAAAACTGAACACAGTCATCGAGGTGCGGCCTCACCAGTGCTGAGTACAGGGGGAAGAACACTTCCCTGTCCCTGCTGGCCACGCTATTTCTGATGCAAGCCAGGATACCATTGGCCTTCTTGGCCACCTGGGCACACTGCTGGCTCATGTTCAGCCGGCTGTCAATCAACACCCCCAGGTCCCTCTCTGACCATGCTGCTGGTTTCCTTCCTGCCCCTCTCTGGCCCTGCATTGCTGCAAGAGTCTGAGCAAGAAAGGGCTCATGCAGATGTCAAAGATCATCAGTCAAACAGAAGAGGTTCAAGGATTATGTGAGTGATGATGTGTATTTACCACCCCCCCACACACACACCTCCCCTGGGAACTGGGTGCTCTGACAGTTTAGCACACCCAGCACCTGCTGTTTTGGAGAGTTTGCAAACTAAATTGCATGGTTCTCCTGCACAGCAGACCTTACATAAACAAATGTGTGCCATTAAATTGTTGGCTCTCTTTCCCTATTGACTGGCTTTAGAGACTAAATGTTGAATTAAACAAATGTTTTATTCCACTGTGGCTTACACCACTATGATATCTTTACTTCCAGATGTCTGTGTTTTCTAAAGCTTCCTATTTGCCATTAATCTTTCTTTTACAGGCTTTCCAGAAGAGGAGGTTTGAGTCAATCTGAAATGTGGACACAGCAGGATAACTGGAGCCATTTGACTGTTCATAGCATGTATCTATATCTAGCGAAGAATCTGTATTTGTATGTAACAACACTTAAGGACCAGAAAAAGATGTAATGTTCCACTCAAGCCTACCTATCTTATCTATACAGAGGCTGAGATGAACTCTTTTCATGCTGACTGAGAAGTCTGAATGTGACAATTTCTCAGATTAAGATTTAGGAATACGACAGATTAAATTTTTAATGGCATTTTTCAGCATATTAGCAACAACCCTCGTCCCCAAAGAGGAATGCTTCAGATATCTATCAAAGGTCAATGCTTGGTAAAGAATTCTCCTTCCAAAGACATTGGATAGACTATTGGGTGTTCTGACTGCAGAATCACAGAGTAGACCACAATAACACAAGCCACAGTTTGGTTTTAAAAAATCAAACAAAACAATCACAGGAAGACTATTTTTTTAACTCATGGACATACATTTGCAGTAAAATTTCTAATTGCTTATGGAAGCCTTTTGGTGCATCACAGTCCATGAAATAAAATCTTTCATTCTACACAGACTAGTGATGAAAAGTGTTTCACTATTCTGTAATCCTGTGCCTTCTGCCATCATATTTTATATACATATTTATATACATTTTATAACTCCGTACATTTCAGTTTCCATGAATTCTGAATTTGTGAGTTCTCTCAAACTTCTGAGTCAGGAAAGATTGACAACTGAATGACTGACCTTTAATTACTGACTCACTTCACATTAGCAATTGAACTGCTAAAAGTCAATAGACAAATTAGAGCTTCTTTTTAACTGCTGAATGAACCTACAAGTAAAGAATTCTATATAGGGTAGGAACCTGAGACATGCAGCTCACTCAGGACCAGTTTAACTTCCAGTTATGGAACTTGGGTGTTGCACAAATATGCAATTCTTTACTTTCTGTTATAGCCCAGAAAAGAAAAATTGGGAAGTGGTAAGTTGGAAGAAAAGAATTATCAACATTATTTATGCTCTTACATGCAAACAGTGCAGAGGAACAAAGTGACCAGAAGGTAGGAAAGTGTGTTGAAGCCACTGAGCAAGATGCTGTTCTGCTGTTCCGGACAGGTAGCTTTGGATAATGCATCGGCAGATGAGATCTTCAGGTATATGCATATGCATGCCTACTTTTGGGAAGAATATTTTCTAGCTCATAAAGCTTTCTAAGAGGGTTAACTGGGAACCAGATGCCCAGAAAGATACTGTGGTCAGGTCACAGGTGATTATTTTCTTAGTCTTCATTAGAAGTGTTCATTACTGAACACACCTCACACCATGAAAGTGTTATACCACCCTTCCTAGCTATTGTTAACTAATTGATTTAGATTATATTTCTACCTTAAGGAACTTTCCATTTAGATAAGATCTTAATTTAA
Source organism: Strix aluco (assembly GCF_031877795.1). Taxonomy (NCBI): domain Eukaryota; kingdom Metazoa; phylum Chordata; class Aves; order Strigiformes; family Strigidae; genus Strix; species Strix aluco. Next base: position 42,883,777 of record NC_133935.1, on the reverse strand, counting down.
CTGAAGGTACAAATTTAAACTTGTGCAACCTGTCACAAAAGGGTAGGTGTTAATTTAAAATGGTGAATTAAGTTCACAATTTTGAATTAATTTGAGCCAAAACAATTAGTGGGAAGCTGAAATAATAAACTTCACATGGGTTACAAGTGATCATTAAAGGAAGGATGGTGGAGTAAATCAGTGTGACTTTCTCACATGACAAGCCCTGCCACCTCATCTAACTCAGCTGGGCTAACTGGAATAAAGAAATGCCATATAGAAGGGGACTTTTAACTCAGAAGATGGGTTTTTATATGTACTGACAATCCCAGATGCAGTCTACTTTTTCCTTTTACTTTTTTTTTTTTTTTTTTTTTAAGAGGAGTGAAGGCTGCAAAAGGGATTCACAGACTAAACTTTTATTTCTGTTTTCTGGCAAGGTAGAAAGGTTTGGCTGTGGGCTGAGACGCACTCTGCTTACATTTCTGTTCTTGCAGAATAATATGATATATGTTATAATTTTTTAAAGCCAGAATTCAGACTGTGAAATCGTCTCTGGAGAAGATCACAAGGGAAAGTTTCTCTTTTTGTATATACGCATATATCCCAAACAAAGGAGTGCAAATGTCTTGCTAGTACTCTACCACTGGTATACAGATGTTACAAATGATGTTTATGTTCATGAATATTCATTGCCTATACAGTAGCAGGCATGAGCAAGTCTGAATGGGAAGCTTAACAGGAACAGTCTTGCTATCTTTTTTAAAAAAATGATTATATAAGAAGTGATTTTATTTTAAAAGTTACTTAAAATTCTCTTTAAGAAATTATCTTTGTTGAGTTTAACTATGAACGCTTGTATTATGTTTTTTTAAAATTATTGGGTATTACTGGTTTTTTTTTCCCTGACTGAAGTGCGGATTATTAATTAAAAGTAACTGCAGTGTCTAAGAGCAGTGCTTTTGCACCACCTTGTACAATGTTTCATGGAAAGCCCGGAATAACTTTGACTTGTATTCTGAAAGACAGAGTCAATAACAATCATACAAAATTTTGCTTAGTATTCTGGTTAAACTATCTATCCTCTAGTAGTGATACTTTTGCAGTATGTTTGACTAAAACAAGGTTTTTTTGTCAGTTTTCATTTTCATTTGCTGCTCAGAAGGTATCTTGATGTGAGCAGTTTCTTCCCAGTTATACCTCTGTACCAGTACAACAAGCCTTTTTTCCCCCTGTACCTCTCACAACATTATATGCCCTGTGAATGCCCTATCTATGGGCAGAAAGAAGTGCTGCAAAAACACTCCTTTCTTTCACTAAAGCCTCTTTGCAGATTCTTTAAAGAAAATATCACCTTATCTCTTCCCTAGTATGAACATTTTCATTTTAAGAAAACAAACCAACTAACAAACCCACAGGCAAACTCTGGGTACAGCACATACCCTGAAATTTTGTCTTTATGTGCTCTCAACCCTGCGTTGCTCAGTTATGCCATAGCACACAGAGACTGAGTAGGCTCTGCATAGCACACACAGGGCTAGGGCCCCTGGGCCAGTCTTTCTCATGAACCATGGTGCAGCCTGGAATCATCTGTGGGATTCAGCTTTGTCCCAGACACTGTTTATTAGCTTTTTAGAGGTGCTGCCCATTTGAAATCTCCTTTGGGGTCTTAAAAGAATCTTGAGGTGTCCTTGGTGTAATCCTTGAGGATTATTTTATACTGAATGAAATGAAGTTGGCATTAAAGCACAGATGAAGGACTAACCTGCAACCAAGTTTTGGAAACGTGCACACACCTCAAGCTCTTAGCCAGATTGGGAGTTTCAAGATTTAGAAGTGTTCTTGCTTTTTTCTGTTTCTTTCCCTGGCTCACTTGATTTTCTGTTTTTTCACTTAAAAAGGGGAAAGGAACAGGTAGAAGAAGAAAGCTGGCAAATGTCAAATCTAGTAATTTAAAGGGAACATCAATTCTTCACAATATTTTGATCTGAATCAAATTTTATTCAGTTCTTTTTATTCCTGGGGCTCTACCAATACTAGATGACATTGTCCAGGCCTTGCATGACATAAAATGTGCCTGGAAGAGATACAACATGTGAGAAGATATTTTTAATCTTGAATCTATCAAAGGGTCCTAGACATATGTCACAGTCCCAGCTACTGAATCTGGCTCAACATTGGGTAATGTCATACCTTCTGGGAAAGGATATAAATAACTTTACTGACTGGTCAAGTAGCCTGGGAAGAGTCTTTTGTTCCAGAAGAGGGTGAAAATGGCAGCACTTTATATTGACTAGAGTACTCCCATCTTCTAATACAGCTGTCATTTTAGGTTTAAAAATAGAAGTCTGAAAGTTGCAACAGAACATATGTGAGTGCAAGGATGGATCTGGCAAGAGTCACCTTACTATGTGTCAGATTTTGTATTGGTCCTTGGTGTCCTACTGATACAGTTTTCTTTCCATGATAATACTGTGAAGTGAAAGTGAGGGTTGTATGGAGGATCTGTGGGTTGCTGTTAAGGTGTTGGTAACATTTTGCACAAAGAAAACACTTTCTAGTATGCTCTTATATCTTATTGTATGCCAAATCTTGGCATTTATAATTTAGAAATTAATAATAAATGTATTTTTTTCACAAAATTAAATTACAGAGAGTATATTTCAATTAATGTGCACAACGTTCACCCTGGTAAATAACAGTAGATGGGGCCAAACATCTGGAGTTACAATAAATAGCATTTCAGCTGAAATTATATAACACCATTATAAATCTCTGAAAGAGACACACACCCTTTGATATATGCTGTTTTTTCTAGACTCAAGTGGCTTATTGTGCAGCTGGTTATCTGAGACTGACCCAAAGTCCCCCAAGCTAGAATTGCAGAGAAAGTATTCTGTCTATGTTTCCAAAATGAAACATGTACAGCTGTGGTGCTCTGCTTTCGCTGAGCCTTCCACGACTATAGCACTGCACAAGCAGCAGAGGTCACCATGCACCAGGCTCCACCAGCCTCCAACGCTTCATCTAGGAACCGGGCTGGGCATCAATTCCCATCATATTGGCTCAAATTGATTGAAAACTCAAAGAGTTCTAGACAGCAAATGGCCGCATATGGTGGGAGGAACATTATAAGTGCTGCAGCAATAACTGACTTCAGGAAAAAGACTACAGACATTAAAGTACTTTTAATTAATGATCATTTCAAGATGCTTGCCATGAATTTGAAACTTTTTTGAAAACTACCCTGCTTAACTAATCATCCTATACTAGTCCCTGTAATTTGTCCAGTGCCTCTGAAAGGAATTGTAAAATGACTGATCCATGCCCTTTAAAACTCATTAATAATAAAATGAAATCTAAATGTGTTCATTATAGCTCTGAAGTAAAAATCTCAAGCTCCACGCTGAGCACAATTACAAATAATATATGAACTAGCATGATCCTAAGTACAGATGTCCAGCTGGTGAAGAAGAGGGCAAACTATGTTTGCTAGCACATACACTTGCAAAGTTTAAAACTTATGACATCTCCTGTTGTATCCTGCCTTCTGAACAGTGTACAACTTCCTGCTGATACCATGATGTACTCAGCTGTGTTTGGATGTTTCCATGGATAGTCCATAGAAGAAATGTTCTCAGGCTAAGGACAACAGTAACCATAGGACTTTAATATATCTACAAATTACAGGGAAAATTCATGCCTTCATACCTTCCATTGTAAATTGTACCTTTATGCTTTCACATCTATAACAATGGCAAAAGCATGTAGGTTTATTTATAAAATTAATAGGATGGCACGTGGAGCTCCTCTGAAGTTAATAAAAGCTTTATTGACTTAACAGAACTGCAATTTCAACTTTATTCTTTGCATCGATCATACATTTGTATTAAATCGTTAATATTCTCATTTCAGAGTCATTATTTCAACATTAGAACATTTTTTGTTGTACCATGTGAATGGACTGAAACACATACTCAACAGTTTTGAGTAACATTGAGCAAGTTTGAGCATAGACAGAACTTTTCCCCTAAAATTAGGTAAAATGAGTTTGGCAATTCTAAGAAACAGTGAGCAGAAAAAGAAGGTTAAATCATTGTAGCTGTGGTTTATTTCCTTTAGTTTTATGTTATGTACTAATTCCCGATTTTGATATTATGCCAGTTGTTAAGGTATAATGTCCAATATACTGTTTTCATTATGTTTTGTTTGAGGGGGTGAACTCAATAATTTAAAAGCAATAGCCATGAAACACTATATTATCCAAGTGGTATGTTGTCTGAAAATACTGGAGTGAAGCTTTTTCTATGTAATCTCTTCTAATTCTTTTTATTGAAAAGGCTTCTCTATTTGTCTTTTAAGCAAGCATAAGATGAAAGATGATCTAGCTTGAAAATTAAGTCAAGGTGCGGCTTCATCTCATAAAGATGAGGAAATTGCAAGTACAGCTGAAATTCTGTCCTTAGGTTATGTTGGGTTTTGGTGCTGGCACAGAAGCACAGCAGTCAGGCTGAAGAAGAGGGAGTGACCAAGCAACGTGTCAGCGAGGAGCCTTGAGGGAGTGGTTGCAGAGACACAGAGATTAACTTTGAGATTTGTAGCCACGGCTAATTTACGGATTTTTTTTTTTTTTTAAAAGTGTTGTGTGTGATGTGTTTGAACAAAGACAGTGACTGCTTCATATCTAGTCTGTGGCTGAGAGTGGAAGGATGCAAAACCTAATGTCTAGTAACAGTTTGCTTCCAGCCTCTCTGAACTTGTCTCCAGTGTTTTTTGTTGGCCATTGCAGTAACTCCAGGTTGCATGCTGCTGAAACATTCCTTCAAATGAAGGTAAAGCTGGGATCAGCACAAAGTCTGTTAACAATCAGTTTAGACTTCTAGAAATTAGCTAGTGGGATCTCTCTCCTAAAAAAAGAAAGGCGGGCAACACGTCTGTTTTTCCACTGAAAAACTCTGATTGGATACCTACTGTAAGCACGTAGGGACTCCGCTGGGAGGTTTTCTTCTTTAAGTGATGGGTTGTCCTGCACACTCATTTGCTGACAGGGTTGACAGGAGGAGACGTGATTCTAGATGGTTATTAAAGAAAGATAGGACAGGCTAAAGGAGGAGTGAACTGGATGGGGCTTAGGGAAATGGCAAACATCCATTCTAGCCACAATTGCTTTAGGGTTCTGGTATTATTATTTCTGCTCTGCTTTCTTGGGTGTTTATTAGGGTCAGGCAGGGCCAGAGGACAATCCCATGCAGCACAGGTATTATACACCAACGTTGCCAATAAGCCAGAAGGCTTGCCTGAGGCCAAAGCAAGCAGGAATAGACAAAAGTCAGCTGCTTAAGAATCTGAACAAATTAATAGTGCAGTGCCCTTTTTGGACTGAGGAAAACCTGGGCCCTCCAGTGGAAAAGCATGCATCTCTACAAAGAGGTTCTCATCAAGTCGTCTTCTTCTAGAACTCTTTCCTGAGGATTGTAGCATAGAAGGGGATTATGTGGTCCAGACGTTGTACAACATAATTAAAAAAATTAATGATAATGAATCTAATGGGACAAATGCAGTGGAATTACATGGAAATTAAATTACTCTGTCTGATAAAATTAGAATTTTAAAATATTATAAACTCATTTCTAAAGATATCTAAAATCAATCTAAAGAATTTAATGGAGAAATATGCCCATTCTGCTAAAAGTGTATGCTAATTCTACAGACCGTAACAGGACTTTTCTATAATAGAGAAAAAGGTTAATTCATATCTTAAATGATCCTTCATCCTTATGACAGTTCTTGTAGCTGCCTAGAATTTCCTACAGTTTCACCCTTTCTCCCCAAACTAGACAATATTAATGCAGCTTGCATTCACGTACTATACACTCTCTCTATTCCATACATACACATTATATTTGCAGGCAGAACATTCTACTTAACTAGAAATCTAAAGTTTCACAGCTAGCCAAGAAAACGAAAGGTTTTTGAGTAGCAGAGATTAAAAAGAAGAAGAAATCCCAGCACTGTAAACTGTAAAACTTTACACCTTACAGCTGCCAGCTGTAATCCACAAGGAGACAGTGTTCTAGGCTCCTAGGAACATAGACTGGGCTATTGTTTTGCAAATACTCGTCTTGTTCCTTCAGAAAGGGAAGGCGAGGAAAGGAAAGGAAAGGAAAGGAAAGGAAAGGAAAGGAAAGGAAAGGAAAGGAAAGGAAAGGAAAGGAAAGGAAAGGAAAGGAAAGGAAAGGAAAGGAAAGGAAAGGAAAGGAAAGGAAAGGAAAGGAAAGGAAAGGAAAGGAAAGGAAAGGAAAGGAAAGGAAAGGAAAGGAAAGGAAAGGAAAGGAAAGGAAAGGAAAGGAAAGGAAAGGAAAGGAAAGGAAAGGAAAGGAAAGGAAAGGAAAGGAAAGGAAAGGAAAGGAAAGGAAAGGCAGACAAAAGAACCCCTTACATATAGAGTACATAACACAGATGAGGAGTTATTTTGTCCTTCAGTGTAGAAGGATTGTGGTGATTTGATAAGACCTGTTAAGATTACATTTTGCTTGTTATTACAGTTGAAATATAACAGCTGAAATGTTACACAGGCTAAGTCAGACTAAGCCTGAGAGGATTTTCACAATGTAACATTTACATAAGATAAGAACATGGTGGTTTCTGGTTCTTTTTAACTGTAATACCTTCATCTTAAAATTATCACGTTACCTTTATCTTAAGCCAGCTTTTTCTGTAAGATTAAATGTATCTGTTTTAAAGACATAACAAGGCTATTTTAATAATGCAATTTCTTAATAATTTTAATAATTTAGCATCAGACAGAAACCAAAGTGCAGTAACGATTCCTGAAGTTACCGCTAACTCGCAAAAGTGAAGTAACGCATTTAGTGCTGAAGGATGCTGGGCAGCACATTGTCATGTTGAGACCTTCAGAAAGGACAACTACATCCTCTTCTGAGTAAATGAGAGAGAGGCCCAACAGCTGCCACTTTTTTCCTCTAACAAAAGAAGAAACAATGGAAAACCATTCTGGGCTGCTCCAGGAGAGCCTGAATTTAAGAATTGTGGGAAGGGGAGGAAAAGAAAGGAGAGACATAAGACCAATTACAGCTCTGTGTACCTGCTTGTTTGTCACAGGTGTGCCTTCCTGTGTCTTTGTAATCAGAGAGAGGAAAAGGGAAGCAAGAAGCATAAGAAATACCAAAGAATCAGTCGAAGGTCAAATCTGAAGATGAAATAAGCTCAAGTGCAGAGCTCTGAGGAAAAACTGGAAGAGGAGAGAGAAAAAAATCCTTTTGAGCAAACCTGGGTGAGGGCATGATCCTTGCTACTGGCTGTTGTTTATAAAGAAATATCTGGATCCATCATGAGTTTGTTTTCCTAGTACAAATATCCCAGAGAAACCGCTATATGATCTAGCTACTCAAGGCAAACAGCATAACAGTGTGAACCTAGTTTTGTAACCTTTACAGTTCATTGGACTTTGGAAAAAAAATCTGTATTCTTAACAACATTAAATACGTGCATTAGACAGGAAAGGGGTTTATTTATCGATGTGTTCACTTGTTTAAAAACGATGGTTATTTAATTTATTCAACTATTTCTTGATTGTGGCTTTTAATTGCACCCATGTTTTTAACTGATTTTGATTTTGTTAGAGATTTCTTCCATGTAGATTTCTATGGGACATACTTAGGTCATCTCTCTAGTCCTATATAGGTGAATAGAATCACAAAGATAATAAATTATGTTTGCTATATTTGTGCTAAGTTTGCACACACCACAGTACTCCTCTCTTTCACACTTTTTCTCTTCTCAATTGGTACTATAAAACACATATGCAAAATTAAATAGAAAACAAATCCCTTGTATTATGGAAAAAACATGAAATCCCTGGACTTTGTCTGCTTTAATTCAGATTCACATACGTAGGTTTAGTGTTAGGCAAGTCTGTGAGTAGAATTAGAAGAGAGATATTTCTTTAAACCACACTTAAAAAAATATCATCTCCTCATTTGTGATTTTCAACATGACTGTCACTTTATGACGTTTTCTTCTAGTTAGGAAAGGGAGGCAAGAGTCATATGGAAATCTACTCTTACTCTGTGGTTCTTTTGGTCTGAAGCAAGCCCCAGGGAAATGGAAGTAGTAAACACAAGAGAAATTGGTGCCTGGAAGTCAGGCTTGTGTTAAGATGCAGTTACTTGGTTTGACCCAGGGATAAGCATATGAAATGTAAGATCCAAAGGAGACTTGACTAGATAGTTCTGGAGTTTCCTTTTTGGCCTGAAATCCTATGAACCCAAGTCCCTTCACGGTGCTTTGGAGACAGGTCATTAAAAAGAACAAACCTTTTCACTGGACATGGAAGGCACCTTTTTTCCCTTTTAGCAGCCCATATGGTGTGGTTGAAAAAAGGTGACTCCACCATCAGGGAGCCTGGCTATCCATAGGGCCAGCATCTGGCAAAAAGTATTTTCATTGTAGACAGTGAACAAACCTGCAGCAATGTTCTAATGCTGGAATGCAATACTTTCCAGAAGTCAGATTTTTATACTAATTTCCTATCACTATCACTCTAAGAGAAGGTACAGTGCATTTAGTGTGAGCCCTAAAAAGCATGAGCCAAAGTATTATTTGAATCCCATGTCAAAGCCAGTGACTTAGTGAGGAAGCATCTCCCAGAAATAGTAAAAAGAAATCTAAGAGAGACCCGGATTTCAAAAGACTTCAGGATAGTTATGCTTTTCACATTTTAATATTTTCTGACACAACAGAACCACCCTCCCTGCCATCACGTTTCATCAATGAGTTTCTATGGCAGGAAAACTGCATACAGAAGGTCTTTTATGCTCTAGCTGAAACCATGGGTAAAGGGGCTTAAGTTGGAATCTCTTAGACTATAAGTATTTTCCTACTTAGATATTGAGAAAAGCTCCAGCAAATGCATTCACTTTGAAATAATTTTGATAAGGAGCTATATGTGTTTTATAGAAAGTATTTTTAACAAGTTAACTAGATTTGTGAGTGTTTGGGAAAATATGCTTTTTTAAAAGTTTGCCAGGCTTACTAGTTCAGCAAGAGCTGTTGAACATGTTGCTTTAATAAGTGACCACTCCTACTCAGCTCAGTAAAAAAGAAAGTCATTGTTTCTCCATTTGTCTTTTGTCTCTAAAGTGCAAAATTCTATCCAAGTTTAAAAGATTAATTAATTTATAATTATTATTATTATTACTCTTGAATGTTGTGACTATTATTTACACTGGCTACATGGAGAACTTTTACACTATTGAGGTTCATGGTGTAGAAAACTGCTGTTAGTTGAGACACCTACAGTACTTTGAGTGATGAAGAGCTAGAAGAAAAGAAGTGTGACATACAAGCATGGTCAAAGGAAAGGAGACTGATACACTCTTTCTGATCTATGCAGTCAATAGAATTTAAGGGTTAATTTGCTCATATACCAATAGGTTTTGCATATTTTTCAAATACAACCTTATTCAAAATATTCTCAATTTGTCAGTAACTATGCTTCTGTTTCATTTGCTTGGTCCCCACAAACTGATATCATATAGCTACATTTTAGAAGTGACCCTGTTATCAATTTTTCTTCTTTTCAATAAGAAGATATAAAAATTGCCATATATACATTCTGGAGAAGTTCAGTGTGACACACACACAAAAGACAGGTGTCTGTGGGAAGAAGAGCCTCACAGCTGGGTCTCTGTTTAATAATCTTTATTAGGGTTTCCAGTATTTGAATATCTCTTATTTTTTTCAAAGGAAGCATGTTGTCATGCTAATTTCTTTTAACTTTTCATTGTTAAGGTTTCTTCATTAGGTTTTCTGGGGTCATGTGTTTCCTCTTTTCCTACAATTTTTGTTAGTCACAAGATAAACTTGCAGGTTACCACAATATCCTGCTTGAGTCCTGGTTCATTCATTTTCTCCAGTTTCGCAAACTGGTCTAAGAGTAGTCTATATATCTTCTTTGAAAAATTTCTTCTTTCTTTGACTTCTTTTCCTCCTGTTCTTAACACTGCAGTGATCTAACATTGTCAGCTTTATAACCATTTTGAGCATGGATACCTCTTCCTCCTTTCTATTTCATCGTGTATCATTTCCAAATGCTTTGGAAGCACTCAGTATAGCTGCAAAATATCCCTTTTATGAAGACTTATTACATGCAGGTTCTTGAGCTGCACATGTTTTCTATGGATGCTTGAGTGCTTTATTACATCTTTTCTCCCTTCCTTTTTCCTCCTTTAGTTCACCTGTGGCCCAAGCTGTCTTATTTGATGCGCATTTATTGGGCCTCATTACATTGACATTTGTATTTTTATGGATGTTTTCCTTTGATGTTGACTGTGAGGTGAGTAGGTTTCCTAATGAAAGGTACATCAAAGAATTTGTTCAGTCTTTCACAGATGTTCTTTGGAGAAAGATAAGGGGGAGACGTCTTGAAAATTAAATTTAAATTACTCATGAAAAGACTTAAGCTGCAGGCTACTCATCTCAGTAAAACTTCTGGCCAATGCAAAAGGCCAGCTGGAAGAGAGAGCCAGGATCAGCCCATGTGAGTGGGAAGATGGAAGGGGTTAGTCAGGCCCTTTCACAGCCAAGAGTTTTAGCAGGAGATTTTCGCGCACACTGTCATCACTCTTCCCTCTAGCCGCCTCCTCCAGCTATCCCAGCTTTTACCTTGGGCTCTTTCCAGCCATTGCCACTTTTTTCTCAAGCAGCAGAAGCCAGCAAGCCTTAGCCATTTGCCCCTTCTGGTTATCTTCACTCTCCCTTGGCCCACATGCATCATCACCTCTGTGGAGTGCTGCCTCCCTTCAAAACTCGCCCTTTGCTTCAGGCTGCCCATTTATTAAGTTTCCCCTTCCTCCCATTCTGTTTGCCCTGCACTTCATATTCACCAAAGATTTTATTCTCATTGACACAAACTCTTCTTTACGTTTCCCCTGGCAAAATAAAGGATTCACTGTGTGAATAAAGATGAATACCTGAATGCATGTACATGAGACACAGTGAGAGGAGAAAAAGACAAGTAAAGAACAAGGAAAGCTAGAACAAGGCATGATGGAAGCAGAAATACCCCCTAAATCCCTTTTCTGACTTCACTAAGCTAGTGCGCAGGAGACACTGAAATAATTCAAACTGGGAAACAATAAGAGAAAAACTTCAATATGAAGGGAAAAATTCAGCACTTCATTGTCACAGACTGGTGCATATTACTACATGGAGGACTGAATCAGGAATTTATGTTGAGGGAACATAAATTTAAAGGAATATTGTTAAGGGTGTATGAATATGGGAAAAGGGAGCATGATAAGGGCATTATTCACCTGGAAGAATAATGCCTTTAATATTCTGCCATTAGAGTCTGATCCAGTATGTAACACATTATGGAAAAATCGAGAATATTGCTAGATAAAGAGTTTCAATAGTATTTTTACAAGGATGTAAATATTATATCTGAAATATACTTTCAAAAGAAAGTGAAGAATTGTGCAGGTGATTTAGATCCGCCATTTGTACTTTATAGATAATTGTATTGATTACCTGATTGCAAGTGACATGCCTGGTAATTTTGTTATGTTAAACTGTAAGTGCTTTATAAATCTGGGGAGTGAATTATGGTAATGCCATTCTCCCAAAATTATAGACTGGGAGACTTGCTAAAAATTTATAAAAGTTGCTTTTATGAGGATCTGCATCAAGTATTAAAAATCAGTTGTATCACACATTGCAGCAAATAACTTCAGTGAGAATTTATAATTTAGTGGTGAATACTTTTATTTTTACATATGGAAATTAAAGCTCTTCCATTTTAAATCTGCTTAAAGTAGGCAGTTCACAGTATTGTTCCATATAACAAGCTGGACAGTCCAACTGTGTTTGTGGAGAGCCTCTCAGTGTGTAAAAGCCTTGAAGAGAGAGGTCCAGATCTTGGGACGTGTTGACAATTTTGTGCTGTTCCATTTGCAGAAAGTTGCCCCAGTAGTGCTAACTACTGGTTTTAACTAAGTTATGCAACTGCTCCTGTCTGTGCTGCTCTCATTTGGATCATATCTGAGTGAAAAGCACTTCATCTGTCTCCTGACTTTTACACAGACTTTGATAGCCTTTAGGAGACAGAGCTGTTGCTGGCTGAGCTATGGTTTTGAAACAAAGTGGTTTTGTTGCTTCAGGGTACTGACATGTGATAAAAGCACCTTAGCAATTCTGCATTTGTAGTGACAGTAGCATCAGAACAAAGAAAGAAGTAACATATAATGGTCATATGCTGGTCTAGCCTAACACCTGTAAAGGAATACCCTCCTGTGAAATGCTGGTGGCCCACAAAGAGATGCATATAAAATGCTTAATTCAAAATACAAGCTTCAGATAATGGCTGAAATATGTCCCCCGAGGATCTCCTTTCCTAGAACCAACTCTGAACATGACAGACTATAAAAGGGAGGAAAGAAACACAGATCAATTTTACAGTGCTTGTTGTGAGCTGTTGTTTTAGGAGAATCCAGAATCAAAAATGTTAGCAATGGCACAAATGAATCTTATAAAATATGTTTTACTATTAAAGGCCTTGACACAAAGGTGAAGTTATTCCAGCTGTCCTGCTGGATCACATGAAAGTGATATGTGATAGCTAACTAAGATACTCATACCAGGTGCAAGTAACAGATGCAACCAACATGACGATAGATCAAGAGCTCTTGTAAATCTCATCAGGAGGGTCCATTTATTAAGGGCTTCAGCACCTCCAGCTGTTTCATGTCAGTGGATCTGACTGAGTTGCTCTGTTAATAGACCTTACAAAGTTTCTGTGATTATCTTAGTCTTTATTCTAAATTTTTGGTTGTCAGGTTGATGAGCTATAGGAAAGATAGTTGAAAAGTTCCTTGACATAGACCTGATTTCCACCCCCATTTTGGTTTCTATTTGGCTGTATTCAGACATTTTCTGAGGCAAGTCTTTTCCAGCTGAGGAGCAGAACACAACACAGGTATTTTGAAGACTGGCAGGAAAGGAAAGTATGTGTGGAACTGCATTTATGACCATGTGTCCCTTTCCACATGCAATAGTGATCCTGGAGAGCAAGGCGCCAAACTTAGATAAACTGTATGAATAATCTTTTTCTGAACATGCAGAGAGTAGTCTGAGACATTAATTCATATATTCCCCAGTGAAGTTGTATTGCAGCCTGTGGAAGCTACGGGCTGCATTAGTTGTTAAGTGTGCCTCCACAGACACTTTCTCATAGTCTCTAGACAACAAGTTTCCTCTGACCTGGGCCTGACCTAAATATCCACTCCTGTGTCACTGCAGTCATCTTAAAACATGACAAATTAATGATAATCCTAGTAAAATTTAGTAAAGCAACGAAGCCAATATAAAGTGCACAGCTGGGTTGAAAAATTAGTTTCTCAAATGATATTCATATTATTGTTATACCCATTATCTGAGTATTATACATGACACTATTTATATAGAATGAAACAAATGTGTTTTGTTCCCAGTGTTCAAGCCTGTTCTGTGTTCTCAGTTAAAAACCTTAGTTATGAGAGCAACCATGAAGCAACAAGGGCTGACACTGCTCAGGACAATGCAGGCTCATCTGACGTGGATAGCACAACTTGATATTGTGAATCCACACTGCAGTACCAGCGATGGCTGGGTTATGCCAGCTGCAGACCACCAGATTTCCCTAGGCACAGGCCTGGCATGGTATCTCTCTAGGGCTACAGAAAGCAGCTTTAAGGGCCCAGTGAGAATGCCATAGCAAAGAAGCAGTAAAGGCTTCGGAGGCAGGAGGGATAGCCCCATTGGTCACCCTTCAGCTACACTGAAGTAGTTCCACTGGCTGTTGAAAAATAAAGGTTAGAAAACTAGGTTGCATCTCTAATGCATATAAATTAGTATTCTTATTTATTTGGAGTTTTTGAACAAAGAGTAAAAGCATGTTGGTTTATATACATAAGGCTGTAACATGTGAAGAAATAATAAAGGAAAGCAACTGAGATGCAAAACTAGTCCATTATGCTAATTTTATTCTAACCTCCTCTGAGTCTGATGGTTCTTGACTAAGGATTTGTTTGGAAGCTGGTGATGCTTCGCTCTCAATACTACTCCAGTATCTGAGCTATTTAAATTAAAGTTAGCTTGCCTACCTCAACATTATGTTGCAATCTCATCTGTGATGCCAGTGTAGACATATACATGTCAGGTCTCCAACTTTCATGGTCAGTTACGGTTTGTCTAGGAACTGCTATAAGAGAATCCACAGTGAAAGAACTGTCTTAAAAATTTCTTCTTTCATTTCTGTTTTTCCTTGCACAAAGTGCAGCCTTGTATTTTCAGTCTGCATAGCCTCAGGCAATTCACGCAGTACAGAATAATACTATTCTATTGAGAAAAGAATTACAGCGAGACGTATTGGAGGGCTCTGTAACCTCAGAGAGCATCAGAAAGTCAGTGTTTCACAGAGGCGTTTCAAAACTCCAGGTGTTGAAAACCACAGTTACACATCTGTGAAGAAACTTTCTTATTATTCACTGAGTACCTGTCCAGGCTATTCAGGAAGGACACAGGCCCAGGATCATATCTGTACTGAAACCTCAGAACTTGAGAATGGATCTAAGTGTATCAAGACCCATTACCTGCATGATTTCTAGCCACATTAGTAGCTGTAGCCCTGCTTCTGCTCCATCTCAAAGTCTTTTTGCTCTTGGGGTCTTCTGGCCTCCTTCCTTTTTCAGTGACTTGAACATCTTTGTCTGGGGAGAAGGGGAGGGCAGGTGTCCAACTGCACTGCTGTTAAGCACTGACTTTGTGCATCTACTGATTTTGGCCAATTAGGGACACGATCGTCAGGACACCAACTGTGTACTCAAAGCCTAACAAAGATTTGTGGACCATGCCTTCAGGCATACTGCTAAGGGGTGTTAGTGGTGCAATCAACACTGGCTCAAAACCAGCTTGGACAAAAAAACACTATGTGACCACCTACAACAGTTGTAGACCTTGTGCAGATTAGTGGGGAGCTGTTTCAGCCAGTTTCCCTCTAGGAGGGTAGATGATAACTTTGCATGGCTCTCTTCCAGATGACTACAGCTCTTTGCTGTTTCTGTACCTGGCAGGTATGTCTTAGCCTTGATACACTTCCCTCTTAAGACTTTGATTTTTTATTTCTTATAACTAGACTCTAGGGTACACCATGAGATTGCAGAGAATTATCCTATTTCTTTTCCATTTTTCTTTTCTTCCTTGTCCCCAGTTCCCAAAGCCCTCTGATTAGCATTTTAATGTATTCCTTTATAAACCGTATTTTTCACATTACAGGCTTTAGACTGCGTTTCTCACTTGCAACCTTCTAAGTCACACCAATAACACCTTATGCATTATATCATGAAACATAATAAATGAATAACATTCTTATTTGATTGACAACTGTCTTGGTTAGCATCATATAAAGGGTAATCAGGCAATAAAATACTTCTGATTAATTAATTGTCCCTACCCCTGATACCCCCCGTTGGTTTTACAGGGATTTCTACTGCAGGGTCTTCATCAAAGACCTCTTTGGGCAAGGGTACAGACTAAGGTGTCTTACAGTAATTAGGCCTTAGCCTAATTTTTGCACAGTCACAGACTCTCCTCCCCTCTTTCTGTGAGTTCCTAAGGTGGATTCACCTTCTGGGAAATCATTTGTATTTACTGCATGCAAATTATCTGTCTAGTAATCACCTGCAGATGAACAGGGAATCTCCCTGACCCATTAGATCATTGTCTTTCTCCAGCTGCAGCAAACAGGGATTTTTCTTCCTCTATCATCACCTACAGCCATTCTCTGTCAGGGCTACCAGATTCATTCTCTTTCCCAGTTCTGCGAGAATCCCACTGGAAGAACCAGTGACATTCTTCTCTTACCAGTCAGGATTGTCAGTACAGGAATACCTGGTAAAGATTTTAATTTATTGTAGAATTTTTTGAAAGTGTTTTTTAGAAGAATCTCTGATCAAACTGCCATAGGGCTTCTTGTCCCCAAAGCTCTAGTTTGTTTTTTATTGTCCTTGCTAGTGCCAAGTTTGAGTGGCTGCAGTGGCAAGGCAGAAGTGATGTGTTGAGGTAGCTGCTTGCACACTTTCAGTCTGTAATGCAACCCTCAGCACTGATAGCAGTCATGTGCTCTACTCTCAGCTCCAACAGGGCTTGTACCTGCAGATGTCCATCCCCAGGCTCCAGGACAGACTGTTAAACCTGTCTACCTACTTAGTTTCCTCATAGGCCTATCCTAACTGACTTCTTCCATGTCTCTTAGGCCATAGAAAGGGAGGAAATCTTAGGCCATTGCTTCCATGGGAGAATGGTGCACAGAGGCTAGAACCTTCTGTCAGCAGCTGAAAGCCCAGGTAAGGACAAAGTCCTGACAAGGAGCTGCCAAAAATAGGCAGGGAAAGTCTTTACTGAGCATATAAAAGCCCCAAAATGTCAGTTCCCATCATTGCTCCATGCCAAAGCCGGAAGGGTCTTTTTTCTCCACCCTCCATTACAGGGCCCAAGAGCCCAACACTCTGATTGAACAGACTGTCTCTCACTATCCAGATGTTCGCCCACTCCTGGGCAGGGACATAGGAAAATGTTTCATGTAGCAGGAACTTTAGTGGTTCCTGCACATTCCTGAAAGCTTGTAATGAGGCTGAGACTCATTAAAACACACCCAGCTCTCACACCATGGAAGCTGAAGTGAGGGCAAAAAATGCCAGAGCAGCTTTACTGTGAATGAGGAGGGTATACCAAGCCTGGTCTGGAAAACCAGGTCCCATAATCATTCTGGCACTACAACAATTAAGAAGTCTGGCGAAGCCCCACTTGGCTGCACACTCTGAAGAGAGAGAAGTACGATGGAGGCCATAAGCAAGCAGAAGTACGCCAATGAGACAGCCTGGCTGTCTTCTCCTTATGCACAAAGTGCAATATTTCTTTCTTCTCCCCTTCCGTCAATCCTCACCACCACTTTCATCAGATGAGATACTAAAGTCTACAAATCATTCACTGTGACCCAAGTCCATGGCCCCTCTTATCAGAAATCATTACTCTCCTTTTTTTGTCTAGTCAACATGTGCAGAGATCAGCACAGAAAACAAATGTTTCTTTCAGATGCTGCTTCCTGGATGAATGAGTTCAGAATAGGGATATCAATTCACAGGTCTTGTCCAGAAGAAAGACTTCAAGGGAAGTGGATAAACAGACTATATTCTATAAAGACTAGGAGGTCCAAAAAGTCTACAGATGTAGACTTGTGTTAGTTATTTTCTGCCCAGAATCTGCTCCACATGGGATCCCCTCTTAGGCCTGCTCTGGACCTATCTCTGTGCCTCAGACAGAGAAGCATGAAGAAGGACAGAAAATACCAGGTTCTGGAGTGAGGGAAAGGTCTGAGAACTTTCACCGTGAGTCATAAGCCCTCTTTGTGATGGAGGTGCCACGTTGGTGTACTTTATATTTCACAGAGGATAACCAGGTGTTCCTGTCACAAGAGGTTAATGATCAACTAAAACTGTGAAAATCTTTGCAACCACATTTTTCTGTCTTTCCTACAGTGCCTGCAATACCTCCTCCTGTGCTGATAGGGTACTCCTCAGCTGTCTTCTTGTATCCCTAGATTCTCACCATTCTGCACCTACAGACTGTAAGTGATCAGCCATACATATTGTACTGCTGCAAGCATGTCCAAACTGAGGGGGGCCATACCACGGTGATGGGGTAAGTGTAGAAGTATCCATTACTTGAAAATCTCAAGCTGAAGACCTAGATTTTGAAGGTTAAATTTTAGAGGGTGTGCAGCCTTCATTCTTGAATCTTCATTCCTGCCCTGGAGGACACAGTGGACTAAAGTCACTTATTAAGTCTTGTTTTGTTTCCGAACAAATCCTAGTGCTTTAAGCACTCTTTTTGTCATATTACTTTAAAGAGTAAGACGAAAGTGGCTGTCTTTATGTTCCCTGTATATCTTTCAGCATTTTGCCTAGCCCAAGCAGGAATGCTAGTATTTATATTCTCTATATTTCACAGAGTATTCTGTGGCCAGAGGGTCTATGTATTATTGTTATTTTTGGTCCAGCTTTCAGGGCCTGCATATTGCCAACAGCTTTTTCTGAAAGGAGACAGTAAAAAACTTTGCATTTGACAACATGTCTGTGTCTCTTGACTCAGTGCACTTTTGGAAAGCCCTCTCCTCTGGTATTCACACTATATCATCCCCACCACAAGACAATTTAAAATAAGATATTCCCAGTCCTGCCAGTTTTCTCTAAACAAAGCCTATGAGTTGAGAATGAGCTCAGTATATGCATTACATGTATTGACATAGACACGCCAAAGGGAGGGGAGCGGTTAGGGTAATTTGGGATATGCTAGGACACTTTGGGGAGAACTGTGGATCTCTCCCTGTCCTCCATCTGGCCTTTCTTCAGGGATCTTTCTTCCTTCTCCATCCCTTTCAATAATGCACTTTCACCCTCAGATCATCAGCCTTCACAGACCCCAACACTGAAATAAAATATCTGGATAGCAAGGTTTCTCTATGAGGTGATGTTTTGAGCTGCATCTGCCTCTGGAACATCCAATGCATGTCCACTAGCAAAGGTACAATAGGGGTTCTGATGCAGTAGGGAGGGAGCTGCCTTTTTTGTTTATACCCAAAGCTGGCCCTGAAACTGGTAAGGATAAATGTGACATTCCTGAATCTTTAGAATGGATAAAATCTCTATTTATTGAAGATATGAGTCATCTAATGTGAATAAAATCTATGTTAGAACACACAACTTGGAAAAATGACTAATCAGACACTGTTTTAAAAGGCACCTAAATGAACAATGGAGGAACCTGAAATTCTTATTTGGAAGTGTCCATATAACATAATTTAAACGCCATTTAAATACCACTAACTCTTTGAATCTTGTACGATATTTTAGAAGCATTAAGGTGCTTAATTCTCTTTAATATCACAGACTATGAGGCACACAAATATCTTTGCAATTTGTGCATAAGGTTTCAAATTTATGTTAGCTCTGAAAATAGAGCTTCAGCTTGTGGTTTTGTTGTTGTGAACTTTTATTCACAGACTGCCTGTCTTTACCAAAAATTTGTCTACCAGTTGTTAGCTTTTTTTATGTTTAAGCATTTTGAGTAGTTTTGTTTGTCTTCAGTGTAACGAATCTCACAGATGGATTATTAGGCTTGAAGAATGTATTTACATTTATAAATCTTTTCTCTCATAGCTAAAATATTTTTTGAGGGAAGAAGAAAGTTTCTGCTGAAAAAACTCCATTTCTTTATATAAAATGTACTTCTGTTTTGTTAGGAGGCCATATGCCCTGGCTAGGCTGGCATGAAGAAGTATATGGCTGCACATACAGTACACAATGTACTTTTTTTGGTAATTTTCTTAATCTCTCCCAGTCTCTGCTCCTTTTATACCCACAAACTTTAATGAACTGAAAGAGAAATCCTGTGAAGACTGGAACTTTCAAACCAAAAATGCAGTGCTTGAAATGAAACAGAATGATCTCATCCATCCCTAATTTTTAGTGCCTTTTCTATGCCTCATAGACAGCTTTACTTTTACAAAACTTGAGTCCTTGTCAGCCTTGAAAATACTACTTATTGACTTTAAGTCACTTGTATTTACTTTAAGCAATTGCCTCTTGTGTATGTCCATACACCATAACTTTCCAAACAAAATGTCAAGTATTTTTTATGTTGATCGAGATCTAATTTCAATGTCAAGCTATTCTCCAACTGTGCACAAGTGGAGGAAAAGTTTTTCAATGTACTATGTACACTTTTGCACTCCTATACATCTGACATTAGAATAATGCACACTGGACTTGATCCAACAGACAGTGGCTTTTGTGACTGTTGATCCTGGACATTTCAAGGGCCCCCAGGCTCTAGTCAAAAAGTCTACTTTTGATGGCTGATGGGAGAAAAGTGCTTCCTTCTATGGCAGCAGACTGCCAAATTATGCATCCCATGCTGGCTCTTTCTTGACTGGCACTGTATAATAGCTGTGGTAAAGATTTCAGTCTTTACCTCTAAAGCCAATTTGGCATGAAAGATTGATAAGCAGATGACTCAAAACCAAATGTAGTATTTCATAAGAGAACATATGCAGGAAGAGCTGCTGAGTGTTTTCCCCTTTTGCACAAGTAAATGAACTAACTATCTAAATGCATTGTTAGATATCTGTTAAAGGGCTTTTGTTTTCCCATAAATAACCCCTGCAAGTTTTGAAAATGAAATCAGCCATCATAAGCAAGCTTTTGAAAATGTCACCAGAGCTGAATGCAGTCAGCATGCTCAAGAAACCATTTATCATGATTCAATCAATGTGCCAGAGCAAAAATCTAGACTGCAGTAGAAAAAACCAACTTCAGGTTCCATGCATACAATCAATTCAAAACATGATTAGTCCAACAACAATTACATATTTATAGTGCCCTAAACATTAAAGAAAAAAATAATTACTGAAGTGAGAATATTATATTTATCAAAATAAGCAGAGCATAGCTGCAGCCAGAGATGTAGGCAGCAACAGGAAATTGCTGAACTGCCTCTGTAGATACCTTCCAGTGCTATGGATCCAAAACTGGAATAGGTCCCTGATTCATTGAAGTACTTAAGCATGTGTTTCATTCCCAGTGAGTTCAAAGAGACTTAATCTTATTCTTAAAGCAAGCATCTGCTTAAATGTTTAGCTGAATGAGGGCCTACTACCTTGATCCCATTTTTATTGGAAACATCCACTGACTTCTATGACTGCAGAAATAGACTCTTAAACAGGACTTGAAGAACTGTGGATCTGGACCTTAGTCATTCACCTATTTTGTTCTAAGCATCCTTCCTGAGTAGGGCATGTCCTGTCCATAAGCAATACATACTTATCCTGTCTTTGGTTGGTTAATGCATCAAGGAATATCCTTACGAGAAATCTTCTCAGGTGATTAGGATGATAGAGCCTAACTCAGCGGAGTACTTGAGAATAATGCCACAAACTGGATAATAAAATGAGGTTGGTGTTGGTCTGGGAATGCTCTGAATAAATAACATGGTTCCCAGTTACTCCCAGTCCTTTTTCCCACACACCAGATACAGCTGCCAGAATACAATTAGGTGGAACAAGGTCATAAGGCTCATGGGGTCACAAAGCAAGAGAGGTTCTGGTGTTTTGGAAAGATTCAGACCAAAGGCCACGCTACAGGGGTGAGCAAGGTGGAAGCGCTCATGAAAGTGTCACGCACAGCACACAAGATTTGACAGGTCTATGAGTAGCCCCATTAAAGTCAATGAGAATGAAACACACATTTTCATCTACAGAGATGGGATTACTCATGCGCCTAAAATTAAACATGTGGTTAAGTGCTTTGCTGAATCAGGGCCAGAGAGATGGAAAATGAGTACTGCCAGTACTGATTCTCCCCCATCCTCTTTTCCACACAGCTGCCTGCTGACGCCTGATGACTTTTTTGGTAAATAAGTACTGTGGCTGTAGTACTTTATTAATTACTAAAATAAACTGGGCCATATCCAAAGTCCTGGCCTCACCGAGGTCCTACTTAGACAAAACTTTCATTAATGCCAACTTAAGATTTGACTCCATGATCATAAAAATGGGATTCTGTAGTGTAAGTAAGGTTGTTCTTAATACAATGGATTGAGATTAGATTTCCTATGGCAGAACAAAATTGGTGGGAAAGTATAACCAGCAGACAAGTCCAAAGGAAAGGTAAATTTTCTGCTGGGAAATATACACTAGAGAGCTTCCTCCACACTTCTGTGTACAGTTACTCAGTTAACTCATCATATCTTTTAGCAGGAAATGGCTTTTGTTTTACCATAAATACTCTTATGATATCTGAGAAAATGACATACATTTGTGCACAGCAGATTTATTATTAACACATTTGCTCATTTAACAGGTCTGGTAATAATTACTAATTTGATTCATCATACAAAAGATTTGTGGTCACATCAAATTGTTTCTTTGATATTAAAACAAAAAATGCAAGCTAGAGTGTGGAATCTCTGTTTGAATCAAGGAAAATATCATATGTGTGTTTGACATAAAAGACTGTTCATATGACAAGCATCTGGAATTTATGTTACATAAATTTGGTAAATCACCATATTCTTACATTTCCTTACCACTTTCAGAATGATATTCCAAGAGTTACATTCAACCTTTTTTAGAATAGGCTATATTTCCTCTGTCCGTGTAAACATCCCATGGGAAAACAATTGAGATAAAGTATATCATATCAGAATATAAGCAGTACTGCAGATATTGTAGCTTAATAAACTATGTGTTTAATTTTTGTGTAAATTATAAAGCCGTAGATTTTCTGATAAACACAGATGATAGGGCTTTGATATACATTTTATTACCTTTGGAAATGTGTGCATTTGATCTTTCTAATTGAAATAGGCAATGAAAATAGACAAGATCTAAACTTTTAGAAAGTGTTCTCTTCCCCTCTCACAGTGCAACTAAGTTAAAAAGATTTTAATACCGCATAGCATGTGGTTTGTTCTGTTAAGTTAAATTAATATTAGAGTTAAGACTGAAGAATTCTGAGAATTTTTGCACGTCATTTAACTTATATGTTTATCACTTGTCAGTCTATAAAACAGTGTATTACTAATAACTGCTTTTGAACCAATGCAGTAAAATGGCATTAGAATTATAAAAAGCTTGAAGATATTAGATGAAAAGTTATATGTAAGTACAAATTATTATATCTAAAATATATAAAATATATAGTAGACAATATATAAAATCTATTACTGTTAATAATAATAATAATAACAATAATAATACAATGCACAACATCCTTTGGAAAAGATGGTATCTTTCATTACTGCCAGTAGATCTGGGTGTACAAGAGGAGATAGTCCAGCTACTTGCTTTTTAATAGAGAAAGTGAGTTGGCAGACTGGAAACTGATCAGTAAGGTTCTGCTACATACGGACTAACCCCAGGAAATACAGAACTGGACACATACTTCTGCCATGCTCCAGAGGTCCATAAAGCCTCTACAACCATACTTCAATGTTTAACTCCTTCATTCTTGGTTCTTGCCTTGACAATTGTCACACAAAGAGCAACCCTAGAGAGATGGTCAGGGTTGTTTTTTGTCAATCCTCATACATTATTAAATGCACAGGTATTTGTTCTGTGGTGCTTTAGGTGTAAGGAAGATGTGCACATACCATATACATCAGAAGAGAATTAATGGCCCTTCTCAAAAAAAGGAGAGCCCAGCTCTCACAATGTCCACATCTCACAAAAGCCACTCTTAATTAGCCTTTGTGCCCATGCTTACACTTTCCCACTTGAAATCTGAACATGGAGAGAAACAGATCTGTGTTAAACCTTTTGCCTCTAACTGATAGCTGAACAACTCGGTGCCTAAAATCCTAAAGGGCTGCTGTCTATCAGACCTCCCTGTGGAAGAGTAGACCTGGGAGCTGATGTTTGCTTTTTTGGCTGTCAAAAATTCACCTTAAGCTGAGCTCAAGTAAAATGCATTTTAAAAAAATACACTTTTTTTGCTGCATTACTGTTCATGAGGAAATGAAGAGTGTTTAGGGAATTCAGTCCAGGAGAGATGGCAGAGGGTTTTTTGTGATTGTGTTTGACTAAATTAATATTAAAGTGACTATAATTTTTACATGACCAGCTCACTCCAGAAGATAGTGATTTTTGGATGAATCAGCTGAAAGGTCTGGAAGGAGATAAAAGGGAACAATGCTGCACTGTGCCAAGCAGCAAGGGATGCCCAGGCATATCCCAGTAGAAGCACTCACCTGTGACAGTTTACATCTGGCACTGGATTATGTAATTTTTCTCTGCCTACATCACCATCATCTTCTTCCCCACTTCCCCCAATCAATTTACAGTGCTGGTGTGATGATCTGAGAACAGTTTTTGGAGTCCTGGGCAAGGACATCCCAAACTGGCTAGACAGGACCAGCATGCGGTGGGAGGTGAGGTGTCACAGTAGGTGAAAATCTACTGCGTGGGGGCCAGGAGCAAGAAGCCTGCATGATCTACCCACCCTACCAGGGAAGACTGGAAGCTGGAGCACCTCTGTCTATCAGTTCTTAGAGTGGTTTCAAGAAGACATGGTTTCGCTCCATCTAATGTAGCTGAAGAAGTCATTTGGCCTGCAAGTCAAAAACGCATGTCAATTAAGAATGACTGAGTTTCAATGGACTGTCTGGGACTATGGGTATTCTCTGAACTATGCTGGAAAGCAACCGCAAGACATATGACTCTGCTTGGGAAAACTGTCCGTAGAACAGTGAGCTTAATTTTGGCCTGAAAAATTAAGTTCTGACAGTTTGGACTGCTATTGCACAGAGACAGTCTAGTCTGTGCCTGTGGCACCCTCAGCCTACCCAGTAGTAGGTGTGGAGCTGAGGGGTCACAAAGCTGGATTCAAATAATAGAAATAAAGATAGTTTCATGGCTGGTCACTTTAGCTTCCTGATGAGGGGAGAGCAATACAAGAGCAGGAAGCATGAGGTAAGACCCACAATCAAAGCCTGGGGGGATGATTTGTTACAGTTTAGGATCATATGAGAAGCCTTGAAAGAGTGTCAAGAAAATCTGGGTGTGGTAAAAGCGCATCCTAGTAGAAGGTCTTAAAACAGGCAACAAAACAATAGCAAGAGTTCATGTGGTCTAGACCAATGGCCAAATATAGGAAACCACAATGTTTGCTTGCTTGAGCAGAAGCTGGCAGAGAGGAAGAAGTGCCTGAGAGTGGAAACTCACTGTGACAGCCAAGCAATGTCCAGGAGGGACCTAGACGCTTCCTGACATAGCACCAGGAATTGTGTGGGCGACCCTGGCTCTGTGTGCTCAAGGATGGACCAGGAAAGATGTCAGCAGTGAAAGCAACATCCTTAGGGGAGTATATGCAAGGGAGGAAAAACAAAGTGGCAGGAGGGAAAGTCAGAGTTAGACAAAAATATCCATTCCACAGATCCCATCACACAAAATAGTCTGTAAGATCAGTTTGGGACTGAAAACAGCTTGTCCTGCAAAAGACCTTATGAAGGAGAGCAGCTGGCAAAGGGCTCTCTGTGTTAAAGAAAAAAGGAGTTCTTGGGATTATGACAGAAAGCAATTGGAGTCTGTAGATGGTCACCGCGGGAGAACCTTCACCCAATGATGAAGAGAAAAATCTGAGGGTCACACTGGCCGTGGCACATGACTTCAGGTGGGCCTGATGACCCAACACCTAAGGAAAGCACAGCCCTTCCTGAGATGTCTACAGACTGCAGCACTCTAAGAGCTGCATGAGGCTGAATGGAAGGAATCACTACGTGGACCGACACAAGATAAACTTATAGCACATACGACTGTTGCATGCTTTTTTGGTAAAAACTGACATATTGCAAAAATGAGAAAAACAAGAAACATGTAACCTTGTTGTACAAGTTTTAGGTAATCCCACTGTTCCCAGTGTAGGCAGTATATGAAGTTAATCTAACGGTATTACTTCTAGTTGGCTTCTCTGAGGGGGGCTATGGCTGGGAGGCTGCAGTGTGGGATCTGTCAGAACATCCCTACAGAAAAGCACTGCCTTTTTTGATTGCCACTAGCAACTTAGTCTTGCTTGAAACCATGTGCAGCAGAAGCATTTGGTATTTTGCCAAACCAAAAAGAAACGGGTGTTATACCCAAACTGCTTGGAAGAACTTACCTCTCTTTGTGTTTCATGCATAGCTCTACAATGTACCCAGAGTGCCATGGAGGCAAAAGCAAAATCTGTATGCGAGTCAGAGAGGAGACTGACACTGGAAAGTGGTGGAAGCTGGCTGGATTTTGCTGAAAAAACGAGGTGGAAATGGAGACAGACACTAGCACCCGGTCCTGTGTCAGCCACCAGTGATAAGGAAGAAGTGACCACCAAGGGGCAGCATTTTACTAATAGTTTTGTCATGTTGTTTCTAAGATCCAGCTGCCCTACCATCCCTACATCACCATTTAGGTATCTGAAAGTAAAGTGGCAGTTGTGGAAATGGACCTGAGAGCCTGTAAATGCCAGTCAGCATGGGAGTGCTCACTACTGGCCTCTTCTCTAGGGGTAGGACACAGTGGAGACGTCATGGGGTCTGGAGAAGATATGTAAAGTGCCCTGACTAACACTGTGAAGTTCGACCAATGGAGAGTACCATTGATCAATATTTTATACTTAAATGTGATGAAGTGTAAAAGTGTGATTAATGGGGCAATTAAATTCCCTTGCTTCCAGCAGAGACCTGAACCTGCATTTTGGTTTTTTTTTTTTTTCAGTACCATAATGTTTAGCTAGTTTAAAGGTACTCCTTAATTTAATTTTGAGCTTTTATCCTAATTTTACAGAGGTATGGTAAAAAATTTTGTCACATTGTCAGCAGAAGTTATTAGATTATGATCCTTTAATCACCCATGTTGAGCATTAAGGCCCTGATTCAGCAATGTATTTAAGTGTGCGCTGAATTTTAATTATGTGTGAAGACTATTGTTATTCAGAAAAGTGTTTAGGCGTGTGCTTATATGTTTTGCTGAACGGAAGCTTGAGAGCAATAAGAAGGCATCTGGCACTTACCTAAGAGCAGTCAAGGGTGAGTCATAGTAGTGAAACTGAAGCTGTGACCACAGAGAGTTATTACATAGAGCAGTCTCCCAACCCTGTACTTTAATAATCAGGGAAGGGAAAGATCTGCTTATCCTAGTTTTCAGACTACTGGAGTGTCTTTTTTGCATTATTTTACCAGGGTCCTTTCATTTCTTGTCAATCAAGGATGATGAATATGGTTATGTTTTTTTTCATTGCACTTTCTGCTGGAAAAATAATTCCCAGCATGTGATGGTGACAGTTGAACAAACTCCTGCTGTAAAACCAATTGAAAGGCTCCCATTGATTCTAAGGAAAGCTGCTTCAGGCCCTGGGTGAGTCACTGCACGGGCAGCTCCGATCTCAGCAGTTCTTGTCTTGCCTCTGTAATACAGCAGCAGATCAAGGTCTCCCAGACAGTGACTAACAAATGCTTAGATCTGAGAATCACTTCCCGACCCTAAAGTCTGCTGACAGCAGGCTGCTGTGTCTTTCTAGATGTTTCTTTCTTTCTAGAAGCTGCAGTCATCAGTGCAAGCTACCTCAGGTCCCCCCAGGATGGCAGAACTGTCTCTAACACCACCTGGCACAGCCTTTGGGGTAGACTTTGCTCTGGCAAGAATTGTACCTGGATGCAAGGCACCACTGCTCCACTTGCCTTAGCCATCATGCCAAGGGAACAATTTAACCCCCTGTCAACTCAGAGTAATAAATAACTCCCCAACTGATTATCAGCTGTTTTACCTGCAATGCCCAGAACTGTTTAACTCTTACTATGACTGATTAAAAAACATAATGGAAAATTGATTTTTTCTGCTTTATAGGGGGAAAATCAATGCAGATTAAGAACAGGATAAACAATGAAAGGGAAGAAATATGACTGCAAATTCCACTGGACCCAAACCCAAAAACAAGAGTGTATATTCTAAACTACAGGAAAACACACTTTCTAAAGCCTCCTAAATCTCTGCACTGGTAACATAATCTCAAACAAACTTGAAAGCAGATTGAAAATAGATGGGGTATCTCTAAGTGAAAAGAGACAGTTATCTTCTGCACCTGCTAACAAACACAGTCCCTTTTTGTTATGAAATGTCTCTAACTTAAAATACCTCCTGAAAGTAAACTCCTTCATCAATTCATCACAAATTCTTCAAAGACATTTTGGAAATCTCTCTAAACCATTGGCTTTATTTAGGATTTGTGGAGAGAGAATGCTGCAATCAGAAAAAAAGAGAGACAGACAGAGGAAATTATTACCTTTCAATCCATGTGACTTAGAAAGAATAACATGCTTCTTTCTTGATCTGTTGTATTATATACTTACAGAATAAGATTTGACAGTGTGGCATTGAACTGTAACTCTCTACTGAAGTGATATCATCCTGCATTGTATACCAGGGACTTTTGGACCTGGGACTTTTGTGCCCTTCCTACAATGCCATACTCCCACTGCTTTTGGATTAATCACTGTATGCTCCCCTCTGTACCCTTCCAGCAGAAGTGATTAATGCAAAGGGTAGGCAGCCATTTCCTCACCCCTCTGTAGTCACTTTTCTTCATTTGGAGTAAAGGTTAGTTTTGACAGCAATAATAATGTTTTTTTAATATTATTATTTTTCTGTGCTGTTTTTAAGTTCCTCAAACTCTTTCAAAAAAGCCTACGTAAGTTTTCCTCCTTTCTGAAGTTTTACAGCCACATATATTTATTCCTCATGTAAAGGAGAAAAAGGTTGTTGCTCCAGAGCAGTGCTCCAGGCATTGAAGATCTTGTACAGCAGCAAGTAGCTACTTTTTCTGATGGTGGTGAGTGCATATGTGTTTGGGGATGAAGAGCTGAACTTGCTGTTCAGCTTTGTAACCCTTCTCAAACAATTCACCACTTCACCTCATAAAGAAAGTAGGCTGGGGAAAATGCTAGGCATTAGTTGTGGCAAAGATGTTCCTGTCTCCATTTTGACAACGGGATTAAGAAAACATAATTTCTAATAGCTACACAGCAAATTAGGGATATTTGACATCTGTTTCTGTAATTCTGAGCTCCCTAAATGCTCCCAAAACCATCCAGAAGCACTGGTTCTGTGATAGGAACATGAGAAGACATACCTGAAGAGGAATATAACTCAGAAACTGGGTACTGGGTATAATGGGTATTGGTCCCATCCAGAGCTGCCTGCAGCTGGAGGACTCTGAGCTCAGCATCTCAGGAAGCCCACTCCAGCCCTGTGCTCCCTCTTTTACAAATCACTTCCTCTTCTATGTGTGTGTTTTTGTCTACCCAGTTCCAGACTTTGAACATCAGAATACTTATAAATTCAAACTAAACCATTTGGCTTAAAAAGCTGCAATAAAAGTGATCACAGGAGAATATGAATCAGATAAATGTGTCCCTGCAACAAAAGTTTATTTTTTCTACTGAAAAATAATTTATTATTCCATATGTTTTGCCACTGAAGGTTTGTTTTTAGAATGCACGTTATACAGACTATCAGAATTTTTCTCCAAGGCCGAGTTCAAATATATGCAAAAATGAGACATTTCTCTTTTTTGTGTAAATAGTGTTACAGCAGTTTCCCCATAGAGTGTATGGCAAAGATGGAAAGAGATACATATACAGACATCTTATGTGAGACACTCAGCCAGCCTGATTGCTGTGTCTTTGCACCAAAGCAATGCTGACTGAAGTGAACTAAGGATTTGACCCCGTGTTCACAAAATCAGGCCCATGACTCAGTTCCTTTTTGCTGGTAAAGCTCTTGGGTTGCTATCAACATTTTTGGAGCCTTGTGTGGTAGCTCTGTTTCCTGGCTGGTGCTGCTCTGTAGCCCTGGGGCAGTGCTTATCTGGCAGTATTCATGACTAATTTTTGTCAGGACTCTAAAACTTAAAGAGAATTTTTTATTTAAGGAGAGTTGGAAATGCAAATAAAGAAACTTGTTCTTATCTGATTTCAGCTGTGACCAGAGGAAAAAAAGTACTTTGTGGGTTGTTTGTGGGTTATTTGTACACACAAAGTATTGTGTCACAGGAACATTTAAGCCAACTACCATCTGCTGCTGCTAATGGAAACTGTTCAAATCGGCACAAATTAGGCAAGTTGCTGAGACCAAACCGGATGAAAAATTAAGAATTTGCAGTCAGTTAAATGTTCAAAATGACATTCTAAAATGGGTGGTTTTCTCCATAGCGTCCCCTAAAATATGCCACAACATACAACAGTGCAATGTTGAGGGTGAATCCAGGGAAAGAGGGATAATTCCGAGGTAATGGAAAAGGCAGTTTCCTGGAAACAGGTGGAATATGCCCTAAGCTTTGGATGGGTCTACGTATTGTGGCTGCTGGGAATGGGGTGGAGAGGTAGGAATCACTCGGGGTTATGTATTTCAACAATGGACTGATAAGAAATACTAGGCCAGAACAGGGGTATTAGAGCCTTTAATAACACAACAGAACAAAGAGGACACGGGAACCCACCCCTTGCAAACAGCACTTTGCAAAGAGCACTTTGCATGTGCATGTGATTAATAGCTGTGGTGAAGGGTTAGTGAGTAACAGCCTGATGCCAAATGGATATCAATGGGATCAAACCATGCGTTTGGCAGATATAGGAAGGAGTATTCATTGTTGTACACAGAATAAAGGAGAGTGCGCAGCAACTCCCTGAACCCCTGGTAGAGCTCTGGCACACAGACAAGAATCTGGCTGTAACCCTCTACAACAAGGACCACGCATGTACACATGTGCACACAATTACATGGCATGAACGTAACAAGAGAAAATTGAATATAAAATATTACAGAAAGCCAATAATTCTGGTTTATATCTTTCTTTCTCCTTGAGGCAGAAAAGAACCTGGCTATTTTAAAATCTGGGATCTATTTACATAGCCAAATGTAATGCTCTTTCTTGTGCAAAATAGGGTAGGAAGGAATTTAAAATGTCAACATTCCCTAGACCTGTTTATCTCTTTTCATGCCTCCCTCTGTATTAAGCGTTAAGGAATAAACACTAGATGATAGAAACTGTGACAGCTCTGCTGAAGCTATGACAAGTTATAGCAGCTGCAAATATGATCCAAAATCTCTGACAATGTACCTACGCTAGAAAATATGGCTTCAACCACATGGTAGCTAGCATATGGGAAAATCCTTTTGTTGATAGAGCAGGTTGCGTCTTTCACTTGTTAGCAGATTTAGGAAACCAAATGAGAGCTTTAACACAGAAAGTCAGTATTTTCCATGAGATGTATTCAGTAGCATATCTTTGTTTTCCAAAAACTCCTAATGGAAATGGAAAGTGCAACATCCTTTTTATCAACGTTATCTATAAATTATAACCAAAAAAAGCCCTCATGATGCAAAATTCTCCTAAAGGTCACTAGAGAGTGATCAGTGTCCAAGTTTGTTGTTACCAGTGCACAAAAACCTTGGTATAAATGGGCCAGTTTGGTGATGGTAAAGTTTATGGGAGCTAAAGCTAGGTATATTTTCCCAAGCAAACAAAGTAAACAAACACTACTAGAAAAAAATTAAGGAAAGATTAAATAAATTAGAATGCTGCTATTTGGCAAAACACAGGGAATTCTGTCCCTTGTCCCAGTGGGAAAAAAGGTGTCCTAGGCAGGGTCTCCAAGGAATTTTATTTTTGGTGTGTACACTGGAGATTATAACATACCCTTCATTGTATCCTATGGCACATGCCAATGCAACTAGAATCCGGCATCTGTGTGTAATAGTCTGTAGCCAATCAATTGACTCACCGATCACAGAAAATATACAATCCTACATCTATCTGTTTGTGTGACACAGCAGGGGAGAAATATGGGTCACCTGCATATCCTGAGTCACTGCAGTCAGTTAAAAGCTGTGAATGCTCCACTGAACTGATTAAACTTCCGCTGCAAACCTTGTGTACAAAAAAATGCCCTAACAGTTCATGTTTTGTATTTTTCCATACTTGCAAATAAAAGAAACAATTGCCTTAGCTCTAAATCAAACTAGCAATGTCTTTAATCCACTAAAAAGAGTAGTAATATCTTTAATCCACTAAAAATTAAATTTAATGCGACTTTATTGCTGGCATGTGTTAATTATATTTTAAAGTATGGAGACAGAGGCCATCTGAGACTTCCATTCAAGATTTCATATATACAGAGAAGAAATTTCTCAAACTGAGCAAGCAGAGGAGAAGAAACAATTTAGTTCCTGCTAATTTAGTTGCTGTTTCTGCTTTATTGTTCATTAAGAACCTAAAACTCCCTGACTATCCTCTCTGGACTTGTCTACATTACAGTACAAAACGTCATTTGGTTCCAACATTATTATGAAAAATCAAACTGACTCTGTTTAGAGAGATTCAAAGGTTTACTCCTTATAATAATTTTCCCTTGTTTATTTAACTCTTGAGAATTGTGCTTGTGCTGGTGTTAGATATGTTTCAGTAATGTTGACACATTCTCTCTAAAATAAGAGTAATCATGGTTTTCCTGGCTTTACTTCATGCTTGTACAGCAGGAAGCCAAGATTGTACTGAAGTAAAGAAGTAAATTAGGTTATTCCGTAGAAAATCTGCAGGGATTGAGGTGGAAATTACACTTGCATCTTTGGCTGGTTTTGCTCTGCTGTGGGACGAAGGTCTGATGTTGCTGCCATAGAGACATATCATTTTTTTGTCCAATTTTCACAGCCTATATCCCAGGTTGTACATTTGAAGGACAAATGAAGTAGAAGTAGACAGATCTAGACTAAAATTAAACTGTCTTTCAACATCTGCATCACAGGGGAAATGTCAGTACCCTGAAAAGTAGAGGACTGATGGACAGCATGATGACTCACTTCTTTCTATGGGAAGGAAGATGACAAGAAACAGATTTTCAGCTGTTGATGAAGCTTTTCCATCTACTGGGCAGTACATCTGCCAAGAAATGATGAGAGGCAGGATATGATATACCACTCATACTCCCTATCCTCCCTCCACCTGCACAAAATCCAGGCTGTGCGCCACAGACTTCTTGGTTATGTTGCAGGCATCCGTCAAGTAGGACTTTTCTCAGAATTAACATCTTAGGCCAAATTAATCCCTGGGATAATGCCATTGTGTTTTGTCTAAGGAAATATCAATTACTATGAATGGAAGGATGATCTCATGATGAAAGCAAATGAATGACTGGGAATTATGGCTGGGATCTCAGATATATTCCTCTTCTTTTATAGAGTTCCCATATGATCTGGGTAAACCAACACAAATGCCAGTTGCCTTGATTTCCACTTGTGTAAAATGAGGTTAATTCTAACTTACTTCCAGAGTCATCTTTTAAGGATGTGTATTTCTTTGAGCTGTTTTGATAAAAGGAAATACAAAAAAAGAAAACTGGTATGTTGCTATTTTTACAAATAGTAAAGAGGCTCATGTTCTGGGAGATGACAAGTCGACATGTCTGCAATTAGTAAGTTTACACTGTCAACTTACTCTGAACAAGAAGGATTAAAAACTCTTTTTGATCTCACTTTGAGCTATCTCAAAGGACAAGGGAGATAAATATGTAAAGCAGACTAGGATTAGTCTAGAATGGAGTAACATTAAGAAAATCATCCTTGAAACTTCAGAAGAGACTAAAAACTATCTTTTGCTGGGCCATTGCTTTTTTACTTCAAGCAGTAATAAGCATACCACCAAAAATCAGTAAAAGAGTCAACAGTGTCCTGCAGCAAATTAACTGACAATTGATACAGTATGGAAAACTGGAGCATCCTTACAAGATGTGAGATGCATCATTGTTTCCTGCTGCACATGAGTGAAGAGAACACAAATTGTCAGTTCAGTAGAGACTCCTAAATGGGAAGGCTCGGGTGTCTGAAGATGGAATGGGCAGAGGACAACAAGTCTAGACATCTGGAGTGCTGGGTAGGAAAAAAACCCCTGTTTTTCCATTAAATGTCTGGAGTCTTTTAACCACACCAGAGCAGAACCTAATCTGACCATTTACTTCTTGATTATGACAGGACATTAAACCAAAAACTTCACAAAAATTGTGGAAATAGATCTTATTCAAGCATTTAGCTCCAAGGAACTACCCCCTTTTCCTTACATTTTTTACCAGTGAACATATTTTGGAGGCAGGTGACTATATAAGTTGTTTTCATAAAAAGAATCAGCTAGGAGGGAGCTCTCTTAGCCCTCATTACAAATGCTCTTTACAAGAGCTGTCAGTGTTCAGAATCTGCCCTTTTCTTCCTGATTTGGAGGATCTGATCTGTGCATCTGATTCCAGATTGCACAAATGCTACATGAATGTCCTAATTGCCAGTGTAGAAGCAACTACTCTTGCATACAATGAATAAATGAATATTGTATTGAAATGAAATAGTTTGGATGGGAAAGCGTTCTGTCATAGACTGCCCGATGTTGGTGCAGTGACTTCAGAGTTATGACATTACAGCTCAAATACATTCTTCAGATTAGAAAAAAATACCTTGTGTCTCCTGTGTCCTTGGTTCAGGCTCCAGTTGAAAGAGAATCATCTGTGTATTGTTTTGCACACTCCTGTCTCAGGTCTCACAGGCATTGTGAGTCGAGAAAAGGCTTGTTTTGCTAACTATGATACAGCTTCAGGATATGCTAAAGCTTTAAGTGACACAACGGTGTCTTTTTTTGGGTGGTTCTGAACGCATCAAGTGACAATCTAGATGTATAGGGACTTTATCTGTGTAGAATTAGGTACTTTGAAACTTTAGGTTGCCTGATGTCAGCTGAACACAAAAACCACACTGGCATCTACATCTAAGACATGTAACAATTTTCTGAAGAATGAGATATCCAAGTCCCTTACAGATTTAGGTTTTAGTCTTAAAATTTTCCATAAAACCCGTTATCATTTGTAATCACAGCCATTTGGAGTAATCATCTTCCTTGAGATATGCTCACCTGTGAGTTACACAAATGCTTGCATGTTTTGTGCATATAAGAAACTTCCCTATAACTATCTTTCTTCTTCCTAGAGAGAGTGCATAATTAGATTAGGTCAAGCTAAAAAATGCATTGGTTCTCTCTCTCCCTCTCTCTCTCCAGCTCTGCAGCAATACTCTAGCTCCACTGACTGATCTAAAGTAGGAACTGGTGCCTCCTGGAAATGTACTTAGGAAATGCGTTCAGTTAAAATCTCTTCCAAGTACTGCTGCAAGCCCTGCATGTGCTTGGTTTTTCTGTATGTGTTTCATTTTTATTGTCCTATTTCATGCACATTTCCATGAGATTTTACTGTTTTGCAGTTGCAACTGATTTTTACTTTGGTTGTCATTGTTGATGTTGTTATTATCATAGCACTAGTAAAAGGAAAAAAAAACCCAGCAATTTCTTAGAGAAAGAAGAAATACTGGTCTCCTTGAGAATTAATATGATCTTGTCAGCATTACAGACCAAAAGCTTGGATCCTAGTCCACAAAATCAAGCAACTTTATGAATCAGTGAGTAATACTGAAAGAGGCACTTGGCTAAAACATTCTTCTCTACCCCCACTTTCTCCACTTTTGATGAAGTAAGGTCACTTGTTCATGTATGTATTTCACTAACTTGATTTCCTTCTTTAGATAACACCAGCTTGTCCTTGATTGTTAACAACAGCAAATGTGTGGGTGTTTTGAAATGTACCAAAGTTTACATTTCTGAGGGTCATTTAGTCACATCTTTGGATATAATTTAGGTTGCTCAAAATTACGCACAATATATTATGACAGTTATTTGATGGTATCTGAGTGTAAGAACTGGTGAAAAAAAAAAAAAATCCCACTTGATTCTTCCTATAGTAACATTTAATATCCAGTTATCTCATTCCAATAAAGAATCCCAGCAGCTTTCAGGGGGTTAGCCTTTCACTTCTCAGCTGCTTTAAGGAAGTTGGCACAAATATTTTCTACAATCTCCAGCAAATGAACCCAGTGTACAGAAACTGAAGTGTCTAATCTAATCTGTTGAGAGATCTACACCACATGCATCACCCTGACATTTAAGGTCTCATAGTCAGTGACCAGTTAACCAAATCTGTCACTGTGACAGACATGTATTTCTACATGCTGTGCCACAACTTAATCTTTCAGGCACAGTTTAGGTGAAGTATATTGTACCACAGTGATTCAGAGTCTATAATGTCTTTAATGAAGAAATTTCCAGACTGGTGTTAAAATAGATCACTTTTGATTGCCATGTTTGTAATAAAGCATGTGAATTTGTCTCCTAAGCTATACACAATAGATCAGCTGTCAGACTGCATAACGCTAGTTATCTTTACGATTACTGTTATTATTATGTGTTGTTACACCTGTCCACCTTTTCCCTTTTCCCTGATACCAGAGTCTGTGACAATGACTTTCTGGAAGTGAAGGTTATTTTGGAAATGGCTGCTCAGTGACACATCTGAACTTCTAAATTACCTCTTTTGATACCTTGTGATTACTGTATGTCACACTGTAAATCTGCTATGAGTCAGAATGTTATCGGACATCTCTGGATGATATAGTAAAATGTAATGTTGTTCATAACTCCAGTGCATTAATTACTTTTAACTAACCGAGGAACAGAAGGAATTCCTCTGGCACGCTTTGATTTCTACCCTCTTGTTTTCTTCTGTGGTGTTGTTTGCTCAAGAAGGCCGATAAGTTTTATGTTGAACTTGTCTCCGGCTTTCTGCACTGGCTCTTTCCACCTGCTGCCCCCAGCCTGGCCTCGTGTGTGGGGTCCCAGAGCTGACAGGTGGGGTGGTACCTGAACATGTTGCCATCTGTCTCTTTCTACAAAGCACGTTTTCTGTATTAGAGAAAGCTCTTGCTGTTGGGAGGACCTTTGTTTCTACGGAGAAATGTTTCTGCAAGATGCAGACTTTGTAGACCCTTGTGAGCGTAGCTAAATCCACTTGGACAGGCTGGTGGAGCCCTAATGCTACCTCCAGCCACCCTGGAGCACTGGGGATGTGCAGTGGAGCCAGGATTCTCCGCACAGTCTACACATTTCATCCCACCCTTTCTTGACATTCGTTTTTACTAGCCAGTGTCAGGCTTTGTTAAACTTTTTCCCCAGAGGACTTGTTTTGTTTCTAAAGCTTTTCTGCCAGCCCTCATCTATCTCAGCCAGTAGCCCTGCCTCTTTGAAGAAAAAAATCCATATGCTTTTGATGGAGAACAAGAGACTTCTGCCACCATGACTCAGCAGCAATTATACTGCTTTTTATGCAGAGTTTATTAGGATGTTCCAGGGAAGGAGCTGTGCAAACCTGGTGCGTAAGCTCAGCAGTCCCGCTGCAGCAAGGACTAAGTCACGATGATTGGGATCTTGGCAGTAGGTCCAGAAACACATTGAGAATCGGCATTTGAAAGTAAGGATCACAGTTCCTCTGACAAAGCGTACCAACTCTTTAAAATCTAGGTTACTGTGTTCTGTGCTTCAGGCTGAAAAGTTTAATGCCAGATCAATGTGATCCACTAATGGCTTCAATAAGGCCCCTCAAAGCTTTAATACTCTGAACAAAATGCACCCTCCCCCCATGTCTGCAATTACTGCCACTGATGGTGATAACACACCCCTCAAATCTAAGTAAAAGCAGCTGAGATGTTTGTGACACTTGGGGCAGCCTTAACAGGAGCACTTTAAGCGTTGCTTGAAAGAGTTCTTAATATATTTTGAGGTTGCAAAGAACAGCATTAAATAATCACATAGGGGAGAAAGAAAACTTGTTAAAAGCTCCCCAATTTATTAGGCACAGCTTGATGTACAGACTCCCATTCTTCTGGGACAGCATGATGTACCACTTGAAGGAAATCATGAGGAAACAGTTATATAAAGGGCTGGGTAGCAGAAACAGGAGGCAACATTTTAAAAACTCTCTTAAAAAAGGTAACAATCAGCTTGATGGTCGCAAGCCCTTTCCATAACTTCATGCCTCTATATTCCATGAATTATTGAAGATGGTTTCAGTGCATGATTTCCCACAGCTGGGTTTCCTGACCAGGCCATTTATTTGTCCCACCCACAGCGTGCGACTCAGGCTATGCCCACTTCACCCCTTGCGGGCAGCATGTCGTTGCAGGGCTGCCCTGAGGGAGCCCCAGTTTGCAGCACTCCTTGCCTTGGGGTGTGTTTGTTTTCAGCCCCCCTCTGCCAAGTTTCAGTGGTTTTGCTTTGGTGTTGCTTAACTGGAAGCTGAGCTAAAAGCTCCCCATGGATGTCCATGTTGACAGTGAGGGAAAGACCAGGCTCAGGGAAGTGGGAGTGTGGAGCCCCCAGCTCTGGCACCCCAACCCCAATAGTACGGGCCTTCTCTTTCCTACTAAAGAGTTTCCATCTGACCTATTCTGGCGGGCAGGGTAAAAAGAAGAAAAGGGGGTGGGGGGTGAGGGGAAGAGGAAAAGAAAGAAAAGAAAGATGGGAAAGGAAAGAGGAGAAAAGGAGAACTGGGAAGAGGGGAAGAGAAACTGAAAGAGGAAGAAACTGAAAAGAAAGAAAACCGACAGAAAGAAGACAGAAAGAGTCAGAAAGAGAAAAGAAAGGAGAAAGAAAAACAGGAAAAAGGGGAAAGAAAAAAACCCTTGAAGAAAAGGGTTGTGCCGAGCGAGCGGCAGCAGCGGGGCAAGCCCTGCCCAGCGCACCAACTCGCCGGAGCCGGGGCCGGGGCCGGGGGGGGCGCAGCGTCGCCCGGGGCGCGGGGGGGGCGGGGAGGGGCGGGCGCGGAGGGGCGGGCGCGGGGCGGGTCCGCACGCAGGCGCGGTGGGAGCCCGGGGCGCCCCACGCGGGCGCTCCCAGAGCCTCGGCGGCGGCGCCCGGCTCGGCAGCGAGGGGGGCGCGGGCCGGGGCCGCGGCCGGGCGGGAGCCGCAGCAGTACCGAGGCGCCGCGGGAGGAGGGCGGCAGCCGCTGCGGCCGCGCCCCGCTCAGCCGTTCTCTCTCCGCCGCGCTCTCTCCGCCGCTCGCCCCGCTGCCATGGGGTAGGGGGCGGCGGAGGCGTGGAGGGGGGGGGGACGCCGTCAGGCTGCGGCCGCCGGCGGAGCGCGGAGCGGCGCCCCGCGGTGCCGGGGGACGTGAGGGGCAGCCGCGGCGGGGCTGGCGCGGGAGGCCGGGCAGGGGGGGCTGCCCCGGTGCGAGCGCGGCGGCGGCGGCGGCAGGCGGAGAGATGATCGCGGAGTTGTTGAGCAGCGCCCTGGGGCTCGCCCTGTACCTCAACACCCTGGGCGCCGACTTCTGCTACGATGACAGGTAGGGCGGGGAGCGGCGGGGCCGGGCGTGTGGGCGGGCGGGGGCTGCCCACCTGCCGGGAGCGGGGCGGTGGCCGCCCCCCTCGGGGTGCCCGGGGCGGCGCCGGAGGGTCCCGGCGGCTCCTCGGCTCCGGGTGGCCGCGGTGGCGCCCGCCGCTCCCGGGGCTTTGACAGCTCCCACGCGGGCTCGGTCCCCTCCGGCCCTTCCCGCGGGTCAGGGACCCGCCGCTTTGACTTCGCGCGTCCTGGGCTGATCCCACACGCGCGGTGCCCGCGGGGCGGCGGCGTGCCCGGCCCCTTCCCGTCCCCCCCGCTCCGTCGGGACCGAGCCCCGCGCGGGAAGTTGCCGTGGGCTGCCGGGTTCCTCCGGGCGGCCGCGGGGACCGGAGCCCCGCCGACGGGGAGGGAGGCAGCGGCGGCTGCGCTGGGCTCCCTACCTGCTCCTCTCCCGAGCATACCTGCCTGCAGAAGCTGCTGAAAGGCGCGGTTAGCAGTCGGGGGAAATTCCAATTTGTGCCTTTTCCGGTGACTGAATCTGATCGCAGTTAAAACAGATGCATAATTAAAATGCATTAGGGAGAACGGCACGCCTCGCTAAACTTATTAACCGTCCTGGGGTGTTTCATGCTCCGCTGGAATTAAACCATCCAAAAAGTGAGCGCGGATTGACTTTGACAGGTTTTCATCAGCCTCTCTCCTCCGTGGCGAGCGACCGTGCTCCCCGGGGCGCGGGCGGGCAGCTGCCCGCGGGCCCGCGGCGGGGCTGGCGCTGCCGAGGCGGCGCTGCGCGGATCCTCCCCGGCGGTAGCGACCGGCCATCGCGCCGCCCGGCTCGGCGGAGAGGAGGAGGGGTGCGGGTGAGCGGTGGGTCCCTGCCTCCCGGCTCGGCTCGGCGGTACCGGCTCCCCGCCGAGCGGCTGTCAGGCAGGGCTAGCGCCGCGGAGGGGGGTGTGGGAGAGGAGGGACGCGGGGAAACACCGTGAGGTGGGATGAGGGATGCGCCCGAGCAGAAGGAAGACGTTGCTGGAGGAGCTGAACTTCCCGGCGCGCTGATGGGATGGGAAAGGGTCAGGCGAAGCGTTTGCCGTGGGAAATAACCTGCCTGTCCTGGAGTCGATTAGCTACTAAACTTGGGAATTTTCCTCCCTTACACCGTATTACGGTGCACCTGCCGTGTCTAAGGATCTGTCACCGCTTCCAGAATAAACCCCCCCGTTTTTAAGGGTTGCTACTATTAAAGCAATTATAGTGGAAGTAAATGCCAAGTGTTAGTCCTGGTCCAGGTCTCCGGCTGGGAACGGTGTCGGCTGCAGAATGTGGCGATTCAGGCTTCAGTCCTTCGGGTCATTTACATGCACTCGAAACCTTGTGAAGCTATTAAGTGTTTTTAGGTTTGTGTGAGCCTTCCAGTTATCTCGAATGATTTTTCTTAAACCTATTTTAACATTTCAAAATGTCATTCACAAACAGTAAAGGGAAAAAATCTGCTGTTACTCTGAAATGCAAAGTCTGAGTTGGATCAATAGAAAGTAGTGAATATTTTGACACACTGACACTATTTTAAACCCGCTTGTTATAGTTAAGAGCTGCAGGAGTTGTGGAATATTTATGTAACCCGAAGTAGCACATGTTGCAATATTTAGGCAAAACTGGGTTGTTTAAGGACATGCTTATAAGCCTGTCCTGCAGGCCAGTTCAAATTGGCTAGGCATAGAAGGCAATTTGAAATACTACCTGGTGTTGTTGTGGAGGTCGGGGTTACTCTTGATCTTGCCTGAGCGTGCTTTAATGCAGTTAGAAAACAGTGATATTTGAGTGTCATCTCGGTAAGAGTAGAAAAGATAATAACGTGCTATCTTTGCCAGTACTAATCCCAGACTATTTAAAAGGTGTTCTAAAACACTGCTTCGTTTATGTGTTTACCTCTGAACTAAATAAAGTACTTTGCATCTTTGTAGCTAAGATTTTGGCATTCACTAGAGTGTTCTGAAAGCCAGTTAATGACATTTCTGTACTCAGGGTCCTCTAATTAGGATGTTTTTCAACTGCAGCACTGGAAGGGGCAAGGCAGAAATGGCTGTTGCATGCTAGTAATTGTTGAACTAGAAAGGGTTGTCTATTCAAAGAGGCAGGCTCTCAGACCCAAAGTATTCTTTTAACTGTAATCACAGAATCTCGCTGCCCTGCAGGAGCTGGCTTGAAACCTAACACTAGAAAAGGAGGTCGATGCTAGAGCTGCAGGACACGGCCCTCCATGTGGGAGATGGATCATGCTACTAACTTTAAGTGAATCAAGATTGTGCATTTAAGCTGGGAACCTGCAATGTTTTGTTTCAGGAGGGCAGCATATTGCCATAGCTTTTTCTGCTTCCTTTGCCATTATATTGAAATTACATCAGACTGTTCTTTTTTTAATATAGTGATCAAGCTTACTATATAAAGGGTGTCTGTAATTGCTTTCTGTATTTTTTTTATGTGGGTTGGGTAAGATTAAGTGGCATCATAAAAACTTCTTATAGCAAAATCAATTTCCCAATGGTAAAACTTAATATTTTAGCAGCAGCATGGCACCAAACCAAAGACTGTATGGACAGTGATATAACAAACTTGCTTGTAGTCTGGGATTTATGACTCTATATCAAAGGGTTCAATATTTTATTTCCCACCTTTCACCCAATTAAACTGAAATTGAATGAATTTAAAGCCTGAGGAAGTTGAGTAAGCAAATGTATACATTCTTACTTTTCATCCTTAGTCTGCCTAACTTCTTGTTTCTTTCAGGCTAGACAGATATGTGGTACGCATGTAATCACTGCAAACACGTGATCTTTTTGATCAATTGACTTATTGATTACTTTGAAAGTGACAGACTCTAAACCTGAGAGCCAGTGTAAAGAAGCACTGCTTTTTTTTTTTTTTTTTTTTTCCTGTGGACCTAGAAGACACAAGCTTTTGCTACCCTGTTCCCTGCTACTGTAACTCTGAGACAGCTGTGTAGTTCAATGTGTAGATTATTAGGGGGAAATTCTTCTTCCCTACTCAAAACCTCCTTCATCTAGGATCAAAAAAAATATTTTTTTTTTCCCCTCTTTTTGCTTATTTATTTTATTTGAAGCTGGATGCAGCATGCAACCCAAAAGAAGAGGTGAATGCAGAAAAAGGGGGGGGGGGGGGAATGTCTAGATGTTGGTCTAATGCCACAGTGAGCTCAAATTGCGTGTTAATAAATGTTTGTTTATTGCTGAGCAAAATCATCTTGGAACTCATAACAAGGGGTAGGGAGAAAGGTAATTTCCATTCCTGTGGATGTATTGAAGATCTCGCTTGTTGCACTGTGTTAAATCCAGTTTCTTGCCAGATTAAGAGGGGCTAATCTCTGTGCATGCAGTTTGTTTTTCATGCTAATATCTAGCAGTATTACAGGAGGGAAACCCATGGCTGCAATTAGCCTCCACATGCACGTAATTATTTTTCCCTGCTGTTTAAGCCCCCCCCAAAGTAGGCAATTTGACCTGTGGGTGCCTTGCATTGAAGTTGTAGCCATTCATGTGACCTGTGCTAAATAAGACAGGTCACTGTCAGTTTATAGCTGGGGTATGGAAGATTTAGTGCTCTGTGATCTGAGGTCATGCATTGCTACAGTGAGCACATCAAAAGCAACTCATCCATTGAGGTGTTCCTTTCTTCTCCCAAATGTCAGAAGGAAGGCGTATTTTAAGGAAAGTATTAGTAGGAATCTTTAACCTTGGGTGATACATTTTCTCTGTGGCACATTGACAAAATAGGTGCTCTGGAAAATAAGTA
Organism: Strix aluco; assembly: GCF_031877795.1. Classification (NCBI taxonomy): domain Eukaryota; kingdom Metazoa; phylum Chordata; class Aves; order Strigiformes; family Strigidae; genus Strix; species Strix aluco. The sequence goes on along the minus strand of NC_133935.1, from coordinate 42,841,094 downwards.
CGGATTTGTCTGTCTCTGTGTAGGACTCTTCTGTGAGATTGGCTGGCACTGACCAACTTTCTTTAGCTTGTGCTGCATTTTATTTAGCAGGCCTTGAATGGGCCAGCCTTGCTGATGGGAGAAAATATCCAATAGCCATGTTTCAAGGTCACAGGGCAATATTGCAAACTGTGTTGAAGAAATCCTGATAAATGCCTTCACCCCGTAGTGTCAGACTTGCATCATTTAAAAATAGGCCGAGCCCATACACATTCGACAGTACCTCTGTTGGGTCTGTCACATGAGATTTAATCTAGCAAGTGACCCAAATACATGCACTAGAAGAACAAGTATAAGTACACTGGGGAAAATTGCTTGCCATCTGTCTCCTTGTTGTGTGTGTATATTTGATTATTAATTTACATCTGTGTTTTTTATGGCCCATTTTTGTCATCTATTCTCAATTTTTCAGCTCCAAGTGCACCTCTCCAGTAGCTCTCAGTACCTCCAGTTTGCAGGTGGCTGCAATCTTCTGAGTTCAGCAGTGAGGCTGGTGGATGGGAAAAGTGGGGAGACGGGGACTTTCTTTCTCTGTAGTGTTTTCCCTTTATCCCTCCTGTCGCCTCTTCTGTGTGCTAATTTTAAACCACCATAAAGGTAATTTGTATATGAAACAGGGAATTTAACATGTTGATAAAGAACAATGTAACCTGGAGAAGATGCCTGAGTAACTGGGGCTATGTAGTTTTCAGGTACTGTAGTTGAGTATCAATCAAGTGAACCAGTAACTGATTATCTAATGGCATGAACCTGGCACGATAATAATTCTATTTATATGATAAGAGTTCCATTTTTAAATGCTGAACATAATCTAAAGCTATATTTGGCTTTTGATTTAAAAAGCGTTTCTGCATAAAAAGTTGTGTTGAATGAAACCTAGATCAAAATCCTAGTTGCATCAAAATAGTGAGGTTTTTTTGCAGTGGAGATGCTGTAGTATAGACAATTTTGGAAGCAAAAAAGAAATTATGTCCCTGCAGGCTTTATTTTAAGATTCTTGTTGCATATATAGCACTAACATAAACCATGTCACTTCTGGTAGCTGGTTCAGAGAATAAATTCATGACTGTTAGCAGACGGAGAGTCTCCCTGAGTCACTGACGGGATGCGCCTCATCTGCAGGAAGTTCTTCCAGCACACAATGGAGTTACAAATTCAAATGATCCACTTTCTCCAGCGTCTCCCATATGTATTCCAGCTGCACTTCTGAATCCTTTAAGTTTGCCAGAGTGAAAGTCTCTCAAAAGGCTTAGAAGTCTCTCATCTCAATTTGTTAACCATCTGATAGCTGCAAGAGTGCTGAATTAGAGCTCCTTTGCCTCCCTCGTCTGGAAGTTTGCCCTACCGTCACTGTTGGCTGCTAGGATTTTTTTTTTCTTTTTTCTGTGAAGTTGACTGAAGCAGACTTTGCTGTTTGTTTATGGAATTTCTTCCTTTAGCTGAAATATTTGATGCTGAAGTTGTAGATGCAAGTCTGCTGGCAACCCATGTTGAAAGTTTCTCCAAATACGCAGCTGGAGAAACAGACTAAATCTGAAGAAAGAGATGCTTATTCTTACTGTTACTTATGTAAAAGTAAATCTGTTCTTTGGACCAATGTTTTAGGTTAGATTTTTTTCATTTTTATTTCTAAATAATAGGCTTTATGCAGCTTTTGAGTTAACTGTTTTTGAAAAATAAACCTTCTAAACTGTCTGTTTCCATTAAAAAAAACCCCATTAAAATGGTTTTTTAATCCCTAATTTTTGTCCAAAGTGGTTATTTGAAAGATTTATCATTTTATCTGGAGACCTGAACTTTATGCTGAAAGTTCTTTGTTCTCCAACACTTTGGCCCTCAGATTTTTAAATTAATTTTGGAATTTCTCTTGATTGTGGAAGCCTACTCTTTGCCTTTGAAGCTTGGTAACCTTTGAACTCTCTGTGTTTTCTCACTTGGGGTGACTGATCATATAAGCTCTCCTTATCTTCCTTTAAAGTGAGGGCTTGTTCTGTGTGCAGGTTAAGTAAGTCAGGATGGCAGTGGGATTTCATTTCACTTCTAGATCAGGTTCTTAGGTTGTATTCCTGCAGTCTCAGGGTAGTCCTCTGGACCTGAGATATTTGTGTTATTGCTTGCACAGGCAGTCCCTGTCCAGTAAGAGGGAGAGGGTGTAAATCCTGTAATTTCTTTCCCAGTTTCACCCTTTGCAGAACTCCATACTAAACCATTTTTCCCTGAAGGCCAGCCCCTTACTGAATGAAACTCGAAGAGCCAGAGGAAATTGGTTTTTGGAATTGCACCCTAAATATTACTTAACATGTTGACTCTAGTGCTCAGTTTGCTACTTCAGGACAGTTGAAATATCTTGCATACCTGTGAATGGCTTGTAATGGGCATCTCCAAAGGCAGCCCTGTGTGCTTTGTCTCTGTCTTTGGAGGATGCTTCAGCCTAGCACAGGGTTGCTGTTGTTTGTATATGACAGCTTACTGTGAAACAAAGAAGCATGCTGGATCACGGGGGGCAGCAGCTAAGGAACAAGTAATCTGTCAATCTCTATTTCACTTCAAAGAAAAAGAAAACCAGTAAATCAGACCGTTTGAAGCTGATGAAACTTGGCCACCCAGCCTCCATATCCAGGGATGGGTAGTCGTTGTGCTTCGATGCTCTGCCACCCCAGCTGTTCCTGGCCTTGTTAAACTTCAAGAGGGAGAAAAAGTAAAAGTGGTGTCCTTGAATACTAATCCTTGTGTTCCCTAGGACGCTGTGAAATAGCGGGAGGTTTCAATTGGATGTAAATAATGCTATTTGCTGTCTTCATGTCCCTTTCCTTTATTTCTTCATCTTTTTAATTGTTTTTTTGTTTTATTGGAAATATTGTGCTTTCAGCATAAGCTGTTTTGTCTTTTATATGTTAATTATTTTGATAACTTTTTTCCAGTGGTTTATTCAAATGGCCCATATTCATGCTTCAAAAACTGTTAAAAATCAAGGTAATCTCTAAAAACACATGTAGGGGAACATATCATCACTGCAGTAAATAGAATAGTGGATTTTTGTTGTATGCCTAAAACTTGAGTCAAGTCTTTTGGCATCTGTCTTCCAGCAGAGAGCTGGACAGACTTCCCATTAGTCTGCCACAAAGGCTCCTTAATTTATTTTCGGGGGTCACTGTTGACTGCCTTGGAGCACTTCCTTCTCTCCGGGAGTTAAGCATATTGGCCTCAGCAACTATCCCAGTCCCAGCTGGCCCAGGAAGCCAGAGACTGACAGGTGATTGAGGATTTTCCACATGATGGTATAAACCATTACTGCTAGATGACTGGACTGGTCTGTGGCATCCCCTATTATTCACCAACCTGTCAGTAGACCCAAAAAAACCTGCCCTGACCTCTGACCTGTGGTTCAGGGAAGGACATTTTTTTCTGAATTTAGCATCCTGTTTCCAAGGTGAGGTTTTTATGACTTTAGCATTACTCTAGACTATTTTGCTAATGAGGATTGTTTGATTTTAACTCCTGCATGTTTTAGTCAGCTAGTCCAGTATTAGTTCAGAGGAACAACACAGTAATTGGTAGCAGAACTATTGCTGTAAAGTCTCTGCCAGTGCCTGGATGCTATTTTCATGCAGCTTGGTAATTTGCGTACTTAAATCCTAAAAAAGGACTTGAACTCTTGAAACAGGGTCACGATTCAGTGACCAAAATTGTCATGGAAACAAACCCACTGAGCAGCAGCCTAAACCGTTCCTAGATCTCTGTCTTTTCTTCCCTTCCCAGCTCTGTGGCTTTTTACATAAAACAATAACGGGTGCTGGGCCCAGGAACCAGGCTTCAGTGTGCCACTTCCCCATGATTGCTACAGAATGACCTGCACCCTATGCTTAGGGCACCCTTCTGGTGGGAAACCAGTCTTTGAACCCTCTCACATACCTAAATAAAAGATAGATATACCCCAAGTGTTTGTGGTCCCAAGTTAGAGAGAACATTTAATTTCTGTGTTTAGTGTTTCCAGTTGCTTGGCTACCTGCTCCGAGTAAGTGCGACTTTAGTTTTTAATTGCTTTTCTGAGAATTTTCTCTCCCTCTGATGCAAGGGAATGTAGGTTGGAGTTGGATGGCTCTGTGTGAATCAGATACTTTTCTTTAGGAGGCAGTGCCTGGCTGATAAGTACGTAGGCTGCCAACATTGTGGTGCATCAGGAGTGCCTTCACAGCATCTAGCCTGCAACTTCTATGTTTCTCAGCTGATGCTGTTTAAAATAGCTCTTAGGTTTTGCTCAGTAACTATTGAAGCTGGCAGTGGTTATTCTTTGGTATTAAAAACCCCAGCGCATACGAGTTCCAGTGTATGAGTAAAGCACTAAGAAATACTCTTCCACTAAAGGTAGTCTCCTTAAATTGATGTTTGCAGTGATTTTAAGACCACAGAATTACTTAGTGGGGAAAAAACCCCAAGGCACTGGATGTTGTCCAGTATAAAGATCTTTAAGAATTAACACTGGTATCAGGAAAAATAAACCTTTCTGTACATAGGGATCAGTCAAGCCCCTTATTGTGGAGTATAATCGTTAAAACCAAGTCCCAAAATCAACCCAACCAGCAACAAACTTGATGTTATCAGAGCCCCTTGATATGGTTTCATCCAAATTCCAACAGGAGATGAAAGACTTCATGAGGAGACAAGCACCTGTGTAAAAAAGATTGGTGTGCTGAAGTTGCTTCTGTAAGGTGGGCAAATGTGGTCTGCTCCATCATCCTTTAAACTAAATATTCAGTGTGTGACTGGTCTCTGTTTTGGACCCACGTGTCTTGTGGCAGTTCCTATGCCTGCCTTCCAGCCTGAGGTGTTTCTGTGAGGTGTGTTTTAGCACACTTAGAGTTTCAGCTGCTGTAAGTGAGAACATGAGTTGTCCAGTTGAAGTTCTTTATAGGTCAACATCTTGGAGGCAGCATGGGGAGAACTAGAACTCCTAATCCAGAATAATTTTATTTTCTGCAAATGACTTACTTGTTCCAGGTCTTTAACATGGACCCTTGAAGTAGGAGTTCATTCTGAAAATCAGCCACTTCTGGGACTTTGACTTTGGTGTCTTTGAGTCTTTTGTGTGTGTGGCTTCATTTCATAATTTTCAGTGTGTTTTCGATGGTGGGCCTTTGAGAAGGCACAGGAGGATCTCACTGCCCAATGTGCAAAGCAGCACATTAAATGATACACTTAAAAATCTGCTTTTAAAGCACACAATGCCTGTGCCTTTTAGGCAGTTTAGTACTGTGTCATTTCTCTTCTGCAGGCTGATCCTGTTGGTGCTTATGCCTTTATGTGATATTGTAGCACTACAATAACATAGGAGTGAATGCTCTTGCTTTCATTTTGCAGCCTGACAACGTTCCTGGGCCAGGATCATTTATATTTGGCTGACTTCTTTGAGTGGACTTATACTGGGCTACTTTGAGAAGGGGATTAAGTCCAGTTGGAAATTCAGATGAGATGCCTGCAGTCACTTCTGGCCATTAGAGTAGTTTTCCTAACCCCAAATAATACTGGGGATTTTTTTTTTACTGAAGTGGAAGGAGCCCACACTACCTTGAGTATGACTCTGTGGGTGGAAGAATCTACTTGTAGCTGTTGTTCTGTGGTTATGAGCCTTCTGCTAGTTACTCTTTTTTCATGCCTTACACACTTTTTAAAAACAGATTTTTTTTATTTTCAAGTAAAAATATATTTGAAGCAACATTGTTCCTTGTCATACCCTCTCATTTCCAACAGTTATGTGAAGATGAAGGTGCTGTCATGTCTTCTTTTGTACTTGATACTGTATTTATTTGATTAATTATTTTGATGTTGATTGTTTTAATTATTTTAATAAGAAGGTAGAGAAATTAGGCTCAGAAGTGAGGCATAGGCTCAGAAGTGAGGTAGGATCTTAAGCAGCTTTATTTTGTGTGTTATACATCAGCCCTCTAGATACCACTAAAATAAGAAAAATATTTGTGTCTCGGATTAAGCCTCTCTGTATTGGCCTGGTTGTCCTTGTTGGTGCCAGAATTTGATCAGTGAATCGTCTTGGGCAAGTGTCTGAAATAATTTGTGCAGCTTCATTTGGAAGTTTGGTTCATGAGTCTCTAGCAAGGTCGCTCTCATTCTACCATCCTTTCTTTGGCCTTCCATGCCTCCTCCCAACTCCCATCCCCAAAAGAGCCACTGTAGAGTCCCTGGGAAGATACTTCTAGGTATGGTATGCATCTATTGGTATTTTCTTGCTGTGAAATCTTGAATTGTAACAAGAATTTCCTTGTAATAAATTCCATGAAGATTCAGTGTATATGCGTCATTTTCTTCAAACAAGTTCAGTTGTACTTGAGGAAACTTTTAAAGGTTTTTTGTGGGGTTTTTTTTGTTTGTTTGTTTTAAGGAGTAAAAGGAGGGATTGGTCTTGCAAAATTAATGTTAGTTGCAGAAGAAAGGTTTCCTTTTTTAATTAATTATTTGTAATTAAACTTCTGATCTTTGTGTTTTTATAATTAAAGCAGAGAAAACTTTTTTTAAAGGCACTTTGATCTGAATTAAGGTTCCAGTGCCAAAAAAATAATTTAAATGCTGCATGGCTGTATAAATAAAGCTTGCTGAAAGAAAAAGTACTAAGAGAATGATGAAAAAATTTAATCAAATAAAATAGCATTTTTGTGTGTAGCAGCTTTCATTTTGCAACACAAACAGTTCTTTATAGCTTCTTTGTAACACCAGTATACTTGAATAAATTTTCTATTTGTGTGAAAAGACATAGCTGTATGTTCTATTCCATTTCACAGTACATTACTCATCTCTTGTATGTAAATCACTTGGCTTGTTAAAAATGCTAGTATTTCTCTTTAATAAACATCATGCTTCTGGAGAGTTCTCAAGATGCACTTTTTTTTAGAAGACAAAAGACTTAAGTATGGGGAAAGGCCATAAAGAAAATGGTTCCTCATGTTGTTGGCCTCATGCTTAAAAAGCAAAACCCAAGCTGGATCACCCCAGAGTACAGTGTAGGCTGCTGTTTGCTGCCAGACATGTTTGTGCTCTTCCTGGGCTTTGAAATGACTGTTGAAAGCAGCTCTGCAGCAGCGCTGCGTAGCTTCAGCTAGCGTAATGGAGATGGTTGTGGTGATGTGGTTTATGGAGTATTGCTGGCAGGTGGAGCCTGAGATGAAAGCCTTCTCCACCTGAATGGGCCTAGGGGCTGTGTGTCTTGATGTGCCCCAAGCTACTGTGCAAGTCATTACATCTCTTACTGCTTCTGCTTTCTCTCTCCCTGTTCTGCTCGCAATGTGATTGCAAGCTCCTGGCAGGCCAGACTGTATCTTTAGTGGGTCTGTTGCACTGGTTGGTTCAGTGTGGCTTGAGCCTTGATAAGGGCATCTGTCTATTTTAAAATGATGACTTGGGCTTAAAGAAGGTAAGTTTAATGGAAGTTGTTTTATATAGTATCCCCTTTCCATAAAAATGCTAGATGTCTACATGCTGTTTAGCCAGAGCAGGTTGGCCGTGGTTTCTCTTGAGTGTGATCTGCTGTAGCAGTGTACTTGTTTTTCGTAAAAAAAAGTATCACAAATTCTGTTTCAATTAATGTTGAATGAATAGGTTTGTATGCATTCAAAGCAGAACCCTGAATTACCCTGATTTATGATGGATTTAGGTGTTTGGAGCTTCATGACTGGCTGATACAGGGTTAAAAGCAAAAGGAAGAATTGAATGTCCAGGGAGCAGGAAGCTAGTTGGTCCTCTGGAATTTAGAGCCTGCTTCTAGCACTTGGTAAAGAAAATAATGTAAGGATATTAATAAAAAAGTTGATGTCTATAAGCAAACAAAACTGATCTGCTGAGGTACAGTAAACCTGTGAGAGATTTTGCAGGAAGCTCCTCAAGGGGACAGTCAGCTCTTTCATTTTTTTCTAAATGTTTCAATTTCAGTCAATGTGTGCAATCCTTTCTGAAAACAATTAAAGGCCACCTCGTTTAGGTGCTGGGAGAGTGTCTGGTGAGGTGTGGACAGAATCACACAAAGAGAAAAGCCTTAAGGAATACTGGCTTTCACCTGGTTCTGTGCTGCATACCTAATCTGCTAGCTTGTAATACTAGTAAGTGTTAATATTTAGTATTTCACTGTCTTGAAAAATGATAAAAATACTGTCTGTATAGGAATACTTGTAGCATTGTGTCCATCTGACACTGAGATGTGTTCAACCTACTGTAATTCTGAGCTGTTGACTTGATGTGTATGGAAACTGGCTAGTTTTGCAGGAAAATAGAAGGTTTGCTGCTCTTTATGCAGCTCTAGATCTTGGTGCTCCTTGGGGATAGTGCTGGTGAAGGAGTCTTGTCTAAGCAGGAAAATTGGATGGTACAGGTCTGCAGGTACCATGGTGATGAGTATGAAATATATATCTTGAAAGGCTCTGATGCAGTAGCTTGAAGCAAGGTACCACCCTATTACGCACCAGTTTCCAGAAATCACATGCTGTGTGTGGTATTTAAATCTACCAACTTGGCTCTGTGCTTGGCTTGTTCTGAAGATCTTGCAGACTGAAATTTGTAGATTTTGTTAAGGCTCTACTTGTATTGTAGCTTATTATAGGCAAGGAGTTTCAGTTTGTTTGCACTATGCTAATTGTTAATGATGTGAAAAAGTGTATGAGCTTATTTTACACAGAAGGATGTAAATCTCAGTTTCTTACTACTGAATCCTAACATTATGGTACTGTTTTCTGAATGTAAAATTACTCTAAAGCATGAAAATAAAGAACTAAGACACAGATAAATGTTAAGTATGGAAAAGATTACAGGATTCCAGAATAAAGACTATTTTATTAATGCCTTAAATATTTAAGGAAAAATCTAAATGACATGGATGAGAATTTTCAGTAATGGGCAGGATTAAAATCAGTTTATTGAAATTTTATTTCCTTCTGGTCTAGTGTAATTTAAACAATTCTGCTTAAAAGTATAAATTGCACTGGATCTTAGTTTGGTCAAGAGTGTAGGGACATCTGTTCATTGTGTAGCACAGTGGGAGCCATGGCTGAATGTTTTTGCTTGAACAAGGGCACTGAGAGCACTTTTGCATACCTCTCTCAAGATAAGAAATTGTGGGGAAACATCTGTTTGTAGAGTATGAAAATGCACAACATTATACTTTATATGCTGCTACATGTGGCTGAAAAGATATTAGGGAATGGAGAGTATTTGTTTTCCATCCTTGTGTTTTGTGAACTGAAATTCTATATAAAATGTGTGAGGTAGCAGAGCATAGTCTTGTTAAGAAAGAGCAGTTATTGTGATAATTCTTAGCATGAATGTGAAACCGTAGCAGTTAGTCCTTTGCCATGAGTAAGTGAGCACACTTGTAGAATGAGCTGCTGAAGGAAGACTGCTTATCATGCTGTATTTTGTACTGTAAAATACAAAATAACCTTGTCCCTAACAGGATGGTTGCATTTAATACGCATATTTTATTGCACATATAGCAACAGACATAATTTTTTATGTTATCTGTACTTGCAATACTATCTTTTGTCTGCACCAGCAATGCAGGTCATGGAGAGAGTGAAGGGATGGACCGTGCAATCAGTGAATCTTCCAACAGAGTGATTAAATTAGTATCAAATTATGCCCATGGGAATTTCTAAGCTTATAAATATAGTAAGCAGTATGGTAATCAGAAAAAGCAAGTTGGTTTTTGTATTCAGAGAGGCTTCATTTCTTTAGTCATTGTTCTGAATTTCAGCAGGAGCTCTGGTACAGCAGGAACTTCTGCAGTTTTACCTTCTGCAGCAAAAGGATCTGTGTTGACTTTGTGATTTTTTGATTTCCTTTTTTTTTTTTTCTGCTGATGGTCAGAAGTTAGGTGCTTGGGTCACCTTACAGTATCCCTGCTAAATAAAACTAAATGAGGAAGCAAGTGCAGAGATTATATTTCAGCTATTGCTTCAGGAACTGACTAAACCTTGATTTAATTGAATTCAATTTAAATTGGTTGAATATTGCTGCTGTTGTAATTAAAGAAAGAAAACTAATCTGTTTTTCTCTATGTCTCTTGTACCTGCCTGAAATTTATTCTTTTTTGAAGCACAAATGGAAAAGTGGACTCTCCAACTAAGCAAAGTCAGTGTTTGTGCCTAGATGATTATGCATTAACTATTTCATGCTTATTGGAATGGAAGAAATGAGCAGATTGGAGAGGATGAATAGCCTGCTTAGTAATATCCAAAAAGGAGGAATATAGCCTAATAATCTGCTTTAGTGATGATCTGTTTATTGTGTCCTAATTTAGTTAAAGTTAAGATAAAAGCAAATAATTTTGTAGGTCCTACGTGCCAGTAAGAGAGAAAATGGCAGTGTATGCCTTGGCTTTGCTGCTAAGGCTTCAGTTTTACAAACCGTTGGACATGTGTTCAGCCTTTCAGATGTAAATAGTCCCATTAGATGAAATCTGGGTCCAACTGGAGTCAATGGTAAAATCTGTGGCAATTTAAATAAGGCTAGAATTTCATGAATGAGTTCAGTGAGACTACTTGTATACATAAAGTTAAACACATGGCTAAGTGTTTGCAGGATAGAGGGCCTGCAAGGATATGAGAATAAGACCCTTGCGACTGTCTGACCTGTCTTGCTGTTGCATGATGGAGAGCCACAGTGAGGAAGTAGGTGAACTTTTTGGGCATAAACAAACACAGAGTATATAAAACATCATAAATAACTACAATTCATAAAATGCTTGGTTGGTCCTAAATAATGAAGCAGTGAAAATGTTTATGGGCTGTGCTTGTTCTTGTAATATATTTTTATTTTATATTTTTTGGCACAAGTGCATGTAAGGAATTAGTATCATTATTATGTTTTGTTATTCAGAAGAACGTAGTAGCAGGAGATGCTTTCTTTTGAAAGGGGGAGGTAAAATAGAAGTTACAGGCCAGCCCCCCTGCTTCCCCCCTCAGTCCAATACTCAGTCATAGGAGTCATGCAATATTTCATAATTATGTCGACTGTTGTAATCATCATGTATATTAGCTACTTAATTTCATATCACGCTTGGTAAAGAAACACTGTGGGTATTACCATAACTGTGACGGTTCTCACCATCTGAGGCTCTCCCCTCCAGATGTTTCACCAGTTTGCAAATTTGATTTGGAGCTGCATATGCAGCAAAAGAACTATCGTATACACTAACAGTTCTCTGTCTCTCTCTTTGTGCAGAACATCTTTGCAGAGCCTAGTTTCATGTTTCTTGGAGAGAAATATTATTTGAACAACTGCCCACTTAATCCTGTGAGATTTAGATAAGTGCAGTTTTCCAGGTTTTTGGGGGAGTCCTAATTTACATTTCATAACACAAACACAATCAAGCAATTAGCATTAAGTCTTACTGCAGCCTGACAGTCCTTTGTGCCTATGGAAACAGTTACACAATAGAGCATGTGCAAATAATGTTATTGGGTGCCCTTTGTGTGTGCTCACCCCTTTTACCTGGAGCATACTAAAAAGCTGCAGCCTAGTTCTGATTTAAACTCAGCCTGCTACAATGAGCTTGTGTAAAAAGAGAAACATTGAGGTCTTAAGAAAATAATAGTTACTATTCATTCTTTTAAATGACTTCATTTTGGCACACTGTTGAGGCTATTTTTTCCTCTGTGCATGGCTTTAAATGCCAGCGGGAACATGACCCCTCCGGTGAGGTTAGGTTCAGGCTGCAAACTTGCCTTTTGTCTTTGCTCTCTCTCCTTACAGGTGGGTGCAGAACCTTGTCTCCTCTCCAAGTTGGAGACTAATATTGCCTATGTGTTTGGAGAACGGAGGAGAACGTACCAGCTCAATTATCCTGCTGATTGTGCAGTCCAGTTTTTGTTGGGAAATAGGGAAGACTTGTTGGCAAGTAGGGAAAAAAAAGTAAAGCGGTAGGGCAGTAGGAGGTTCAACACTAGTACAGAGCTCTTCAGCTGTTGTGTGCACAGATGTCTGGGGCATCTCACTTAGTGTTCATAGTTTTTAAGGTTTAAGGGGTTTTTGTTCTGGTCTGATAAGATGCTGATGCAGTTCAAATCACTTCAGTTTACGTTATCCCACTGGGTAGGGAGTGGTACCTTAGGGTGTTTTCGGGAGCACTTGAGATTTTTCTGCCCCAAAGAGCTTTGGACTGAAAGGTATGAGAAGAGCAGTGCATGGAAAAGAGGCAGCTTATGTGTAGTGGTCCTGTGTGTTAGAGACTGTGTTGTATTTGCAGGTACAAGAGGCATCTAAACATTATGGTTTAGTGAGGGGGAGGTCTGGAGAAAGGACAAGGCAAGGAAGAAGACATAACAGAGAAGGGTGAAATAAGATACAGCCCTTGGTGGCTCTTAGGTGCATGGGATGCAGAAGATCCAAACCCAGTGCACAAACTGGGAGAAAATTTCTTTCAGCGTGTGAATGCTGCTACTGTGTTTGCTGAAAGAGACATTAGACCTAGACTTTTGCAGTCTCAACTGTTTCTGTTGTAGCAAGCCAGGCTGGGTCAAACTGCTTAAGCCAAGGATGCTTGCCTCACTGAAACAAACCCGAGATTGATCACACCATCAGCACAGCCAACAGGCCTGAAAGGGATAATGGCTAGTACTGTAAGTGGCGACAGGCAATGGGTACTGATAATTTGGTCAGAGGGTACCAGGGAAGCCTGTTCATAGAGGTCTCTATGGATTTCAGTCCTGCCTTTCATGAGTTTTCAGCTTGCTCTTCCAACCTGTTCTCTCTCCATCTCCCTGGGTGGTTTTCTCCTCTCATGTTTCCTACAATGGAAAGCTAGTAAGACATATACAGAAAACAGATGCTGGAAACAAAGTAGGAAAAATGAGCAATGGCTTAGTTAATAGAGTTAGGCCCATTCAAGGAGAAAGACACAATGCAGACTAAAAAAGAGATAAATTGTTTGGGAAAGGAAAATGGATAAAACAATGTTGCTGAAGACAGACTTAGCTGTTGCTGTGCAAAAACTAGATTGCTGAAGAAGCTACAGTTTTGTGGCTGCCTTGTTTGGCTATTCCTCACAGTAAGTCCTAGTTTGGGATAGATGGCAATGACGTGAAGCACTGCTGCTTTGAGCTGGTCCTTGCCAAGGCTGCTGTGTGGCTAATGAAGCGCTAGATTTTAACCTAGTCTTGGCAATAGTGGTTTGGATGGAAGGCCAAGCTGAACTATCAGCAGAGACAGTACTATTTTTAGGGCTATGTATATGAAGAAATAATTGACATAAAGCTATAGAAACTCTTGGAAAGTGGCACTGTGCCTTGTGTTTCGAGTACTTTACTCTGAAGAAGTTTTTAAATTTCTCTCAACATGAGAATTGACTGTGAGTTTCAAACAGCGTTGCACAGCATGTGGCATTAATTTATTACCCCATTATTAGATGTTATAAATTAAACAAGTATTCTTTTCCCTGTGTTTGCTTAAGTTATAGAAGACAAACATACATCTTTAAATCCAGGTAAATAGGCTTTTCTCTTTCTTTTGGACTTCATCTTTTTTCCTATCATGTCTTACCTTAAAGGACAAAGCAAAACAATTTTTATATTAAAGAAGAAATAATTTGTAAAGACACATAATACTCCCAGGCCTCCAAGACTTGTGGTCTGAAACTGGAAATGTAGCCACATATATTCTGAGACCACCTCAATGTGGAGTTTTACTGAAATGTTTGGTGGATGCTCCCAAGAATGTTGAATGAAGCTTTGAAAGCTTTCCTGCATATTGCTTGACTTTAGATGCTGGCGCGAGCTTGGTAGAAATGCATTATGTAATTAGACTGTTATCAATTTATCATGAAAAACAGAATAGCGATAGTTCTCCCCATGCCCACTTACTAGTTCATATATCTCCCTCTCTCATCCTAAACCAGGAAAAAAATATTCTGAGATTTTGATGTTAGCATTTTTTTTTTTTTAATATGCCATTTTCTTAGACGGGAGGAAGTGCTTGGATGGCTTCAGAAGTGCTAATGGCTATGGCCTGTGTTCACCTTTAGCTGATACGGCATTCCTTATAGTATGTCTGTATTCTGTGCATGGTGAGATCGGGCTTTGTGCATAGTGGTGGAACAGGACTGTAAGTGGCATGGGACAGGCTGCTGATTCAGCTGAGCCAGTAACAACTACAGGGAAAGTTGCCTTGCACCTTGGCAATGCTGCTCTCACCACAGCTATTGGTCAAGGTGGTATTACAAAGCTTATTCAAGTGGTAGGTATATAATGGCAATATTCAGAAGGCAATAATAAGACCTATTATATGTGAAAGTAAAAAAATATATTGTGAGCATTCAGGAATGCTAATACTTTTCATAGCAGGAATTCATCACTTATTTTGGTTAACTATCTTAAGTCCATGTGGCAATAATATTCTCTTTTCAAGGGAATTTAATTGGAGTTTTGGAGACCCTGCAAATATGAGGGACAACTTCAATCTCTGTCCAAACTAACAGAAGACTAAAAGCAGGAAATCATCCAGGGTAAGGCTGATATGGGCAGCTCATACTCTTTAGTTCCTCTGAGGTCTAAATAGCTCAGACTCTGCGAGTATGTATTTTTGCCTCACTGTTAATCTGCGTAACTTGGATTTAGATATTTCTGGTGTATGCTAGGGTTGTGCCTCTGTCTTCAGGGCAGACATAGCCAGAAAGCTGAGATGGCGACCAGTAGCCGACTTAGTAAATGGCTTATCTGCAATATGGGTGGTTCAGAAGTATAAACTATATCCTTTCTAATTTATTATCATGAGTTTTGAAGCGGTCAGATCTTTCTAGAGTTGGGTCCTCGCTGTCTGAGAGACTATACAAATAGAAACTGTCCAAGTGCTAAAGTGCTTGTTGTTCAGGCCCTTATTCTGGAACAAAAAACCCAACCAAAACCAACATACTTCATATCTACCCCTGCCCATTTTTTATTTTACTTAGTAGGATTGCTTATATAAACCTAAACATTGGTATGGCTGTCTTATTTTTTTAAGAACACAAAAATCTTAGAGATTTTGCTCATGTTTTATTTCTGATTACTTCATGCTGTGGGTATTGATGAGGTAATGAAAATCTGTATCTGGAACACTGGTGTGGGGAAAACAAATTACATGCAATGTTTTTCATCAACCATACTTAAAGGAATGACTACTACAATCAAAATTAATTGCATTTAATAAAAGATTGCTTTTTTTTTGGTGATGTATGCAAATCGCACTCTCATAATTTTCCATTCGTGTTTCAGAAAGATGTTGGAAATTTGTATTTTGCTTCTTCAGTGTACCTGTCTCTAGGAGAAAAGGGGATTCAGTGCTTTCTGAAGGTAGTTATATTTCTTAAATCACTGAAAAAAAATGCAATGATTAACGTTAATAAATATTTACTTTGGTTTTAAGCTTGGAATGATCAGCAGTGCCATGAGCTAATCTGTGGATTTGCCTGAGGTGGTGTTGTGAGCCTTCAGAGTGATATATTTGAAGTTGAACCCGTCTGTTGATTTACTGAATAAAATTTGCACCTTTAACAAAGACCTGCCTATAGCCTTAGCTAGGTAGATAATTTTATGCATATTTCTGAAGTGGTATTTTACAAAGTCTTCTCCCTTTTAATTGCTTTAAGATTACTTCCTTCTTATATTGTTTTGGTTTTTTTCCTATTTTTTATCTTCAGTCCTAATCATCTAGTATTGGGAAAACTGTTTTTTTCAATATCAAACAAAACCCAAACCCCACCAGAAAAAGATGTTGGGAACAAAAGCGGTTCCATATCATCATAGACCATGAACTGTGAAAGTGATATAAGCTCAACTAATCTTCTCGCATGTCAATATTAAATTTGTTCTGTCTCCTGTTTGTTTTTGTGTTTTGTTGTTGTTTGCTTTGTCCATGTCAGCTTGTTCTTTCTTACCTCACCCTTAGATTGCACCTCCTGTGAGCTGAGGACAAGCTTGCTTGGAGCTTGTATATTGTCTTGCAGGATGGTGTCTTCAGTGATAGGTTTGATTCTTCAAATGTTGTTACCCTGTTCTCTGAACCTGATTTTTTTTTTTTGTTGATTCTTATAATTCATGTAACCTGCTACCTCTTGCTTATATAAATATTTGGTAAGGACAAGTGTCAGGATTTTATGTTGGTGAATACCAGTAATGATGTCTCTTCTATATTACATGAAGTTCTTGAACACTAAGAGTGTAAAATAGAAAAATAATAGGAAATATGCAGATGTAATAGGGAACATGCTTATGTAAAATACATGCTACTCTTGAATTTTGCTCATGAGCTGCAGTACACCCTTTGGGACACCTTTGCCAGCGGGGCAAATCTGTGAGTCTTCCCCTTGTCAGGGGCCAGGGCCACCTTTAGATCTGGGGCATTGTCATGGCAGTCTTGAGGATAGGCTGGTTTCCCAAGAGTGGTTGCTGCAGGTTGGGCAGGATGGCCTCACTTGAAGGCCCCTGGCTTTTCCTCCCCTGCCTGTTTTGCTTGGATTTCCCTTTGATGCCTCTGGCTTCAGCAAAGCTGCAGAGGCACTAGAAACCTGGCCCTGACCCCTGCTGAGCCGATAGAGATAAGAGCAGCATCATCCCCAATGAAACCTGTTTGCCATTGCCCTGTTTCAACCCTAGACATTTGTTTTCCAAGGATGAGTGTTAGGCACTCCTCCCTGCCATTGCTGGTCCCAGTGATGCCAGCTGTGTGTACCCTGTCCCTGGTGACCCCACGGGTGGGGTGTGGATTAGTGATGTGCTGTCAGCAGTTCCCTGTGATGCATTCCTGCTAGGGAGACCTGGAAGGAGAAAAGTGGGTGTTTGTAGATCAGGTTATGCTCAAATTTGATTGGGACCTGCTGTCTGTGTTGTTGTGGTCCACTGCAAAGAGTATCATCAGTTGATGTCTTGGGGGGGGGGCTGGGGGCTAGTCAGCAATGAGATAAAAAATACAGAGCTGCCAAGTTGGTCCTTTGTTATTTGGGGCTGTTTGCCAGGCTCAATAGAACAAACATCCTTTATTTTAGATGATGTCTCACTGTCGCTGAAGTAAACGTGTCTCTTAAATGTTCCTCTTACTATTTTTAGCTTCAGCATGAATTTGTGAACTATCTATGCATAGGAAGGGTGCTCCGCAATTGTTCCAGTTCTTGTCCTACAAAGCACCCCCAATGAACTGATTTGGAAATGGCTTAATGTATAATTTGCAGTGTGAGGAGGCTGGCAGTGAGAATGGTAGGGGTCATTTCAGGTGATTAAATCATTCCCTAAATACTGATAGACAGTTTGAACATATACTGCTCAGATTAACTCCCTCCACATTGTAAATGTACCTGCTTATCTGTTAAAATAATTTGTTTTCCTACAGGTAAAAAATTAATGTTCTAATTCTGAATTAATCTGGATTAATTTTTATTAGCACAGTCTACGTTCTCTTTTTGTTTTGATGTAATGTTAACTTTCCCAGGTAGATTCAATAGTTTTAGCATTTGAACCTGGCTTGTGAGACCATTTAAAGTGTATAGGCATTGCTGATTTGCATTTTCTAGAGTTTCCATGTCACCCTCTTTAATAATAACATTTTTAATGCTTAGAACTGTAGAGGGGTGATAAGAGGGGTTATCCCTTATTATTTCAACCTACAAACACTCTTCTTTGAGGAGCTGAACTTTGCAAAAACCCCCTCATTCTACAGCTCCTCTAACCTGCTAACATGCAATATTAATCCCAGCATAACTGCTGAAGTGTACGTGTAGAAGACTTAGAAATGTATTTCTGCACAGATTTGTGATGTCATGAGATTAAAAATGTATATTCCTCCCTTGATTTTTGCTGTTATCAAAATGTCAAGATCGTGGCTTTGTCACTACACGGGAGGTGTAAGCTTGGCTTTGACCCTTCCGTGAGGTGTCAGAAATTTCTTTCTGAAAACATTTTGAGCTCCAAAGTCACTTAGTCTCAAAGTGTTTCTCTTCGTCCTGACACTGGCGGTGCTGATCTGACAAGTGTGGGTGAAGGCAGCAGCCAGAGGGTCCCTGTTTGTGGTGCGGCCGGGGGCTGTCTCCTGTCTCGCTGCCCAAGAGCTAATCCAAAACCCAGGTGTGGGAGCCTGCGTATAGATGCCTGAACTGCTGGTGCACCCTGTAAGAATTAGTACATAAGTGTTTTTTGCACAAAGTTTTATGAATACCGTCATATCAGTGTTTAAAAAGCAGAGTAAAACAGAGCCCTTCCTGACTGTTGGCTCCTTTGTGTGCCTCATGGCTTCCTAATAAAAAAAACCCTTAATGTGTCTGTTCTTTTCCCTTTTAAAGCGGTCAGAAATGTGGATTTATGTGTTGGCAAGGGGAGTCTGTCTTTTATCCCTTTTCTTTTTCGTCTCCAAAAGGTGGTAGGAAAGAAGGAAATACATATGCAGTGTTTAAATTAATTTTTCCCTGTTTTTGAAAAGGGCTTTTCTCACTTATTGACTGCTCTTTGAAAAGTGATGTTGTGTGTGTAACTTCTAGCGTGCTGCACAGTGACTGTGGGAGTGCTGGGTGGGAACTAAAATCAAATCCTCCTTTGACTGTTCTTTACTCAGCCTAGTCAAGCTTTGCTCTGCTCTGCCAGTGGATCTCTGCAGGCCTTCCAGATTTACAGCCCCTAATCCAGGGCAACTTTAAGGAGTTCCAGTCTGTAGTATTCCTTTAAAAAAAAAAAAGTATTTTGCCTAAATGTTAAACTTTTATACTCCTATAAATTCTTCCTATTTGAGGAGATAATGTACAGTGGTGAAGAAGGTCTTTTTAGCCTTAGTAAAAAGCAGTTTCTCTAAAGCTTTGCATCCTGGTTCCAGTCTGATATTCCATAGTGTTTGGTGTTTGGTTGTGGGTTTGGTGTTTTTTTTCTTTTTTTTTTAGGTGAGTTTATTCAGATTTTTCAATTGTGTTGCATTGTGTTTTTCTACCTTCCTCAGATTTTTCTCCTTTACTGTGGAAAAACTAATTGATAATTCCCTCTTTTCTACAAGTTTTGCAAATGACACAAATGATACAAAAGTTCTTTCATTAGGCATATTTGCCTGAGTCTTTGCATTGATGTGGCTGGGCAGTGCTGGCTGTAATGGAGGCAAATGATCAAGGGTGATATCCCCCCCCCCCCCCCCCTTCTCCAGGTATTTTCTAGTTTTGATGTTTACTCATACTCTACTCAGATATTTCTTCTTTGTAGTGGTTTTAATTTTGGGTTGCTGAGCGATATTACTGACAATGTAATGCCTGAAGAGGTCTGCTTAGTTTCTAAAGTATTTTTGTTAATAATTGACTATATATTTGCAAGATCAGCTTTTTGCAGAGCACTTCTGTTTGTTTGTTTGTTTGTTTTACCTGCCAAGACAATAGGCTAAGCACACTGTCAGCTTTAAACCAGTGCTAAGTGGAATGCAGAGATGGAGAAAACTTACTGGGTGCCGATGCTTCAGGGTGGGTGTTCCCCCAGTACAGATGTGTTTAAACATTTGCTCAGTTTGAGCTTTGTTTCAAATTTCCTTCTGTTTAAGGACGTTCTCTCTAACTCTGCAGTGTTTCTCTCCTAAAGAGGTGTGTAGAAGAACCAGGAAGTGAACTACTGGTTTCAGAGTAATGTAGTTTTAACTTAGTGGTGTTGTAAGCTCTTAAATTGTGTATGATCTCTTTGGTCTTTCAAATCCCTTCCAGAAGAGAGATTCAGCAGATGTATTGTAACTAGATTCTATTGGAAAAGGTTACAGTCTGGAGAGGAATGTCCACTCTGGACTTTACATCTCCTTCCATTAAAAGTTTCCTTTGTTGCCAAGGAGATAAAGCAATGATTATGTTATAGGGCTGACAGTTTTGCTAACAATTCATATTCCCAGAACAAAGGCTAACCTTGTTAAACTGTTGAGGATGATGTAAAATTCAAGGACTGTTATTAAAGTTTTTGATGGGACTAAAATATAAATTTACCCCCCCACACTCCTTTCTCAAGGGGATAGAGGAAAGGACCCCTTACTTTATGGATTTTGGTAACTGTAGCAAGTAATTAGTCTCTCTCCCCCTCAGGTGAGGTAAAGAGCTCCACAGATTCTCTAAACTGGGCTGCCTTTCCTGAGGATTAAGTATGTTGGGGTTCTCCCTGCTGCATTTCCTGCTACTTTTTACTGCTCCTCCTGTTGTAGGTCTTCACTAGGAGAAGGAACTATTACCCATGCCCCATCCATAACCATCTTGTTCCTACTTTATCTCTTCATAGTCAGAGGTGTTATTTTCATCCTTCTCTTTTTTCCTTTGGTCCATGTACTTAGGAAATAGGATAGAGACTGTGGTTGCTCTCTTGCAGTTACTGATGCTTGCAGTTTAAGGGCACTGGACTTAAAGTTTTACTGTGTGCACTGGGAAGGAGGAGGAAGCAAACAGGTAGCCATGCTCCTGTAAAATGATGTTAACCCAAATATTGGTCACTTCCTCTTCTAATTCAGAACATCAGTGTAATACTCAGGAGTGAGCAATCTCCAGTGAGACCATGATGATGCATCTTCATCCTCTTCTCCCAGCTGTTTCTGAGAAAGAGGAAGTGATATTTTTCCTTGCTTTTAAAGTTGGCAAACTTGGTGATGACTGTTTCATTGAATAAAGAAGAAACCCATGTGGAGGCAGTCTGAATTCCATTTTTTTTTTCTGCTTGTTCTTGGTGCATGTTTGGGCAGGTGGTCCTCAGTGGTATCAAGTACCAGAAGCCTTTGAGATTAATGGAGAATATTGAAATGTATTAAACTGTCTCAACAGAGCATGTTACCTGCGGCTGTGTGAGGCAAGAGGAACCTTTCTTTCATTATGAATGATGCCAAGCTGAACCACAATGCTGTTTTGGAAGCTATCGACAACTGCACTGTCTTGCTGTATAGCCCATTTCTGATTTAAAAACTTGAGCCTGAATAACATACTAGTAGTATGAGCAAGATTAATTTTGCCTAACTTTGTCGTCTTAACATATTTAGGTCTAATTGAAGGTAGTTACGGGGGCGAGAACATTTCTCAGAGGGAATGAAGATAGGCAGTTCCTGCAGGCTCAGTGAATTTCCTTACAAGAGAGTCTTCTCTCCTTCTGTCTCCATTCATAATGGTTAAGTATTTTAAATCAAATGTCTTAAAATGTTTACTTCCTGTACGTGTATAGATAGGATTCTCTAACATGAGCATAATTGTTATTAATAACCTTTGAAAATAGTCAACTTGTGGTAAGGAGTGGATACTGACTTCTTGGTTTAGATGACCAAGATATCAAAGATGACTAAAATATGCAGAATGTATCAAGTTAACCTTTGTGTCAAGAAATCTTCCTTTGCCAGTAATACTGCATTAGAAGACTATCATGCAGGAAGATGATAAGGTAGAGAGACTATCATTATTGCTGATCTATTGTATATACAAATACCAGTCTTTTTTCACCAGGATTACTAGAATAAATATAATTACAAAATCAGTGGTACATCTTTTATCCTTCTTCTCTTCCCCTGTTTTTTATGTTTAAAAACAAACCCCAAAACCCAACAAAAACCCCAGTGCTATTACCTCTGAGCTAGAGTTTCAGCTGATGTAAGTTAATATATAGCTGGTAAACAGAATTAGGCTGACTCACAGCAAAGAAAGATGTTCTTTATTCTGCTTTCAGATGCAGGAAGAAGGCAGACTGATTTTTAAAAACAGCTACAATTATGACAAATTAGAGAAATCAAAATATTCTGTAGAAACATGGAGAATTCATGGGGTTGTCTTGTCCTAGGCATGCAGGAAGAGAGAGACATGATGCAAGTGATGTGATTAAATTAGGTCATGGCATAAGCTTCGGTGGGGATTGCTAGTAAATTATTTGCACAATGGAGGAGAACTTTCTTAATTGTTTCCACCTGGTAGCAAGCTATTGTCAGACCAGGGACCTCTCTGCCACTTTGAGCAGCACCTTGAATGAGAAATATACAGCGAATTGTGAGTAAGTAGTGTTTGGATAATAGCTACTTCTGTCTGGCTTCATTTTCTAAAGCTGTTTGGAAATGTGATAGCAGCATTCTCCTTTAGGGATACATGCTTTCCCACTGCAATCTCACTTGGGAGACTGTTTTTCTGGGTTTGTTTTTGTGTTGCTGCTTCTGCTACTGCAAGAACCGCGGTATGATTTCAAAGATCGGTATAAAAATGTTACATCAACCTGTTAAAGCACTGTGACTTCTTTGTTTTAGAAAAATGCACCCAAAAATTGTTTAGGAGTGTGCTGCCTTAATAGAAGACAAATGAAGTAAAGGGCCCTTTTCTATAATTTAATTTAGATACTAGGAAGGCAATGAATACATTAGTTTTATTCATTTGCCTTGCCTAACACAAAGAAAGGAAGGAGATGGCATGCATGTGAAGTGATATCACTACCCTATCTTGAAAAAATCATAATGAATTCTAATGCTAACACTCACTCTTTGGAAATTGGCTTGTCTCATCTAATGCAGCTCATGGAATTGCTCAGAAATTCAGTGCAGTTTTAGTAGCTGAAGGCTAGAATATGAAAGTCGCTCCTTTTGTAATCTATGCCTCTTTAAAAGTGTACTTGATTTCTGACTTCAGAGTCTGGAGGACTTAGATGAAGTGAAATGAGATAAGCTTTCATCAGGAATCAACTGAAATATGGTATTTCAAGGCAAGTGTATAGTATATAGGCTTACTGCAGACGGCCTGTTTACACGTATTGTAGTTTCACAGCCTCATTTAATTTCTCTGAAATGATGGTACTGTAGCCTAATTAATAGTTTGTTATATTTGTTGATGGGCTTGGGAATAAAAAATTCAAAATTAAATTACAGCAATTAAAAACATACCAGCAATGAGACTTTTGACTCTCTAGACATATTAATAAATGCAATCACATAGGTTACTGACAGCCCATTGCTTGTGTTGGACAGATAGCTTTGTCATGATTGAACACATGCATTCACTTGTACGCCTTCTGTCCCTGACATGAAGCAGGAGGCAGACAAATGTGAACTGCTGGGGAAGCATCATCTGCCCGGACTCCCCTGGCTTCCAGGAGCTGCTTGGTATTAGTTGTGGAATATTAAGCAGGGGCAAATCTGCCTCAGTATGTTGGAATGAGATTGTATATTTCATTAAAGCCTCATTTGTTTTTCATGGGGAAATATGAGGCTTCGGCAGTTATCATACTTGTAAGATTGGGAGAAAGATGCTTGGATGAAATCTAGCAAACAAGACTGTCAGTGCTCATTTAGTAACTCCTTTGTGAATAATTTTGAACGGAATTTGTGTGATTGTAGCGGACCCAGAAAACCTTTTGCAACAATTATTCAGTCATATCACTATATAATCAGCTGGAGATAATGGGTATGCTTCTTCCAAAGCTGTTTCTGGCCTATTCAGGCCCTCCCTCTGCCTCCCTGGGGGCATTCTGAGACAACCTGGTGTTGCCCCGCAGAAGATATGTGAAGGATGAGTAGGTAGGAAGGAGGAGGGCTGCTGGCCTTTTGACAGAAGGGTAAAATTCTAGTTGTTCAAATTTGACCCTGCATTTCTTGAAATCAGCAAGGACCAAAATCTTGCAAGGTGCCTAAATCCCTCATATGGGAGCCTGGACTGAAAGTGCTCCATATGTCTGGGGTTCATGATAGTGGTGGTTTAGTCCCTGCCGGGGTCTGAGACCACACGGCCGCTGCCCCTCTCCCACAAAGGGAGTGAAATACAAAGCCCCAGTCTGAGATAAGGAAAGGTTTAATACAACAGTACAACAGCAACACAAGAAACAACACTAACAATAAGAATAACAGTAATAACAATGAACAGAGCAAAATATCTACCAATACAGCAGTGAGAACAGAGCAAATCCGCGGTAACCGACTGTCCCGTTTCGGCGCCAGGATGTGATGTCCGCATGGTATCTGAATAACCCGGCTAGAGCTCCCCCCCCACTGCTGGGGCAACTTAACCCTATCCTGGCTAAACCAGGACATAATCCCCTCCTTTATTCTATACCATGTGCATCACATCCAGCTGCCATTTAGCAATTAGCATTAACAAAGAAAAATTGACAAAAGCCCAGTATAGTTCACGGTGTGTTTTCACCCACAATCGAGTCCCCTTGTGGTATGCATCGGACCTCTCCATCCTTCTGCATCACCCACCAGGTGCACCCACGTCCTTGAGCAAAAACAATCCCGTGGATGGGTTTGCCTTTGCCCGGCGCAGGACTAACCCAGACCATTTTTCCCAGCAGGTCCCTCATGCGCACCACAGGGACTTTATCCCTGTCTATAACATGTGGAAGTTTTGGCTGAGCCGGGCCAGCTTGATTGGCAGATCTTCTTGTGTTGACTAACCAAGTGGCCTTTGTCAGATGCGTGTCCCAGTGTTTGAAGGTACCACCCCCCATTGCTCTCAATGTAGTTTTTAACAGTCCATTGTAGCGCTCGATCTTCCCAGAGGCTGGTGCTTGGTAGGGGATGTGGTAGACCCACTCGATGCCGTGTTCTTCTGCCCAGGCATCTATGAGGTTATTTCAGAAGTGAGTCCCGTTGTCCGACTCAATCCTCTCTGGGATGCTGTGTCACCACCGGGTTTCGGGCAGTGGCGTGGGACACTGGATAAGTTTCGAGCCACCCAGTGGTTGCTTCCATCATTGTGAGCACGTGGCGCTTGCCTCGGCGGGTCTGTGGCAGTGTGATGTAGTCAATCTGCCAGGCCTCTCCATATTTATATTTCATCCATCGATCTTCATTCTGCTGGGGCTTCACCCATTTGGCTTGTTTGATTGCAGCACACGTCTCACATCCATGGATGATCTCTGCGATGGTGTGAATGGTGAGGTCCACCCCTCGATCTCGAGCCCACCTGTATGTTGCATCTCTGCCTTGGTGGTCCGAGGTCTCATGGGCCCACCAGGCTATGACCAGTTCACCTTTACGCTGCCAGTCCAAGTCCACCTGAGCCACCTCGATCTTAGCAGCTTGGTCCACCTGCTGGTTATGTTGATGTTCATCAGTGGCCCGACTCTTGGGTATATGGGCGTCCACATGGCACACCTTCACAACGAGGTTCTCCACCCGGGCTGCAATGTCCTGCCATACTTCAGTGGCCCAGATGGGTCTGCCCTTGCGTTGCCAGTTGTTCTGTTTCCATTGCTGCAACCACATCCACAGGGCACTTGCCATCACCCACGAGTCAGTGTAGAGATAGAGCCTCGGCCACTCTTCTCGCTCAGCAATCTCCAAAGCCAATTGGATGGCTTTCACCTCTGCGAACTGGCTTGATTCACCTTGTCCCTCAACAGCTTCAGTGGTTTCTCATGTGGGATGCCACACTGCAGCCTTCCATCGTCGATGTTTTCCCACAATGCGGCAAGACCCATCAGTGAACAGGGCATATCGTTTCTCCTCCTCTGGCAGCTCGTTATATGGTGGGGCCTCCTCAGCACATTTCACCTCTTGTTCTGGTGACATCCCAGCATCTTTGCTCTCTGGCCAGTTCATGATCATTTCCACTAATCCTGGGGGGTCGAGGTTCCCTATTTGAGCCCGTTGTGTTATCAGCACAACCCATTTACTCCACGTGGCATCTGTTGCATGATGTGTGGAGGGAGCCTTTCCTTTGAACATCCATCCCAGCACCGGCAGTCAGGGTGCCAGGCGGAGCTGTGTCTCAGTGCCGACCACTTCTGAGGCAGCTCGAATTCCTTTGTATGCTGCTAGTATCTCCTTCTCAGTTGGTGTATAGTTAGCTTCAGAGCCTTTGTATCCCCGGCTCCAAAAGCCTAGAGGTCAGCCTCGGGATTCACCAGGTGCTCTCTGCCAAAGGC
Source organism: Strix aluco (assembly GCF_031877795.1). Taxonomy (NCBI): domain Eukaryota; kingdom Metazoa; phylum Chordata; class Aves; order Strigiformes; family Strigidae; genus Strix; species Strix aluco. Next base: position 42,815,223 of record NC_133935.1, on the reverse strand, counting down.
TCCAGGAAGGGCCATTCTCCCCGGCTGCAGTGTAGAACACGTTCTTAATCTCCTGCCCAGACTGGCCCAAGAGCCACTGCCTGGGTAATCTCCTGCTTAATTTGTTCAAAGGCTTGTTGTTGCTAAGGGCCCCATTTAAAATCGTTCTTCTTGCGGGTTACGTGGTAGAGAGGGCTCACAATCAGGCTGTAGTTTGGGATGTGCATCCTCCAGAACCCCACAGTGTCCAGGAAAGATTGAGTCTCCTTTTTAGTGGTTGGTGGGGCCATGACTGTTATCTTGTTTATCATCTCCATTGGGATGTGACGACACCCATCTTGCCATTTTATTCCTAGGAACTGAATCTCCCTTCCAGGCCCCTTAACTTTCTGTTGCTTGATGGCAAAACCAGCCTTCAGGAGGATTTCAGTTATCTTCTTTCCTTTCTCAAAGACTTCCTCAGCTGTGTCCCCCCATACAATGATATCATCAATGAACTGCAGGTGTTCTGGAGCCCCACCTTTCTCCAGTGCAGTATGGACCAGTCTATGGCAAATGGTAGAACTGTGTTTCCACCCCTGGGGCAATCGATTCCAGGTGTACTGGATACCCCTCCAAGTGAATGCAAACTGTGGCCTGCACTCTGGTGCTATTGGAATGGAGAAAAACACGTTAGCGATGTCAATCATGGTGTACCACTTGGCTGCCTTCGACTCCAGCTCATACTGAAGCTCTAGCATGTCTGGCACTGCAGCACTCATCGCTGGTGTAACTTCATTCAGGCCACGGTAGTCCATGGTCAGTCTCCGTTCGCCATTAGGTTTTCTCACTAGCCATATAGGGCTGTTGAAAGGTGAATGAGTCTTGCTGATCACCTTCTGGCTTTCTAGTCGACGGACCAGCTGATGGATGGGGACCAGGGAATCTCGGTTAGTGCGGTACTGCTGCCGGTGCACTGTCTTGGTAGCAATTGGCACTCGCTGCTCTTCAACCTTAAGCAACCCCACCACCGAGGGGTCCTCTGAGAGGCCAGGTGAGGTGGACAATTGCTCAATCTCCTCCAGGGCAGCTATACCAAAGGCCCACCGGTACCCTTTTGGGTCTTTAAAGTACCCTCTCCTGAGGTAATCTATACCTAGGATGCACAGGGCATCTGGGCCAGTCACAATGGGGTGCTTATGCCAGTCCTTCCCAGTTAAGCTTACTTCAGCTTCTAATAGGGTCAGCTGTTGGGACCCCCCTGTCACTCCAGAGATGCAGATGGATTCAACCCCACTGTGGCTTGATGGCATCAAGGTGCACTGTACGCCATTGTCTACCAAGGCCTTATATTCTTGTGGTTCTGATGTGCCAGGCCATCGGATCCACACCTTCCAGTAAATCCGATTATCCCTTTCCTCCACCTGGCTGGAGGCAGGGCCCCTCTAATCCTGCTCACCATCACTCACTTGATCTAAGAGTGACTCCTGCAGGAATGACTTCCTGGTCCCCTCAAGAGGGTCAAGCATACTGTTGGCCATTCTGTTCTGTCTGGGGGATTTCTGACTGGACACTGGAGCTGCATTTCTCTTGGAAGACTCCCCTTTCATGGTGGTCTTCCCTTTCAGCTGCTGTACTCGTGCAGCTAGGGCGGAAGTGGGCTGTCCATGCCACCTTCTCATGTTCTCCCCATGGTCGCAGAGGAAGAACCACAGGGTGCCCCGTGGTGTGTGTCTTCCACTGCCCTTCTCTTGGGTGGGGAAACGCCTGCTTCTAATAGCTGAGACATCGGCCTGTGCAGGTGGAACGTAGGACATGTCCTGTTCTACTTTCTGGAGCCTCTGAGACAGTTCCTCTACAGCTGAAACTAAAGCATGTTGGGAGGAAGGGAGACTTCCCTCATATTGCCGGAGTTGGATAATCACTTCGTCCACTGTTTGAGTCTGGGTGTCTCGTCACCAGGATGCTACTGCTAATGCTTTGGAATGTCCCTCTGGTCCACTTTGCAGGAACTAATGCCACATCAACTGTGTGCAAAGGACCTGATCTGGATCCATTGGTGACTGCTTATCATTCAGATCACCATAGATCATGTCAAACACAGCCATTTCCCTGAGGTTTTGAATGCCTTTCTCCATGTTGGTCCACTTGCCTAACCAACATAGAGCATCATCCTTGTAGGGGTACCTCTCCCTCACACCGAGCAGGAGTCGTCTCCAAAGGCTGAGGGCTTGAGCCTGTTTCCCTGTTGCCTTGTCAATACCAGCCTGCTTGGCTAAAGGTCCCAGCTGCTTGGCCTCTCTTCCTTCCAGTTCAAAACCAGCAGCTCCACTATCCCAGCATCAGAGCAGCCAGGTGCAAATTTGCTCGCCTGCAATGCAGCTGAAATCCTTCCGCATATCTCGCAACTCACTGAGGGATAGAGATCGGATGGTTACCTCTGTCTCTTCCTCCTGCTGTCGTGATGGGCCTGGTTCATTATCACCCTGTACACTGCGAGGGGATTTTTTGGTATATTTGGTTTTCTGTATCGGGGCCACTGATATTGGTACTGCTTGTCCCTCTGGCTCAGCTGCTGTGCTGGTGGAGGCGACTGGTACTGGCACTGCCTGTCCCACTGGTCCAGCTGCTGCACCAGTAAGTTCGCTTTCAGATCCTGCAGCCCTTTCTCCCTCTTGAGGGCAGTGATCATTGTTAAGGGCGATGCGGTAAGCATGGGCAAGCCCCCAGCACATCGCAGCGAGCTGCATCTCCCGGGGTTTGTCAGATTGGCAGCACACCTTTTCTAAACACTCCACCAGTTTATCAGGACTCTGCACTTGTTCAGGAGTGAAATCCTAGAACGTTGGGGGTGACCACTGACTCAGGTACTTGCCCATCTTCTCCCACATACCTAGCCATTTATAGGTATCTGCCCTCAGGGCAGGTTTCCGGGTGGTGCTATTCTTGGAGAAGTACCACATGGCCCAAAACAAGATCTGGCAGGCATTTAGAAAGCACAGAGCTGCAAGCACACTGGCCTGGGTGCTCCAGGGATAGCTGAAACTCTCAAAAACTGAGAGAATCTCTTCCCCTGGCTCACCCATAGAGGGGGTGAGACCCCTAACAAAAGCCCAGGCAGCAAACAGGTCCCGGTTCACCCCCACAAGCAGTGGTACAACCATATTATAAGCAGTCTGCAGCTGATAGAGCAAAACAAGACCCTTGACACATTTTCCACCAAACACAAACATCAGCACTGGGAATGCACAATGAATATAAGGATTGATCCAGCCCCACCACGCAAGCAAATTGGTCAGCATTGTAAACGTTTCTTATCAAACAAATACAAATAAAAGCAGAAAAATTACACCTAACAGATTGCTCTAACACGCTTTCTCCTCTTGTCCTTATCTCAGCCTTCTCGTGCCCCACGTTGGGCGCCAAAAGTTGTGGTGGTTTAGTCCCTGCCGGGGTCTGAGACCACGCGGCTGCTGTGCCTCCCCCACAAAGGGAGTGAAATACAAAGCCCCAGTCTGAGATAAGGAAAGGTTTAATACAACAGTGCAACAGCAACACAACAAACAACAACAATAACAATAAGAATAACAGTAATAACAATGAACAGAGCAAAATATCTACCAATACAGCAGTGAGAACAGAGCAAATCCCACAGTACACGCGGTAACCGACTGTCCCGCTTCGGTGCCATGATGTCCGCATGGTATCTGAATAACCCGGCTAGAGCTCCCCCCCCACTGCTGGGGAAACTTAACCCTATCCTGGCTAAACCAGGACAATGATCTAATCTAGGAACTGAATTGAGCCCATGTAACTTGCGTGCTAATTCTTGGAATATTTGCCGGAATAGGAAATTGAAGAGTAAGTAGTGCCAAGCAAGTTCTAAAGTTGTGGCACTTTTTTCTTTATTTCAAGTAGTGGAGTAGGAAGCTGAGTCTTGAGCTATAATGAAAAAAGAATTTGTGCCTTACAGCTAATATTGTTGGGAAAGTTATGGATTTGTAAATGACAGTTCAAGACTGACAGAAAAAAATACCTTAAATCTGAAATAGTAGTACAGGCATTTTTGGTGGTGAGGGGGTGGTGTGAAAAGTGTATGGGAGCTCTGTGGGACAAAGTAATCTCTGTTTCCAGCCTATGGAAGTGATTAGCAGCTGCTTATTGCCCATAACAGTTTGTTTTTAATTGACAAGGTTTCCATCTTGAGAGTTTTCAATCATATGCTTGTATCTCATTGGGCTTGGCTTTCTCTATACAGTGTAAGAAGCCTGGCATATCTCTTCCACCATGGTGTCAGAAATCAAATTGCATCAGAACAATCAGACATTGTGAAGAGAGTTCTTACTGAAGTCTCTTTGCCTGAGACACAGCTGTTTCTCAAGCACATGCTACCGTAGTAGCTACAAGCCTTGGTAATGCTGCTTGGGAAAGAAAGAATTAGCACTGAATTGCTATTCGAAAGAGGAATAAAATCTAAATGAACACTCATCTTCAAAGAAGTTGAAGTACAGCTTGACTTGCACTTACTGCTTTTTGGGTGTATTAGTTTTTTTCATTCTGCAACATAGATAGCCTGAGGAAAAAACTATTAAATATGCAAAGACTACTTTCAGAGATGGTATTACTGGACTAGATAGTCTGTTCTATGCAGATGCAATTCCAGTATGCCATTGTGCATGTTTGTGCTCATGCATATATAAAACTGACTTCAGAAATTTAATGCAGTTCTTAGTCCACAGTTGGTTTTCTAATCACTTGATTTGATACTTGGTATCAAAGGTGGAAGTAGCTTTGTCAGTGTGGTTGTAATGTTGACTAAAACACTCCTAGTGACATACTTTTTTTTAACAATTCACAGATAATAATTTTTAAAGATATCATCACTGCTATTTAACAAAATGTGTTGGCTAAGCTAAAAGATAAGGGAAACATTAAAAATGTTTTTGAAATGTACATTTGAGCACTATCTAAAATGTTTTAAATGATAATAACACTTCAACTGCAGTACATCAGTTTCCTGAATTTCAGTAGCCTTTGGTTTGATCCCTCCAAGAACAAGCGAGCCCTGCTAGCAGCAGATCAGTCTTTTCAAATGTATTGCCATGCTGCATATGCACTTCTGTATTGTGATACTATTGCCTCCAGTAATTTTTCTAAAACTGTACTTCCATATCTAATATTCTTGGTTAGTAATTTAACCAACCTCCTCTATAAATGTGATTTTTTTTTTTTTTTTTTTTGTTTCCACTTCACTGGTGTTGTGTGTAGCTGTGCAATTGCATGGTCTACTTAACTTTATGGTTTATGGACAATCTCTCTTCAAAGGATTTGGGAATCCCTCTACCAATTAAATTACATCAGTTTTGCCATGACTCTCATATAATTGTGTATAATAACATAAAACTGAGACTCCTAAAGCAATTTGATTATTCATTCAGATAAGAAGTCTTACCATAAATCTTTGTTGACAGTGGTATGGAAACAGAGTGGTTTTAGCAGCTGAAGTGGATGTACAAGTGCTCCAGCATTCTCTGAGAGTGCTACAAAATGGTTTCCTGTAAGGGAATTCCTATAGTGTACTGTATGGCCATATGGTCTTTTTCTTTTTTCCTTCTGGAAAAAGATTTCTTGGAAAGATAATGGCCTTGTATTTCTTGGGTGAAGCTAATTGTTGTCTCCTGGAGAGCAAAGATGTAATGAAGGAGCAGGTTTTGTGATGAGGCCTCTGCCTTTATGCTGTGGGGAGGTGGCGTGAGGACGTGTGCTGCAGAAGAGATGGGGATAGGCAAAGTCATTTAAGTATTCGTGTTCTGTAGTGAAGGAAAAGAAAGGTTTCAGTGTATAGCATGAAGAGTGCACTTGGCCTTAATGATGCTCATGTTGTTACAGAGTAAGACAAAGATGCCCTTTTTGATGGAAGCATCTTCCTCTTGAACCTTTAAGTTTCACAGTTGGTGGGGAGGGGAGGAAGCTGCATGTGGCTGCTTAATTAATTAGCAGAGAATGTAATTGTGACTTGTAGTCTTGATTTATCATAAAGTAGTAATATTGAGTGGCAGCCTGAAGAGTGCTCTTACAAACATAGCCTGTCTAAAACTTCATGGCTGGGCTTCAGCTTGTCTTTAGCATCTGTGTTATGTGTGTTGGGTGCGTGCCCAGGTTGTCAGAAATGATGGTGACTCTGCTCTCTGCATCTTCACTGCAGCATCAGGAAACTGAACTAGAGATCAGGAGACCAACTTGGATTTCTGGCTTTTCCTCCTTTCTTGCCTTTGCTTTTGGTGACTGAAGGCATCCTTGATTACAGCTGCAATCTGTGCTCTCTGCTGTCACAAGAGATGTGCTTGGGTAGCAGGGAAGGTAGCAGCCTGATTCCTACTTGCTGCCTCCTGGAGGTGGGGTGGAACAGAAGAGTCAGTTAAGAGATGAAAAGCACTGTTTAAAATAAACTGGGTAGATAAAACTCACAAAAGAATGAAACTATTTTCAGGACATGATGAAGGTTTCAACATTTGCATAATTACATTAATGTGTAAAACAAACACATCTTTTGCCTCACAGTGAGAGAGGCTGGTTTCAAATATTCTGTGAAATTTTTGTTTAATATTTGATAGTGAAAGAATTTTTTTAGAGCATGTAATTGAGTTGGATTCATGGATAAACAAGTTAAAAGTGATTTCCATCTGTGTTTCTTGTTCCACATAAATCCCCAATTTTCTATGCTCTCTTGAGTACTCTTAGCACTTGTCAGGTAAAATAAAGGTTTTACCTGTAATCAGAACTGCTTTCTCAGTGAAAGCAGTTTCTAATCATGCCTTCTTCAGTAAGAATATTGCTTAATTGAAAATCCTGTCTGTAAATAGTAGTTCATACTTCCAGGTGACCTCCAGGTATGCTTCTAATCTTATTGTCAGTATAGAAGAGTGCTTAAAGACCAAAGACAAAGAGAGCATTTCTAGAGGGACCATTTTCTTAGCTTAGTTACCTGAAGATAATTTCTTCAGGTGTCCTTGATTCAGTGTCCTTGATATACGATAGTAGTGTTTTCTTCCAATTTTGTTTTGTTTTGCAAGACTGTTAATTGATATATTCATGCTAGGCATAGATCTGTTGCATATTATGCTTTTACAGGCTTCTGCTATTTTGACAGTATTGTTGCCACCAGTAACATAAGATGGATTTGAAATTGCATCTGTATTATGCCAGTGGGTAGTGCATCCAGTTTGAACACAAGGAGCTAATCCATTTTTGTTCTGAACACAGGGAAAATACAGCCTTTTCTGAAAGAAGACCTCATCTCCTAGAATGTTAATTACCTTTAAAATATCTTGCAGAGCTGCATGAACACAGCTTGATAATTATGCAGATTTAATCAGAAAAAAAAATAATGTGTTAACCTCCTTCATACAGGAAGCTTTGCATAGTTCTTGAGCAAAGAGATTTTTATCACACTGTCCATCAGGCTAGGCTTCCCTGGGTTGTTCTGAGCTGCAAGCACAGGGATCAGCTTTGGAAATGGATAGTTTCACAGTTGCTTCAAAGGTAGCTTGCAAACGAAGTGGTAAGTTTTAGTTAAGGAAGGTACATCAAAGGTTTACTTGCTTAAAAGAATCTTGAAATTGCTAAACTCTGTTTGGGGATAAGTCCTTGCAAGTGATTAAAAAGTTAACCCTTACTAGCACTTTGGGTTGATAGGTAAGCCAAATCCTTGCCAGTGTATAACATTGCCACTGTTCAATGTGGAAGTATCAGAAAGTGCCTTGCTTAGGAATTAGTTGGTATGGTGTAGTGTCTCAGTCATCCTTTGGAAATTGCTCTTGCTATGTACAATAATGTTCTTGGTAAGGAGAAATGACGTGCTATCAGGAAATAACTGAAGAAAAGTATATAGTATGCCATATAGAAATTGTAGGAGGAGGCAAATTCTTGGCAAGAAATTCAGGAATGTTTCCATTTAAGACTGTAAAGATCCAAACAGTTTATGTTTGGGTTTTTTTTCCCTCCATGAGGGAAAAGAAACACTTGCTTCTCAAAAATTGTTAAATGTTTTCTCCCATTTTGTAAAGTAATGACTGGTGTTGACTCTCAACTGGTGAATGTAAGATCTCGCCTCTCATGGATATGGTACTTAAGATACTGTGTACTCTGCATGTTAGTCACAGTTAGAAGTTCCTATCAAGGAAACCAGCAAATGAGGAGATAAGGCTGTGCTTAAAAGTGTACAAAAATGATTGTAGGCTTATTTATCTGACTGCTCCGGTACCTACTGCATTGAAGTACACAATGAATAACTACATCGTGGTTCATGTAGGGTTTAACATTCTTAGGTTAGGCTTTTATCAAAGGCATTAAAAGAATTAATAGTTATGGTATGTATAAATCATATGGGTAAGCAGAACGTAAAGCAGAAGTGAAGTATGCTGCACCCCTTAGTGGCTAATCTGCAAAAGATAAGATCATACTTTGCCAGGAGGATTGTATAGCTACCCCTTCAGTTTGTATAGGTCCTGTGCTGAATCTTCAAGCTTCAAATCCTAATTGTTTATTTTTGACATTTTATTTATTGTCTGAATTTGAAATTATTATATGAGAATAATGTGAAGCTTTCTCTGTTAATGGCTTGTACATAAAAATAGTTAGGAAGAGTAGAGTACAGTGCTGCCTCTGTATTGATTCCCTCCCCTCTGCTTTTTTTTCTTTCTAATTTTGTACTGGGTGAGAAGAGATCTGATTAACTTGTCTGGTGTATGCTTGGAACATAACCAATTAAGATACTTCTCTGGTAGAGTTTGAAAATAAGAGAAAACACATTAAAAATATGGATGGTTAACTGATTTTCCAAGGCACACTGAGAACAATGAAGAGTAGTAGCTATAGTAATGTATTTTCTTTTCCTTCGCTTTGGGTTAGGGAGCCATGACCTTTATTTTTGACTGGTGACCTTTCAGCTGTGCTTCATGTTTTGGTCATCAACTTTAATCAAGATCTAGATTTTGGTCTTGATTTCTCTGTTACTGTATTGCTGTACTGAGGCACTCGTTGCAACTCTTGTAAGAATAAAGTTAACTGCAAATATGAAGTGATTTATTTGTTAATGGTGTTCCTTACCATTCCTAGGTGGTCCCTACCACTATGTACGAGTGCAAAAAGTAGCTTGTATTTGTCTGTGCAGTCTGCAAGAGAATCTGCAAATTGGTTCTCAGAAGCAGGTGTCTTCCACTAGCCATTACATTGAATGTGTCTTCAGGAGAAGCACCCAAAAATCACTCTGCTTGGAAGGGGACCAGGCCATTTGATTCTGAGATTTTCTTCACTTTGGAATTTACTTAGTTTCTTTTTCCCTTTGACTGGTGTGAAATAGTCCAAACTAGGATTAGCTCTGAAGCAGGCTGTGAAGTCCTGTTTTCCCAGGCTTTAGGAGGAGATGGTTATGTTGACTTTACTGTCCCTAACCTCTGTTCTCATCCATGGTCAGTGTATTCTGTGGGTTTCTGGCAAGCAGCGCACCTTATGGAAGAGAATTTATTTAGCCAGTAACCTTTTTCATGAAATGCTGAGCCTCTGGCTATGTTTAAATATATATCCTCATACTTTATCCTACCTGCAGCAATGTCTGTCTGAAAATTACCGGGGAAAAAAAAAAAAATCTTACAAGTAACTGAATCAGGTTTTGATGATAATAGAAAGCGAATTATATTGAAACAAAAAGAATGTAGAACTTTAAACCGTCAAATGAAATTAAAAATTAATCAAGAGGAGTGATATTCTTCCTTCTGCCTCTGATTTTAAGATCTAAGCATTAGATGATATGAGGCTGTGGGTTGTCTAAAGAATGAAACTGTTTTCTCCTGTACTATCATTTTTTTCCTGTTTCAGTTAAGTGAAATGAAGACTGATCAAGTTTCTAATACTCCCTCTGTAATCAGTTTCTCTGTTTGGATTATTGCAAACGCGGTTAAGAGGCATCTGTGACTGTGATGATATTTTGATAATGTGGAGGTGCTTACAATCTGATTAACGCATACATTTTTCTTCTCTCCTGCTGGGAATATAAGTCTGGGGCTAATAAAATGTTTCCTGACCTTGGATAGGAGGGTAAAGCGTTTTCTGTCTTGATAAAGATGTAAGTATAAGTGCTGATTTTTCTGATTTTGTTGCAATAAAATTTGAGAGGCATAGTAAAAAATACGATTTGTGAGAAAGTATCTATAATAAATTTGACCCTATCTACCCTTTTTTCTTTAGAATTGTCAGCTATTTGTTGCATTGCCCATGAAAGAGTAAGTTTAAAAAAAAATATTTTTTTTCCTTTCTACAGTATGTAGCTATGAAAATAAAAAAACTTGTTTTGGCTTAAAGGATTCTTCTATTCAAAGATAAGTTATCCCAATTATCTTTTTTGTGTATACAGCAGCTGGGAATTCTACTTTGCAGCTTAACACAGCTAGTAAATAAAAACCAGAAGGAAATTGAACATGCCTGGCTTTAAAAGTTTGCTAAAAATGTATCTAAAAAATTTATGAAAACTGCTTTTTTTTTGTCCCATTGTGATTTCCCAAATACTTTTTAATTTAGTGGTGCTTCCAGCTCTTTCAGGCTGTTCCCAGTTAAAGTGCTTTCCTTTGGAACTTGCAGTGACAACATAATGAGGGTCTGCCTACAACCTAGGTTCAATTAGGAAGTGTTGATTCAGTTACAGAGTCAGGAGAAATGCCCAGCTGAAAGCATTTGAGCTAGCAGATTTTTAGCTTTTCATAACAATTGAAGGAAAAAGTAAGTCATGGCATGTTCTTCCCTCCTGGTTATGCAGCTCAGATTCCTTAATAACAAAGGTTATCCTGGTGTAGCTAAGGTCCCCTCCTAAAGAAAGAGTCTTCTCAGCTGCAGGTGGTAATGGATGGGGATGGATGGAGATGCAGATGCAACTTGAGCTGGGGAGCTGTTTGCCAATTGCTCTGGGTTTTTTCTCCTCCCTCACTGGCATCCACTTTTTTGAAGAGCTGGCTCTAGATTCTGTCAGGAGTCCCATCTGGCCTCCATTCAAATCTGATCAAATAAAGATGAGAGAGAAATTTGTCTGCTATATCAGACATTCTCTTGCATGTATTTGTTTTAGTGGTTGGGACACCGTATTTGTCAGGAAACTGTCTTTAAAATGGTATTTGCACTGAGCGCTTGACATTTTCTAGCACAGCATAACCTGAGTCTTTGCCAGTGGCCTTTGAACTCCTACATAGAAAGTGGGGGCATCTTCCATGTCTTGTGAAACAGTAGGATCTTCCCAGCCCTAAAAAAGGGACTAGTGCCATAGTCACTGCTTAAAACCATCAAAAATATTAGCTAGTACAGCCTTATGTCAATCTTAGAAGTGGGAGAGTGGTGATCACTGAAGGGTGAGGCTTCAAAGGTATCTGGTTTTGTTCTGATGTGTGGGAGTGTGGCAGGTGCACCCGCCCAATGAAAACAGGGCTTCTTGGCTGCTGAAGTGTAACAGCTCCTGATTGCCTTTACTCTTGAGGCCTCACAGTAGTTGGGGCCTTCGGCTGATAGGAGCTGCTATTGACCACAGATCAGATTCAGCCTGGGTATAAATGGAGTCCCCTGGGGAGCCATTTGGAGCTGGTCCCCTGGAGCAGCACGCTGCGGTTGAGGACTCTCCCCTTGGGTCAGGACACTGCCCAAGGAAACTCCTTGAGGTGACTTGGGTTGGGACGCTGCCCTGAGAAGGTCCTCGAGGTTGAGAGCCCTCACTTGTTAGGTGAGTGATAGAGCATTTTGGGTTGTTAAACCCTAGGGAGTGGGGCTTTGTTCTGCATTTTGGGTTATCCTTAAACCCTAAGGAGTTGTTCTTTGTTCTGCATTTTGGGTTGTTGTTAAACCCTAGGAAGTTGTTTTGTTCTTCTCTCATGGACATTCAAAGCTGTAATTTGTGGAGGGCTAGTTAATTGTGTTGACAATAAATTTTTAATTTTTGATGGTTGTTTGTTTATTTGAGAGCCTCGGTAACAGGGAGACATGGCTTGTGGCCACCTTGGAGATGTTTACTGTCTGTGGGTTAAGGAGGGCAGGATGAGAGGAGGAGCTCTGGAAGGAGACTTTTGTTCCCAGAGTCCTCTGGCATTTAAGGTTATGGAGAGCACATCTACGCTGGAGATGGTAACTGAGCAGGAACTATGACTTTTTTGTTGCTATATTTTTTTTAGGGTTGGTTGGTGGAGGAAGAGAGGAGGGATGCTAGTAAAAGGTGTTTTTCTCCTAGGGAGTATGTTTTTCCTGTCTAAACCTGTGACTACAGCAGGAGGGAAACAGCCGGTAGAGCTTTCATGAGTCATGTTTCTCCAGTAGAAAGAGCAGATTTGTAGGTTCTGATGCAGTTACACTAATATGCAACTATCAGCGCAGACTGGTATCTCCTAAAATGCTGTGATTCCACCCTGATCATTCCTTGTTCGCAGCTATCAGTAGTTTGGTGCTCAGCTTCTGTTGTCTGTAGGTAATTGTAACTAGCTTGGCTTCTCTTTCTGGGGTGCATGGGAGATGCAGATGTGGCTACAGCAGTGTCCTGCTCATGTTTATTTAAACAGTTGAGTTTCTGATAAGGGAGGGCAACATTTACTGGGAAGTTCAGAAAGAGTTTGCTAAATGTCATCAGCTGCCTGTGCCTGCAAAGTGGAGGGAGGGATTACAGAATTCGCTATGGGTGATGCGAACCTGCGCTTCTGGCTGGTTTTGCTAAGGTGAGCGTCAAAGGTTATTTCTGGACACATTGTGAGGGATTTGAAGTGGTGGTATTACTTGAGTTGGTAAGTATTGCCCATGTAAAGGTTATGAGAGTCAATCACGTGACACAAGACTATGTAAATATACATTATTTTATATAATGATGTTATGCCTGGCCTGCTCCTACCCTACTCACTGAGAAACCTTTGGTGGTGGTCTCACAGCCTGTTCAGATAAGAAAAAACAAACCTTTCCTTGCCTCTTCATGGTCTGACACAGTTAATCTGTTTTTTAACCTGCTATTATTATACACACACAAAAAAAATTCAGGTACTTACTGATATGTCTTTGAAAACAAATTTGTAGTTGTTATTCAGGTCATCATTTATGGCTCTGAAGTTCTAATGTGTTGTGTATTAGAAAACATTTTAATAGTTTGGCCCTCTTTCAAAATAGATTTTTTTTTTTTTTGTGGTTTTCAAAGGCAGTTTTTAGCAGATTGGTAGTTCTTTAAAATCATGCCCCTGATTTCTTGACTCTGATAACTCTATGCTCACCTATCACCTAACTTTCTACCGTGTCTTTGAAATAAACGGTGTTGGGATGGAAGTTACTCTCTGCAAACATAGTATTTCTTGTAAAATCCTCTGAAGTGGTTAAGTGGTTTAAAACATTAAGAGGACTGTTTTTCTCATAAACACAAAAAGTAGAAGTAACAATTTTTTTTTCTTTGTAATGTGCACAGAACAGGAACAAAGAATTTGGTATGTGTTTAAAAAACAAACACGCAGAAGAACAAAAATGCAAAAGAAGACTTTGATGGGCTGCTTTTTTTTTTCCTGTGCTCTTATAGTAGTAGGCAGAAACAGGACTCTGGGCCTTATCTTGTGGGGATTTACACCTGATAGGAAGCCAGAGTGCATTTTGAAGGACAGAAGTACATTGTTGTCTTTGGAATACTTACTAAGCCTGGTAGCAGTATGACTGTTCACAGGGGATAGATGCCTCCAGGCTTTAGGCAAAGCAGTGTGGAGGATGTTAGAATAACTGGCCCTGGGAGACACCAGAGAAAGCTGGAGCCTGTCAGATAGACTTCAGCATCCCAAGCCGTCTGATCCACAGTGAAATCCAGCAGAAACACTGGTACTTTGTAACTCAGGTAACAAGAATTTAGGATCCAGTGTTGCTGCTTAGTTCTTTCCTGAAGTGGTCTGTTGACATTTATGTTGTTTCTTTTGTGTGCAGATGTGGCTCTCTGGGGCTATGGAGAAGGCTGGTCCTAAGATACAAATGTGTACTGTTTACTGTGTCTTTGGCTCTGACATCATCTTATTTAACCCTTTTGAACTCTTCTAATGGGAATTTTTCATGTGAAAGATGTATTTAATTTCAGAAATTCAGCTATACACTTGCATTAGCCTTATTAATGTTTGTGCAGTTGTAATGCAACGTGATTTTAACAACAGTGGGATTTGCAGCTCTGGGCTGTGGATTTTAGACCTGTTGTACTACTTGGAAGTAAAGCTACCTAAAATGACAGGCAAAATTATTTATATGTTCACTAAGCATCAGGCCAGAGCCAAGATTCCTGTCTTGTGGGCAAGCACCCTACTCCTCAGGCACATGGCTCTCCCAGACAGCCCTCCCAGCTCTCTTCCCTCCTTTTCTTCCTCTCCTGACTCTGCATGTTTAGTATGTTTTGGTGATAGTTTCAACAGGAAAGACTCTGTCCCCCACTGATCCCTGGAAAGCCTTTGAAGCTGGGAGTTAGAGCCCTTTGCTGAAAGGTAAGAGATCATATTTTGAAATTGGAAAAAAACAGGGTTGGAGTCCAGCTGTGATCTGGGAAGGGAGCACCGGCAGCCCTGCTGTGCCGTGTCCTCCCTTGCATGTCTCAGCCTCCATGTGCTAGGCAGCCATGGGTGGTTGCCTGAAGGGATTAGTTTTTGTGTGAACTAAAGGAGTTAGACACAGTATTTTATTTAGCCCCCAGTTTATGTTTATCAAAAGTGTGAAGGAAGAATCCAGTTTATACTGATCTGGAGTAAAATTGGAGGGGGAAAAAAATAATCTGTTCTTAATTTTCAATATGGCTCTGCCATTGAACTTGGGTTATGATAGAACCTCCATCCCATCCTTTCAGCAGACTTGAGCTCCTTTGAAATAATAGGCTTTTCAAGTTGTTGATAGCAGTGGTATACTTTAATTCTCTCAGTCTTCTGACACCTTAAATTCTCTTGCACAGAATGGAAACAAGGAACAGGTCAGGTAAAGATTTTGAAATTAAATGACTAACAGAGACCTTTTACTGAGAAAGCATTCTGCGCTGTTCAGGGGTGTGTGCAAGGTGATTTCACTTCCACCTTGTATTTTATGTAATCTCGTGTGTTTTCACGTGTTGGTTCCTCTGCTTCTTCCTTTTCAACTCTGAACAAGTCAAAGTGATGTTTCATTGATTTATCTGTACAGGGAATCCTGTGCAGGTAACACAGAAGTGCTGGTAGGCCTGACACCTAACACTTAAAATGCATTTTTTTCATACAAAAATGACACTAATGTGTGAGTAATATTAATAATTAAAGTATTTCTGAAACATTGTTTTGAAATTGGTTTGAACCCACACTTAATTAAGACGAGTATGCTGAGAAGATCTATGGTTTGGTACACAGCTTTGAACTAGCAGCTATACCCAGTCTTCAAAAATAGATGTGTTATTATTTCCTTAAAAGTAAACTAAAAATCTCATTCTAATCTACATAGAGAGAAAGAGGCAGGTGCTTCTGTAGCAATGTAAGTCAAATAAAGGAGAGTATAAGGCTGGTTATGCTTTCACAGTGGCATCGGTTCAGAACTGCATAAAAATGGGAGTGTGTGGGAGCAGCCAGAAATTTGTATATTTGAGATAGAAAAGGTCACCTTTCTGCATTTGAGTAAGTAGGGATGCTGAGTACATTTAAACACAGGGTCACTAGTTAGCTGGTGATGGAGAGTCTGATTCTGACGTTGAGTTCTACTGCTGTAAATTAAGTTTATTTTGAGGGGTGGCAGGGTTGAATTTGCACTTGTGTTAGTGAAGGAAACTTCTGGCTCAGCATTTGCTTTTTAATGCCAAAATCTAGCCCACAGGGGGAAGAGCTTCTGTCATTCTGTAAGTCCCCAGATGCTAGTTTCTGGAAGAAGGTAATATACAGATGCACAAGAACTGTTCTTAGACTACCAGCTGCAAAAGTTTGTATGTCAAAAAATATGTTATGGATATCTAGCGTATAAAGAAAAATGGAGGCAAGTGTTCTGTTGCCTGCATGTTCTGCTAGAAAATATTAAACTGAAGCACTTTCAAAACCGAGAGGGACTATTTGAGTAAAATCAGAGTAAAAATATATTTTCACATAAATTCACAGTCTAAGACCAGAAAGGAATGTTAGGACGTCCTATGATCTGAAGTATACTAGACACTATTAACTTTCACTCAATTATCCCTTTTGTAAGACATTAAATTACTGGACAAAAATTTAATCTAGATTTATACAACACTGCTGCTTGAGTACTTTGCTATTTTTGTCAGTTTTTATTTTTAATCAAGACTTGCAGTCTGGGCATCTGTGGCTCCTAGAAAGCTGAAGACATCACTACATCACCTAATGCATAATCTCTGCAGTTATGATCATTCCCACCCACCTCACTTTTAATCTTTTTTCCTATGGAGTGTAAGAGAGGTGAGTCGGTTTCTTGAACGTTTTTCTGTTAAAATCTAGTCTCGGGGTTTTGGATGAGCTCTGCATTCACGCTAAGGGACATTGGTGGTTAGGGAGGTGTCTTGACAGGGTGAGAAGTGAGTTTAGGAGGTGGGTTGTGCTTATGAGGGCTCTCCCTGCAATTCTGTCCTCCAGAGGAAAGTCAAATTTTTTTCCAGATTTTGTTCCAGAGAGAAGGACCAGCTTGTGCCATGGGAAAAGTTGAAGAGCCAGATTCTTTCCTCTACTTCTCTTGAAGTGCCTGCTCCTCAGTGTTTACTTCTTCAGCTTTCTCGGGGGAGAGGGAGCAGGAGAATTAGATTGCCTTATAAGTACAGCTAGTTTCTATTTAGTTGGAGTTGCAGTACCTATAGCACAATTAATTATTATTAGTTGAAGCCAAATAATACAATTAGAGGGCAAGTTTTCACAATCTGACTTTATAGGGGAGAATTAGTACATCAGGTAACAAATTGATCTCACACTACATCAGGTTATTAGAAGTCCTAATGATATTTGCAGTTTATTTATGGCCAAAACAAATCCAACTAAGTCTCGTTTCCACAGAAGAGTGTCAGACTCTCAAAGCAGCACTCGTGTGTAGTTTTGTGGCCTCTGCATTTGTATGGTGTCTTGGTGTCCTAGGAGTTTTTGACGTCAGACTGTTTCTTGTGAGGTGATGCAAAATCCTACTGAATCCTGAGAAGGAAAAATGCAGTATTTTAGTTGCATTTATTTCCTAATTATTTTTTGTTAACATACAGCTGTAGAGTGGGAAACTTAGTGGCCTTCGTCAGCACTTCTCTAAAGGTTGCTTCCAGGTTGCCTATAGAGAGTGGCGTACATGACCTCCTGTCTGGGTCCCTGTCAGCTTTTGCTGCTGGAGGGTAGAGCAGGGAGTGTGTGCCTGGGGGCACTCAGTGTACCTGGTCTCTGTGAACCTGCAGGATGTGTCCTGGCTGTGTCAGGGCAAGTGCACACCTTGTGGGTGAGGCTGGTCAGGAGACCTCTGGTCCGCTTCCTTGCTCTAGAGTGTTCCGAATGTTTCTTGGGAATAAGAAGAAGAGGGAGGAACCTTTGAAAGACTGGGAAAGTGGATGTGTGTTGAGCTACCCAAATTGGTGGAGGAAATCAAAAGCAGGTGTTATCAGCCAAACTGGTTTCTAGCTCATTTTCTTTTTTATTTTATTTTTAACTGGGTTTTAAGATTAGCATCTCTTTTTAGAAGATGAAGGGAATCTCTTAGTGATGAGATTCAGCATTGCTGCATAAGCAGGCACTGCAGTGGGGTGGTTTTTTGCTTGTTTTTGGGTGAACTACATTTCTCTGTAGCTGCTGACTAGCCTTCACTTTTAATCACACAGGAATAAGGGCACATCAAATACTATGCAATAGAAAAGGGAAAATAGAATAGAAGAACTACTGTTGAAGACATATGTATGAAGGAGGGAGTTTCCTCTACTGTTTTACCGTATAATTCTGTGTAGACCTGTTTATTACAAGGTATGTTTTTAGCTCTTGACAATGCAGTTTGTCAAAGGCACTCGGCTGATACTGCCTCTCATCTTTCTATTCTGAAAGAAGAGTCTGTTAAAATCACTTGTAATTTTAGACAAGAACTAGAATATCTATTCTAACAGGGCTTTCAGCCAGAAGCGGCCATGGAGCAGAATCAGTGCTTGATACTTCGTGTTTCATGAAAACGTAAAAGAGAAATACTGAATGAGAGAACACAGATCTTTCAAGATGTAGAAGACAGCATTTGCAACTGTCACATAGCCCAGTGTCTTATTCTCCCAAATGCCTAAAATAATTTACATCTAAGGGATAGAAATGTTATTTTTTGTATAATGAAAAGTACAAAAAATGGCTAGGAACATTTGTTGTCAGAAAGACATGGTAAATATTTTTTGCCTGAGTTATTGAATAAATGTTGCTGCACAACACTCAGATTTTACAACACCTAGATTTTACTGATAATCCTTTAGTACATAAATTCTATTGTGGATGTTTGTTGTGATGTGCTGAGATTCCAGAAAATCACTGATGTGTGTTACATTATCTCTATCAAACCCTAAGTTAGTCCACTGGTTAAAAGCTCATGTGATTTGCAGATGAGTAAACAGACTGCTTTATTATCTTGCCAAATAAAAATTTTCTGTAAAACTGGCAGAAATGCCTTCTGACACTTGCTTAAAATCATCTTTAAAGGAATTTTTCCAATTCTCCTTTCATCTTCTTTCTCTCCTGGGACAGTACTGTAAATGGTAATCTTTATTCCTCACTGATGGTGATAAATTCATAATTTGTATAGTGAGTCCCATCATCCTGAGCTCAACCATTGGCAAAACACTGCTCTACAACACCTAAGTGCTATTCTTGTGATCTCATGCAATAAAATCCTGTTTCATTTAATCTCATCAGGATGGATTTTTTTGAGTAAGCAGATGGTTTAGTCTTAGCTCTAAGAGTCTATAAGGAAGTGCCTTGCCAGAAATATTTTGCGCCTCATGACACTTAAATTTGCTGTGATTTTTGGGTTTGTAAGAGTATATTCAACTTTCTTGTGACATTTGTCAGGAGGGTTTCATTGCTGATCATCAGACTCATAAATGGAGCCCCCCGTTTTGTTGCCAGATGCCTTTCAGAGCAAAGTCTGTTGGGCAAGCAGGGTACTGGTTCCATGGGTGCCGTTGCTCATGCTGGTCTGGCAGTCTCTTTGAAAGCTTGATCCTCTTATCTGTTTTGAAGATGTGGATGTATCTAGTGCAGCTAGAATGAAGAAAAATAGCACAAAAAGGCAACCTGGATCAACAACACTTTCTTTTTTTTTTTTTTTTTTTTGCACACAATGGATTAATTTAAATAGAATGATTCTGAGATGTTATTTTTTTTATTGCCCAAATAATTACTTTAAAAAATCAGGAAATACTAACTCTAAAGAATGTTTCATTCTTTTTGACTGATAATTGTTATGATATATTGGATAGTGATGAAGTATATAACTATTTATATGAAATTTAACTTTTTATTAAATATAGTTGTTCTTATTCCAGTGTTTGCTAATGTACAGTCTTAATTTTTCCTTTGTTACAAAACAGGGAGTGACACTCCTAATTGCAAATTTTTTCCTAAATTTTTTTTCAGCCTATCTTTTATCAGGCTACTTTTAGTTAAATATTGTTGTGTTGCAGTATCTTGGATATTTTTGTAGTGTGTTCTTGAGACAATGAAGGCCAACCACATACTGTTCTGTATTAGCAAAAGTGCAGCCAGAAGATCAAGGGAAGCAATGGCTCCCCTCTACTCAGCACCTGGGAGCTTGCATCTGGGGAATTGCATCCAGTTTGGGACTTCCCAGTGCAAGAGAAGGATTTATGAAGAAGAGCAAGTCCAGCAGAGGAATGTTGAGATGGTTTGGGGACAAGGGTGTAAGTGTAGGAGAGGGCTGAGGAAGCTGGGTTTGCTCAACTGTAAAATGGGAGGACTAAGGGGGATCTGATTGCTGACTTCAACTATCTGAAGGAGGGCACTTAGATGGATCTTCTTGGATGCGTGTAGTGGAAACAGAAGACAACAGTCACATGTTGTAGCAGGGAAATTCTGATTAGGTAGAAGGTTAAAAAATATCCACAGTGTGAGCGGATAAGCACTGGAAGAGGTTTCTCAGGTTTCTCTGTTCTTGGAGCCTTTAGTAACTAGACTGATCCAGGTATAGAGCAAAACTGATCTGTCTTTGAAATTAGCCCTGCATGGTGCAGGGGCTTGGACAAGATGACCTCCAATGATCTCTTCCAACCTAGGGTACTTGATGATTCAATGAATGACATATGAATGACAGAATTTTTTTTTTTTTTTGAGTTCCAGTTGCCTTGCATATACTGAATAACTCAGAAAAAGTACATTTATAAGAACTTTCCCCCTAAAGTCTACTTACCAAAGGGGAGGTATTTGTAGTGAAGGGACTAGATCTAATTGATTTTGCTTACCCATGTCCTTCCAGATTTGTTTGTGAAACTAGAAGACATCACACTTTTATTTTACTGATGGACTGGAAAATAAGCTCTCCTGTTTCTGCAACTCCCTGTGGGTTCATCAGTTTTGAATAAATGAGTAACTGAATGGAGCTATTTGCATGAAGCAAGACAAAAAAAAATATATATATATACCTTGCTGTATTCACAGAACATGCTATAGCTGTCAAAGCTGGTTCATCTCTTTAACGAACTACACACGCTTAGGCAGACAAACATAGTATGTGGGTTTTCTGAGAGCTCACTATGAAGTTTGCACTCTTGCATCACCATACAGAGAATGTTGTTCTTGAGAGTGTTGGTACATTTTTGCATGCATAAAAATTCATCTGTCTTGGTCTTTTCTCTTTGCCAGGCAAACCAGGTGCATTCTGTATGTAGAACAGAAGTATGAAGAATATGTATAAAGAATAAAAAGCGAAATTGATCTCTTTGGAGGAAAAGCAGCTTAAGACAGGAATTTTGTTCTGAAAACTTCTAGCAGCTCTAGTCACTATTTCACTTGGGCTATATTGTTGGATTTTATTATTATATTTTCCCTCTGGGTAGCTCTTTGCTTTGGAATTTTGAATGTTTGCTGAGATGGAAGAAAAGTTTTAAAATGGTGCCATGAGTGAAGTTGTGCCTCAGCAGCACAGCCGTTTTGTTTTTCAGTTGATTGCGAACTAAATGTAGGAAAATAAAACTGGGAAATGTTCTTGGACAGAATTTGTTCGGCAGTACATCACCTTTGGAAACTGATAGGTCTGATCATCAGCTCAAATTAACTGTTTGTAATTGGGTTTGGTTGAATCTGTTCCAAATCTTACCTTTTTGCAGCGACTTCCCTGGCAGACTACAGAATGTTAAGGAAAGAAATGGGACTTTTTGGGGGGGTTTTGTGTGGAGGGGAGTGAGGGATAGGATTAGAGGAAAAAATGCCCATGAATTATTTTAGTATTGTCTGCATTCTCCAATTCTTTTCTGTTTTGTCTCTTACCTGGCAGCCCTGTTGGTCTCCCTGACCCAAACCAGGGTTTATGTCCTTTCATTTCCGTCTTCCACATTCTTCCTACTTTTCCTGGGTTTGAATCACCCTCTTTCTCTGAAATGCTAACCAGAGACCATATATGTAGCTCAAACTATATACTCTGGCTCAAACATCCTTTCATCATTACATGCAATTTCCATGGATGGTGGGAATTAGGAGACAGGCATAGTGAAAAATAGTTCCTCAGAAGCGAGTATACGTTGGTTTCTGTTTCTTATTCCATTTGCACCTTGTGTGCTTCAGAACCGAATCTGGGGGGAGCTGGTGGAAACAGCACTCCTCACTGTGCTGGTTTCTTACATGGACTATGAGATGGATCTTTAAAAGTATTGGTGTGTACCTAGAAATATAATAATAATAGAATCACTCCTTTCTGTCTTAACATGAGTAGAGAACACTGGGCAATATCATAATGCCCCATCTCCTTTCTAGTCAGGCGATTGCCATATATACTGTGCAACTACTGCACTTTACTGGGGGGGGGGGGGTGTGTGACACGGGACACACCAAACCCAAACCAAACCCTGAAAAACAACAAAACCAAACCTCAAACAAACCCCACCAAACCCTCTAGAAACCCCAAACAAAAAGCCTGACACCAGATCTCTGAGTTGTTGTATTGTGAGTGTCCTGAGGGTTCGCAACCTCTTGAGAAAGGTGTATAGGAAGTGGGGTTTGGGTATGCATTGATGTGTGTGGTCACGTTCCTCCCAGCTATGCATGTGTTTCAGCAGCACGTTTTGCCCTCTGGTCTTGCTCAATGATTTGTTCAATGCTGTTGGTCATAAATGCTCTTTACTGTTAAAAGGTAAAGCTTAACTGTGGATAAAACATCTTAAGGAGAGAGAGAACAGGCCAGCCATTTCACCCAGCACTGTTTTAATAAGTTTGTACATAGTGGTTTTTTTGTCTGAGACAATCTGTCCTTTCTATTTCCTCTTAATATAATTAGGAATGGAGTTCTGTTTTGTTTTATCTGCTTTTGAAATATATTTAAGGTATTATTTTTTTTCTTATGGAGATAAATAAACTGCATTTGCAGGGACAGATCAGACCAGAAGCTTAGAAGCAATGCAATTTAGGTTATAAAGCATATAATGGATTTAATGCATTAGTAATAGCAGTATTTTTCTGGTATATAGCTTCACAACAAAATGGGAATAATCACAACTACAATTACATTTTTCAGATGCCTCAATGTTTGTCTTTTGCAAGTGAAATCAGGCAGATGCTGTTCTGTAGCAAGAAATGGGTTAGACAGAAACAAAGTATGTGTTACTGTCCTTTGCAGGTGTCTGTGGGGTATTAAGTTAAATGCATTGGCCTTGATTCTGGCTTTAGGAGTCAGCAGTGGTGTGACAGGCATGGCTTTGGTACTGGGAGATTTGTCTCTAGCTCCACCATTAGTCTCTTTCTGTATGCAGTGGGGGTGGAGGATAATGTAGCTGAAGGTCAGCTGAGAAAGATGCAATCTGCTGGAAATGTTAGCTTACTCAAAAAGCATTTTTATCCCAGGGTGGCTAAAATGATGGCACCAGATGCAGAGTAGTGGTTTTGAGATGATTTGTGTTGATCATGTTTGCTGGTCTCCTATTTTACTAATAGGTACTGCTGAGCTTTTTGTCCTAAGTTGATGATAATATATAAGGATTGTCAATAGCTTTTATTGTCGTTATTTTGAATTTGCATATTAACACACACACATCATAATTACCCTGTTCTTTATGGCTGTTTGCTGTATGTACAAGGGGAGAGGAAATAAAAAAATCTGTATTTTTCATTTTAGTCTGGACAGTAGTCTTGTTGCAGCAGCATATAATCATTAGAAAGGGCTATAGATAGCAGTTTTAGAAACTTAAATTTTTTTCCTTTGTTGTAACGTGTGACCTTTTCATCTCTTTGATCCCTTAAGCTGTGGACTGTGTATCCTTGGATTAGTAGAAACAAGAAATGCTGTGCACCGTCTAATGACATATTTCTTCTGGCTACATCAAAGAAGGTTAGATAAGATCTGTTGTAGGAAATCTTCTGCATAGTCTACAGGAGTGAAGGTTGTAGCCAAGGATACTGTGACTTCCTTTTGCAAAGAAGGATAAAATTGAAATGGACTGCCATGCTGGTTTATCTTAAAAAGCTTAGGGAAACCTTGAACATATTTGAAATAATGTTGACAGTGCAAGAGCAGATCTTCTTAAGTGAAACTTCCCTTCCTACATGCTGACATTAGAAATAGTAGTAAGAAGTCACTGAATGTTGATATGACTTGTAGCTAATTTTAGATTGAGCTGTTGTTTAGTTCACTTGTTTTTGATACTGTGGTGTTCAAAATTCTCCTCAAGCAAAGGTGGTGAACAGTATTTTTTGTCTTCCATGTGAAACTGAAATAGCAGTAATATTACTTTTCAATACCTGTTGCTGTTGTTTAGCCCTAAGGTTAAATAGGTTTCATTATATTATGTAATATGAATGGATGGCAAATCTGGCTTCATTCTAACCTCATCTGTAAATTGGGAGTAATGTTTTTACGGTTCAGAGTTGGTGCAAAACTGGCAAAATAAGTTCAAAGATGCAGTCAGTGAGCCTTCTTTTAACCATACATGGTGCTCTTAATCTTTAATTAAAATTACCTCCTCTCTTGAAAGCTTAAAAACGATTACATTCTCTACTGTAACCTGGCAGACAGGAATGTGTAGGCATTGTGCAGAAACATTTGGGATGTGATGATTTCTTTTAAAAATCATACGTATGGGGGGGAGCAAGGCCACTTGCTTTTAATGTAGAATTTCCAAGGTTCTTGTAGTTGGTTGGAGTTACTATGTGTAGGTACAGCATAGGCAATAGCTGGCTTTGATGTCAGGCTGCATCTTCTGTCCTCTGTTTCCAGCTCTTTCCTCCTACCCCTGGCAGAGGGAAGCGTGACACCCACACTGAGCAAGTGTCCCAAGGCTTCATGCAGTGTGACAAACTGCCCCACAGTGAAATGCTTCTCCTTTGGCATTTTGTATCAGTCATACGTTGGCCAATATTATTGGGTGCAACAAATCTATGGTGATATCCACATTTAATTGATGGCTTTTAAGAAACCTGTGCAAAAGTGCATTTTTCAGCTATACCATGTTGTGAATGAGACACCATGTTCACAGAGATGCTCACTTGCCTCACTTAGAAGGTAGACTTGATGAAATACAAAGGAAATATCAAGGTAATAAAGTACTTAATATTGGCCAATGAAATTGATACATTTTGAGTATTTTCCGTGATTATAATGGAATGTAACAGGTATTTTCTTTCTCTTATAAGAGAATGTGTAGTGATTGTAATGAGTAGCAGTGAGATGACATTATGAATGTTAAACTTCCTGTGCATAAAGTTGTTTGACAGCTGGCCTGGCCTGAATCAGCATTTTCCTTTAATCTCTCAAAGTGTATAAAAGGTATTTTGCTCCACTTCCCCCCCCCCCCCCCCCCCCCCATTCCCAATGACTAAATGTCTTACCAGACATCAGTCTTTGCATCTATTAGGAAGAAAAATAACCAGCATGGGAAGGAAGTGAGTTTCCTATAGCTGGGCCCTTAGAATAAAAGGAGACATGAATAGCTTTTAGATGAGAGAGGTATCCTTCAGGATATAGAGGAGGGAAAAAAAAATTGACTCAGAAAAATTCAATCATGCAGCCTAGAATTTTTGTAATAAATATTTCCAGAGGTAAAGTAGACAGGATAACAGCTAAAGAATTCAGTTTGAAAGTGTTTTTGCAAAGCTCCTTGTGGGAGAAGTGAGGACGGACTGCTATTTTTGCTCTGGCATTTTAGCAAGTACAAATCTTTAGCTTTGGCATTTTTTGTCTTGAAAATCTATTCTTAGTTTAAACCTAAAGAACAAAACTCACACACGCTGAAGTATTGGTTGTATATGACAGCTAGTGTGTAAAAGTGCCTTCAGTAACAAAGGATTTAAAATAAATATTTCAGATTCTTTTCTTGCCATTAGAACTCCTGTTACCTCAGAGCAATACCTTTTCATCTCTACTCGTTGTGGATGAAAATGCTTCTGATTCTGTGCAATTCATTTCTGAAGTAGAAGTTCTCAGTAGCCAAACTGCAATCTAGATATCTGCGATGTGACATCAGAATTTTTTAACAGAGTTTTTTGTGTACTTCAGGAAACTTTGAGTTATAAAAATGATGTGGTGATTCTTCAAAATTTGGCATTTTGTAGAAATCAATGTCAAACTGTAGAAGTTCCTCTAGAGTCCAGTATATGCTATTTAGTAAGTCTATGTAGAAGCTAATCACATTATGAAGTATTTCTAATTGCTCAAGATACTTGGCTTCTTGGTTGTAAACATAAATGGCATTCTTAATCTCCAAGCTAGATCACTGGGAAGAACAAATCAAAATGCAATTAAGACTGTCTACATTTAAAGCCTCTTTCCACTGA
The DNA here is from genome assembly GCF_031877795.1 of Strix aluco. NCBI lineage: Eukaryota > Metazoa > Chordata > Aves > Strigiformes > Strigidae > Strix > Strix aluco. Next base: position 42,789,307 of record NC_133935.1, on the reverse strand, counting down.
TACTTGTTGAAATGGTGCAGATGGTTGCAGTGGTTGCAAGTCAGCGCTAGTTGTTTAGGGCAAGTTCTTCATCTGTTTTGGCTGGGCAAGGAACTTGCAGCGGCTCAATGAATCTGACTTCAGTATTTTGATTTAGTACAGAATGGAATAAAAAATATTTCATAAAATACATATACCGAGAAAGGAATTAAAGATGGCTAATAGAAACCAATCTCTGAAAAGATTTCTGTAAACAGAAAAAAAAAAAAACCCCAAAACCAAAGACTTAAGAATGGTTTTCTTGGGTATTTGTTGAGATAATTTAGACAAGTTTTGTCTAATGTCCTGAAAAATATCTTTGACACTTCTAGTTCACTAAGTTTGTACCTTTGCGACACTTCACATGATATGAACAGAACAAAACTTTTGGTATAAAATCTTGTAATCAAAAAAAATTTTTTTTAGCATGAATAACCTTTTTATTCTTCCATTCCCTTTTTTTCAGTCTAAGTTCTCTTTGTAGCACTGAAAGCCTTTCCTCCTTCAAATTAGCACAGAATCACAATTTGATCATTTCCTTTCTGAGCCTCTACTGTTTGTTTAAACAGATGAAAAAATGAAAAAGCTAATACAGCTCTTTGCAGCAGATGACTCCAGCCGGTATGTTTAGAGGGAGCTTAGCTGCCTGAGAGCTTTTCTGTTTGTTAGCGATTTGTGTGGAACAACTCTGCCTGAAGCAATTGTGATGCTTGCTGGATTTGGCTTGTGAGCCTTACTGGTTTCAAGTTTTTGTCATGTACTCTTGTAACCTTAACATGAGTTTTGTGACAACAGGAACAGTAAAAAATAGATGTGCTGCTAATCAGGAGGGTGCAGAGATACTTCGAGTGGATGAGACTGTATCAAGCAGTTTTAGAGAGTGGTCAGGGTCTTCGGATTTGTGAATGTCTACCCTTATTGTTACTGAGTGTTACTGATTTGTTATTAATTTGAGCTGATTTTAATGATTTTTAGTGATTTTGATAAGGAATTCTTAGGCCTAATCAATTAAATGGAATTTTACAGGAGTATTGGTTTTATAAAAAGATAGTAGTGTAATGTTTTAAATAGTCATGGAAATAATGTATTTAATTCAGAGTAACCGTACAACCAGTTATGCTGCTACAAAGTCATTTGTAAAGTTCTAGGCTAAGGCCACGTAGGCTGGTAATAATCATTAACCAGATTTCTATTCAAAGAATAAGAGTCATGATGAGGTACCATTGTTAGACTGTTTGGTAAGGATGATTTATTACCCTGTAGACCAGATGTTCTAAAAGTTACACTGTGAAAGGGCCTTGAAGCATGTTAAAATTGCAGTGTGAGCCAAAGTCAAGGACATTGGAGGGTCTTTATTTTAGGTCAGTAGTCCATGGTGGTCACAAAAGCAGCCCCCTGACTCATTTTAGGACTCACGTGTGCATGACTGGAAACAGGCGGGAATAAGAAGATGAGTTACAGGAATTATTGTGTTTATGTATGAGAACTTGATTAATATATATTACTTTATCCTATATAATACGAGTTGACATAGCACTGAGGGATATGGTGTAGTTGAGAACTGTCAATGTTAGGTTAATGGTTGGACTAGATGATCTTCAAGGTCTTTTCCAACCTAGATGATTCTGTGATAATCAGCATGCTACGCGAGTTAGATGTGCGCTGTTGGTGAGACGACTCCCCTACGCACCTGGCTGTTGCTAAAGGAGTATCTGCTTATCTACATCACATTGGTGTCAATAAGTTCTTTTATCCCATTTTGATGACATTATTACCCTCATAAAACTGAAGAGATGAGGCTATGAATATTTGCAGTAATCTGTGGGTATGTTTAAGTATGTTGTCACTGCAAGACTAGGCAAAAATTCCTGGTTACCTTCTTGCGTGATGTTTAGTTGGTCTAATTAGAGCTGGCCATTTACTGGTCTTTGGCTGGTGTGGCTGATGTTTCTCATTGTGGAGGATGCCTGCTAAGAGCTAGTTTAGGAACTTTGCTTTAAAGTGTGGTGTAGAAGTATCTGCCTTGGAAGCTGTGGCCCTCTGAAGGGTAGCACTAGATGATGACAGCATAAAGCCTATGAATCGTGCTATATTGCTCTTAAACATGATACTGTAGCCTGGGTACAGAAACATTCTTTAGTGACTGAGATGAAAACAAGCATAGGAAATGTTTAATTCTTCTAAAAAATGCATTGTAGCAAAACTCTTGAACTCTTCTGTAACTTCATTTTGAAGATTTACAAAGTGATAACAAACAGGACTGAGGGACTGTTATAAGTCATAGTGATGGAATAGGTTTTTACCACTTACTATGCAGTTTGCTGACAGGGCTGGGTAAGATGCCATTCGCCTATTAAGCATAATTTTCAATATCAGCAGCGTAACTGAAGGCTTTTTGACCATTTTGCTGTCCTAAACAGTCTACCACATAATTTGTATCTTAGTCTTTGGATACCAGGAACATTGGAAAATGTAGTAAAAATAGTATAATATTTCTGAGTAGCACTCTAAAAAATGAAGTTCTAAAATGAGTTCCCATTTTTAAATTCTTAATTAAGAAAATGTGCTTAAATTCTTCCTGTGATCTAATTATTTTTAAAAATTTTTTCCTCATGGCAATGAGTGAGCTGCTGTCAGGTTTTCTTCTTGCTTTGTGACTTGTATCAATGTGTGGCTACTGGCTAGAGCAACTTGCTGATTACCTTCAGAATGCTTTAGTTATGGATTTTACTTTTCTAGTTGACAGTAACTTTTAGTCTGTAGCTGATTTATGCCATGAGGTTCTAATGTGGCATGGAAACTCTGATTAAATACAAACTGGACAATGAATTCTCTAAAAGAGGAAGAAGCAGAGCTTAGTAAAGCCTGCAGAGTCCAGAGCAGCTGAGTCTTACAAGCTGAGGTATTCAATTTGCAGTTGCAGTGAAGTGACCTCCACTATTTGTGGCTGTTTTTTCTTGCTGGAAATGTTGGCCTAAAATCATGTTTACTACAACATTCTATGGTATGTGGCTGGTCTAGAGGGATTCATCTGCTTTGCATACCAGTATGCAACCACAAACCATATGCTCTTAGCTGTTCAGTATATCTCTTATGGTTTCTGGGAGTTGGGAAGGAATTGTTAGGCTCAAGAAATGAGACCAAGGTGGGGGGAAATGTCTGCAATGGTCTGTTTCATCAGGGCGTTTTGCATAGTAAGCGTACATACCATGTTAAATAAAGATGTGGAAAGATATCTACCTATAAATCTCAGTGTCTCTCTGCCAGTCTGACTTGGGGAAGAGCTTTATCATGACTCAGCTGTGGCAATTTCATCAGATATTAAGTGTTTGAGCAGGACACATCAACCTGAAAATTTAAAGTAAGTAGAAACTTAAGGAAGGCTGGGCACTCTTTAAGAAGGAAGTCTTAATGGCTCAGGAGCCCGCTGTCCTCAGGTGCTGTAAGAGAAGCTGACGCCAGAGAAGACCACCCTGGCTGAACAGGGAGCTTTGGCTGCAACTCAGGGAGAAAAGGAGAATTTACAGCTTTTGGAAGAAGGGGCTAGCGACTCACAATGATTACAAAGATGCTGTGAGGCTATGCAGGGTGGAAATCGGGAGGTCTAAAGCCCAGCTAGAAATTAATCTGGCTTCAGCAATCGAGGACAACAAGAAATGTTTCTATAAATACGTCAACAGCAAAAGAAAGACCAGAGAGAGTCTCCATCCCCTGCAAGATGCAGGAGGAAACATGGTAACTAGTGACAAGGAAAAGGCTGAGGTGCTTAATGCCTTCTTTGCCTCAGTCTTTAATAACAAGACTAGTTGTACTGAGGGAATCCAGCCTCCTCAGCCAGAAGACAGAGACTGGGAGAACGACCGCCCCACAATCCAGGAGGAGATAGTCAGTGACCTACTGCATCACATAGACATACACAAGTCTATGGGACCAGATGGGATACATCGGAGGGTGCTGAAGGAGCTGGCTGGGGTGCTCCCCAAGCTGCTTTCCATCATTTACCAGCAGTCCTGGCTGACTGGGGAGGTCCCGACAGATTGGAAATTGGCCAATGTGACACCCATATATAAGAAGGGTTGGAAGGATGATCCAGGAAATTACAGTCCTGTCAGCTTGACTTTGGTGCCCAGGAAGCTGATGGAGCAGCTCATCCTGAGTCCCATCATACAAAACGTGTGGGACAACCAGATGATCAGGCCCAGTCAGCATAGGTTTTTGAAAGGCAGGTCATGACTGACAAACCTGATCTCCTTCTACGACAGGGTGACCTGCTTATTGGATGAGGGAAAGGCTGTGGATGTTGTTTACCTTGACTTTAATAAGGCATTTGACACCGTTTCCCACAGCATTCTCCTGGCGAAACTGTCTGCTCGTGGCTTGGATGGGCACACGCTTTGCTGGGTAAAAGACTGGCTGGATGGCCGGGCCCAAAGAGTTGTGGTGAATGGAGTTAAATCCGGTTGGCAGCCGGTCACGAGTGGTGTCCCCCAGGGCTCGGTTTTGGGGCCACTCCTGTTTAACATCTTTATTCATGATCTAGACGAGGGGATCAAGTGCACCCTCAGTAAGTTTGTAGATGACACCAAGTTGGGTGGGAGTGTTGATCTGCTCGAGGGTAGGGAGGGTCTGCAGAGAGATCTGGACAGGCTGGAGCGATGGGTTCAGGCCAACTGTAGGAGTTTCAATAAGGCCAAATGCCGGGTGCTGCACTTGGGTCACAACAACCCCCAGCAGCGCTACAGGCTTGGGGAGGAGTGGCTGGAGAGCTGCCAGTCAGAGAGGGACCTGGGGGTGTTGATTGACAGCCGGCTGAACAGGAGCCAGCAGTGTGCCCAGGTGGCTAAGAAGGCCAATGGCATCCTGGCTTCTATCAGAAATAGCGTGGCCAGCAGGGACAGGGAAGTGATCTTACCCCTGTACTTGGCACTGGTGAGGCCGCACCTCGATGACTGTGTTCAGTTTTGGGCCCCTCACTACAAAAAGGACATTGAATTACTCGAGCGTGTCCAAAGAAGGGCAACGAAGCTGGTGAAGGGTCTGGAGCACATGTCGTACGAGGAGCGGCTGAGGGAACTGGGGTTGTTTAGTCTGGAGAAGAGGAGGCTGAGGGGAGACCTCGTCGCCCTCTACAACTACCTGAAAGGAGGTTGCAGAGAGCTGGGGATGAGTCTCTTTAACCAAGTAATGAGTTAGGACAAGAGGTAATGGCCTGAAATTGCACCAGGGAAGGTTTAGACTAGATATTAGGAAGTATTTCTTTACAGAACGGGTTGTTAGGCATTGGAATGGGCTGCCCAGGGCAGTGGTGGAGTCCCCATCCCTGGAGGTGTTTAAGAGTTGGGTTGACATAGCGCTGAGGGATATGGTGTAGTTCGGAACGGTCAGTGTTAGGTTAAGGGTTGGATCTTCAAGGTAGGTGATCTTCAAGGTCTTTTCCAACCTAGATGATGCTGTGATTCTGTGAAACATTAAAGCATCTTTCTATAGTTGTGATAGATTGCTGATGCTTCAGAAGGTGAAATCTCCTTGCTCCCCATTAATCTAGATTAATTAATCTTCCTGGCCTGTTAATAACAGTAATAGTGGAGCATGGAAGGCTGCCACCTTCCTTTAATGTCTTAGGTAGGAGTTTTCATTGCCTTTAAGTTCTGATCTGCCCCTTCTGTAATTCTTCCCTCTCTTGTGTGCTGGCTGCTTGGGGCTCATATTACCATGTATACCTGAAAATCCTCCTTCTCCTTCTGTTAATAAGTCCAGGGCAGATGAGCTGCACTTTTCTTTCGTGTGCAGCTTAGGAGAGGCAAAAAGGGCTCCATACAGCAAGAAATACCTTTAAGAGTAAGTTCTCTGAACTTCTGCTAGTATGTTTCTTAGTCTTCCTGGTGATTGGTGGAGTAGCTTGGCCTGCATGGAAGAGGTAAAAATAGATGCGACTTTACCCACTTAAATATTTTTGAATGTCATCAGTAGTTCATAGGTGCAGTAAGGCTTAGATACACTGTTTTATTCTTAAAGTGGTTACAATTTCTTTACTATGTTAATTTTGTTCAGTATACACTATGTGCTCCATTGTGCACACAAATCTGAAAAAACAGGCGCTTACGTAAGTATCAGAGTATCTCCATATTTTGAGTTTTTTAAAATTAGAATTTACAGACAGATTTGTACCTCAAGGTCACCTGTCAGACAAAGCAAACAGTAAAAATGAAGCATTGACAGACGGCAGAAAAGTGCAAAGTTTGTCTTCATAGCACCAGGTTTTTGTCTGTCTCACAGTGAATGAAACTGCTGTTGCTGAATTGTATGAGTGTTGCACCGTACTGTTGCTGGTCTAAGCTCTTCCTGGCATATTATAATTTTGCAGATTTGCTCTCAGCATGGACAGAAGGAAGAGTGATTAGAGGCTTCTTTTTTTTTTTCTTTTTAACATCAGAATGGGGAGGTCTAGTAGCATACATAATGTGACTAAAATGAAATATAGATGGAACAAAAATAGATATCTTGTACTCAATCAGGCTTTTCTTGTTACTGTACAAAACCAGAATGTTTAACTCTTTTTTTTTTTTTTTTAGTTCCTTTATCAAATGCTCACAGTATACACTATTGGTTACGCAGAACAAAGACTGAATAATCTTTGTACTTGTGTGGGAATATCTATTCTTGGTTATTGACTTCCAACTCCTGGTTCAGTGTTAAAATGTAATGCCACTGTGATTATCAGGCTGTGTCAACATGGTCACTGATATATGTCAAGATTTGTAAATTACTCTGTCAGATAAATCCAGGAAAGAACACCTGAGTCAAATGACTGCAGAAAACAAGCATTGGAGGTATTTAATGTCGCCATCTGATATCCATAGTGAGCGAAGGCTCGTGGTTCTTGGTATTCTGTAGATGAGCAATAAAATAAGCGTTTGACTAAAAGCTGACAATGGAAGGCAGTAGCCTGTGTGAATGCTGGTCAGTACTCCTTGGACTAGAGGCTTCAAAACAAACTAACCTGTGAAAATAGTTCTTAAAAGGGATGGCACAGAGTGAAATGTTGGAGAGATTAGTTTAAAGTTCATTAAAACAATAAAATACTTGGACTCAAATTGCATTTAATGGATGCTAAAATCACAGCTTGATTTTAAAATTTCAAAGAACTGAAAGCACTCTCAAAAGGATTGTACCTAGTATATGTAACCAGGTGCAGACAGCTGTTGTCTTCTGAGTAATAAATTTGTAACTCTTCCTGAAGTGGTTGCTGTTTTTTAACATGATTTCTAGAAGTTGGGAAGGAATGTGTTTCTGCATCATCTCAACTGAAAGAGATGATGAAAGCTGGGGGATTGCTGGAGTTGGGTAGCTGGTGAAGACCTGAGCAGGCTTTGGTTGAATCTGGGTTTCTGTGAGATAATAGCACAACAGGCCATAAAAATGACCATTTCCAGCTGTGTGTTTTATAAATTAATCTTTTATACTGCCAGATGTTTAATCAGAATAAGTGGGCTAGGAAAAAGCTCTTTTTTTGAAGGTGCTTGAAGACTAAAACATTTCAGAATGTAAGTGTTGAGCTTCAGTGTATTGAAGCTTGTCAAGTCTTAGGCAGTTTTGAAAATCTGCCTTACTAAAAAGCTGCTGTTATGGATGCAGATATTACTGATCAGCTGCATTTGGTTGTTAAAGCATCATTTGTTATTTAATCAGGTAAGCAATGTATTGTATTTAGACACTTTTCAGTTAAAACCTCTTGTAGTTTATCAGAATCTGATAATTCTGTCTGATAATTCTGATAAGTCTGTTATTCAAGGCTGACGTTGCTACCCTGACAATCAGTTCCTATCTTACAGATGCTCCTGGTTTCCCCTCTACTTGACTTACAGTTTTAGTTTAAGATTTTTTTTTTAATTGCAGGTGCAAACATAGAATTTGCCTAGTGTATTTTTTTGTCTTCTGAAATTTGGGAGAATATATTTTTATTTACCTCAGAATACTAAAAGATATTTCTATGTCAGAGTTGACATACAGTATTTAAAAGAATTGCCATTTCCATAAATTGTCATTCTTTTTTTTTTTTCCAATCAGATGATGGTAATTTACTTAACCAATGAGATAATTTTCTTCCTGAATAACTGACTTATTAAATAGAAACTGCGCAAGAATTGCTGACTTCCTAATTCAGTAACCTTTTATTTTTATATGATTAACAGCTAATCTCAATGCTTAAAAAAAAAAAAAAATCAAATGCCCTATCTCCGATTTCTAGAGGTCACAGAACCTGTTTATTCATCTCTTAAAATGTAGGTAACCGTGATATGCCTCCTGATAGGCTGAAGGCTGCTCTTCCTCCAGATCAAGCTAGTAGACTTTGGTATGACTTCTTATAACAAGTTTCCACAGTGATATACCTGTAGTATTTTGGTTTTTTAATGCCAAAAATAGAAGCAAACCGTTGATTCTTACAGTGCTTAGCTTCTTAAAAGTTTCTAGTTTGCTATCATGTAATAAATTCTGATAATGTTTTGAACTAAGCAGAGGCCTGAGCTTTCTGCAGTTCCTCTTCGTTTTGCATGATTTGCACAAAGGGCTTTGCTAAGTAATTACTTGAAAAAATTGTGTATACTAATTCTTCCTGAAATTATTGAATGGAATATTAATTGGATTGTTTCACTTTGACACATGACTTGAATCACATGTGTTGAGCTTTTGTGAGTGTAAGCAGGTTTCCTATGTCTGCAACAGCTTGCTTACAGTTTGTGTGAATTGATGTAGCTTTTGGAGACTATATTTGCCTATAGGGTTTCAAATGAAATTAGTTTTCTACAGCTGTTGGCCTGCTGATGCCAAAAGTCTACAGATTAAACTGTTCCCTTCTGCTGTAAAGTAAGATCTGCAAGCCTGCTTGTAACTCCCTACCCCACTCCCCCCCAAAATATCCCCACCCTTGATAAGGGTGGTATCTGAGAATGAAAGCAAAATCTGTTAAATGAAAAATATGAAAATATGATCTTCGCCAAGTTAAAAATATATTTGAAGTTGAAAATTGATGTTGAATGTACAGGTCATGTTCTCATCAGCTGTCTATATTAAATCATGTAGTAGATTTAGCTTTGCATTTAGGATGAGGAAAAAATAGTTCTGTTAAAATAATATCAGCATTTATTATGCAAATATCTTATAAGCAGATGCTGAACTTCTTGAGCCTTAAACTTAGTTGGGTCGGCTTCTGGTGTTCATTGTGTAAACAGGCTCTCAACAGGAACTTAGGATCCTGGAGTAAGAGGGTGGGAAATAATTCAACCTTCCTACAGATACTGCTGGAGCACGCATGTGCCAGTGTCTTACAACCATTCCAAACCTTACAAGCCTTTATGCTCACTTTTTTCAAACTACATGTGCAAATTAGGTCAGAAAAATTAAAATGCATGTACACACGCACGGGTGCACATACATTCACTCTCCCCTATGTGTACTTTTACAAAGAGTTTTTGGCAACTAAAACCTGTGTAGTATTTGGAGCAATTTTAATTTTATTGATGCGTCGAGGTATCAAACCTGCCTTGTTAGCAGCTAGATGGCTAAGAGTGTGTTACGGAGGCTCTCAAATAAGCAACCAACCACCAAAAATAAAAAAATTAACTATTAACACAGTTAACTAGCTTGGCTCTCAAATAAGCAGCCAACCACCAAAAATAAAAAAATTAATTATTAACACAGTTAACTGGCTCTCTGTAAATTACAGGCTCTAATGTCTGTGAGAGGAGGACAGAGCAACTTTTTAGGGTTTAACGGCAACCCAAAACATATAACAAAGAACTCTGTAGAGTTTAACGGCAACCCAAAATGCTCTATCACTCACCTAACAAGTGAGGGCTCTCAACCTCGAGGACCTGCTCAGGGCAGCATCCCAACCCAAGTCACCTCAAGGAGTTTCCTTGGGCAGCGTCCTGACCCAAGGGGAGAGTCCTCAACCGCAGCGTGCTGCTCCAGGGGACAAGCTCCAAATGGCTCCCCAGGGGACTCCATTTATACCCAGACCGAATCTGATCTGCGGTCGATAGCAGCTCCCATTGGCCAAAGGCCCCAATTACCGCGAAGCCCTGAGAACAAAGGCAGCCAGGATCTGCCACACCTCAGCAGCCAAGAAGCTCTGCTTTCATTGGGCCGATGCACCTGCCACAGAGGTGATGCTAAATTTATGTATTGTAAAAGGAGACTCAAGTTGTCTGGTTTCTAATTTCTGCTTCTTTCTCTCTTTATATGGATTATTTTAATAGTCTTCATTTAGCAAGTAGGAAAAGCAGCATTGCTTAATATAGCTCACCCGCACTAATGAAGTTGGCAACCAAAGAATTTGCATGTTATAATGAGGTGCTTGTGTATATTATGTTTTAAAAGGAGAATCTGTTATGAATTGTAATGGAAAAAAACTGTGGTGGGAACAGATAATGTAGTGAGTGTGCAGTCTGTAAAGACTGAAGAATGTTTTAACTCTGAGGATGGTACAGTTTCTTCGAAAATTTTAAATTTGCTTTTTTGTAAACTCATTCAGACAGAGGAAAGAGTTCTCATTTCTTTGCTACTTGTCATGTGATTAAATGTAATCTGTATTGTAATTATATTTTATTACAACAGATTAAACTCTCATGTAAGTCCAAGAAACAGGTTAAATGCCTATTGCCTTAATGAATTACATTAAATACCAGGAAAAATGGGTTAAACTTCAAATTTACTTCAGGGGAAAATATCTTTTGGGCTTCGGAGTTGATGTTATTTGTGAACAGAGGGAACGAGCAAGTTCCGGAGGAAGATTGCTTCAGCAGAGGTAGCTTGTTCCAGGTTTAAACTTGTTGCAGTAATGACCTAGAGTGCGTCCCAACCACTATTCATTAGAAATCTGAACAATTATGTTATGATAATTGGATGAAATGAAGAGCGATATCATATTGTCTGGGAGGATCTCAGCAGAGCTTGGGTGCAAGTCCAAAGGATTTAAGTCTTCATTATGTGCACTTTGCAGAGAGGAGTGCATGCTGAATGGGCCTTCTGAGAGGTGGATGTTCTCCAGGCCAGGTTGAGCCAGGCTACCTGAAAGACTGTTGTATGCTCATTTTGTTACCTCCTCGTAGCTTGAGTATGAGTAAAGCAGAGAGAAGTTTCAGTGTCTTGTCAATACTTCTGGATTGAGTGGTAACCTTTCATTTGTTTTGTTGCTTAAAAAACCCCTCAAAATAAACAAAAGGGCAGGTGCCCTTGGGAATTGTGACCTGGTGGTATTCACCAGATCACATTTTTTCTTCATTGATCTGTAAATTCCTCAGATCAACCTTGTTAGATAGAGTTCACAAGGTTAAAAGAAATGTCAGACCTTGAAGAGGAGATAAAGGTTAGAAACTCTGGTAATGTCTGAAATAGAAGTTTATGGCAATGATTTTGATGGTAGATGAAATACAGATTTTGAAGCCTCATGTTGATGTTGCAGAATTCCCTGTAAGTTGGCACAGTCTCTATTGTTTAGGGAAATAAATACCATTTGTGATGATATTTAAGTTTCAAAGCATATTGCATGTTACTGAGATATCTTCTGATCTATCTACAGAGTATCTGAAATTTTGGATGCAAATGTTATATTCCTTGCTGTTACTAAATTAATAAAAAGGAGTGAAGATAAAAGCAATTAGCATCTTCATGTCTCCAGTCTAAATTCAGCTATCCAGAGGAACTGCTTTGCATAAACAATATGAATCAAAACTTCTTCCTGTGTGCAGAAGATGACCTGTCAGTTAAATCAAAAGACTGAATGCTGAACATACTGGTATGGAGATTTTTGCTCTCTTTGAGGATAATAAAATGAAATATAAGCAGCTGCAAATACATTTAGGACTTTAGTGAAAGAAAATAAAATTCTTACTTACCTACTTGCAAAAAAGAAAAAAACAAAAAAACCCAACAAAAACCAAAGCTCCTCATGCCTTACCTTGGTACAATCTATTTTTCAAGATATCTTGAGAATTCTGGATATGGTCTGTAATCTGGTCATGCAAACGTTTCTTGTTTTACAGCTTTATTGTGGACCTGGTCTACTTGGATGCATAAGAAACTTGATAGTTAAGTTTCCTTCTTGGGGTTTCAGTCTGTCTTTCAGACCCCCTTGTGATCACACTCACCTAGTCTGAATTGAATTGAATTTAGAAGGACAAAGCATTGAAACTATTTGCTTCCTCCATAGAGACCTCCCGTACAGTGAGGCTGATTTTGCTTAATCAAAATCAGGCCTCATGAATTTAAGCAAATACTGCGATTTCAAAAGTGGATGCAGTGTTGTCCAGAAGAAAAACATGAGCGAAACACTAGACTGTGTTTTCTGTCTTTGAGCTGTAAGATGTAAAACAACAGTTCAGGAAAAGGGTGGGATGGGGTGTGAGCAGTCACAAGGTCAAGTTTGTTAAATAAGTTAAATTCTATTATGGATGTTCTGTTGTAAGCCAGTTTCTTTAGGAATGTGTTGAGAAAGCTGTACCAACCACAAGCAAAATCACTTGGCATTTAAAGAAGTAGAGAAGAGCATTTCCTTGCAGATAAGGCAGAGGTAGAGCAGAGTCGTGTTGTCTCTGAGGAAAATCCTTCACCATTCAAGTTGTCCATTGCAACTCTTGGTCCTGGAACTCTGGAAAAAATGAACTGTACATTTTCTCCCATTAAGTGACTGAGTGGGACTAATACAGTATTTGTACTGTGGAAAGGGAAAGGCATTACTGAACCTCTGGAAATAACACCTCCAGTATGATATTCTGCGGTCCCAGGAAGTAATCTTGTCATATTGGAATGAATGTATAATCATACATAATAAAGCAAGACGACTTAGGGCTGAAATAAGGACATAGCACTACCTAACAGTTGCTTTCTGTAGCTATCAGTATATAAATTGTTTTGTTGATATCTATAAAATACTTTAAAAACAGAAAGGAATTTTACAGTACTGTGTTAATTGACCAGTTAATAAAATTCCCGACTTAAAGTCCAGCTGTAGCTTAACTTGAGTTCTAGGAAGCAGTGAAATGTTTCAGCTTGTTGAACCACAATAAGTTCTATTTCCAGCAAAATATACAAAATTGCCCTTTTTTCATTTAAAAGTGTTTTTGGTGTTTTTCACTTGTGATGGATTTGATGTGTATTTTTATGGCATGAACAGCTATAGAAACATAGCAAATTCAGACATACTTTGTCTTGGTAGCTGTTTGGGTGAAATGGGCAGAACTGCGTAATATTTAATAAGCTATTGGAGAGGCTTCAATGTGTTGCAAGGCATATTTGCAGCGTGATGTGCTATGAACTCTTGCATGTGGGGATTGTGTGCACGTGCCAGCAGTGGAGCTGTCTCATTTACTTAGAGGTACCTGAAGAGTAAGGATAATTCATCATGTAAAGTGGAAACCATTCAAGGTAATGTTACACATCACGATCATCAGTATCCCTCATCTCTTGTCTTATTTATATGCTTTTACTGCACTTTCCCCTCACAAAATAACAGATAACCTTGGTGTCCAACAGTGCCAGTGGCTTAATGTTTGTCATCCATGTGATTCATCCTGGTGGGTCCTCTAGCTGCTGGCTTTTCCAGAAATGTTTGGTGGTTTTGTGGTGTGGAACACGTTGTTTTGTAGTGCCTGACCAGTGGCCAACAGACTTGTTTCAACTTTAACCAGAGCCTGATTCAAACCAGTTACCCCAGAGAACAAATCCTGGCATCTTGTGTCAGTGCTGTTACTGCAATAGACATCAAGAACAGATCCAGGCAGCTCTGCAGCTTCAGAGTTAATATTGTTGCTTTCTTGTGCAGCACTCCTATTGCTATAGATGCATTCTTGTTCCCTGTGCCTGCTGAATGGATGAAGGTGAGGACTAACTACTTACCTAAGATTAGAGGAAACATTTTCAAGAGAAGCACTCAAAACGTGATTCACCTCCAGCTTGTTTGCCTCTCATAATTTTGAGTGCTCTTCATTAACTGAATGTTGTGTGCTATTTTTTCCTGTGTAGACCTCTAGGGAAAACTTAATTTAACTAAGAGAAACATGTTAATACAAATTAAATACTTTTTTTTTTTCCCCCTGGATGACATGCTGTCTGCTAATTGTGCAGGGGTATAAAGTGTTTCCAAATTCTAATTGTTGATTTATTTTTTTTCTTTAGCAGTGGAAATGCTTTTCAAGCTGTTCTCAAAAGTTGAGCTCCTGTGTTCCCTCCAGAGTAGCTTATACAGTGGTGGGTTTAACTTTTAATCAACTGATGGCTTGTTCTTGCTTTTTTCTCCACCTCTGGCACTTCAGCACTTGCAAGTTTGATGGTGTTTTGGCGGGACTTCACATGCATATTAGTTCTGTGCGGTCAATAGTCTCTTAGCTGTGTTAAGTTACCTACAGTATTGCCAGCTTTCACAGTATCACTGGATGTGTTCCTTGCTGTCTTTTGCTTGTTTGCTCTCCCTACCTGAAGTACAATGTTAGAATTTACTTGGAAAATATGAACCAAACTTCAAAGTTTAACAAGAAATCCATATTCCAGAAATAAAACATCTGTAGTTTTATTACGTGTCTATCTTGTGATATACTACTGAAGACACTTATCATTCTATTTTGATAGTTACTACATCTCAGTGATGTCGTGAGCAACTAATGTTCTCAGTGCTTTTTTTCTGGCAGAAGTGGCATTCTGGGAAATGTGAGCTAAGGAATATTCATGCTAACATACTAAAAAAGCTTTGTAGGGACTTCTTAAATGTGCGAATACTTACTGTTTTTTCTACTCCATTGGAATGATCCATAGAAATTATGATTCTAAGTCTAAAAAGCAACATATAACTGAAGCTATATATAGCACTGCCATTGGTATTGTGTGCCACTTGATTATGAAAGCAAGGAGAGAGTAACGTTTGCCCAAGTTTACTGAAGCTATGCCTTCACTTAAAGAAGGGAAAGTTTAAAATGATCAGTTCTCTTGCTGCACTAAGATGACAGACTTTGAGTAAAATGGGAGAGAGTTCCTCCTGGAACTACCCATGTATGTGAACTTCAGATGCTGGTGGTGCATGTGAGCCTCCTAAGAGAGGCTGGAAAGGAAGGAGCTTGTCAGATGTAGAAGAGCAGCCCTACTGGTCTTCAAAATTTCATCTCTGGATCCCTATTTCCAGTTTTAGAGGCATGGATCTCCCAGAAAGCTGAAAAAACACCTTCTTTGTAATATACCCATTAAAACGTACACTGGTAGTGTCAACATTTCCCACTGATCTGCCATTGCAATAGCCAGCACCAGCCTTGTTCTTTCTGTTTGAGGAAAGGCTGGAGTTTGATCAAGGATGAGTGTCATTCCCAAAGTCTTAAATTTTGAAAGCTGTTCTTATCCAGTCTGGAACAGATGGCGTTATGATAACCATCTTGAAAATTCATTGCACTGAAAAAGGGTGGTGTTGTTTTTGTTCTCTATTGTGTTGAATTGAGAGCTTGAACTGAGGTACCTGGGGAGACCCAAGAAGAAGAGCAGGAAGAAAGAGAAATATTTTATCTGGTCATGAGGATGTTGAGTACCAGTCTCCCTAGTATAACTTGGCATCTGAGACTGAAAGTAATTTTGATGATTCCTCCTCAAAGTGAAACATTTTTTTTTTTTTTTTTTCTCAAGAGCTTCAACAAGAGTTTTGTCTCATGTATTTATTTGCTCTTTAAACCTAGCCGAAATGGTTGAGCAACTGAAGTGCTTGATACAGTGCTGATGTTGGAACTGCTTAATAGCTTAAAGTAGAAAGCCTTGTGGGGTCAGGATTGAAAAGGAGGGGGGTGATGTATGTTTCCACCAGGTGTGGATGAAAATCCACCAGGCTGCAACATTTTCTGTGGGACACCAATCTCTTCTTGGAGGGTGTGGTGGTTTGACCTTGGCTAAATGCCAGGTATCCACCAAGTTGCTCTATCACTTCCCCCACCTTTTTTCTCAACAGGGCAAAGAGGGGAAAGAAAATAAGATAGGAAAAAAAATAAACCAACCCAACCCCTGTGGGTAAAACAACAGCAGTTTTAATATAAGCAAATCAAAGCAAAGGTCTGTGTGTGGAAGCAAAAAAAAGAAAACAGATTTATTCTCTCCTTCCCATGAACAGGCGATGTCGGGCCTTCTCAGGAAGCAGGGCTCCCATACGCGTAGTGGTTGCCTCGGAGGACCAAGGGTGACCCCACCCCCTTCCTCCTTTCTCCCAGCTTTATACTGAGCAGACGTCATATGGTATGGAATATCCCTTTGGTCAGTTCGGGTCAGCTGTCCTGGTTGTGTCCCCTCCCAAGATCTTGCCCACCCCGTCCCACTGAGGGGGGAAATGTCGGAAAGAGCCTTGGTGCTGTGTAAGCACTACTCAGCAGTAGCCACAACACCAGGGTGCTATCAACACCCTGCCAGCTCCCAGCATAAAACACAGCACCATGAGGGCTGCTACAGGGGAAAACCAATTCCGGCTCAGCCAGACCCAGTACAGGGAGACAGCTATGAAACACTGACAGCTGTTGGAGTGTCTGCTTGTTTCCCTAGTGATTATCTGAGAAACAAATTTTTAATATCTATAATCATATGTGACTCTGGGACTGGACTGTAATTTTTTTCTCTGAAGTATAGAGGCTTTATTGTTATTGTTTTATATTAATGGCTCATGTTCTTTTTGAAGTCTGGAATTTTTGGCTTTTGACAATGTGTGGTTTAGGTTCTTGTACACTTACTGGCTAGAAGCTGTTTGGGTAGTTTAAAAAAAAAGTGTGAGAAGGAAGTCCTTTCTGCTTCCTCCAGTTTGGCTTCTGGCTTTTGGAGTGGTGCAGAGGAGAAGGAAAAGAAATATTCTTGTTGTTATAGTTTTTAGCATTGAACAGCTGCCTTTTAAATGATTGTTATTTATTTATTCTTACATGTGTATTCTGGCATGACTCACAAGTGAGATAGAGTTCATGGGATTCATCCTGTTCCCTCAGGGACATTTGTCTGCATCAGAGAAACATCACGCATTGTGACAGCATTGGCAACCTGTCTTCTGCAGAGACTCAGCACTGGAACTGATGGGTAATCGTAGATCAGGAGTGAGGCATATTGGCAAAGCTTTCTCATGCTTACACAGCACCTGCCTTTACTGTGCCTTGATCTGTCCCAGGCCCTTAGTCACAATAGCAGTATAGGAACCAAATTCACGTTCTGCTTGGCATGAGGGAGAATAGAATTGAGTAATTATTGCACAGTGCTTGTAAACTCAGCTACAAAACTCCACTGGTGACTTTCAGAGTTAAATCTGTGAGCACCTAACATGCAATGTGACTGCCCTGATGAAGACACTGTAAGGATAGTTTAAAAAGCACAGTCAAGCAAATACTCTAGATGGCACCCAGAAATTCATTTACCCATTACCTTAATATGTCAACATGCTATCAGTATTCTGATATTCAGCTTGCTTGTGCAAAGCAGGCTTCTATCCAGATTCATGAAGTCTTTTGGAAGAAAAGTCTCAAACTTGTGGAGGGTTTTTTATGTAATTGCGAAATACTAAGCCTGTTTTTCGTTTTTAGAGAATCTTGCTAAAGGCTGTCTTCGCTCTGGTTTGCAGCTTCATTCAATCACATTCTGTTTTTGCTCTTTCAAAGGTTTGGTTTCACTGCAGTATAACTTTCAGCATCTGTAAGAACTCTCTGTGGATTGCTGAACAATAGAGGGGAATGAAACCATTGCCAGCTCCATACGAACTGAAGCCTATACTTTAAAATCTTCTGGGCCTTAATGCATCCATCTAACTTCGAGGTTCTGATTGATCAGTGGCTGGGAATAGCATCAAATTCCAGCTGGTTGTGATGTGCCAGGTCACGATTAAACTGTCTTGTTTGGGAAGGGGGAAGGAAAAGGAGATGAATAAATCTATATTTTGCAATTCCTTAAAAATGCAGGAATCCTGTAACTCTACAGGTGTGGAATAATTTTGGCCACTTATTCCTTAGTGCCTCAGAGCTTTTCTACACTGAAGTCAGCAAGGAATGGCCTTATGGGATCAAGCTGTTAGAGAAGCTGGGGTATGGTGCTACCTATGATTTTTGAGTATGAAAACCAAAATGTTCAAAGCTGGTTTAGCAAAATTCTGAACTTTTGTCAAAGCTGTGCCCTTTCAAACTTGCGGTATTAATTGCAAATAAGTTTTTGTATGTAACTTAGAAAGCAGAAAGATTGTATTTTGTTTCATGGGAGTAGACGAGAAATTCCTTGCTTAAAGAAGAGGCCTGTCCTAAATTAATCCCTCTCAAATGAATTGCATTAAGGTCTTGAGTATGTTATCTCAAAAATGTTTCTTCAACAAATGCTTTTTTTCTAAAATACTGAAGTTTGGAGTTTAGATATGTTAGATGCAGGTGCTGTGTAGTGAAATTTTAGCTCAGCAAAAAATAATGCATTTGTTAAAATTTCTCCAAATGCATAAAACCTTTAAAGATGGAACTGCAGATCAGAATTTGAATTTACCGTAATGTTTTGGTATGGAGGTGTGGTGTAAGTGACTGAACTCACCAGCAAAAATAGAGCAAGTTTGTAGGTTTCTAAATTACACTTCATTATAAAGATGGTCACTACTTGTGTAAAGTAATAGAAAATAGGAAAAGCTATTATAAAGAAAATGAAGAAAAATTGTTTTCCTTTATATTGATATGCTTATTTCTGAATTTAATTTAAAAATCTGTGGTCTTCCTTTTTGATCATATCCCAGACTGCTATTTTGAAAGGTGCTGATGAATTGCTAAAACCCCGGAGTGCATATTCTGCTCTTACAATGTTTGTTCCTTAATTTCTTTGACTGGAATATTTAACACATAGCTTATCATAGATAATGTTACAGTTAATTGCCACCTCTGTTCTCTTGTCTTTTCTTCCACCTCAGCTTTGCTTAACTTTCCGGTCTAAAGATTCATGAAAATAAATCTCTCCCGAGGCTTCAAAATAATTAGTCTTTTGACATGAATGGTAGATCCTGTGAAAGGGACTTAGATGGGCTTTCCCTGAAGTTTAAATTATTCTCCAGAGAGGAGGAGAATAGTATATATAATAGCAGAATAGTATGATGTTGCACATAAGCGACCAGAAAACCACATCTTTTTGCCCCATTACATTCAAAACTGCTCCTTAAGGAGAAGCTATTAAAAACAAATTGCATTTAAAAGAAACAACTTTGTTTTTCAAGACAAAAGAATGTGCTTCAAAATCTGAACTCTTAGTGACATTTGTATTTTTTTCTTAATT
Source organism: Strix aluco (assembly GCF_031877795.1). NCBI lineage: Eukaryota > Metazoa > Chordata > Aves > Strigiformes > Strigidae > Strix > Strix aluco. The sequence continues at coordinate 42,770,008 of NC_133935.1, read as the reverse complement.
CTTATCTGTGACTGAAATGAGGACTGAATGCACGTTTTACATATTATACATATGGCATGTATTAGGCATATATAGTAGTGTAAGAGTAAGCTGGGTTTTTTCTCCTTAGGAGAGAATTTCCTGAAAGGTTCAATGCACTCTATTAGTAATCACTCTTAGACATAGTATGAGACATCTCTTAAATTATTAACTTGAAGCAATAGGAATATAGATCTGTATTTAAATGCTACAATATTTAGAGCATTCACTGTAGTTAAGTTACAATAATATGTGAAATATGCCAGTTAATAAACAGTTAATGTACAGGTATTATTTTAGAAGAGGCCCTATTGCATTGTTCTGTTTGGCAAGGTTATTCCTTTCCAATTCATCTATCTGTAAACAACACGCAAATATGAAAGCATTGATTTATTTTAAAAACTGTTGTTCCTGACCTATATTACTCTTGAACATCTGTTGCCCTAAAGTTTTAGGTTTTGAAGTAGTCTAAAGCCTTCAGTATCTAGTCAGGTCTTGTACTGACTTTGAAATTCCTCTTTGGTGTTCATTTTACTTGAACGATTACTTCAGATTTGACTCTTAAAAACAAGTCTTTCTTTCATTGTCCCAGGGTTTCTGACCATTTCCTGCCTCCCCTTGTGAATGTAGAGTTTTACAATTATCTCAGTGTTTTGGCCTGTTCCTCTTGGTCACTGTCTCAGTTCATGTGTATCCTACTATCTTTGGACCAGTGACCACCTGTTTACTCTTATTAGTGCTCTCATATTTTCAGGATTCTCCTCATGTAGTCACTTGGATATTTTGGAAAACATACTGAGTGATAATTCCTGAAGCCTGCAAAAATTTGGAAATACTTAAAAAAGCCATCCTTTTTAATTACTTTTAACCTAAAATCATGTTTTCCCATTTGTTTGGGGTTTACAGAATTAGCAATGCAATGCAATAATTATGTGATGGCTTGCTATTTAGTCATTGCATTTCAGCAAAGTTCCTTAACTGATTAGGAAGACTTGAGTCCTGGGAAGTGTTTTCTTTGTCCAGTTAACACATGGATGATAATTTTTATTCTCATATGTTTTATAATAATCAGTATAAAACACCGAATATGTCAGGACTCATAATCCCTTCTGGATGTCATTTAGTTTCCTATCCGTTGTTGGGGGTTTTTTTAGGTGGTTTTTTTTGTATGTTTTTTTTGTTTGTTTGTGGGTTTTTTTGTTTGTTTTTTTCTTTTTTTGTTGTTGCTGCCCTGTGTTCTGCTGCCCTTCACTGGTCCGGCTCTCCCCTTGGTTTTTCCTACTGCCTCAGCTCCCTTCTTCTCCCTTATGTGTAAACCTGTTTTTTGCCCTCCAAATCTTCCCAGCATATGTTTGTTTCCCATTGCCATTTCCAGCCTGTGCTATGTATTATATTGAGGTTTGGCCCACTGGGCTTAGAGTAGTTTGACTTGATGCCAGGGAAGCCATGAGAAGTGACGGTCTTGCTGGCTGCTGACAGCTCATTCCTGAATGAAGCAGCTGAAGGTAAATTTGGTTCTCTAGAGCAACCTTTTTTAATTCTTCTTTTTTTCCATTGGGAAATTTAACCTGTTTGAAAAAGGACAAACATGTCATCAAAGTTTAAGGAAGATACGAAGTTTATACAATGCCCTGATTGTAACAGCTTAGCAAAAACAGACAGTGGTGTATTTATCCCACTCTTAAATGAAATCTGTAAAGAAAAAGGAAATCCAACAATAACAGAGGTCCAGTATAATTTTTTAACATCTAAGCTAGTGTTCTGGGCTCCCTTCAAAGCTAGTGGAGTAAAATAGGTACTCTGGGCATGACTTGCTTAAAGCTGATGTCAAAAATGATCAGATGAGTGCTTATTTCTCAAAGGTAGACACCTGAAGTTTGGAATGTGTTATCTCACTGGAGAATCCCTTCAGGGATGTGGAGTGTTTACTCTGGAGCAGCAATCGATAATAATTTTGTTTTTGAGAAACAAACCTTCTGATCTTTAGTTACTGCCTTTTTTTTTTTCTTTTAAAGCATCAATGCTTGTAATAAATCAGAGTGGTTGAATAGGTACAATTGATTATCTTCCAGAAATGTTTCTGCATATTTTCTATCCTCTGTATAATGGGAAGTGTGAAGTTTTGTGAGGGAATGTTTGTACTTTCTTAATGCTCAGCTAATTGGGCCCTTATATACAACATAAACATTTTTGGCTGCAAGTGATGTGGACTTGGCCTCTGTTTATTTGTGTTTATTCAGAAAATTTTAACTGCTAATTAGTGATCATGTCACACTGACAACAGAGCCATTTAATTTTGTTCTCCCCCTTTGGAAGGGGGAGGGAGTGAGAGGGAGGAGGAGGATTTAGAGATTTTTAGCATAGCTTATTGTCTACACAGATGAGAAGCTTTGCTGCCCTGTAGCTTGTGTATTGTCCCATAGAGTTTTGGTAGCTTGACCCGCTCTTCAGTCTGTTGACCCTTGTCTTTCTGCTCAAGCTTGTGCCTGTCGGATGCTAATTAGAGAGCTGTTTTCAGCCGTGTCCTCCTGAAAGCAGGATCTTGTCCAAAGACTGCATTGGTGGTCCCAAACAGAGTGATGCAACGCATTTTCCCAGTTGCCCTAACTGCCTGCACTCTGAGCATTTACCATATGAGACGCATTATGTAGTTATTAAGTGCTGAGGTTAAGATACCAAGTGCTCAAACACTGGTAGCGTTGGCAAGCTCTCCGGCTAGCTAGGTAACACATTCATAAAGGACTATGCTGGTGTCCAGCTCGTCTGTGGTCAAATTCTATTTTAATTCTTTTAAATGTAGCTGTTGATTCAAAACACTGAGAGTGCTAGATAAAGGACTGTTATATTGGAGATTCAAATAGTGCAAGACTTTTTGTGTGCTGGGATGCCTTTGCATTCCTCCTAAAAGTACTACAGAGGAACTAATAGGCATTTGGTGTCAGGGCTTCACAGAATAGCTTGAATATTTTGCAGCGGCCGGATGAATAAAGCCAAAACCGATGTGTAAATTACCCTTGAATGATCTGTTTCTATTCTTATTTGTCATGGAGGACTTGGTTAAAACTATGAATATTGCTGATAGAATTCTTGGGTTTTGAATAATTACTATAATGTTATGTTGCACCAATCCACTAGACTATCCCATAAATGTATTGTCAAATACTTTGATAGAAAATGAACTTGCCCAAATCCATCTCAGTAAGATAAGTATAGTCTTTACAAGTATGTCCTGAGATAGCTAGGATATCTTAGAAAGCATATGAACTAAAACTTCTGTTTGTAGTCTTCTGGCTCTTTCATTGTGTTGCAATTTCGTAATAATTTGAGGAAGGTCTATGATGGTGTTGTTCAGATACTGCAGATGCTTTGTTGTTGTTTTTTTTCCTGTGAGTTTTTTGTTTTTCTTGTTTGTTTTATGGTTCATGGTCAGTATTAGGAATGAGGTGATAAAGTTTGCTTACTAGTCCGTTACAGATTGAGAACCATGTTTAAAATCCAAGCTACTTTTCAGTTAGGAAAGGCATAAAAAATAGCTTCTGTTATTTTGAAGATTGTATTATGTATTCATCAAATGAGTAATTCAGGAATACTTGTACTCGAAACCAGCTGAAACTGATTTTTACGCACATATTTACAGGTGTGTAAAGTTTACTTCATCATGGAAATAGTTTGCAAAGAGTTGAAAAATGTAACAAGTTTTGCTTCCAGAAACTTGTAAGTGAGACCTCAGTGCTTTTTTGATTGAAGTTTGTGAGCAAAGAGTGCACAGTCCCATTTTAATTGGGAGCTGTGGTCCTTATTATTTGGAACTGGTTAGGCAATGCTAAAAGATCCAATCAGCTAAGATGGAAAACTTACTTTCTTGCTGATATTTTTGAAAAACTGCAAATAGCAACCTAGAATGCAGCAGACTAAGGGTGATTATTATTGTGTTAAAAGTTTGTTGGTATGTTTGAATATTTAGAGAAATATTATAATAATTAGATTGCCAGTGGGATGAAAAAAGTCATCTCCTGGTCTTGATTCATCTTGTTTATTCATCAGATTGAAAAATTACTACATAGAAGAAAAATGATAGGAGTAAAAGCTTTTTAGCGCATCTATCTGTGGTTTGTATTGTAGGAACATGGATTTCATGTGTGTGCATTTTGTTTCCAGTATCTTTGCTGTGAGTGATTAATACTGCTGAGCTCTCTGTGATCCTATCACAGCCCCAAATTGTTCTTAAACAGGAAACTTGGTCTGACTGTTTTTAAAAAAGAGTGCTTTGACTTGACTGATGTATTTGGCATGTACTTTGTCTGTGACTATAGTTGTAAGATACCTTATTAAGTGAACAAGAGGAAAAACTGTAATAGAGAAAAATGTCATGGCACACAAGGTCTCTTCAGGTGTTTTTAATCACAGCACTGCTTTCCTCTTCCTAGAGCAGCATGGAGTTTTCAGCCCTTCATCACTCTGGTTTATAGATATCTTCCTGAGTGTTACTTTGCTTCCAAACAGCTTCATTTTTACTCTGTTAAAGAACAAAGCAGACCTAGACTCCTCTGCTTAGAACCTGTAACTCTCTGAACTTGGTTCTTCTATTACCTGAACATTTTTATAAAACATAAAAGACTTTTTAGTGTTATTTCAAAACTAGATGCTGATGCCATTTGATATAAGGCCTAGCTTAATAGTTGATTCAGAAATTTTATGTGCTACTTATGGAGGAAATATACTCAAATATTTTTTCCTCTGAAAGTGAGCAAAACTAGGTGAAGACTGGTATGAAAATATTTGGTTTTACGAGGTAAATATAAAGTTAGATTACTTAGAGGTTGTTTAAACTCAAATACTGATAGCCTTTGTAATTTTAGTTTATTTTACTGCTACTGTAGATGTTGTTCTTATCTCTATTGCTATTTTTTTAGTCTTACTGAACTGAGTCAATATCCTCCAAGAGTTAATTCCACCTACTGCACTTTCCTGCTTCAACTATGATTTTTTTTTTCTTTTAGAGAGCTCTCTTCCCCTACTAGTTCTGTGTAAGAGTATTGTTTCATTATTTCTGCTGCATTCTGAATGTTTTATGTATTTATGTATTTCTCCAATGGAGTGGGGTTGGAAAAGGTCATTAAATAATTGGGCATTTTCCATCCCCTTTTTCTCACAGTAAATCAGGTCTTAATGCTCAATTACTCTGTGGCTATTCAGGCTATTGCAGAGTAGGTATAAGCCACTACCTTTTAATTTGGCAGTATTTTAGAATTTCTCTGCTTTTTTACCGATGCTTCTGCTATTGGTATAAATGACTGCATGATGCAAGGCAAAGAAACTTCAGGTGTAACAGAACCTTTTCTTCAATACAAAATTTCTAGATGTGCATCATTTGCTACAGTGCCTGTGTCTTCAGGTTGTCATTTGCAATGCCTTTTGTATAGCTGTGTATAGAATTATGAATAAGCCTTTTAAGTTAAGGAGAGTAAGTCTGTGATGGTAATTGTCAGCAACATTTGACTTTTAAACATTTCCCATGTTGACACTGATTTTCATATTATAGCACTTAAAAAACAGAAGGGCTATTGTATGTGGCAGTTTATAATTTTTTTAATGCTAGCTCATACAAATTCTAACCCCCAGGCTGTCATTTCTTTAATAATTTTCCCAGCGTTCTTTGATCATAACCTTTTTTTCTCTCTAATAAGAATGTACAAATGGTCATACTAGATCAAATTGCTTATCCATCTAGCTCACTATTTTGTTCACAGGAGTGAACAGCAGGTGAGTAGAGGTGTGTATGAGAGCAGAAGAAAACACAGTGATACTTCCCTGGAACCTTAATACCAACAATCTGCATTTTGAATCTTCACGGAATACCTATTAGAGCATGTGTTAGAAACAGTAAAGCAAAAACCTCACTTTGTATTTCACTTCCTACATACCATTGAATGTTTACACATTTCTGTCCTGTGGCTTTTTTGTGGTCTTTTTTTCCAGTTTGAAGGATCTCAGTCTGTTTAGCTGCTCCTGGTATGGAATATGTTCATCTATTTCCTATCTGTGTGATTTCTAGTTCCCTCTTTAAGAAAAGGAAAACAGAACTGAGCATGGGGCCTCAAAAAAAGTAAATACATAAATGAATAAATAAAATAATTGGGTGCACCCACAAGTACATAGGGTGAGATAATGATAATAAATTTCTATGTCAGAAGGCTGCTGAGAAGCTGAAGACCTTGTCTTTTGGTTTCATTTCCTTAATTCTTCATAGAGACTATTCTTTTGGGATAATAAGCAAACTTTATCACATTAGGGCATGTGTATTGGGACTACTCTGTTCTAGTGAGACCCCACCTCCCCACCTGCAGTACTGTGTCCAGCTCTGGAGCACCCAACAGAAGACCAACATGGACCCGCTTGAGCGGGTCCAGAGGAGGGCCATGAAAATGATCAGAGGTCTGGAGCACCTCCCTTGTGAGGACAGGCTGAGAGAGTTGGGGTTGTTCAGCCTAGAGAAGAGAAGGCTCCGGGGAGACCTTATAGCAGCCCTCCAGTACTTAAAGGGGGCCTACAGGAAAGGTGGGGAGGGACTCTTTATCAGGGAGTGTAGGGATAGGATGGGGGGGTTAACAGTTTTAAACTGAAAGAGGGTACATTTAGATTAGACATAAGGAAGAGATTCTTTACTGTGAAGGTGGTGAGACACTGGTACAGGTTGCCCAGAGAAGTTGTGGATGCCCCCTCCCTGGCAGTGTTCAAGGCCAGGTTGGACGAGGCTTTGAGCAACCTGATCTAGTGGAAGGTGTCCCTGTCCATGGCAGGGGGTTGGAAATAGATGATATTCAATGTTCCTTCCAATCCAAACCATTCTGTGATTCTACGGTATGATTCTATGATTTTTTTTGGAAAAAAAAAAAATCCTTATATTCTACTTCAATATTAAAATAAATGAACATCAGAACTCAGGTTTAAGAGTGTTTTATAACTCCTGAGATTTTTTTCTTCATGGTCAATAGCTAGGTCAGTGCCCATTACTTTCTATGTAGGTATACTCAGGATATGTTCTGCTTGACTATATACATATCTATAAAATTTATTAGTATTTACTAATATTGAATTTTGTCATGTAATTCATTGCCTGACTGCAAAATATTATGAGGGTTTTCTGCAACTCTTCAAAGTTGGCATTCATTTTTACTATAGGATTAAAACCAGCAAACTTTGTAATTTCATTTTCTCTGTTACTCCCTTCTTCCCCTACTCCCATTTTTCAATAATTCATTAATATGAGAACAGCAGAGGTGCTTTCTGGATCTTTCTAAAGACCTTGCGATGGGTGCTAAGAATTTATTCTGAGCCTTTCGTAAGGCTTATGTGTTTGTTCCAGCTGCCATGTTTTAAACGAAAATACCATTTTCTTTCAATTCCATCCTTACATGTCAGCACTGAGCTCTTGAGCTTTTTTTTCAAAACCAGTGAAAGGTAGTGGAAATTGACTGTCTTTTTAGAAAAAAAAAAAAAAATCACCAAAGTTGAATCTGTTAGGACAAAATTTCCTTAGTGGTGCTATTATATGTCTATTTTTCTATTTTAACCTTGCTTCTATTGCATTTAGCTTCATTTAAAAGTACTAGAAGATCTGATTCCTCCTTTTGTTGAATTTTTAGACTGTAATTTTCACCAACATAAATGGTACTCCCATTTTATACAAATTCAAGTGAGAAGACTCACCATCTTACTTGCACCAGACATGCTAGTGAACAGATTTTTGTGAGATAAACTGTAGGCCTAGGAAAATACAGGCAGCTTGTCCTTCATTAAGGTACATTGCACTTTATTTAAATATGCGGGCAGTTTTACCTCCAACTTAGTTTTGCTAGGCTGCTTGGGAACTTCTCACAGTGCTGTTTCATCTTGGCTAACCTACATAATTTCCTGCCATCAGCATTTTTTCCATCTCCTCTAGGTCATTAATAAATACATGGAACAGTATAAGTCTCAGCACAGCTCCCCAGGGCACACCACCGTTAACTTCTTTCTATGCTGAGAGTTGGCCATTTATTCCTTTGCTTGCTACTTGTTGGCCAACTTTCAGGCCATGACAGGACTTTACTACTCAGTCTGGGGTTACCAAGGTTGTGTTTGTGTTATTGTTTTTGTTTTTGTTTTTAACGGCCTCTGATGTAGGACATGTAACCTACATTCAGTGCTTTTTCCTTATCTGCTGTTTCCTTAACTCTCCTGAAGAGTTCTAACAGCGGAGAGGGGCAATATTTCACTTGTAAGGGCTATACTTCTTTTCATCCCTGTAATGCTCATCAAAATGCTTTATATCTCCATGTAGATTCAACCTCATGGTACTCAACATCCAGTTATTTTTCACTTTTAAGTATGCTACATCTTACCCTTCAATAAAAGAGGCTAAGCAGAAAATCATAATTCAAGTTGACAGTGTGTAGTAATGAATGATGCAGCTAGATGTTTTCCAGTGAATGTGTAGCACTGCTGTCCTTTTATTCTGATGCCTACTAGCAGAGAAACTGAAATTATATTTACATAGGTTAAGGTTTTTTTTTTCCAGTTACTTTTTTTGTAAAACATATACATTTGGTTAGGTGAAAGAAGACTGAAATTGAACCCTAAAGGTAATTTACAGGATTTTTTTCTTACTGAATAAAAAAGCCTCCTTCCTATATGCCATAATTAGTTCAGCATACTAAAAACTTTAAAATAGTTTATTTTTTTTGGTGTTATTACAGCGTTTCTTCTATGTAGCATTTCTCTTGTATGGTATCATCCATTTTGCTCCCAATTTACCTTCTTTTGTTTTTCACTTCTTTCAACAGTTAACATGGTTATTGTTTTTTATTTTGGGTTCATTGCCCCATTTCACACACACTCCTGATTCTCTCAAATGTGAGGGCTAAACAGGCCGTTTACTTGTTTTATTATAAAAAGAAAAGCTTTTTGCTTAGCAGCAAGCATAGATATAATAAGTTCCATAGCTGGTGTGTAGAAAAGCAAAGCTGGGTTTGTCTTTGTCTGAAACGTTTCAGGGTGTTGCCACTGTAACTTCAAATTCAAAAGCATCGAAGTTCTGTCTTCAGTCTATTCTAATTTAGTGTAAACTGTTGTCATTGCAAATTTTTTTTTTTTTTAAAAACATCTGCCATGTTGGTACTTCAGAGATCATGGGCAAGAGCTCTGCTATCACAGGATTTGTGTGTATGCATAGACTAAAAGTTGCCATATGAAATCCCTTACTGGTTTAATATTTAGAAGTTTGGATTATTTTGGGGCAGGCCATGGATATTTTAAAGCGTGATGCATGTGTTGCATACTTTATTTTCTCAAATGATGTTATTTAGATTATAAACTTTTTGAAGTAAGAAAAAACTCATGTGGATGAAAGGAAGATTAGCTGCAACAAGATCATGTGCTGGTGTAGTTGAATATATCCTTGTGTTTCAGTATTTAAGGACATTGTACTAATTACATGGCTATCTATGGGGTTACAAGTATGTGTATCACTCAAAGCTTGCTTTTATTTAGAAAAATACTTTAAAAGCAGAAGAAAAATGATTGTATACTAAATATTATGATGGATTCCTCCCTGAAGAGTGTGTGTGGGGAAAAATAGCTTTGAAGAGGGGGGTGTCTAGTTCTATTAATAACCTGATAACAAATTTCAATGTCAGAAGGCTGCTGGGAAGCTGAAGACCTTGTCTTCTGGCTTCATTTGCTTAATTCTTCATAGAGAGTCTTCCTTTGGGAAATACTTAGGTAATACCATTTATTTAAGAGTGTTGGAGGTAACAAGTAAGCAATTATAGCAGACTGCTTTGATTGATAATGAGTGCTGCTGCTTTTAATCTTGACCTGCTACTTAAGCAGTGAGATGGACAGAGATACATAGCTGTGCTTTTCCACAAGAACTAGTCTCTTAAAGCTTGAAGCTGTTCCTTGTCACCCTCCCTTGCTTCCTCCTAGGTGAGGTACCATGTTCCAGCTGAAAACATCCAACCTTCTCACTAATTAAGAAGAAAATAGAGAGGTGCTGGGTCTTCTGTCACTTGTACTGGAGTTGAGGGGTTCCAGTTGAGAGCGGGCTTCGTAGTGTAGCATCTAGTGTGATCACACAGGAGAGAAAGACCTTGTGCTGAAGAGATTTGTCCAAATAGAGAAAGGTATGGATTAGTGCAAACCAAATTCCTTCATTTTTTTCTGGGACATAATGCTGTTCCTCAGCGTTTGGAGATGACAGACTACCATCTTCATCCCGTGAGCATAGTCAGGAAAGGGGGCTCACCTTGCAGGAGAGCTGGTGCTTGAGGGGGTCAGTACGTATGTATGGAAGGTGTGAATGTTAGTGTAAGCATTGATGCTCTCAAATGCTCCTTCAGAAGACCCAAGAGGTAAGCTAGAGGAGGGTGGTGAGATGTTTTCTTCCCCATTGTGGTAGGAGCGTAACAGTAGGGTTGAGAGTCCCTGTGGCCTGCAAATGCTGAGCTGCAACACATGAATGATCAGCCTGGGACACCATGTTCTTTTGGACAGGCACATTCGCACTGCTTATGTCCTGAGAGCTGTTTTAGCTCTTGTTCTTCCTTCATCATAATTAAAAGCAAATAGATTTCTCTCACTTTCTTGCTTTATTTAAGACTTGATTCATGATTATGACTGTGGAATGAAACCGTAGTAAATGTCTCAACCATCTGAAAACGTGGTCTCACCTCTGCTGGGCTTTCCTACCCTGAGCAACTCCTCTTGCTGCACTTCACTGCTCTCTCCCATTCTTATTCTGTATCCCCGCATAAAAGGCAAGGCTTGTTAAGGCACGTTTAAGGCTTATTGGGGTACGTTATAAGATCTGCCACTAGTCTGTTTAAGTTTAATGCCTGTTGCAGAGGTTGCAAAGATTACTGACAAAGCTTCATGCCAATTATCTGTTGTGAGCGAATAAAAATTGTTTTGTGAATTGAAGAATTCTTGGTGTCATTTCACCTTAATCCTGACCTGGGAATCAGTGAATCTGAGTCATGGTCCTGAGAAACTGGGATGTGACAATGATTCCTACTCTTTTCCTTCCCTCGCCTTTTATGGCTTTATGGTAACAAGGAAAGGTGGCCATGCAGGTCTTTCCAATTGTCTGGGCAGTCCTTGTTAAAGGAAGATAATTGGGCACATGTGGCTCCAAGTAAGTGGTGATTTATTTTGAGCTGTGCAGGGGTGTGTGTGTGTGTGTGTGTGTGTGTGTTGAGGGGTGGTACAGTGCTTCATTTGTTCAGCTGTTAAAAGCTTCTAGGATGGGCATGCTTTCTGCAAAGCCTTTGTCTGCTGTTGTTCACTTGCTGTTGCTGTAGAATTTGCTTCATAATTTTGTTTCTGCTGAAAGTTCTCAATAGGATATGCTCATTCATGCCTAAATCACCCCATCTTTCCAGCCAAAAATTAATTCTGCGTTCTCACAATAAAAAAAAAAAAAAAGGCGTATAGTCCTCTGGGTCATTTGTTAGAGGATGACATCTTATAGGTCAGGGCAGGAAAAGAGCTGCTGCTATATTGATTTGGAATGCCACAGAGTATTTCTTGAAGGCTGGAAGTCATTACTTTTACAGACCTGTTATGTCTTATGTGCTCAGCATAAGCTTACTCTTTTGGCCCTCGTTGTATGCTCTCCTGCTGTGGTCCAAATGTTTCATACATTGGCTACACAGCCTTGCTTCCGCCTCGTATCAAACACAGCTGATTCACAGATCTGTGACCTTTCACTGATCTGCTGGTGTATAGTCCAGAAATGTGGGAGGGACAGAGGAGCTCTGTTATGCTTTGGAAAATGTGTTATAAGAAACAGATTCTCAGTACCAGCTTTAGAAAACAGGCATTCCCTTTCATAGGGTCTAATCTGCCTTTGGCAGAACAGCCTTACAACTCTGTGCATGGATCGTGTTGTGAACCCATGCATAAGTGCATGTTCATCGTGTGAATAGATGCCTTTTTCCCTGGATGCTGCTTCCATGGAATGATGTGTTAGACTTTTATGTCAGACTGCTAAGAACTGGATACATTTGCTTTTGTATAAAATTATTTGGGTAAAAGTCCTTTAGGGCTAATCTGGGAAGGAATTGAACAGAGATGTTTTTGCTGCTTATTCAGAAAGTACTGAGCTCCAACTTGTTTCATAGTCTGAAGAGAGAGGTAGGGAATAAACTTCAGAGAAAGTTTAAGAAAACAAAGCAGGAATTTTCAGAAGAGTCACAGGCATAATTCAAGCTGATTAGCTCAAAAAATTGTGAGAAATTAAGGGAGCTAGTACTGATAGCTTCTGCTTACAAATGTAGATCATTAGGATAAGTCGTTATCTGTGCGCACTCCATATTGCTTTCATTACATTTAATTTTGATGACTCGAAAGCCTTTGCATTCCTCCACCTGCTGCTTTGTACAGGCAGTCTTTAGACATTATGAAAAATTCAGGTGTCATGTTTCATGCCTGAAAAGATTTTCGTGTGCCATCTTGCTTGGTCTGTCATAAAAACATTAGTGGATAATTTCAGACTTCAAGTTACTTCAAGTAAGCATTGAAACGTGAACATTTCAGATAGTTGGCGTGGAAAGGGGCAAACAAGATTTGTTTTTCTAACAATAAAGGTGACATTTTGGTATTCTAAGTAATGTACAGTCCAATATTTACAAATAAGGTGTATACATGTGAATAAAGACTACTTCTGTACATACAGGCAGGCACTGGAGATATTTGCTCAGTAGTAACCATTTCCACATTTCTGTCAAGTAAACCAGAGTTCAAAGACATTCATGGGTAACATACTGATATTTTGTTATTGTATTGGTCATAGTCATAAGCACAGAACAGCAACTCGTGCATTATATATGGTATTTTTAAAGCCTATAGCCTACTTTGTGTCCTAAGAGGACGCAAGGAGTCTTTGAAAGGAGAAGTTGGCATGATTGTTTGCAAAGCTAACTGATTCATTGCTGATCTTTCATTTTTCATACTGCTAGGCTATTCAGATAAATCCAGTTCTTTCTGAAGCTATTTCATCATCAAAATCCTATTTCCATCGGTGAAGCAAGATCCAGATATGCACTTCCACTTAAAAGGTCTTTTATGTATCTTTTCAGTTTCTCTGCCCTGAAAGGTTGTTCAATGAAAACATTAACACCTAATATCTTTCTTCCAGGACTATTATATTTGCTTAAGTAATCAGTAGAATTTTATTCCTTCCACCCACAACAAAAGAAAGAAAATTCCCAAATGGGATCATCTACAGTGATGAGTGACTTCAGTGCAGAGCTCAAGCAGAGGCCCAAACACTGAGCTGCTATTTTTCTTTTCAACTGGAGAAAAACGTATAATGTCTTAGGGATATTACTCGTACGCTTCTCACCAGTGATGTAATCCCTCTCCATTCCATCAAACTATTGTCTTCCAAAGAAAATATATAAAGGAAAGAGGGAGGAGGTAGGACTATTTATAATTATTTTCATTTGTCAAGCAAGTTAGTGCTTGTTCTGCCTTTATTTTAAATAACTATTTATGCTTGAGATGAAATTCTCCATTAACAGCATCTGTGTACCCACATCACTGTAGTATTTGAGCTCCTCACAGTCTTTGTAATATTCATGTTTACAGCAAGGTAAATAATTTTTTTCATTGCTTTTCTACAGACAAGGAATTATGGGGTTAAGAAGTTTTTTTAAAGTTAGATCCCTAAAGAATTTCTCTGTATTTCAGTGATTTCAGTAGGCATTAAATTTCTAGTAATTTGAGTTATGTGACACCTCCAAGGCTAGAACCACATCCCCTTTGCTTGAGGTGAGCATGGCAAACAGTACTGATGGGTACTGATCCTCTAAGCTGTGTTTCATTAGACCACAGAGATAACATGTGTGGCAAAGCCAGCTCAAAGCTCCTCCAGCTTGAGGCTTCTGTTAGTCTTTGGGACATAGAGGCATAATTTCCTGCTTTTCCAGATGGTTCAATGTGACCCAGAGCTGCAGCAATCGGTTGATGTTAAGAGACAACCTTATTACCCATCTCTAACAAAATGTACAGCACGCATTATTTAAGCAGTGAACCAGCAATACATTAAGTGGTTGTGTTGTTCATCACAGAACCTTAATTAATAAAGTCTGACTTAAAGTAAGCAAGTCTGCCCATAGGCACATCAATGTGATTAAATATTTGAAAGAATCATGGTAACTTTTTTCATATGTTGTTGTTGTTACTATAATTATATTTTTGGTCCTGGGATTCTTGCTTTCAAGAGTACTGAAAGTCTGAAAACTTAGAGGAGGGAAGGAATAGTGGACTGTTGTGTGGTAAAGTATTGCCCATATTGTTCTTTCTGTCTGTAATTCACAGGAGTTTTATTTATTCCACTCTAGTTGCTTACTGCTTTATTCCATGCCTGTTGATACTTTTAAAGGGAGACTGAGGGTGAAGTAAGCATTGACTGAGGATAGATAAACTCCTTCAATAAGAATCTGAAGTTTTTTGACTTGTCTCTTTGGGGCAGGCCTTGTAAAAAGCCTGGGGCAGGTGCACTGAACTATTGCTGCTGTCAGAATAGTAGCATTACTCAATCAACTTGAAATAAACTAAAATATTTGTATTAAAATGCAGAGTTTCTGTAGAGATCTTAAAATACGATTTTTTTTTTTTAAATTACATTGTAAAGTGAACTTATTTTTAGCTTAATGACATAAAAGAAAAGCCTTATCGTTGAACAGCTAGCTTTCTGGGTTCAAATATCTTCAATTTTTCAAGTATGTTTAATTGTATGCATGTGAAATTACAGTGGAAAGCATTCGAGTAATGTAGTATTGTGGGGAGTATTCTAGCTGTAGTATTCTAGGAGTAGTCCAATTGCCATTGGAATATGGCAATCACTGTATTTTCAGATTGCTTAGATGAGCAATCTACTTTGTCCTTTTTTAAGGGAAATTTTACTCTGAAAATGAATCTGGCTTTATTAAGTTCTGTTATTTGCCATTTTTGGCCCTCTATCCTGGCTATAGTTAATAGTGTTCCTTTTGACAGGCTATAATTTGGACAGAAATGTGAGAAGACCCTGGAGACTTAGAGGTGCCAATAAGATGGGACCCATCAGAAGTAGAGGACTTAGTTGGGCTGCAGAAATCAGGTGCATAAATAACGTTGCTATTGGGAACAGATAGCAGTGTGCATGGCTTGCCTGACTTGTGATGGCAAGACTCCAGTTTGTGTTCAGATGTCTTTTTAGGTATGGGCCCCTAAACCAACATCTGACTGACTGCTATTGCTTCTTATGAATATAAAACTCACTAGTGGTGAAAGTTGCTACTAAAGTCTTAAGAACAGAAATGATGTTCTGAAATGAAGTCATGACTCTTTGAATGTTACTGTTGAAGCCAAGCATCTGGAACTAGAGATTTAAGTGAAATGTGAATGCCAGGAACCCTTTTCTTGTGGATGTTGCATCAAACTTTGACATTGCTGTAGTAGTAGTACCAGACATTTGAACTCTGAAATGTATCAACTTCTGCAGTGTAAAAGGGTCTATTTGTGTAGTCTGGAAGTGGTAGCAAAGCGAATTGTGATGATTGCCTACTGATCTTATGAATGCATATACTAGGTATGATTTTTCTTTTGAATGCAGATTTGAAAATGTGAACTGTTTAGTATAGCTTCAGACCAGCTTGTTCAATGAAGCTCATTAATACACAGCTGTGAGAGGTTTAAATTTAGGTATGTTTCAGTGCAGACTACCAGTAGTACATTTACTGATCTCTCTGCAGGAAATATGATGACAAAGATCAGTATTACTTCAAACTTCTGTATACATATATAGAACAAAAGAAATATTTTCAGGGCTTTTTGGTTACACACGTATTAGTATGAATCTTCCCCTTGTGGCTCCAGCAAAATAGTTACATTCAGATATCTATTCTTAAGTAAGTTCACCTGGTTTTAGTAGACCATGTAAATTTTAATGGAGAGAATTTAATATTGGAATGGAATAAACTATCCTGCTAGAGGGTTAAAAAAACCTTATGTAAATAGTGCGGATCAGAGTGTTGGTTTTTAATCTGTCTCTTTTGGAAGCATGGCCAGGTGGAGGAGGGCCAGATGACGGGACAGTATGTTTAACACTCAGTGTTGGTCCTCTTGGCCACAACCATTTTTCTGTTGAAGAAATGTCAATGCTGTTCAGAAATTATGTTCTTCTCAAACTGTACTGTTTAATGCAAGGTTGATAAACTTAATTCTGTTCTTGATTTATTATGGATAACAGAATCTATTTTTCACATTGGTAATGGTTATGTAGGTTGCGTATAGCAGGGTAGTGCAACACCACATGTGCTTATTCCAGGTAGCCTTTCACACTTCAGAACCTAGAAATTTTTACAGTGCAGTGTGAGAATAACACACCATCATGTTGTACAGAAAATGAGGTAGGGTGGAGTTGTTACATGACCTGCTTTTCTAGTGCAGTGAATTTTTCAGATAATGAACATGCTAGCTTTTTTTCTTTGTTACTCAGCTAATAATTGTTGACCTTTACACCATGATTCAAAGTTTGCAGTAGTTAAAGCAATCTCAGTGTCCTCTATGGGTTTTTGGGTCATGGCAGCAGAAAAGGCACTCGGACTCCTTGCCCTTTCATTTGGGAACTGTGACTTCATGTGGGCTTCCTGTTTCTGTGAGATGATTGCTTTGAGCTGACTTCATTCAAAACCGATTACAGAAACAACAAGTTGAGGCTGTCTGTGTTTTTTAGTGTTCTCTTCAGTGCCTATCAAGTGTTTGTCAAGCTTTTTACAGATAGTCTGCAAACTTTAAGAATACAAAATGCTTCCATTCAGTTTGGTGAATAGGGATTTAGCTAAACTACTCTTACTAAGATTAACTGAATGCCACTAGTATTTATGTAGTATTTTATACTTTTGAAGTGCTGTACTAACACTAATTAATTTTCAAAACACCCCTGTGCAGTAATATAGGTGAGAAATTTGGTGGCTAAATACCCATCAGCATTACTGAGAATGTCCTCACAAGGGTACAGCAAAATGACTGAACAAGGGCATTCTAAATTAAAAACCAGTTTAATTTAACCTAATGTGCTGGCTCTAACTTTTGTTCATGCAGAACAGTAGATGACTGTGCTTCCTCTTAAGGCTCCTGGCCCTTCGGGGCATAATGGGACAGTAGGATGAAAGAAACAATTCCATGTTTCTTTGCTTCCCCCCCCCCAATTATGCTGACTGATTTTTTCACAAATAGATTTGTGGGTTTGTGGTGCCTAGAGAGGGACACTGGAAAGTGTGAAGTTCATATGTATGTTAAAAAACCCACAAACATAAAACAACAATGTACTTGATAGACCTGTTGATGTAATTGGAGAAAAATAGAGGGGTGCATATTCACAACAGCTCACAGTCAGATTTAAATGTTTTCTGATCTGCATTTAGGAACAAGATTTCAGAACTTGGCATGAAGAAGTTCTTATCTAGACTGTTAAAAGCTGACATCATTCAAAAAGGCAAATTATTTGAAATCTCAATCACCTGCTTAATAGAGTGGTTAAGTTCCTAAAAGCCAATGCTGCATTGCAAATCAACACTTGGTGAGAGAGAGAGGGCAGCACCTGTATCACTCCACCTATCAACAAGGAGAAAACATTGTTTTCCTGTAAATTGTTAAGTTTCTGGACTACAGCATCTGTTAAAACCCAACCAACCCTTACCCCACCCACAGTTGTCCATAAACCCACCACTAGCACAAAGTAGAGTAAAAAAAATTATGAGAACTTTAAAAATTGCTATTCCTTTTAGTTATACTAAAATGTCTTTGCTTTTTTTCTTTTAAGGTAAATATGGGGAGAAAACTGCCTCTGTTTTAGTAGTGGAAAAGAAAAACTGTCCACATTTAGTTTCAATTAGTCAAGCCCTTACTCTTCTTAAACTGTACTCCTTCTAAAATGAAGTCTTTTTCCTATAAATATTAAACAAGTTACCATACTTGGTAATTCTCTGCAGAGCAAGGTGATAATAGCAATGAATATCAAAGGCAGTTTTGTTTAGATTTATTTCTGATCTCTTGGGCTGAGGAAGTCACTGTGTAATTTATCAGGGAAAGGTTTTCTGACACACAATTTCTTTTCCTTCCGAGCTCATCTGTGACTCTTGCAGCCACTTCCTCCTCTGTTTCTGAAGGTGCACAGGAAAGCTATGAAGTGTAGCATCATTTTGTTGACTAAAAGGAAGTTTATACATAGTTATTTCTGAATGGTTTTGCAAGGGAGGAAAATGGCATAAAGGCATCTTCCCCCACTTAATTTTGCCCATTTTAAAAACAAGCCTTAGCTTCATAAGTGCCATCAGAAGCTAAGGGCTTATGCAGAACAGCTAAAATGGGAAATTGTGCTCAGGGAAAGAAATATGTGTGTCTGTGGCTGCATGCATGTGGCTTTTCTTTTAGACCAGCTAATTTCACTCAGTGGGGTAATCAAAGCTGAAAAAGGGAGGTGGAAACTTTCTTTTAAAAGTACATAATTTGAAAAAAAAAAAATCTAAAACACATTGGCTGGAGTTGATGTTTCTGACAAGGACTGTCATATTTGGGCCATTTAATGGATTTGTACTGAAATCTTATTTCTTTAGCAGGGGGAAGTAATTGTATTTATTACTGGGTGATTTTTTTTTTCCCTATATGGTTTAGTAATTCTGCATTCTTAGATGGAAATGAGAGAACACAGAAGCCACGAGAGGAAAAAAAAGCTGGAGAAGGGAGAAATGTCTTTTAATCTGATGTACAACTGGAGAAATGTTAAAAGTTTTGGCTACTTAGAGCAGAACAAATCTAAAATCTTATAGCAGCAAAATACTTGAGGCTCTGAAACTGTAATTCTCAAAATTACAGTGCTGAAAGCCAGTTTGTGCCATGAAAGTATTGAATGTTGTTGTGCATGAAAGCATCACTTATAATAGAAAAATGTTACGTTAGATTCCTGCTGCTGCTGTAATTATCTTCCTTTAGATCTTTGGCTAGATGACTCTTAAAAAAAGAAAATCATCCAATAAAGCATCATGCATATAAAATAAATTATTTACAGGAATATTTGTCTTGAAATGACTGAATTTTTATTTATTCTTACCACTTTATCCCATCAACTAAAGATCTCTCAGAAACCTAATCAGTTGGACTTTTTCTCCTGAACACTAGTTTCTAGTGGCTGTTAACTTATTGTACCTTTCCCTAGAAAGCAGAACTAGGATATTGGTGATTATTTTAGTTGTTTGGATTAAAAAAAAAAAACAACAACAAAAAACAACAAACCCCAACAGGTGCATTTAAGTTATTTTTCTGTAAGACAAGATGTCTTTTACTGTTAGAAAGAAGTTGACAGATTAGACAGTGTTAATGGCAAAACAAGGAGATGTGAGTTTGCATCATATTATCCCCTTGGAAGTGAATACTGAAGTTAAAAAGATGATTCTTGTCACCTGACCATAACCATGCTTCCAAAAGGGCTAAGTGGTTGCTTAAAAAATGAACCATGTCACTTTATTGAGGGTGTTGAAAAGTGGTGTTCTCTGTCTTTATGATTCTAACTGTTATGTCAGTTTTGCTACTGCTAGCCCTGCAGAACAGGTACAGTCACGGGAGGCTGAACTGGTTCATACATCACCTAGAGAACTGCTAACGAAGTTCCAGCTGCCAAATTCTGCCCTACACATTAAAAGCATAGCACGGTTTCACCTTGTTTATGTGGCTATTTAATATTCTGCTTTGCCTTTTAATTTCTAATGAATCTGCTTGATGCTCCAAAGCCTAACTGTTGTTTTTATGTTTGTTTCAAGACGGTTGCCCTGTACATTAATTTTGAATGTTACTCTTTTGGGCACAGTAGATATACTCCTATGCACGTCTTGTTGAGATCTGTAATGTTTAGCACTGCATTATATAAAACGTCACTGCAGTTGGAATTAGCCCACCAAACTTTTGCTCCTAAGTCATAGCAATATAAGCTTCAAAGGGCAACAGCTTGATTTGAAGATCCCAGGTTGATTTTGTGGAGCTAGCAGTTAGAGAGTGGTATCTTTTTTTTTTTTTTTTTTCTTTTCTGTGAGCACACTAGATCTGGATTAGAAGAGTATAAACCTAGAACCAAATAGTCATTTTCACACTTGCTTTCACAAGAGGAAGTGCTCTTTCATTTCTGGTTAAATGACACGTAATTAAACAACTGTGACAGATAAGGGGATATATCTATGTCCAATTATGAATTCCTCTGTTCTATGAATAGGAGCTATGATTGCAGCCATCAGTGTGGATTAGAATTTCCATTTTGTAGCAGAAAACAGGCCATGCCTGAGGATCTGAAAAAAGGTCATAAAGGGAGTTCTCATCAGTGGGTATCTGTAAGTTTGTAGAACATGGATTGCTCGAGGCAGTCATTCATTTTTACCTAATTTCTGTCCCTATTGGGCTTCTGCATGGGAAATCCTAACAGAAGGGCAAGAATGAAAGGTATGTTAGACTGTTTTTAAAGAGAGCTACTGTCATAACACAGGTGTTCAAGGACTGGAATCCAGCAGCTCTTTAAGAGAAATAGGAGCAGACAGAAACTGGCTTTCCTGAATTGTAATTCTAGGTAACAACCTCAGAGTCCCTTCCCATCTTGTCTTTCCTTCTGCTCCCAAATTAATCATGTGTTTGATGAAGGGAATGGATGAAGTTTGAGTGATTCAGGATTAGTTCTGGGATCAGGGATGGGATTTCATAGTTCAAGGAAGGAGGTAGGAACTAAGCAGTGGCTGGGTTCTGCCCTGGTCCAGCCGATAGAAACATTCAAGATTAATTGCACTTGTGCTGTTCTCCAAAATTAAGACTCTCCATTAGAAAGATTGTAAGAAAAATCTTCTCCCGCTTTCCCTCCCTGGTCTCAGTTCATAAAATGAGTATCAAAGTGATGCTAGGTAGCTGTTTATTCAGAAGAGCTTAAAGTACCTGGCTTTAGGAAATTAGTTGCAGTACAATACTTTTATATGAGGACCTTCTTAATATATGATCCAATTAATCATAGTAACTTCTGACTTCTTTATCCCTGCAGTGTAGAGCTTTGCACCATCTTCTTCACTGTAAATCCATACCTGTAAAAATAGTTCAAATGTTATTATTGCTAAGTGCATTGTTCTTCCTGAGTTGCAGCTTCTCTACTGGAATATTTCTGGCTATATTCAAAGAACAGTTCATCCACTTAAGCAAGGTGGGTTTTTTACGTTAATGCTAAGTAGGCAAGCCACTGAAATGCCCATGATATGTGTACAAAAAAATACTCATACAATATTATATTTAGAGAGAGATCTTTCTGTATTTGTGAGAGTTTCAGAAGTGCCGGGGGGGGCGTGCCAATATTTGAATACTCTATTTTTTCCTATAAAATCACTCTCCTAAAGCCAAGGTGTAATTTTTGTGTATATCAGTGCCAATGACCAACTTGCTTTGTCTTCTTTCCAATCACAGATACCTGGGAGTATATACTTAGACCTGATCTGAATGGCAGGGATGAAAAGGGCTCTGCACTTACACATCCATTTGTATAGGAGTTTGTACATCACACCCATGAAGTTCATCTCTCACAATTGAAAAAAAAAAATAAATCTATGCTTATAATTAACTAGTAGAAAAAAACCAGAAGCCTAAAACTAAAAAGCCTAGTTATAATTAATTGAAAAGGTTTTCTGAAGAAGCTCGTGGCAGTGATTTGCATAAATTCTCATTAAGGTGAATAATATATTTTCTTCAAGATCCATTAAACAAGCTTTAATCAGTTGAGCTTGAAAAACATCACTTTAGTTTAAAAGTAATTACACAGCATCTAAAATAAGTTCTGAAAAATTACAAAAATCTATCTAAGAGACATCAGCATCCTTCAGACAGTAAGAAGCCATGTAATAAATACCAAGAGGAAGGGTGGATTGTTGTTCCTGGCTTTAAATTAATTCCACAAAGACAAAACATGCCTGGTGAGAAGGAAGCCTTGTGTCGCCAGCACAGTGGGGTGTTGTACCAGAGTGAGGTATCTTCAAACTAGTTTTTGTGCTAGTTTCAAGAAGAGAACACGATGAACTGGTAGGTATGCTACAAGCGGCAGTACCTACCACCTCTACCTTATGTAGTGGACACCCTACTGCAGGTTTGGTTTTGGATTTTTTTAAAACAGTTAAGTTGAGCTGCCCATTAAAACATTTATTTTTAAATGCAACCTAAACATTTTTTTATATTTCTATCCACTTTTACTTTTCAGGATTAATTCAGACAGTCTTTCACATCACAGGTTGGATGCATTGCCTTTACCCTGTGTTTAATGAACAACTTTCCTTTCTGAGTTAGTCCATTTAGTGATAAGAGCTGTGTGAAATTCAGTTTAGAGCAACCATTATCTTTTAGCAACCTTTTGGGTGCCAGGAAAGGTGGAGTGGTAGAACTCAGAGTTTCTGCTGTTCTTGGCAATGCTTTCCCCTCTCTGAGGCCGTAAAGGGACGAGCACTTTAAAAAAAAAAAAAAGTTCTACCAATAAATAATAATTCTGTTTTATTAATTTATTATTGCTGAGAGGTACACTGAATTCCTTCCTTGGCATTTAGTGAGCAGTCATGCTTTTGTACCCTTTTCTGTTGCAGGAGGCAAATGTAAAGCTTTAGACATTAGCACTGAATCAACTTTCTAAATCAGCAGTTCCTAAATTGCGGTGCATGTATATACACACTTGTATAATTTATGACTCTTCAAAGTGGTAGTTGGTGTGGCTGGAACTGGTACCACTGGAATTGGTACCTGCCAACCTTTATTGTGCTACTTGGTCAAACTGAAAAAATCCAAATTTGGTCCTTATTCTAGGACATTTTGCTTGCTACTTTTGTTTGATGTTTACAGTCTGAAATATAGACATGGGGCCATGAATTCCAGGATGGATCAGGACGACTACTATTAGCGAGTTATAAAAAATTTGTTCTCTTTATCTGTATCAATTTACTACTTCCTGTCTTTGAGAGAGACCTTTTATGGTAAAAAGCAGTACCAGCAGCAAGAAAACAGAGCAATAAGTATAGCTTTTGTGTGATGTATGCTAGCAAGCTTGACTCGTATTTTCTCCTGCTCATCATTAGGCGTAGCATTTTTTCCCTTGTGAATTTGTCTTACTTGAGAGAGCTCAGCTGTACAGGTGGAAATAGGATACACTGATGTTTTCTTGTATTATGGAAACCTCCCTCAATTTAAAAAAAAAAAAAAATTTTTTTGAAGCTTCTGAATGAAATTGTAATTCACGATTACTTTTGCGGCTCTGGAGCCAAGACTGAGAAACTGTTTGTTTATTTAGTAGCAGGGTGTCCTTAAGACTACTGGCAAATGCCAGTTATTTTTGAATGTTCAAGTCTGAATTCCTGATTGTGTGAGTTAGCTGTTACACCTTCTTTTTGTGACCCTGGAGAAGAAAGAGAAAGAAAGGTTCTTTTTTAAAAAAAATTATTTTACAGTATGGTGACTTGAAGTACTTGGTTTTCTGATAATTGTCACCATTATTTCTTATTTTATTATAGTGGACAGTTTGTGTTTTAGTGTGTATTTCTTTTGGCTTTGTAACAGCATTTAGGTTCCTTATCTTATTATTGTAATTAAACTGCACCCAAAATGTTGCATGACTCATCTGTAGAGGAAAATACACATTAAAATATCTCCAGATAAACTCTCTTTAAAGAGCTAGTACCTCAAGGCTGACTGGTGTATGCTAAGATTCAGCTGAACAAGTTCCGTTAAATATTATGGGAGGTCTGTAACTGATGGGTGGCCCAAAACCAAAGTCACCATTCTATTCAAATAAACACACAAAGAAAGTATGTGCAAGACCTTTAACTCTTACAGAAGCTTGGCTGTGTGCCATGCTTCTGACTTAATGGAATGGCTGATTTCAGGGTTGCCTGGGGCCACAACCACAAATAAGCATATGTATCTCTGAGGTCATTGAAACCAATTTTATTTTTTTCATAGCTATTGGAATAAGTCACCTGGCTTGATTTATATGTAAAACGGCAGAATATTAGCCCACAGGAGTGGGCTTCCATCTGTTTTGTTGGCCTGTAATATCAAAATAACAGCAGCTTGTGTCTGTAGAAATACTATTTTGTTTTTCTCAGTAGCGAATGGTTAAGCATTCGCTGTAAGTTGGGATTCAAGTTGAATGTCTTCATCATATGAAATGATCCTCATAGTCAGCACTGCTGCAGTTGCCAGTTAGACTCAGTCCAGTTTCCAGGGGTGGGACTTCCAACTCCCAGCAAGTTTGAAAACATGATGATGAGTGTTTGGGTTTCCTGTGGGCTCCCAGTGCCTCTTATGAGCCAGGAGCTGCCTCTGTTCCACACTGATTTCTACAGACTTTTATCCTACAAGCCTAGAATTGAGAAGGAACTAGAAGGGGTAATGAAGTTGATTTGAATGAGGTACATATGGCTGATTACGTACATCTGGGTAATTTTTTCTAAAATAGTTGGATAGCAATATCTTACTATCTCAGTATTTCTTCAGATTTCATTAGAACATGGCAGTCTACACTGAAATCTGCATATACATCTTCATATCAGTGCTACATTGTCTTAGTGGATGGGATGTGTGTGTTGGATAGCTGTATTATTTATTGGCTATATGTCATTATTAATTTCTCAGTCTCTTTCTGTGTACCACAACACGTTAGGAACCTGAGAAGTTTATGATGCATACACAGGACTGTATTATTCCAAACAACTAATTTCCTATGATGAGAAATAAATCTTGAATTCACAGTTACTTTGTAGCAAGATCAGTGTAGAGCCCTAGAAAAAGAAGTAAGTTTTGTATAGCAGAAACTGCTTATTCCTTACATTACTGTAGGTTGGCTTTATTATGCAGAAATAAATACATCCTGCTGTTTTATATGGTCTGGCAAACTATAATTTTCTTCATTAAACTTTTGGTGGCCTGTAATGACATGGGACACAGCAAAGAGGGAGCCTGGACTCTGAAGAAGTAACCTTTCCCAGCTTTATAGGTAATAGGTATGAGCTATAGTTTATGTAAAGATTCAAATGGACTTGCTCTTTGGAAAAAAAGAAGGGTATTACAATACTCTTAAATATATAAACCACATGTAGATTCTTAGTGGCAAACAGACTCGGTTCAAGCTCAGGCATGTGAAGTTGAAGCTTCTTCTCTCCGAGGTGAAATTCTGTATTTCTTCCATCCTTATGTGAGAAGCTGAGTTACTTGAAGATAATACGCTTGCCTTGTCAACAAATGCAACAACATAGTAACCAATGTTTTACTCTTTTTGAAGTCTGAAAGATCTCTCCAGGCAGTATGTTCTCTGGTTCATCTGGATCACCTTCATTACACTGAGTTGCAGGTGTTTCTCTTAATCTACCCGTGATTTTTTTTGTTTCCCCGTGTTTGAAGTTTCTTTGTATTGTGATCTCAGTCAGTCCTCCTTCTTTGAATAAAGAAGGCAAAATTATCACTATCCTTTAGTAATGCTGGAAATTCGAAAGACAATTTACAGTTTCTGTCTTAATAAAATACGACACAGGAATTGTTTCCCTACAAATAATTTCTGTGTTTGATGTACACTACTGGAAGGAGTAAACTGTTCACTTTTTTAAAGCTTTGTGTTCAATGAGCTTTCCTCTGTGGGTCTCTTTAGGCAGAACTTACACTTGTTATTGTCTAAAGGCCAGAGTTATGAAATATCGTAACTTTTCTGGCACTTGGGTTTCTCAGCTACCAGGAAAAATGCAGTCCTCCATTGTGCTGCAGTCGAGGATGGTTGGACTTAAATGTTAAGTAGGGGCATTAAGCCTAGCAGTTACAGATTGGTTTGATCCTCCAGTAGATCTTCAGACCTTAGTTTTTTAGAAGCATACTTCTTAGGAAAGTTAAACCTGCCTAAAAAATAATGAATAAAATGGCACACAAATCACTAGTGGAGAAAAGTGCATGTGGTTGGCTAGCATAGAACTGGATAGACTTGGAAACCTGTCACTTTCAGTTCAATGCTAGCTGCTTTTTGTAGTTCAGCTTGACTTAATTTAGCTGTAATGGTATCGTCAGGAAGGTTGATCAGGTGTGTGATTCTGGTAATGGCTTCAGTTTACCCGAATTGCTGTCTGAGATCCTTTTTACTTACTGCCTGCCTCCCAACAAACAGCTGCTCTAAAACATAGAAAGCAATGGTTTCTGGTTGTTTTGTTTTTATGCTTGAAAGTCTAAAAAGTCTACTGAAAGGCTATAAAAGCTCATGCCAATTGCAGTTGATTATAAAACCCTACTGGTTTCAGAGACATAAATTGGAGGTTATTCCAATACTAATGTGGATTAACACTAATGTAGCAGAAATCAGAATTTGATCCTGTGTGTTCTGATAACATAATTCAACTAATTTGTGATTTCCTGGCTTTTTAGCTCAGTCTTTGACAGCATCCAGTAAAATCCTCGAGGGTGTGCTTGGTGCAGGCTTATATATAATGGCAACTATAAAGCCCATATTTTCTTTTACAAAGTAACTGTGATTAGTCCTTTCGATGTCACTCCCAAACGGTTGCCTACTAACTGGGTGCTCTTAACCAAGGAATTAAGAGAAAATAAAATTTATTTTAAATGCTGCTATGGTTTCAATTTCTAGTGTTTCACAACTGCTATGGCATGCCACAAAACTTGGTTTACTGTAGTGGGTCCCTGCATCTAGATAAGCTATTGAGGTAGAAAGATGAAACAAATTAGTAAAACTCATTTAAACCTTTTTCAGTAGGATCAACACCTTCCAAATGGGTGGGTGCCAGTCTGCTCTATTAAAGTACGTTTATGAAGGGCATCCCAGTGCTCCTGTTAAGAAGTTGGAGAGCTGGAAAGACTGTAATTGTTTCATCCAGGACTATGCTGAACAGTTACTCTATTCACTAGAAGTCGTTACACATCTTTGTGGGACCAAATATTGTTTTTAATTATTTGGGTTGTTTTACTTTTGGGTAGAATTTAGCTTTCACAAAAATTGGTTTTGACAGAAGTTTGTAGCAAGTTCCATTTTTTTCTGCTTTTATATATATATATATATATATATATATATAAAAAAAAATGCTTCCAGGAATTTGTCTGACATGTCTATGGCAAGGCCTGAGGATAAAGTCTAACTCCCTCCATCACAAATGCTTTCTAGCCAGATTTTAGCCCCTCTATATATTCTGGGGGAATTTTGTTTAATAGGAATCTGAGAAGGAAAAGTGCTGCACTATTTTTTAATTTGGAATCCTCTGAGAAGGTAGTCCAAATATTTTGTTTGATTCACTGATGAGTAAACTATCACCACAGAGAAATGTAAGCCTTGGGTTTTATCTTAAGTGTATGTTAACATTTCTTGCTGCTTTTTCCATCAAGTTAAGCTTTGTTTTATGTGTTTCCTCAGACTATTTCGGTGAAATGGCAGTACAGTAGCTTTGGTTCATGATTGTGTAGCTGGACTTTGGAGCCGACTCAAAATAAATTAGCCTTTTCTAATCCTTAGGGAGTATTCCCTTGCCCTCCTAATATTATTTAGTATCTGGCTATAAATAGTGCTGTGACCACAGTAACCTGTGACTGCGTATCAGAGAAGTTGGTGAACTAGACTAGGAAGATAGTAATGGTTTTGAAGACCTGTGGCATCTCTTGGGTTCCATAGACCACAGTGATTTCAGGAAAGAAAAATTGTTAAGTATTGTGTTTTCACTTACCCCTTTATTTGGAAGTTACTGTCTAAAAATGGTGTCTTTTATAGTGTGTTAAGTTTAATATATTTGTAGGTAATCTTTCATGTACATAATTGGGCAACCTTTGAGAGCAGTTATACTAAAAATGGGCAATGCTACAAGAAAAAGATACCCAAGAGTGTTTTAAGGCCTCAGCATAAATATTTGTAAGGTACCAAAATATGCTTAACCTAAATGGAAAATGCTTATTCTGTACAATATTATTTTAAAGAAACCACCCCACAAATCTGCTAGCATGATATCCTTTGGGTAGGAAAAGCGATGAGGGGTGTACAATTGCTGTGTGTGAACATTAGTTTTATGCATATATATGTCTTATGGTGGGGCTTGAAGGGAGGGAAGAGGAGACCTTTTGGAGACAGGAGAATTTTGGGTGGGCACAAATTCCACAGCTGATAGTTTGTTGCATGGTGGGGTCTCTGCTTGGTAGTTCGGTGGATAATGAAAGGCTCGGGTGGGTCTGACTGCTCTCTGAATCACTTGATTCTTACAGTGAAAAACGTGAACATGACCAATGATAGCTGGGTCTGGGATTGTGGGGTCTTTTTTCCTCCTCTCCCCCAATAAGGGCATTTCTTCAATTTCTAAAGCCAGTATAAAGGTTAAATTGACCTCTATGGATATGCATATACCAAATTGTTTTCACTAAATAGATTTTTGAATAACACCTTTCAGTTAAACCAGTATAACTTTAAGTTTAGACCTGACCTTGGTTAATGATGGGTTTTTTTGGTGCTTAAATAAAAGGCTTGAAGAAAAGAACTTGCACAAAATAACTTGATGCTTTTCTTTATTCTCCCCCCCTCCAAAAATATAAAAAGGAGAGTGTCTGTATGTTATGTTGTGGTTCAGTAATTTCTCCTCTACTCATTATTTCTATATTTGTATGTGTACGTGTTCCTGGGCATTCTCTTCAGTGCTTCACTAAAAATAAAAGTCAGAGTGCTGCCTAAAATTCTTTCAGTCTTTAACATTAGAGTGCACAAGACGTTTGGGTTTAGGCACGATTATGTACAATCTCCTTGAACTTTCAGAAAATCCTGTGTCAAAAAATAGATCAAATGGAAAAAAAAAAGTAATTTTTAAAAAATTAAAATTATTGAGTTTTTTTTCCTCGGTATAGTCTGCCATGTACTGAAAAGAACAGAAAAGTGGATAGTCATGGGACTGATAAACTCTGTTCTGTACAGTATGTGTGCCTCCATTTTCAGATAATGGTTTAAAACGTGTGTGTCCTTGGAAAGGCTTTATGTATATTCAGAAGGTGGCTTGTCAAAAAGGTAGCCTAATATCAGTACTATTAATCTGGTTAAGAAACTCAACGTGTCTACTGTTATTCTCAAGCCTTAAAATTTCTGTCCTTGTACTGTTGTGAGCTGCTGTATGGTGAAATGGCAAAATTATTTATGTTTTATTTTTTCAAAGGAAAGTGGGGAAGAGAAATAGTATAGTGCAATATTCTACTGCAGAACAGTAAATCTAATAAGGCCTGCTGGGCCCACTTTTATCATCTAAAATAGATTTGAAAAGGGCAGCAGAGGTTCCAACTATGAATTCTGACCATGCTTCAGAATCTGGTATTACTCTCTCTATATATAAATAAATAAATAAACAAATCTTGAGTTATTGCCAGGCAGTAGTTTGGCACTGAAGAATATTTTAAAGAATAACTTTGAATGTGTATTTGAAAGAACATGTTATCAGGTAAATAGCAAGTATCTTGAAGTCTTAGAGGAACAGAATTAGCAGTTTTGTGTTGTATGGTGTAGTTGGGAGAGAAGCTAGTTTATGAAACAGCTGTGAGAATTACAGAAAGCATTTTCTGGTTTAGGAATTTAAGTTTTCTTTTTTCAATAAATGTTTTTTCACAGACCTACTGTACATGCTGTGGTGAAAAAACTCAGGGAGCAGACACAAATACAGGAGCTCTTTTTCTCCCTCTGTTTTCATCTGCTCCCTCCTGAGAGGAAACTGATGGTATCCCATTGTTCAGCATCAGAAAATATTAATGATTTCTCTCACTTCCCTCCAGTGTGCATTTTTTACCTGTGCATGAATAATCAAATCGTACTATGCCAGGCAACTGGTATTAATTAGGGTTTCAAATTTCACATAGTCCATCTTTTACTGTTTGTTATGTCAGGCTAAAGCTTAAACGGAGAGGGTGTGAGGTGCATGTAGGGTTAATATTAAGGCCAGATTCTTTCAGCATATGAGTACACACTTAGAAATGAAAGGCTTATACTATGGAGAAAGATACAGTTGGAAGCCTTTATAGTTGGCTTTTGAAATATTTATGTTCTAGGTGGAAAAGATTTTTCAGGCCATCTCAACCTTCTTGTAACCAAAATGTTTTGAACTTTTAGTTACTTAAAATTTTCAAAGCGCTTTTAGTCAATAAGAAAATCAATACATGCAGCATACTTCAGTGTAGCTAAGGCAGTGCCCAACAGCATTCAGTGCTATACGTAACTACTGCCACGGCTTCCTTCTTCCGAATAACACAGTGCATCTTCAGTTGCAAATGTGTAAAGTCTAGAAGTCTGCAGCTGATGGGCTGCTGGATCACAGCCTACTGGTGGATGAAGTCAAACTACAGCTGGTAGTCATCCATGGAAATAAACAAGGAACAAGTTACCTTGCTTAGATGTCTTTTTTTTTTTTTTTTTTCCCCCACTGCATTCTGAAAATTTATGTTGCTTATTTTAAAAGATCAATTCCTTTAAAAGACATTGTGCGGCTTAGAAAATTTTACACAGTCTGTCTTTATATCGTGGTACGAGACCATAACCTTTCTCTGTAATTTCGTTTTCTGAAGGTGGTTTGTTTGTTTGTTTATTTCTTGGTCTTCATTTTTGGCAATGCTTGCAGTCATGTGAGGGTATAGTTACAGTTGTCTCACTCATCCGTCTTTCCACTCTGCTTACCTAATCCAGGAAAGTCTCACTCAAGAAAGCTTTATGCGTAAAACAGTACTTAACAGTCCTGCTACTTGTAGTTCCTGACTGAAGTTGGCTATGAAATTACTGCTATAGGACAGTAATAGTCTGAAATCTATAAATAATATTTGTGTATATATATTATCCTGAGGCCCTGTGCTAAGTATTCAGTTAATAGCTTTCACCAGAAGTTATATAGGATAGGAATATTATATTAAAAATATATATTGTCGTCAATGATTGAGCGCTAAGTTTGATGCATTCACGTATTTCTATACAGTTAGAAAAGGGCCATACTATTGGCAGAAATTAACTAGCCACTAGTTTACTAGCACTTTATTTCCCTTTTGTGATATTAGGTTTTCCTTTAATTTAAAACATGATTTGAACCTAGGTATTTCCTTCAATCTGTTTGGTATGTATAGCCCTATTCTCAGAGCCTAGCCAGCAGCTCAGGATCCTATACATCACCTAGCTAGTTGTTACCCAGTATTTCCCATCTGAAAACAGCTGAGTTATTAGCTGTTCCTTAGAGATTCACTGAAGAAAATTTGTTCTTAAGAGAAACTGAAAGCTGCAACTTGAAACCCAGAGGATGCAAAAATTTGGTCTCCTGCAGGTGTCCCTAGTTGATATACAATATAGAGATATTTTTTGAGAAGGGGCATGGATACAACTTTACTGCCTGTGGGATTTGTAGATAAATTCCACTTTCACAACTTTCAGAAGGAATGAGCTTTAATACAGAACATGTAAGACATAACTGCCACCAGAAACCTAACAGAATGGCAACTAGTTCCCTTGAGTCTATAATTAAACATTTAAATGAATGTGTTTTTATGTACTTATGCTTATTACTTAAGACATCTCTATGTACTAGACAGTATTTTCTGATTTTTCTTTATCCAATCAATACAGACTACATGAGACTACATGTATATTGTAGTCTGCAGGCAAGTATGAGAATTGTCCAAAGTATGACAAGCTCTACTTGCCTGCTTTCTGACCACGCACCTGCCTAACTGATAGCCTGTAAGTAGTTTGGAGGATTGATTCAACTGCTGTATGTTTTGGGGATGTGAGACTGTTTGCACTCCAAAAAGTAGGCTCTGGCTGTGTTTTCAGTCTTGCTGTCTATACAAGTAACATACAATCTTGAAAGCATCCTTAAGATGACTCGGTAAGATCCACTGTAAAAATACTCTAGGGTGCTTCCCCATTGCTATTTATGAAAAAGGAGTAAATGAATAATACTCAAAAATGATCTTGAGGAAGCACAACAAAGAACCTCCAATTAGAGACCTGCCAGTCCATCACTGCCTATCTCTTTCTGAGAGAGGGCTGGTCAATGGCTTCCTGTGTGCACATCTGGGAGTTCTCCTTTTTCCTTAAAATACGTTCTCTGCTTCAAATGCTGACGTTCATTTTCAGCATATGGGGACCATTAGCAATATTTGAAGCTGGACATAAGGCTTAACATGTTAAATCACTTTAGAATGTTGCATCTGTTTTTTTACCCTGGTGTTAACACCTGGATCAGTTTAGCACTAGTGCAGAAGTTTAGGACATATATAGCTGTTAATTTTAAAAACATCTGGGATTTTTTTGTGTGTATATGCACGTATATATGCATGTGTGAACTGCGATCTCTGGCATTTTTGAGTTCGATGAAAAAATCTTACTGAAGTGTGCTCGAGGTGTGTACCGACCTAGGCAAACAAGTGCTTATGGCAGGAGGCAGAAGGATTCTTTCAAGTGGAATTGAAATTATGATTTTGCCTTTATGACTTCTGTTTTTCTTCAGACTTTCTGAAGAATTGATAGCTGACTCTGATTCCTTTTTTTCCCTCCTCTCAAACCCATCCATTTGTTCTACACTGAATAAGATATCCTGCTCTCCTGGGATGCGTGAAATGGGCAGGCATTAAAAATTGAAGAAAGCAAGTTCCCTGACTGAGTCTGCAACCCTTATCTGAGGCTGCTTGAAAGTAAAAATGCCAGTTATGTTGGAGCTTTGAAAAATTACTTTCCCTGGTGACCCGCTGCCTTTTAGCGAGAGCAGAGTTTACTGCTCTGTTTTGAGAGTGATGAATGCAGTTGTAGAGTTTCTCTTGTTATGCCCATTAGCAAGATTGGAGTAATCTGCGGGATGTAACCTGAAGGTAAACTGTGACTGAAGGAGAAGACAAGGCTAATAAGGCGTTTTGTAGTTTCCCTTATCCCAGAGTCTTTCCCGGAGCCAGCAATTAATATTATTTTCTATCTGTGGAGAGCCAGGGTGGCTGCCAGCGCGGTAGGCTGTGTAAAGGACACATCAGTGCTACCTGCCAGGCCCTGAACAGGGACTGCTTTCAAACTTGCTGTTGAAATTGGCGACTAAGCATCAATACTGCAGCAGAGTTAACAGCTTGTTAATTTAGTAATTAAAGCAAAGCAAGGTCTTGCCCCAGCCAGGAGTCAGGCAGCTGGGGGGCAGCCCCAGCCCCGGGCACCTCCCTGGGGAAGGGGCTGAGGCCTGGACATGGGCCCATGAGTAGGCCCAGCTCGGCGGGGCCCATGGCCGGGCAGGGCAGGGCTGTGGGGAGCTGGAGGCCGGCCCTGCTGCCGCGTCGCTGGGGCAGGGGCTGAGGGGGGGTCTTGGGGCCGTTGACGGGTGGTCATGGCTGTCAAGGCTTATCTTAGTGCCCTCAGGGCCCGGACATGGGCAATTTAGTACTATTTATTCTTTTATTTTAATAGATACAGAGCTTCAATTTCTCTCCCCTTCACAAAGAAACATTTCACTTCATGTTTTTCTTGCCAGTGCTGTTAAGACAGCCAGGCTGGGGATGCAGATGGGCACAGCCCCGACTGGTTATGTGTGGGCTGGACTCAGCCCACGGACTGTTCTGTCTGACCTGCAGTCATGGTGTCCACGGTTATCCTTAGTATTACTGAGACCTTGTTCACTTTTACTTTTGAGGGCAAAATGACACAGAGCTGCCTGGCTCAGGTATCTCAGATGCTCATATTCCTTCATCCTCCTGTGCAGTCAAGTCTAATGTTGGCCAAGTGTGTTTTTTCTTTAATTTTATAATGTGAAACACAATAGTTCAACAAACAACCTATGGGAGACTTGCTTCTTTGCTGTAGGAAATGTAGCTTTGCTCTTGTATTTGACTTCTCTAATATCTCAAAGCATTAGCTAGACTCTTTTTTCTTTTACTTTCAAACATTTAGCAAAGAAATAACCACATGAAAAGAACTTTTAACTGTATTTAAAACCTGACTGAGCCACTCAGTAAGCTGGAACCTGGCAGCTTCTGTATTTTTCATGCTAACTGGCAGGTACTAGAATCTGTTGCCTTGAAACATATGAGAAACTAGAAGCATTTCAGAATCACCTGCTGAAATCTGTACCCCAATACAGGGTGATCAATACTGTATCTTCAAGGCTTCCTTTTGATTTTTTTTTTGTTTTGTTTTTGTTTTGTTGTGGTTTTTTTCTAATTTTTAATATGAAGAGGGCAACAGAAAAGGATAACAGTTGCATCAAATTTGTTGCTAAGGCTGTGAATAAAATTTGACTGAATTAATGCCTTCAGAATGTACAATAGGTTTCTTCATGATTTAGAGAAAATCAGTTTACTTTTGGTGGGGAATAGTCCAATATGAGTATGTGCTGCATGAAAATGCTTAGAGGGAGAGTGCTGGTCTCTTCACAATTGTAGCACTGTAGTGTGGAGTTGTTTTATACATGTGTACAGATAGCTGCAGTTCCATTTGTGTTTTTTTTTTTTAAGTTGTTGCATGGCTTCAAGGATTGGAAATGGCCACATTTGCAAAAGATGTAATAAGAGCTACCATTTCCTGGGAACGACCTGTGCCCCATCTAGGCTCTTTGTAACAGAAAGGTCTGCCTCAGGGGAGGGCAGTTGTGCTGGCAATATTACTGCCACTTATTTTTTTAGTATTTCCCCAAGAAAAAACCACTTTTTTGCAGTTCAAGGTTTCAGCTCTAAATTCTGACATCTGATAGCCATTCTTAGAGTTTGGGAGTCTGTAATCTAACATATTATGTTTTTCTTAGAGAAAGGATTCTTTCTAGCCTAACACCTGCTTTATTCTTGCTGAATTCCTAGTTTTCTGATAGTGGTTCTGAGAGTGATACTACAAACTGAAATCACAAACAGAGGAATTAGATTTCAGGAAAGGACTACACGGAAGGACAAGATAAATAATGTGAAAACAAAGATCTTGTTTTGTTCCGATGTTCTTTTGTGACTGGACTAAAATGAGAAAAATGTGTAGGGGATTGGGAAAACAAATACAAGCAACCTGATCCACTGCATAAGCAGAAGTCAAACTGAAAATTTTCTAGCGTTCTAGGAAGCATCATCAGATCTTTAAAGGATGTAATCTGACCTCTCCGTAACCTCCATATGCTCAGAGACAAAAGGACATACTGAGAGGAAGCATGTCTGAAAGCATTACAGCAGTGTTCTCTGGACAATGGAAATGCTGAGCTGCGTGGTATTTAGAGTATTTGCATGGAGATTCTGTGGCATAGTATATCAGCATATGAGCATTTTTCTTTACAGAACAAGACAACATTCCTGAAACTAATACCGTACAAAAAAACAGGGGGATTTGGATACAGGTTCCAAGGGAATAGAGAATGTGAGTAGAGGCTTGGAATATGAATTAGAGTAGTGCATTTCAAACATAGGCCTGAGTTTCATACTTTTTTTTCTTCCTCATATGATTTGGAAAATTGTTAATTATGGGAAGATATTTATTGGAAAGGCAGAAAGAGGGAATGAGTAAAGAATTGGATATAAATCATCTCTCTTGTTTAATATTTTTAATAGAATTGTCTTGAGCTGGCTGGATTCTTAATTACCCTGATAAAATAAATGCTAAATGAGTTAAGCTCAGTAGTAGCAACAGTGCATCTTTAAAGAATTGCTTAAATATAACTTTGGTTATTAAGGCAAGTAACTAATTAAATTCTCGTCATCTTTTTGCGCTAAGCAGGTCTCACACCTTCTCCCACATCATAAATTTTAAATGCAAATGATTGGATTTGTACAAACATCATAGGGGACAGATTTTTACAGTACTGAATTAGACTTGGAGACTGCTAATGGCTGGTGCCAGTCCTTGCCAGGTTGGTTGGAAACACAAATGCTGAAAGCTGCAATGTTTGTTTTGTTTCCAATCAGGCTGATACAGACTTTAATTCATAAGCTAATACAACCTAAGAATGGTTTTTCCTCAATTGTAAATATAGGGAATTTAAAGAGAAGGTATATTTTAATCTGCAAAATATTCTGCTGTCTGCCTCCAGGAAGGTGTTAGCAGAAAATGTTGTCAGTCAAAATATATACAAGACAGTTGTAGGAGTGGCCCATGCAGCACCAGAGATTTGCATGCTCCTACCAACTTCTGTACTTATTGTTTATCCATGTCAGTGAGATTCATTCCAACATCTAAATTAAAATTTCAGTATAAAAGGCCAGTTGGGGTTTTAGTTCTGAATTACTGGAGGATGCGTTATTTCAACAATAATGTTTGTAAGTTTTTCATATTTCTTTTACATTTTAATTATAACTCATCAAATCTTAACTGATTACTCCTGGGTTAGACTCAGAAGAATGTCACTGAAGGGTGTTTTAATTTAATGGAAGCAGTGTAACATCTGTTTCTAATGTTTTAAAAGCCAATTTATATGGAAATTTTGCTTTAGCAGGAAGTCAATATATATGTAGTTTTCTAACACCTCATGTAAAATTTCAGAACTTGAATTAAAGCAGCACCAAAGCAATGCCATTCTTTCTTGTGGTGTGTGATTGCATTTTCACAGCCTTTCATTTGTATCCTTTTCCTTCTGTTGAAATGAAGTTTTTATTTGTCTTTTGTAGTCGAGCTATCAAGACAAACCAGGACCTTCTGCCTGAGACGCCGTGGACCCATGTCTTCTACAATGACTTTTGGGGGACACTGCTCACTCACAGTGGGAGCCACAAGTCCTACAGACCTCTCTGCACACTCTCCTTTCGCATTAACCATGCTGTTGGAGGGATGGACCCATGGGGCTATCACCTTGTAAACATCCTGTTACATGCTGCAGTCACAGGCCTTTTCACAAACTTCTCCAGGATCTTGTTTGGGGATGGGTACTGGACGTTGATAGCAGGCCTGCTGTTTGCATCTCATCCAATCCACACGGAAGCCGTAGCAGGGATCGTAGGGAGGGCAGACATTGGAGCCTGCCTCTTCTTTCTTCTTTCCCTGATGTGTTACGTGAAGCACTGCTCTACCAGAGGTTCCTCACCGAGTACATGGGGCTGGATCTTGGGCGCGGGGCTGTGCGCGGGATGCAGCATGCTGTGGAAGGAACAAGGAGTGACTGTTCTGGCCATTTCAGCGGTGTACGATGTCTTTGTATTTCATCGACTGAAGATGCATCAGATCATTCCTGCTTTATACAAGGTGAGTTGCCTTACTGTAAGCTATTTGTAAGGCACCAAGCACTGTTAAACAGGTGCTAAATGAGTTTTCAAGTACACAGTAATTCTTAGTAGTTTAGTCAACTCCCAAAATAAGCACAGATGTCTAATGCTGAAAGCACATTTTGTTTAAACAATGTGTTGTTATCCATTGCTGTTGCTTCACGCTGGGGATATATTTTTTTCAATTACTTTCCTCCAGCAGCTCCCTCCTTATTCTGTGCTCATCGAGCACTGGATATCTGACTGCCTTTTGCAAAGAATTCATTCATGCTCTTATCCTCTTGTATCTTGCAAACTCAGCTTAGTTTGGTAGGGCCTGCAAGTGCTGCAGTTTATGTCATCTACAGACTCCCTGAGGCAAAGATAGGGCTCTTATTGTTCTAGTTCAATAGAGATGTGTAGGACCTGGGTGCATGCCTTTGGCGTGTATTTTTTCTCACCCTAGTAGGAGCTATGACTCAAATGTATTATTGCCTTAATATTTCTCATTTTTTGACTTCCTGCCCAAGAGCAAACAAGTGAAATAAGCAAACAAACAAGCCCACCAAAACCCCCTAACTTCCCTCTCCCAAAACCACATGTATTTTAGTGGTACCCAGAAATCCCAGCCGAAGTCAGGACTTTTACATCAGTTGCTGTACAAATAAGTAAGCTGAATATATGTAATTTCATTTTCAGTGAAATGTCTGTCTTTCAGAACAATACTGATTTAACAGAATGAAAATGTTTCACGGGGATCTATTACCACATTTTCCAATGAGATATAACCAAGAAAAGCAATAAAGCAATATACGGCTTTGCAATCTTTCTCAAACCCTGATTTTAAAATTTTGATTTCTTACTCAAATGAATTGAAAAGAAATTGTAGATTTTGATAAAGAAGTGATGATTTCTGCTTGTATAGAATATATATCTGTAGTATACAAGGAAAATAGTAGAGTGAAAAAAACAAGTAGTGTCTGGTGCTTCTCTCTTAAATTGTTGTGACACGTTGACTTAGTTATGTTATTTTCTGACAAAACTGGAAAGGAAAGATTAATTTTTTTTTTTTCACTTACGTATATTGGAGTATGTAAGACCTCTGAATATCAGTAGCCAAATACTGTATGTTACATTGTGTGCCTAAGGCTAAGTGGAAACAAACAGTAAAGGGAGTGGTGTGGGGTTTTTTTTTGTTTTTTTTTTTTTTTTTTTAAATTGCATCTGTAACAGCAAGCTTGATTCTGAAAGATACAGGATGAGGTTTTGTAAAGTGCTTCAGGGAATTTGGTTCATAACACCAGTGTTAGCCTATCCTACAGAATTAAACAGTGGTAAAAACATTCATACGACATGTACAAAATTCTGAACATCTTGTGTGTGACTTCACACCAAATCTGAACTAGTGTTCCTCACAGCCTCTTCTCATTGCAGCCTGCAATGGCCAAGATACAGTTATGGAGCAGCTAGGAAGTTAATACAGAACACTCATTTCTCAAAACCAAAACCTTTGCAGATGTTTCTGATGAACTTTTCACGGAGAAAAACTTTCTTCCCTTTTTCCCCCTTTTCCACTTCAGGGCCATGGTATTATTGGTCTGGAAGAGACCTAAGTGACACAGGTCAAATCCAAGCTTCCACATACTAACTCTTTGAACACAAGGCCTCTCATCCTAGGTGTGGGGCTTTACATTTGGACACGTGGCTTGTGTGTTTTTTATACCCAGCATCAGACTTGTCTTGGACAGCAAACTAGTGTCAATGCCTCAATTTTTTTCCATCTGTGATGATAGAAATAATAATTCTGTGCTTTGTAGATTGCAAGCCTTTATGGAGATTGGATTTTAGCTGGAGGGAATTTTGTGGGGAGAGACCACAGTGAACAAAAATATGAATATTTAGCTTAATCTGCCAGAAATGTGTTTCCTGATTCACTGAATTACTAGGCTACCTTTTCCTTGTGCATCTGTTCAGGCTGAGCGCTGCTGACCAAGTTTTACCTCGCTACTAGGGAAGCCTCTGTTCATTTACAGTGATGAGAAGCTCAGCTGAGAGTTTCAGTTATAAAATATCTTCAGTAAGGCTTCTTTTTTACTTAAATTTTACAAAAATAATTCACAAATTACATAAATTTTTGTCAGAACATCTCATCCTGCAGGGCTTGGGATGCCAGGAATATCTTTATTGACCTTGCCTGTTACGGAAAGTGTTTCTTTCTGAGTACTTGTCTGTATACTCGTTTGTCCTCCAACTTTGAATGGCCTCTACCTTTAGCATCACAATTTGCTGTTCCCAAACACTCCATGGGAAGAAAATGAGTGAAATACAAGCCTTTCGTAAGGATGATCACTGTAAAGTAAAAATAAATATAGATAGACAATCGTCTTAAAGAGGAACAAAGTTAGTACCTTAAAAGCAAATCAGAGCAAATGCTTCAGTCTTCTGGAAAGCTTCATACTGTATAATAAGAATATTTTAGGGCAATAAAAATATTATGATTTCCCTCAAAAAGTTACTGAAAATAATTATTCTAGTGTATTGCCTTTTTTCAGTCGGTATTTTCTGAAGTACTTTCTCACTGTGTTTATATTTGCTTTGGTCTTTGAATTTTACCCTTTCACATAAAATACTGTTTAGAAAATGATTCGTGGAAACAGTCTACAACTCAGAGAGAGTTGTAAAGCAGGTATGTTTACTCCGGCCGGGGTGCAAGGGGATTTCTCCACAAAGCTTGCACACTAACAGCACATTTTACCAAAAACTTATAGAGTGTGGATATACATATTCATTGGATTAGATAACACAAACATACTTATGCACAAGTAAGGCTGGGTTAGTTCGAAAGGCTGGTGTCAGCAGTTTATGTTATCTTTGCACCTGCGCATTGCCTCCTGGTGGTTGTCTTCGGGGGTCTTTGGGAGGGAGACTCGTGGTCTTTCTCACCTTGTTTTTTCCCCCGAGCATGCACAGATTCTCTTGGCCAATTTCTTGAACAACAAAAATGTTTTTCAGCCGGTTTACTCATCCTATCTTATTTAAGGGAACCAATGAAACTTCTACAATCCATATATGGCTATCCTTACTCATTACCGAGGCCCAGCTAGTTAGAGCACACCTGTTCCTCAAGGACAAAAACATGATATTTTGCTGAACACTGCAGTTCTTGGTAGATTTTCACAGTAAACTGCTTTGTTTTGATGGACACAGTAGTCCTTGGTAAAATTCCACAGAACAGTCTGGGCAAGCAGGATTCTTAGCAATATTAAAAAATACTATAAGTAATACTATAACTTGCTATAAGTAAGGAAATAAGTTGCTAAGCAGTTTTCTATAAGTAAATAAGTCTTAAAACAAGTAATCATTTCTCTGTATCAAGAATGTTCAAGTTAGTGAGACTCTCTAGCCTGCTCCATCCAGAGACTGGAAATTGTTTTCAGAGGATACTATTGATTGGTATCAATGGATAATTTGAGAATGACCAATGCACTTGGAGTTGATAAATTTGGATTTTGATTCTAACACGTCTGACCAACGTTTGACAAGTACTGACCATGAAGGGAAATAGATGTTGTCCTCTTGATTTGAAATTACTTTTTAGATTGATTTTCAAATAATTTCAAGATGATTACGCTGTAACATTGGCATTTTGAAGTGATAGCCTGGCTTTTCTGAAATCATTATTAAGAACAGAGCAAAGTTTCCTTACTAAAAGCTTTGGTTTTAGTTTGGTTTTGTGTGTTTATACATACAATAATAAAGACAAGTGGGTTGGGTTGGATTTTTTTTTAAAGTATTTTTTTAAAATAATCAAAAACCAAAAGTATGTAGCTAACAGATTAATTTCTCCATTGTGCAGAATTACAGCACAGGCTCAAAAATGAAGAAAGTTTTTAACTCCGCATCTCTTTGGGATCACTTGGGTGTTGCCTTTTTCTTGCTGCTGCTTAGGCGTTAAATAAAATGTGTCCCTAGTAAGAACTGATAAATTCTTTCTTCCTAGAACAAACTGTAAAATCTCCTTAAGCAAACAAAATCAACTTTTGGATTAGAGATTTTAGTTTTTTTCTTTAATGTTGTTGCTTACACTTTTTCTTTCTTGAAAGGACATTCCTGCATTGCAAATTGCTTGAGACTGAAGTAGCCATCTACAGATGAGTCATCCTGTGTTATCCAACTGGCTTGAGCATTTAAAAAACTGGAGTATGGTTTAAACTGAAACAAAAAACCTCCCACTAAACAAACCCCCATCTCATCAGAGGACTCTTTGTTAGAATGTCTGGGCAATTAGAAAGAATTATGTCCATTTACCTGCACTGGAATTTGTGCTTTGTATTTTCCCAATGTAAATACTGGGGGAGGGCAACTGCAGGAGGAAGGGGAAAAAAAGATATCAAAAAAGGCAGTCTCGGATGAATTTAGGGTCTTTTGTAGTGCTTTGGAGATTAAAAGTGTAGAATGGAGCCAAGGAAGAAAGGAGAATAATTTTAAGAGGTGGTTAGCTCAAATCTGTACTAAATAAGTAAGCAGTAACAATATGAAACTGAATGCTTTGTAACAGAATGTGAGAAAGGAACTACCCCTTTCAATCTACCAAACCTTAAGCTAAACCCTGTCCAGCTGAGCTGACACAGCTGTTTCCTAGGTTGCAAACTGGAACCAAGGAAAACCAGCAAAAAGTAACCCTTAAGACTCCCCCTGCCTCCCCCAATATATCCCAGATAGTATCTTTAGCAGCTATTGTAAACCTGAATCAATTCAATTATATCCAGTCCTCGTCATTGTTCTGTCCAACAGCTGTACTGGCAAATACTGAGAGAAAAGGTGAGGTGTGAGGGCAGAAGGAAGGAATGGAGAGTAAGGGGTTTGGGGGAGTGGGTGGTTAAGGACGTGGCCTGACTTGCTGCTAGACTATGGCTTTCGGCTTATAAGCTTTTTCATAATATACCACTGGGAAAACTGAGACATGATTAATTATGCTTAAAGAATAGTAAAAGTACTGACCTTCTTCAGGATGGTCAGTGAAGGGTGAGCTGGTAAGAGCAGCTTTAAAAATGCTTCAGCATATGGTAGGATATGACATTGGGGTGACAAGCCTGTTTTTTCCATTTTGTTCTTATCTTTGGGCTGAGCATCCAATAAATACGAAACAGTGGCTACTACACAAGACCAGTAGCTGTCTACTGGGCTCACACCTATTATCATGTGAGTCCTGATTTGTCACATCCAGTACATGACAGCATCCCAGTGCAATTTGAATAGACTGGCAGGGCTTATGAACAAGGCAGCTGCAGAGCAGGACCACCAGCAGAGCAGATGAATATTACCCCTTATTTGCAAGCTATTCTTAATGCACTTTAAAAATGTACATTGTAGCTACTTATTAAACTATCCAGCTTTTTCCCCTGTCATCTATGTATTGGTTATTCAGTAGAACTTGGCTGCTGATTTTTTCCTTTTGCCAAGTCTTGTATTCCTGTCTGCCTGTGATGCTCTCACTCTGGCTGGCAAAGTTGTCAGTCTGGACCCCATTTCATCTGGTTAGCTCTATTTTATTCTGTCTGACTGGCTGACAAGAATGTATTTGCTGTCTTTAAGTCAGCAGATTTTGATGGAAGTGTATTTATTGTGGTTGTAAATGAGTTGTCTGAAATGAGAACAATTAAAAAAAAAAAAAAGTGGTGCCGTGCTGGGGCAAAGCATTCCTTATGGAAGAAAGTCAGGCTTTTGTTTGATTTTTCAGCGGTTTAGACCTTGAGTCATTTCCAGTGTAAGTTGTATAGCAGGTATGCAGGTTGATTGAGTTGTCGTGTATCATAGGTATCGGATGATTGTACCCGTCAGCAGCTAGACTTGTGCAAGTTAAACGACCAAAAGTGTAGGGGTGGGAGGGGGAACCTGAATATGGGAGAGAGCTGTGATCAAGTTTGTAATTACAGAAAATATGCAAATTCAGAGGCCTAATTCTTTTGTATTTGCAATCTCCAGCTTGAGAGTAGAACCATTAATCAACATCACAGTACACAGTCTTCTGTCCAATTAGTACTACAAAGCTAATATAAACCCCACTGTGCTGCCCTTTTTTCTTCTTTTTTTTTTAAGTGGGAATGGAGCTGGACAACGTTAGTAGTTAAAAAGATGGGGCAAATACATTTAAAGCTCATTTTTAATATAATGGTAATGACAAAATATTTATTGCTCTGTGGTTTCTGTGTACAAACTGCCTTACAGAAATAACTAAACCAGATGTATGTTCTACTAACGTTCCACTACTACAGTACAGCAACATTTTACTAGATCAACATATTGTTAGAACAGGGGGTTTATTATACTAAAATAAGAAAACCTCTCTTTTCCCATCACTTACTTGATTAAAATCTCCCTCCAGGAGGTCTGTCTCACATGTGGAATTAGTTATTGGTATCTATAGCTTAACGTGAACCACAAATTGGATTGCAGCATGCATTATCTAACCTTCTGTGCTATTATAACAGTATTGGTTTTGTAAAAAGCAATTTTAATGGAGGCCTATATTTTATTTAAGGTAATGATGTAAATCTGGGGCCTCCATGGATGACATGGTCAACCACCAAACCAAGTTTTATAAAACACTACTTTCCTTTATGGTCTTGGAACAGCCTTAGTTGTGGGTGATATGTATGATTTCTGCTCAGAATAGGACCTGCTGGGTATTAGATAAAGCTACTGATTTTTGAGAACAAACACTCTAAACTTGAAATAAGCCACTTTCTGCATTCTTTACTCTTTGAAGTCACTACTTTTAGACCTATTGTACTTTGGAAAGCAATTTCAAAATAAAATGCTGCTCTTGATTTATATTTTCAGTTTTATCCTTCTGAGGAGCTCTAAAGTCTTAGCAATGCAGTAGTTGGTCTTTCTGGTTTCTTACCTCTTCTCCATCTACAAGTTATGCCATTTTGCAGCAGTGTTTTACCACTATTTAAAATCTATCTTGATAGTTTATTTTCTGCTTGTTTTCTACAATCTAGGGAATTTTCATTATGCTTGAACATGCCCACAGGCCTGGATATTTTGGCAAAATCGGTAAGCTATTATTTTGTAATTATTTCTCTAAAACATTTGCATGGGTATGGTCAAGCCTTAATTCCATGTCTTTGAAATGCAGTGTATGACTGATAAGGCAGCAGCTGCTCCCTTGCAGGACAGACTTCATCCT
The DNA here is from genome assembly GCF_031877795.1 of Strix aluco. NCBI lineage: Eukaryota > Metazoa > Chordata > Aves > Strigiformes > Strigidae > Strix > Strix aluco. The sequence continues at coordinate 42,725,565 of NC_133935.1, read as the reverse complement.
TGGAATCAGATATTTAGTAAATGTACTTTTCCTTGAGACTATTTTTGTCCCAGTTAAAAATATTAAATAACTTACAGCTTCAAAACATGATCTGATCTCTTGCAGGTTCATTTTGTCTAACAAGAGATTCATATTCAAGTGCACTAAGCTGTTAAATGTTGCGTTTGTGTGTCCTAACCTTTTTAATTTCAAGAGCTGAAGAAAAGATTGGGACCTCCATTGCCAGCTGGGGCTCAGTCTGTTCCCTAGCTGTGATCTCTTATTCTGTGGTGGTCAGCTGGGGGTTAATTTTTCTGGCAGCTTTAAGCCTCTACGAAATTGTGGAAATGCTGAGATGAATGTGCCTGCACATACATTGCTCATATTTGCGGATGAGCCAGCCTGATGCTTTTCACTCTGCTGGATGGCAGCAGCATGAGGCCTGTACGGTCTTGACCATCGCTCCCCATCCCCCCAGCAGATATTTTCTAGACAAAAGAAGCTTTTTGCAATTTACTTCTTTCTTGACAATTTCAAGTAGCTAATACTGCTGTTTCCTGTAGTTCCCACAGCTCCTTGCTGCTTTTCCTTTTGATCCTGAAATAAAAAAAGCAAGATTGGCTTCCACTATCTTTCTTCTCAGAGATACTGATCTCCTGCAGGTCCCTGTGATGTCAGTGGAGTGGTACTGAATTGGACATCAATATGTTTAAATAGCTGTTGTTTCCTGAAAATATTTTTATGGGGTGATTTAAACCACTGAAACAGGTCATATATGACAGAAATACAGCATCCTAAGGCAAATTTAGCAAATGTTGTATTTTTTTAAAAACGAGGAATCATAAGCTATCTTGTCAAGTCACTGACTTAAAATATTTTAATAATAAATTTGTAATGTCTTTATTGAAATTGCTACTAAAATCTGCATTGCTTTTGTCTACCCACTTGAAGTCTACAGTAATATTTTGAAGACTGTATTTGAGAATTCCTCTCTGGAAAGAAGGAAAAGGCAAAAGATTCTTTAATAAACGAGTAGGTAAAAAAAAAAAAAAAAAGAGAAGCCTTTTCATATTTACAGAGACTGAAGACATGAAGAACCTTCAGTTTAACAGGTTAATTTGCTAGAGAAAGGTTGTCAGTGTCTTCAGTCTTGCATAAGATTTATAATGCATGGTAGCATGCAAAGTATGCTGTGTTCTTCCGTTCTTCCCCCTGGCTTGAAAGGGATCTTCTTTGGGGCACAGGGTGAAAAAGCTTCCAGGAGCTTTGCACAGTTGGTGTTAGCACTTATTTTTCATTCTGAGGTTACATGCCATGTACTAACATCAAGCAGAGTGTGAATTTTTCATGGTGTTTAATTATAGGGTGTTGGTGGGCATGCTGCTTGCCAGTTTACAAAACCTGTGCAAATAATATCAAGCTGACAATGTTACTCTCCTAGCTTTTAATATTTTCAAAATATTTAATGATTCAAGTGAAAGCACCAAACTTACCATAGCGTGTAACAACTGTGTTTCAGAACATTAGGAATTTTTGCAGGTGTTGGTTTTTCTTCATCTTTGTGATTACTTTAGCTCTCTAATTGAAGCAGCTTTGTAAAATGGTTATTTTTCTAACAACTGGCAATTTTCCTGTTTAAAATACCAGTATCAAAGAGAAGTTAAATTTCATGCTTTTTGGTAGGGATGGTCAATGTATTAAGTAACTTATGCTGAGATAAGGGACTTGGCTACCTGTGAACTTTGAGGAATAAGAAATATATGTAGCTTTGGCCCATCTTCAATTTTCCATTTGTTCATGAGCTGGAAAGCCATGTCCCTTTTTGCTCTAGCTCTGCTTCTCCCATGAGTCAGTTGTCTGGGTATTGGCCGCAAAATGAGAAAAACAACATACAGTGCTAAAGCTAAGTAGTGTTTTAATGAATTGAACATCTCCTGGTGTAATTCCTTTCCTGTAGATTTGCTTCAGGAGTTACACCTTTGTACTTACACTTATTTTGGCATCTTGGTTAAAATGCATGCATTTATGACTGTATTTGCCAAGTATTTATCCCTTGTGTTTGTTAAATGCCAGACAGAAAGTTTATACCTGTATGTTGCCTGCAAATCTTCAATCATGAGTATTTTACATTAGCCTGCTAATGTCATGTTTAGGCACCTAAATGGTTTGCTGAAGTGCTGAATGCTTGTAGCTCCTGGTGGGCTTTACTGAATGAGCTGATTGCACTTGGTCGATCACAGCTAAATATCAAGCTAGACTGTCTGCTCCTAGCAGTCAGGGGACATGCTAATAGTGTCAGAAGAAAAAAACCTGTAAGTATGTCCCCAGTCAGAATCAAATAGATTAGGGAGCAGGTGCAGCTTCTGGATGTTCCGAGTTCTGACTCCCGGTAGTGCATTACAGCACCATTGGGAAAGATAACACAGCTGAGAGTATGTGAAGATCAGGCTCCAGGTTTTTCTGAGCATCTTAACTGTAGTCACCTAACTTTCAGAACTGTAGTGCTTGGAAATCATTGTCTGAGTCTGTTCAATAGAGCTATATTTTCAAACAGTTGTCTTCCTAGAGTCCTACGCAAGAGAGCCATTCCTGGCACGTGAGCATGACCTCTGATTCCAGACTTGGGAGAACATGTTTTGAAGGAGCAGGAACATACACAAACCCTGAGCCATGAGGAAGACTTTTCTCTTGGTATTAGGTTTAATTTTGAATTTCCTGGCTTATGCTCATTTTTATTTAAGTTGTAATGATTTAATGATTATGTACACTCTTTTTCCAAGCTGAGTGATTCTAAACATCAGCCCAGGTAGACAGTTAGAATATTAAAAAGGGGGAAAATACAAGTGTATGAGACTTACAGTGGAAACAGCCAGTTGTGATAGAAAGCAGCAAACATTTTCCGTCATATTTACTGGAGGAACTGAACAATATTTTATATATATGCCTGTATTTTTTTTTTTTTCCAGCTGCAGTGTAGATTACATATGGGGAGGGAAGGAACCCAGGCTTGCCATCCTGTAGCTGACTTAATGGATCAGTTGTTAGGAGGTAGATTTCTCGCCTCACTGGTGTTGAATGTCTCTTGGAAAAGAGAGAATCCCTTGACGCTATGGATAGTTCACACTGGGAAGAGGGGGAAAGCAAAATAGTTTTTGTTCCTAAGTTTCTAGAAAACTAATTGAAAATGCCACTGAGGAAATTATGTTAAAATTATCCAAAAGCTTTTGGGGGAAGGGATAGAATTTGTGTACCTGGCTTTAAAAATGCCAGGTAGAACATTTGTGCCTTTTCATGATCAGAATGACAAGACTTTCAGACGCATACACAGATTACTTCTAAGGCTGTAGATTTGATTGGGTTGTGCAAAAGTCAGAGCTTCTGTGACATTTAATCACCAAAATCTTGTTTTTCTCCTTGACAATAAAATATGGAAATAAATTCCCATAGCAACAAAATCTTTAAAGTGAGTATAGGGCCATATTGAGATAAAAAAGGCAGTGAGGAAGCAGGGGAAAAGAGAAGGTAAAATTGTATTGAGTCTCTGTAAACTCTTTCTCTCCCAGAAAACAGGAATTTTGGGGGTGATGGATAAAATTTTTGCATGTTTTAGTCTACATGTTTTAAAAGTATCCTGGGCAGCTTGTACTGCTGTAGAGCACAATGAAGCCTGCATCAACAACAGTGTTTATTTAGTAGGGATTGTGAGATTACAGTTTATTTTTAAGCTATACCTTTATTGCAGTTCTATCTCTCACTTGGAGACTTTTCTCCTTAGAAGACATTATTAGAAGTGGCAAAACACTGCCACAAAATAGCTCTCATGAGCCTTAAAATAAAAGCAATGCCATTTTTTTTAACTTCAGTTCTTGCTTCTCTGGACTACTTTATATTTAGCATTTTTGGCTTCTTGTAATTTGAAATCTGTGGAAAGTCAGCATTAGCAATTCTGTAGAGTAATTTTTTTGTTGCTTTTATTTTTTTTGTTTAAACCATTGTATATTTTTACCTCTTCTGACCTGAGCTGTTAACCAATAACTTGAATTTTTGTGGGTAATTCTGCTTGAGGATGTAGATTAAAAAATACCTGGTTCCATGATTATGCAATCTTGTTTATTTACAAAGAAAATCCCAAGTATAATTTCTTCCAGAACTAAAAATATCAAACTATGTATCTTTATCCCAGTTCTAAATCCCTTTCAGCTAGCATTGCAGAGCAGTCTCTTGCATCTTATTCAGGGGGAAGTTATCTCCATAATGTATATTTTTACCTTGATTCCTTTGTACCTTCTCTGATTTCTTACTGATTCACATACATATCTCTCTGGGGGGTGGGGGTGGGTGGTGGATAAAAAAATCCACCAAGCAAGCTAGACAGAAACACCCACCATGACACAAACCAACCATCCCAAACAACAACAAAAATCGGAAACCCCCGTCAAAACAAAAAAACCCACTCCACCTTCTGTCCATGCATCTTTGTTCTGGTAGTAACATCATTCCTTGGAAGAGGAAATCAACTGAATATTTCAATCCAACTTCTGTAAAAGATCTTAGTGGTAAGAAACTCTTATCTCACATTAGAGCTGATTAATGATAATGGTATAATATGAAAGTATCCAAGCTAGCTAGCTCAAGGGGCCTTGGTACAGACTGCAAATACGGGTCTAAAGGCACAGTAAGTAGATGGTATCCTTGTCTGCCTGATACTGGATTGGTAGTAGTTTGAAGCTGGCCAGGGAGATACATATACACTGCTCATGATTTGACCTGAGTATCTATGATCCCTCTTTTTATCAGGACACCCTGTAGTCAAAATAAGTTAGCACTGTCATCATCTGAGGCCTTCCAAAATCAGAAGGAAGTGTTAATGATCAGGAGGTAAACATTAACTTTTCATTTGATTTCTGTTTTGCAAATTTACAGATGAAATCCTGACAAGATTTAACTCTATAATCCTGAAGTTTGAAAAGGGGGAAGAAAAATTCCTTGCATGATGAAAGTTGTGGTTCCTACTTGGTGTTAGGGTTCTGTAAGACAAAACTCTGACTGGCTGCAGTTGTGGCAGATTCCTTGACCTCTGAACAGTCCCACTTTTTACCTGCAATTACGCTTCAGGTATGCAGGAAAAAAAAAAGGCGCAATTCATTTCTGTTCATATTTTAGTAATTGCTTTGGTAGCTCTGCGTTGATGTATTTTGAAGATGTGTAGTTTCTAAATACAACTTTAAAAAACATGCCTCTTTTAAATCCATCAGTTTCAATCTAGAAAATTATTTTCACTCCATCGTAGACCATGATATATATGGTACTACATTAGTGCTAGATCCTTGCAAATAACCATTTCTACCTTGGCACTGCCCTGCTCATGATATGGTGTGTTGTCAGCAATCTGTGATTGCACAGTAACAAAAAGGTCGATGTGTCCTTGTGCTCTCTGGTTGATCTCCAAGACTCTGCAGTACCCAGATGGCTCCTCTGTGCTCTGATAATCTGATGATAACCCCTGCTATCATCAGGTGAAGTAATGAAGATACAGGTGTCAGCATAGCTTCTTCACAAATATCTGCCTTACTCATATTTGTGACTGCAAATCTACATCCAGTAAAGAATTGATATATTTGTGTAATAGCTACATGGCATAGATCTCTCAGTTATGGCCTGGTTCCATACTAGAAATAAATTCAGTCTGAAATGATACCATTATTCTGAAGCAGCAGTGATTTAGTAGGTTTATTAATGAAAACAGTGCTCTACGACATAGTCCTTAATGCTCAGTGTTTTTAGCTTCAGGTCTATACCAATCCTAATTCAAGTGCTTTTTTTTTCCTCTCTATATTTGAATGAAAAAATTTCAGTGCCTGCTTAAGTCCAACTCTTTGGGCTAGCTGCCTAAAGTGTAAGGAAGAAAGGGAGAAGTAAATAATGATAATGAAAAAATTGACTGAAAAGCTGAGCGTGTGATATAGAAACCAAAATTTGGCAATCTGTACAGGCTAACTATTCCTATATTAATCAGCACAGCTCTTCTTATCAGCCAGAAGATGCAGCACCTGTCCTCTATCCTTATTGTAGGCAGTGTCTGTATGTTTTCTTATAAGTTTTGGCAGACTAATGAAAAGTGAAATTTTATAAAATCTTATTTGCTACGTGACCTTGCGTTCTGTGGCACTTAATGGTTAGGAACCAACATACTGCCTCACTGGGGTACTAAATTCATGTTTCAGTTATTTGTTTTACTTACAGTGTAGCAGACAGCTTCAAACTCTCTGGGGGAGGTTTTTAAGTCTGTCTGTCAGATGGTCTGCTTTGCTATTTCATCTTCTGGGCTTGGTTTACAGTATTTTGATTAAATGTTACATTACCGTGATACACAAATAATTTGGAATACTCAGATTTGTTTTAAAAAAAGGTATTTAAAAAAGCCCAAACACACATGTCTGAAAACCCACTGCAGACTTGAACTTTTTGTAAGTCTCAAAGCCATGCTGCTCAGCATCAACAGAATTTTTCAAAGCCTGTCAACAGAAGAGTTGTAGCAAAATGGCTTAGAAATTTTCTCACTAAAAATCCTAGAACTGCTTTTTAAAATAATGCATATTTGCATCTTGAATCATAACATGGCTTAAGTTTTTGTTGAATCCTTCCAGGAAACTCAATGTTTAGTGCACTAAAGGAATTAAGAAAATTGTTTTCGATTTCTTTTTTTTTTTTTCTTCCCCCTGTTGATAATGTTGGTGGCTGTGGAAGTACATCATGTTTTCCATGCATAGTTTTTTGGCTGGTACAGACAATTGTGAATTACACAGGTTGCTTGCAGAAATATAGAGTTTAGTCGCGGAAAAAAGACTCTACAACTTGAAATAGAGTTATAAAGCAGGTATGTTTTACTCCGGCCAGGGTGCAAGGGGATTTCTCCACAAAGCTTGCACACCAACAGCACTTTTTACCAAAAACTTATAGAGTGTGGATATACATATTCATTGGATTACATAACACAGACATACATATGCATGAGTAAGGCTGGGTTAGTTCGAAAGGCTGGTGTCAGCAGTTTATGTTATCTTTGCACCTGCGCATTGCCTCCTGGGGGGCGTCTTTGGGAAGTAGGCTCGTAGTCTTTCTCACCTTGTTTTTCATTCGGAGCATGCGCAGATTCTCTTAGCCAATTTCTTGAACAACAAAAATATTTTTCAGCCGGTTTACTCATCCTACAATCCGTATATGGCTATCTTTACTCATTACTGAGGCCCAAGTAGTTAGAGTATGCCTGTTCTTCAAGGACAAAAACATAATTATTTTGCTGAACGCTGCAGTTCTTGGTAGATTTTCACAGTAAACTGCTTTGTTTTGATGGACACAGTAGTCCTTGGTAAAATTCCACAGAACAGTCTGGGCAAGCAGGATTCTTAATATTAAAAAATACCATAAGTAATACTATAACTTGCTATAAGTAAGGAAATAAGTTGCTAAGCAGTTTTCTATAAGTAAATAAGTCTTAAAACAAGTAATCATTTCTCTGTATCAGAGTCCTCATGAAAGTACTAATTAAATGTTAATGTCCAGTTAACATTATCACAACTCCAGCAATTCTGCACTTGAATGTTATATCCTTATTCTATGTGCTGTCCTTAAGAGTGAAGGCCACATGTTTTAAAAATGGGACTGTTGACTTTTTCTGGGTGCAGTGTCCTGTGAAGATCTTGCTGAACCCTGAAGCAGGGCTTCACGTTCAAAAGGTGTTGGTTTTTTTCATTAATATATTTGGTGATCTAATAGAAGCTGCTTTTGTGATATGCTTAAACCATGATGGGTGCAGCTCTACTTGCATGAGGGAAATCGTGATGTTCTTCCTGGTTATGAAAATAGTTTGAAATCTACTTCTGATATGCTAAACTTATTTGAATGAACAAACTTATTTGCAAGGTCATGCAAGTTCTTACTCAAGATTTGCTTCACAAATTTTGCTTTGGTGGCTATTTGACCAGGTTTTCTTGGTGTGTAGTCCACAAATGACAGCCTGAAGAGGGAGTGACCTGATCCAATGTTGGGGGAGGTTTCGATATGATCCCAAGAGTGAGATTAAGACAGAAACGAGGTCAAATGCCGTATACCCAAAACAGGTTTTATTATTAAAAGTGAAGAGTGGTAGCAATAGGACAGCATGGAAGGAAAAGACAGAAATCAAGCAAGCATCCGGAATAGAGTTGCAAGAATAGTCACGACCATGGATCCAGCAGTGTCCGGTTGGTCCTCAGTCTTCAGTTCTTTGGTGGTGGGTGCACATGGATCTAGCAGTCTCCCGTTGGTCCTCTTCAGTGGAGGGTGCACACATGGCAAAGTTCTCTGTCGCCTTTTAAGCTCATTTTATCAGCTGATTTGCATACTAGACACAGAGAGGCAGGTATTCCACGAACTTATTTCCATGAGCAATTGAGTGGGTGGTCGTGCTCACCCTGCCCACATTTGTTTTTGTCTCAGTTCCCATCAATCTGCTGACTTCATGCTTCTTGAGCAATCATCCAGCTTCTGGGGCAAAAATGATCACCTCTTACCAGTTCTTATCACCTCCTCATTGGTGAAGTCACAAAGTCGTTTGCAAGGTATGCATGGCATCTGGCGTACACAATAGAGCCACAAAGTACGGGCTTACATAATGGATCAGCGGTTGTTCTGCTTGATGAGAAACACCTGGTTTCACTCAGGCCATGTTTCTCCCTCTTTGAGGCTTATCTAAGGAGTTTGTCAATACGGCTGCAAGGGAGTGGGAGCGTGCAATACACTCCTTCCTTGGGTGACATTCCTTAGACTAATTAAAAAGGCCACAGCTGGTTCTTGATGAATGTTCGGGGCATTACTGGCACCACCCCGTGACTCAAAGCACACACACAAGCAAGCTTTGAGACAATCATTTGACATTTTTGTCTCTTACAGGAGGCTGGTTAGACAAGATCTAAACTGGCAAAGCATTGTTAAAAAGGCTTTTTGTTTTCTGACAAGGTAACGTGTGGTGTTCAAAATCCGTCTGCAACAAAGTTCTCTTGATTATTTTTCAAGTTATTGGAGAAATAGCAGAAAAGGGAAACATGTTTGTGTTTTGGGTAGCTTTTCTCTATCATGCAGAGACAAAATCTTTCATTTGTTGGAAACTAGTGTGTCATTTGGATGGTAGAAAATTTGGCGGTGGGTAATACAGGTAAATAAATCCTAAACATTTACCACAGTTACTTCAGATAGGAAATGTTAATGCAGCTATGGCTACCACTCAATTTCCACATTAAGCATACCATTTGGGACCCCACTGGACAATAAGAACTTGCCATCTGAAATTAAGAGCAGCAATGGACTTTAAAGGATTATTGTTCTACAAGAAGATTTCTCTGATACCCAAGTATGGGATTATTGTACATATGCCTTAATCGATGAGTTTAGATTAATGCAGATCTATTTTATGTATGTTTTATTACAACAGAGGCTCTGAACAGGGTGCTTTTTCGGTTTTGGCCTACTAAACTCAACCCCTCTGCTTCTTTGCATCTTGCCCATCTGCTGCGATTTTTATGTTGCCAAATGTTTCTTTAATAGGCGCTCTGTTGTGCTCAAGTATATGTTTGGAACTGGAAGGGGGGACCTAAACTTAATGATGTGAAATTTCAAAGTGGCTTTAAGAGACTGGAGTGAATTTGCTTGTAAAAAATGATAATCTAAAACTAATGATCACAGATGTTCATTCAGGTAAAAAAAATAATTACCATACCTAAAGTTAAGATACAGCTTTGCCCTTCCTATCTTCCACTTACCATTTCAAAGTATTGCTAATTTATGCTATTAACTATTACTTCAGAAGAGTGTCATTGGGACAGAATTAGAGAGGGTTTAGAGTCATGTAATTTGTGAGGATATATTTAACCATTTAGGAACTACTACTAAAAATGGATTAGAAAAGTGGATATGAAAATTTGGTTGGAAAAATGCTACTTAATGCAGTGGATTTGTTTGAAAAAAGGCCAGCTGTGTAAAGAAATTTTGGATGGTGGTGTTACAAAATACAGACCAGATGTTAGTAGAGGAATAATCTGGAGATGCTAATTGTGGGTGTTTTACCATATCTTCCTAAAGATAATAAGGATAAGTGAATTCAACCTGAATGTCTGTGTGCTGTGGTAGGAGAGAAACCATAACTGAAATAGATTCTGTGGGCTATGTCGTTCTGCCATAATGCAAGAAGGAAGTTATTTCTTGCTATGTAACATTTTAATATTTGAAAGCCCAAACTTTTTCAGAATTTTCTCCACATGAGATAATTATGGGTAAAAAAAGTTAGAAACCAGACAAGAACAGCAGAAAGTCAGGGGCTAGATGCTTTGATATATTTGTTATTAATAAGGGAAGCCAGAAGAGAAAATATGCAAGTTCAGCATAATGATGACTAATAGTTGACTGATAATTTATAAATAATTGAATAATAAAAATACGATGCTTTGAAGGGACTTCTTGTCACATCCTCTAGCAAAGAATGAGCCTCTCTCATATCAGATTGTGGGAATATTCCTTCAAGTTAAAGATGGAAGCCTATTATATGGTATGAACAGAGCCAGGTTGGAAAAGTTTATAATCAGGAGGAAAAAGTTAGATAAATTATGTAAGTAGAATGTGTTATTAATTCATGTGAGTTGTCTGATATCTTAAGATCTTGTTTTTACCTTCATGATTTGTCAGAAGAAACACATCCTATAAAAATGTAAATATTAAGAAGAGAGAAGACAAAATACAAGTTGGCTGTGTAAGCTTATTGGCAAGACAGGTCAGTCCAGACTCTGCCATAGCCACACAACAGATTGGGCCAAGACCTGAACAAGACTTTTCTTCAACTGTTTTCTGTGAAATAGCCCTTTGCTTTAGAGCAACTTACACACCAAACCTAAATACAATTCATTTATACATATGAAGACAGTAAATTTGACTTGGAAGGATTTCTTTTAGTAAAAACAAACAAAATTGCTCTCATGTTACCTCTGTACTGTCCCAAGGATGTAACTGTTTATTGTTGTTTTAGTGTGACCAATGATAACCTTCAAAAATTCAAATTTCAAAGTCTTACCTAAATATATAATCTTTAATATTTCAGCAAGAAAATGAAGTAGCCAAATATCGCTGAACCTTAAAGACCTGCTAATTGTCCATGCATCTTTATCAACCATGTTGAAGAGATACTTTGCTGGTGAGATTGAGTGGTGTACATGTCTCTCTAGGTCTAGTAGAAATTTTTATTATGAAGAAGGATTTTAAAATGCATGTGACCAATCTTACTTTTTATTGTCAACTATTGTGTAGATAAATGTTAAACAGCAACTAATTAGCCAAGACATCTGAGTGACAGCAGATTTTTTGAGTTCATGGGATAAGCTGAAGAGCTTTTAGCATATTTTAACATTTTTTTGTGTATCTCTGGAAAATACCAACCTCTCAGAAGGTTATGCTGTCATGTCTCTCCCCTGACAAGTAAATCGTCATAAAAATGTGTGTGAAGCACCAGGGGGTTCTCACTTCCTCTACCCATCAAACCTAAAAGGGAAAATATCATTCATCCAAATTAGTGAATGTTATGATACATTTTTACAGAAAGCTGAAGTCCCCTGCCTTCTCTTTTATAACTACTTTATGTATGATGCCACCAAACTTGTCAGTCTGAAGGTAACATCACTAATGAAAGTTGATCAGTCAGTATATTTATAATGAGTCTTCAGACCCCAGGGTGCTTCTCAGTTATTAAACAAGACTAAAACTTGTTGAGATCCACATCACTGAGATGGCTTAGGGAAAAGCCAGTGGGAAAAGATAAGACTTAAACTGACAGTTTTAGCATTTAATCCATAACTGCACAGATGACTGCTAGTAGCACATTCCAGGCATGAACCAGGGAAGTACAATCTCATCAGCCTAGCACTGTAGGGTGTACCAGGGTATCTATCACAGCCATGGCATAAGGGGTCTGCAGGAATCAAGGGAATGGGCTGCTTCAGTAACATTGTCCCTTGTTCAGAGGGGCAAGGAGACAACACGTTTTGGATCTCGCTTCACCCAAATCAGACCTGATGCCAAGTACTGGAAATAGATTGATTGTTATGAATCTCAGAAATAGAAATGTATTAAAACCTTTGTCTGCTAGTTACAGGTGATTAGTGCAACTGTTTTTCCTTCTATGTATATTCCTTTTCTAATTCATGTTCTATTTTGTACTCCAGAGGGAATTTAATTTCAGAACTCCTCCTGATTACTCAAACCTCAGCATTTTTAGCCATCTCAGTGTTAACTTCTCCCCACCCATTCAAAAAAAATTAACCCTGCTGATACGTTCCTGCCAGTATCCTCCTAAAGTGGCTTCAGCAAGCAGGTGCTACTTCCAAACTTACTTCTAGAATTTATAACCTATTTATAAGCTATGAAAATTGTCTAGGTCAAAATTTAGCACACAGCATAAAGTATGATTCTTTGGAAAGTGACAAAATACAGGTTTAGTATTCTTAAATTATATATATAAAATTAGCAAGTTTTAGCTCTCAAAAGATTTTTAGCAAGTTAACAATCTTTGGACAGTGTTGTATCAAAAACTAGTAGTGGTGTCTTAGTGTAGGCTTCTTTTAAAAGACACACAGCTTGCATTACCATGCTTGATATTTCTGTCCACCTTTCTACTCATTTACTTCAGTGTCTGTCAGTCAAGGAGAAGGGAATTTGACAGAGGAAGAACGTTCTCAAAGTTGAAGCACTTACAAGCTTCATTAAAGTTGTACTCAGAATAGAGAGGGGACATTAAGTTGCCCTGAAGGAAAAATAACTCAGTAGCACCTTGTTAGACACTGAATATCCAAGTAGCAGCAACATGTTCTGAGTTCTGAAAAATTGCATTGTATCAGGCATGAAGAGTCTGGTCATGGGGTGTGCATTTAGTGGAAAGCAGGCTTCATTAGTGCTAATGTTTGCAGGGTAATTGTGTGTAGATGTCTTAAAATTTAATTTTTGTTTTGGTCCTTTCTTTCTCACTCCTCCAGAAATACAAAAGCTTTTAGATTTTGTGTGATATTGATATGTATTCCTGTTGTTATCAGGCAGAAGTAGGAAGGGATTCTGTAGGAACATCTGAATTTGAAACAGTTCTCTTTCCATCCTCATCACTTACATGGGAGCTGTTTTTATGTAGCACAGTATCAGCTGATACGAAAACCCTTCCTCATTCAAAATATTCAGAAAAAAAGAATAGGATTTGTCAGACGGTGTGTTTTTAGTCTGTTTTTTTTTTTTTTTTTAAAGGCAAGGTAAAGGAAAACTGGGAAAGGATTGCTACCAAACTAGTCCTCTCCATATACACCTGTGTCCAGTGTGACCCATGTCATGTTATTCTCTCTTGTCATTTTGCTTTCCTTTGATTTTGTGGTGGGAATTTCAAAACAGTACTCCTTATACAGTTTTTAGGAGAGTCTGGATGGTATGCATATACAAAAAAGTTCATTTTAATATAGTATTAAGAGAAACGCACATCAATTAACTGAAAGATTATCCAATTTGTGGCCAAAGTTTTAAATATTTTGACTAGTTATTCAAAATGTTCTTCAGGTTTTCTGGTATTTATTAATTGCTATTAAGGAGTGATACTTCATCTTTCATTTGACAGTCACTTAATCTTTTGTTTTGCTAGTCTGCTTAAAAATGTTACCGAGAAGATAACTGGCAGTTGTTTTTTCCTCTTTTTTCTTCCCTCCTTCATAATATTTAAGATATGATATTCTCTTTGGGTACTTGATCAAAGTTCTCAATCCATTATAGGTTTTCTAAAGCTACTTCATAAAATCATAGAATCATGGAATGGTTTGGGTTGGAAGGGACCTTAAAGACCATCTAGTTCCCACCCCCCCGCCATGGTCAATGACACCTTCTACTACATGAGGTTGCCCAAAGCCCCATCCAGCCTGGCTACCTAAGAGCTTTCAAAGAATATGTATTTCTTTTTTCATTTTAAAAATAAAATAATTGGAGTTGCAGAAAATGATTCTTAAAAATGTTCTGCAACAACTTAAATGCTTTAATATTTAAAAATATTTCATTTTGTTTTCTTCCCTCAATAGTTATACAAAGTCAATAGAAAATGTGACTAGGAAAAGACTATACAATGCAATTACTATTCTTACAACTGGTTATCTTATAAATGTATCAGAACAAGGAACAGAATGTTTGTCTCACAGGGCAGTGCCTCAAAGTCTAGTTTTTGTTCCCAGAAATCTGACAATATTTGCCTTTTTTTTTTTTTTTCTTTTCCCTATTAGTATTCTCTGATAAAATATTTCCCACATTCTATGTTTACCAACATGTATCAAAATCCTGGTGTGGCAAGAGAAGTAGGAGTTTTAGGTATCTTGGGGACTGGCAGGCTCTACCATTGAACCATATAAACATAGAAAACTTCATTATTCTGTCTAGATTCTTTTTTTGTGGATTAGGAACAATAGTAGACTGTTTCCATGATTTTCATGTGCTGCTGTCCTCTAAAAAGCTTCATTTTATAGGGTGAGAAATAGAAAGGAATGAGGTTGTCTGTAAATGGTATTGTCACTAAAACGGGATAAAAGAACATCGACACCAATGTGATGTAGATAAGCAGACACTCCTTTATTAACGGCCGGGTGTGCAGGGGAGTCGTCTCACCAACAGCGCATACCTAACTTGTGTAGCATGCTGATTATATAGGATACAGTAATACATAGTAATCAAGTTCTCATACATAAACATGCTAAATCCTGTAACTCATTTTCATATTCCCACCTCTTTCCGGTCATGCGCACTTGAGTCCTGAAATGAGTCGGGGGGCTGCTTTTGCGACCACCACGGACTACTGACTCGAAAGAAAGACCCCCCCCCCCAATGTCCTTGACTCAAGGATTTTGGCTCACATTGCAATTTGAACATGTTTCGAGACCCTTTCACAATACAACTTTTAAAACACTAAGTCTACAGGGCTATAAATCATCCTTACCAAACACAGTCCAACAGTGGTACCTTGTCTAGCAGTGTAACTGGTTGTATGGTTACTTTAAACTAAATACAACATCTTTATGACTACTTAAAACATTACATCACTATCTTTTATAAAAAATGATATTTCTGTGAGATTCCATTTAATTGATTAGTCCTAATAATTTATTATCAAAATCACCAAAAATCCTCGACTCAATAACAAATCAGTAACAGTATTTGTGGTGTAAATTCTTCTTCCTTGAAAGACATACTCTATTTATGGTTTCAGGTTTCAAGTACGATTGGAGTCCTTTTATAAAGTTTGGAAGCAATTTTGGAAGACAGTCTCTTTTGTCTGTGAGATTCTTTTACTGAGAAACTTTCCAAATAAGTCTTAATCAGAAAAAAGATACATG
Organism: Strix aluco; assembly: GCF_031877795.1. Classification (NCBI taxonomy): domain Eukaryota; kingdom Metazoa; phylum Chordata; class Aves; order Strigiformes; family Strigidae; genus Strix; species Strix aluco. The sequence goes on along the minus strand of NC_133935.1, from coordinate 42,710,164 downwards.
GAATATCCAGTCTTAAAATTTTGAAGATTTAATTTGTGTCAAGAAAAGGCCTGGTGTTAGAATAATTTCAGAATATCATCATTTTGTCTAGTGGCAAAATTGCAGCTCTTCAATTTGTAATTTTACATCCTGAATTGAACTCCCATCAGTGGAGATGTTTAGTAACTTTTCTCATCTACCCCTCTATCAGACTACATTAAGCCTTCGTGTCTTTAAGAGGAATGCCAGTTAAATTAAGTGGTGGATCTTCCCCTTCTTTTATGTGTGTTAACGTTATCAGACTAATCAGTTCTGTCAAGTTGTATTATTTACAATGGCCGTGAAGACAGCAGTGTAAAGATAGGAAAAATACCTTAGTCTTTAGAGAAATGTTGTGATTTGCATACGGATCTCGTAGTTTATGGAGGAGATATCTATGCTATTAAGTGGTAAGTTTCTTCATTCGTGCTTTAACTGCTGCACTGGCTATCATAGCAGTATGAAAACTTGCTCTATCTCCTTGTTTCTGTTAGCAGGTCTTGCAGTTACTCATCAACAGTTTACTGTTCACTGCACCTAAAGTAGTTTTGCACAATGGAGGTTTTCTCTTAAAGAGGTGGTCATTTCCCACCTGTGCAGGTTTCATTGCTGGCCTGCAGATTCGTGGCCTCATGTGGGTTGTGTTTGCCTGTTATGCCAGATGTGCAATCCATTAGGAACTTGCACTGAACACTTACTTAACAAAAGATTTCTATAAAATAGCATGACTGGCCACCTGGGACAAGGCCAAAATCCAAGGAGGTGCCCAAAGCGAAAGGTCAGATTCCACAGGTTTGCCCAGCACCTCCCCTGCTGCTTCCCTCCTCCTGCTCTCTGTGTGAGTGCTACACCTGATAAAGCCCCACCCAGCATTTCCCGTCAGGGTCGTGAGTGCTGAAAGCCTGTCCAGAGATGAATGACAACTTGATGGAAGTGCCCCAGCTGGACCATGATGGCCAAACCAGGCAGAATTCCTGCTAGACATATTTATCTAGGAATTAATACAATTACTCTAATCCATTGGACAAGTCTAATCTCATAGGTTTACATAGCAGAGAAGAAGGTGCCCATAAGAATGTCAGTATTGTCAATATGATTACCATATGCTGATGATTTGCAATAATTGTGGAAAAACTGTGTGGGGTCAGGAGATCACTTTCTAAATAATTTCTGAAAATCTTTTGCTAATCTTTTTAGGCTTTCACACAAGACCTTGTTTAGTGCTTACAAACTGCTTGTTAAATGATGTAGAAACAAATATGTATACCATTGCTTTAAGTTATTAATGAAAGTGTTTCTCCAATAGCAGACTGTTATGATAAACTTTTGGAAGGTAGCAACTTTTTGTACAAGCTATTTCTAGTTGCCCAATGGCTGTACAAAGTAGCGTCCAAGACAGACATGAGAAGGTAGGAAGAACTGAGCTGATTGCTAAAATAGTCTTTACACTCCCAGAGATGCACATATTACGCTTTCCAGGCTCATATTCCTGTTTGAACTTTGTTTCCAGGGTAAAGCACTATATGAGTTGTCTATGAACATTGCTCCATGACCCCAGTACAATGTGCACATCTCTGTCTAGGTATAAAGGTGGACCCATTTCTGTCCCAGCGATCTTGGCCTGTAAGAACAGCGACTGGTCATGGAGAAGAGAGATGCTGCCTTACGAAGTACAACTCTTACAGACATTCAGTAACTTTCAGTGTTTGCATATCAAACACACATTAACTCTACCCAGTTTGCTCTTCATATTCTTCACTGTCTGGTTTCTTCTACATGCAGTGGAGGAATGTGAGGGGAATTTGAGATCAACTGTATGTTTGAGTGAATGATTGAGACTGCTCTGATTTTTCAGTTGCTCAGTCCTCTGACTACTTTTTTATGGGCGAGACTGTTGAAAAGGCATGTGATTATGGCTGTGAAAACTGCAGTTAGGCATATTCAGTAATACTTTTTATTTATCAGTCTGTTTACAGTTCAGACACACAAACAAGTGAAGGTTTAGGGGAAGTTTTTGATTTCAGATAACATAAAGTTGATTAGGCAACCAGAAATATCTCCAGGTAGTTTCCTTCATTCTTCATTTGTTTATCCGCCCCAAAACCAAAGATTGGATTTCTCAAAGCTGTTTTAACCCTCTTTAGACCCTGCTGGAAACTTTCAGGCTTATCCCTAAGCAGTTAATGTTAATGAAGCAATGAAGGTAGTTAATTCACAAAAGGAGATCGGTTTGTGTAAGCTGGTGGTTATTGTCAGTTGGAAACTATCATGATCATCTGAAGAACAGCTGATTTATTCAACCAAATAAATTTACTATTGTAATGGTAAAAAAGAAAACCAAAACCAAACAAACACACTGAAATATCCCAAGTCTATGAAAAATTATGCAGCCTCTTTATGTGTTGTGGAGATTTTCTATACATCTAGCAGGATGGGAGAGGGCTTAAATAATTATTATCCAGCTGAGTCCCTGCCCATTCACTGTATGAGTTGTGCTCTCTCTGCCTTTAGTATCTGAAATTTTTCTCCAGTCTGAACAAGGATAGTCTATCAGAAATGTCACTGCTCTAAACACCTCATCTTTAGTCCACTTACCTGCTCATTTTTCTTCAGGTTCAGTTCAGGCAGTGTTGTTTCACTGTCACACAGGTGCCTTGCAAAGCTCTTTCTGCCTTGTCTTTCTTCCTACTGCACTTCCCTGCTCTTCACTTACTCCCTGCTGGTCTGGAACCAAAAGGCATCCCAGCTGGCTGCTAAAGAGGGAGTTTTCAGGTGGGACAGCTGGTGGGAAGGGTGAGAAGAGGGGTCTGTATCTCGCTGAGTCAAGGTGGACAGAGGAGGAAGAGCTGGGGCTGACGTGGGGAGGGCAGAGAGGGAAAGTAAAGTTTGCTGGAGCAAGCTTTTAGCTGCTGCCTCTGCTCAACTGGAAAACACGTGTCTCAGGAGGAAACTCCTGTACACCCATGTTTTCTTCAGTGATGTTTCTTACTCTTCAGAATATTCTTCCTGAAATGTCTTGCATTATCCTTTGAGAAACCTAACTATTAAGCTATTGGTAAAAAGCTTTACTAAGTATGTAGAGGGGAATTAGTTAAATGTTAGCAAAAGAAGAACATAGGGACAAGGGGATTAAATAGTGAAAGATTATGTAACAGGAGAAGTAAAGAGTAACTTTATTGCAGAATTATCTAGTAGCTACATATGGCCTTGGTACAATGTTCCACAACCTTCTACTTTGTGCTTTTGCAACTTGTGTTTTTGGTGTGGTTTGTGTTTTGTTTTGTTTTTTTTTTTTTTTTTTTTTTTTTCCCCCACTTGACTAGCTGAGTTTTGGAATTGCTGGTTTTTGTTGGTTTTGTTTTTGTTTTTCTTTTTTTTTGAGAAGGATATTGATTTTGCATGCTCTTACAATCTGTGATCCAAAATGCAGTTACTGTGTAGTGGTAAACAAGCATGATTTTGGTTAGATATTTATTCTTTTCTGAGATTTTTCAGTGGCATGACCCAGCAGATATATGCTGACTATTCAGATAGATCTGAAGAGGTTTGAATGGTACACTTTCAAGCAGAATGATTTAAAGCTGGGCCATTACGATTCAGTTATGGGTTTTAGAGGATATAAAAAGACATTGCTGAGTCAAAAGAAACCATTTTTCCTCCTATCTATTTTGGGCTGGAGTGAGAAGTGTTAAGACTGTCAAATTATTTTAATCTGGAGAATTTTCATTAAAGTTCAGAAAGAGCTTGCACATTTTTAGTTGGTGTTAATACAGACACAATGACATGGTCAGGACTGCAAATGTCTTCTATCTGGAAACCATTCTATGAAGGAGGAGGCAAAATGAAGTTTGAGAGGATTTAAAGCAGTGTTCCACTCTTCAAAATATGTTCACTCACTCTTGCAAATTTCTTTTCTTTAGAAATCAATACTTTTCCCATTTATTAAAACAAGCTGAAATGGTCTTCCTTCTTTGCTCTCATTTTTATTATTTGTCTCGACCCTTCCATTAATGTATGGCTCAGAAAAATTGAACAGACTGGTTGCATAATGACACTGAATAAGTTTATACTTGAAAGAACAGTATTTAAAGTACTCAGTCATGTGGATCTGTCCAGATCAAGAGCTCAGTCACAGCATAAAGGGTTTTGGGGTTACATTTTTAACATTCCTCACATAAATACATCAAAGCTCAAGTATTTCAAGAACAACCCATGTTTTTATGGATCTGAAACAAAAGCAATGTGTCACTTCTCCATTTGTTTTTTACTGAAGAAAGGATATTTGCAAGAAAAAAAATCTGTGTAGTGATGCAAGTTACCTTGAGTGTTAGCTAGATGGCACTGAAACACACTGCTGCTGCTGTATTGAAGTGACTTGTTTGGAGCACAGTCTTTGTTAAATGAAATTTCAGGAATAAAGTATCTCTTAGCTGCTTCTTTTCTAACCATACATAAATATCTGTAAATCTTCATCTGTATGTATTTTTCTTTAAAGCGTTCCCCTGATTGTACAAGTCTTTTCATATCAACTAATTATGTTGTCACAGAAAGACAACATGAGACAAACAATGCTGGAATTTTTGCAAGCCATGTTACATTTTTGAATTTTTATTTCTTTTCAGAATTTGAAAGTCTGTATTTTGACATACGATCTCACTGATCTGTAAAATAACCTTTTCCAGGCTACAGCTATAGAAGGACAACATGCTTAGCATTAATGACATTTTAAAATACAAATTCTGTATGACTTGCAATTGTGGGATAAAAGAGAAGAATTACGCTAAGAAGTTACCAAATGTTCCAGCAATACTAGCTGCATCATCAGAAAAGGTTAGATACTACTCTGCTGGGGGTCCACTGTTGTCTGGCTTCGTAAATGGTTATGAAATACTCAAAAGACAGGTGAATGGGCATAAAATACTGCTTTTGGATAGCTTCAGGGTACAAATGAACAAATTGTAGCATTCAAAAAGCAAAGCTGAAGCACTTTTTCCTCATCTGTGCTCCATTCCAGGAAAGAACTTTGTTCCTGTAAAATCATTAGACATCCTGCATTATTCCATAGTCATCCACAGTGAGTTAAAGAACCTTAATACATATTTCTTCTGTCTCCCACCTACCTCCTCATTGAGCTGCCACTGTGTCACCATCGCATTGTTAGAACTACTCCTCTGATATGCTGAACCACTTGTAAACACATTTACTTAAAGATCTTTCTAGTTGTACGTTTTTTTGGTTTTTTTTTTTTTTTTTTTTTCCCCCATGTAGCTGGATTTTGCATAGCCAAATTGATTATCAGGTTCCTGACCTCAAAGGAGCTGATTAAAAAGTAATAATTGAATCTGGTGGGGAAGTGGCAGGTCATGAACAAGCGTACTTAACATGCTACACATTCAAGTTTCAGCCCTGGGCTGGAGGAAACCCCTCTGGGACTGTACCCTAGCTTAGATCCCAGGCAAAAACAGCCCAGCTTTCTGGGCACTCTTTTTAATCTCTTCTATGCAGCATGGAACCAAATTTCCTCCTAGGTTGGTCATGCTCCTGACCTTAGAGAAATGCTAGATTTTTGCTGTTATTTGCAAAATGCTCTATGTTGGTTGATCTTTTCCATTTGGAAAATCAAAGTTAATGCAAAGAGAAGTTGCCCTTTTATTCAATAAGGTTTCTTTCTGTCAGGATCAGTGATATTTTTTAGAGCAAATGCGAACCTCTGTATGCAAGGAATAATTTATTGACAGTACTTTCAAGAAGGCATCTTATGCAGTTCCAATTGGTGTATTGGTTTTCTCAGCATTTTAAGCCCTACGTTTTAGGCCAGTGAGGCCATCTCTGAACTCTGAGATGTGTCTTGTCTGGACCTTCTCCTTAAAGAGGAATACACCAAGAGCCTTTAAATCTTCTATAGTTTGGTTTTTTTTTTTTTTTGAATACAAATATTAAAGCAGAATCTCATAAAAGAGAGAGAGAGAACAGATTTGCTGGGTGATGTATGCTCAAATAGTCGTGTTTGAAAGCAGGTTTTGCCCTTTTGTCCTTCTAAGGGCAAGGCCTCTTATTTTTCCCTTGCTTAGATGGATCTTTGTGGTCTCCTGCAGGTCTCTAGGAAAGTCTGCCTGTTGTCTCTGAGACCTGTTTCCCTACTTTTCTTAAGCCTTCTGTTCTTATCCTTGTGGCTCGTTGCTTCCCACAGCTTTCCCCGTTGTCCCCTGCACTGCAGCAGCAGTTCCCAGTTTGTTGCTCTGTGAGAGTGAGCTCCCCTCTCCTTCCCAACATCTCGCTTGAACCAGTGGGTAGCTGGTAAGACAAGCGGTCAGCCCAAGGCTCTTTGGACAAGCCACAGCCCTTTAGCAAAACATATGCATACTGTAAACTGTGAGTAACGAATTACACATTTGTAACATCTGTCCCAGTGAGAATCTCGGCTTTCTTGGAAAAAAAACCCCAAACCAATATACATAGTCCTCATGGTTTTGGCTAATGTTTAAGAATGTAAACCTTTTTAATCTGGGATTTCAGAAAGCAAATAAGAATTAAAATGAAGTGGGTTTTCTAGCTTTCCAGTTAGCCTTTGAATCTTATCACAGAAATAACTGTGAGTTTGACAGGAGTGAGGTCAGCCCCAGCTGTTAAGATTCTTGTCTGAGGGAGGTCTGTTGCAGGTGGCAGGAGGTGTTCTTCATAATGTAACTGTTGGTTTAAACCCCTCTTCATTTATACTTGTAGTATGTGGAAAGTATGTAAACCTTTCATACAAGCACTCAGCCCAAGATGAAAAGAAGGAGCTAGGGGCACAGTTCATTCTAAACTATCAATTTGCCCAAGTCCAAAAGGTGGGTCTTCAGACCCTGTTCATCTGTTGCCTGCAGTTAAGGATGGTGTCTGGGGACGCTGTTCAAGTCCTTAAGCAGCTGCTTTTAGGCATACACTGACAAGTTCATGTGCAGAGCACTTGTAAAACCTATCCAGGTCTGCATATACCACCCACCTTCTGTGCTGTCAGGATTTCAGAGTGCTTTGTCCTGCTTGTGCTTTAGCACACTAGGGCTGCCATATGCACTGTGAGCTCTGAGGAATGAGTGTGTACTCAGACAGATACTAAATTAAATACTTATTCAATGAGATACCAGAGCTCAGGTCTCCTCCAAAACAAAGGACTCAAGTCATGCTTACTCACGCTTGGTGTTGTCAACTGGGAACTTAATCATTACATTCCATGCAGGATTGATCAACTTTGAGAAAAGAAAATGACAGTCTTAGGAAGAGAATATCTGTATAGTCTGGAGTCTATCACAGGTAACAAATACAGACTGACATGTGGAAATTCTGATTTTCTCTTGAAAGGAGGGCATTTCCATGATTTGAGAAAGTCATTGAGCAAAAGGAAGGAAAATACGTTGTCTTCTAAAAAAAGTTGAAACTGCCCAATTTTTCCATTTGTGAAATTGAGACTGGAGTAAGGTTTCTAAGGAACTTAGAGACTAGCCTAGATAGAATTTCATCCAGAGTGCTAGTTTCTGTGAAGTCCATGCTTTAAGACATTTCACTTTCAAACATTTCATGTTCATCCTTCCAAGCTGGTAGGTAATTAAAAATGGAGTCACTGGAGTTTTCAGCATTGTGATGATTTTATCATTTTCATAATTTTCATCATTTTAATATTAGAACCATTGATCCTATAAATCACTTCAGACAAACAACCCAGCAATATCGAAACTGTTTCAGAGAAGTACAAATACCACTACAGGGTAGTCTTTACAGTTTAGTTCCCATTTAAATATGTGAGTTGTCGAAGATGTAATTTTTAATAACTGGAAAAAGGTCTCTTCAGAGGCACCCCTGAAAAATTTAGCAGTTGTCATTTCTGTCCCTGCATGTATTTTTGTTAATGATTTTTATGTTCTTGTGCAGATAAGAAGGAATTTTAATGAAACTTGGAGGTATGTAATTTAAAAATGTTAGCCTTTTCAGTCAAATTTTTCATCACTGAAATGAGTATTACTAGCCAGATAAATATATCATACGTGAGTACTCCTAGACTTTAAAGGTTATCCTCATTTTTTCTCTAAGGAAGGTCAAGAAATGTATTTGCTGCATTGATTGGCAAAGTTGAGAAGTGCGTAAATGATTAACAACTTCTGACTTTTTGCAGCCTAGTTGCTGTCTTGAAAATCAATTGAGTATGGTCAGTCCCTTTCAGTGACATCTCAGAATGCATAATGCTAAAAAATCCTGGATAACCTGCTATGCTGCTTCCTCCTAAGCCAGAATTCTATGCGGAAAAGGAAGTTTGGAATTCAATACATGGAAATTAGTCTTGTTCTCCTTAGGCAATTGGAAAAAAAAGAACGGGCTATAAACCCTTGGCACACCAAAGGATGCATGTGGCACAGTATGTGCCCCACCCACAGAAGGAGGTATATATAAATATATACACATATGTGTGTGTATATATATTTATATATGTGCACTGTTGGCTAGGAGTCTTGGCATTTTAGTACAAATTGTAGTAGTCCTTTTTAAGTTTTATGTTCTCTTTTAGATCTCCTATAGTCTTCTCTGGAACCACTTTTTTAGAGACTGCACAAATTTACAGCCTAGTAGGTGGAGAGGAGCTGGCTGTGGGGCTGGCAATAGGAAGATCTCATCATGTTAAGTGCTGCGGTTACTTCTGTTGTACCCACCCAGGATAGGCAGAGTTTGGGTCTATTTTAAAAGACTGGGACCTAGCCAAACTGCAATTGCTGGCAACCACTCTGATAGCAGATATTTGCAAGTTCAAAGACAAGGAGAAGGGAGAAAACAGAAGGAAGAGAGGTCATAGAAGAGGTTCTCAAACCAAGAAAGTTGTCTTTCTATTTTTGTTTCCATGTTCAAATTTATGTTAGTCTCTTTTCCTTTACTTTGTGATTTATTTTGAATAGCTCTGCTGTTAAAGATTTCTGTGCACCCTTCCACTCCACAATTTTTTTAACTTCATACCTTTCTGTTTGGGAAAGGACAGGATAAAAACTTGAATGTCTTCTTATTTTAGCCATTACTGTTCTGTATATCATTGTTTATGATCTTTGTTTCTCTCAAATTATTGATTTCTCTTATTTGTGATACTTTCTTCTATTCCCATTGTATTGATAGCTTTTTACCCCATATCTTCTCCTCACTAAAGCAAAAACAGTTATCTGAAATTTTCCCATTCAACATTATTTTATTTTAAAGGAAAGAGAATTCTGGGATTATTTTGGCTGTTCCTGTGTGAGGCAAGAATTTGATAGAAGTCCTGTGTATTAAGAAGAGAGCAAATTCCTTGTGTCTTTTGGCTGTATTGTGCTAAAAACACAGCTTTAGCTGAAAACTGATGAAGAGACTTTTCATAGCTAAAATTGCCTTCACTTCTATAGGCTTTTTTCTTCCTTAATTAGCAAACAGCACTAGTATAATTGTCATTCTGATGGTAAAAAATACAGCAAACTTTATTGGAAGGAGGATAATATCTTTTATCAGACTAGGTGCCCGTTTTTGGCCTATTTTTTCCAGTTATAATATGTATGTTTTTCTAGCTATGCTTATTGCTCTAATAAAAGATGCCTTCTCTCCCTTCATACCTTGCCTCGCTCATATATAAGTACAATAAGTCTTTTGTCTTTTTTCTTAGTGAGATGCTGGCAAACAAGATAACTGATAAAGGTTCAAAACTGATTAATTCTTTCAAATAGATTTCTGTGTAGTAGAGTAGTAGCTGAAATTTCAACTAAAGGCTACAAAACCAGTTTAGGTGGACTTGCTCTATATCTGTCTACCTCAATATTTAAATTAGAACATTCTGGAAGAGTAAGTGGTAGACAACATCAGATGGGATGCCATCCAGAGGGACCTGGACAAGCTCGGGAATTGGTCCCATGTGAACCTCATGAGGTTCAGCAAGTCCAAGTACAAGGTCCTGCACCTGGGTCAGGGCAACCCACGGTATCCATACAGGCCAGGGGATGAAGGGATTATGGACAGCCCTGCAGAGAAGGACTTGGGTGTACTGGTGAATGGAAAGTTGGACATGGGCTGCTGATGTGTGCTAGCAGCCCAGAAAGCCAACCATAACTGGGACTGCATCAACAGGAGTGTGGCCAGCAGGTCGAGGAAGGTGATTCTGCTCCTCTACTCTGCTTTGGTGAGACCTCCACCTGGAGTACTGCATCCAGCTCTTGAAAGACATCGACCTGTTGGAGCGTATCCAGAGAAAGGGGCACAAAAATGATCAGAGGGATGGAACACTTTGCCTGTGAGGACAGGCTGAGAGAGTTGGGGTTGTTCAGCCTGCAGAAGAGAAGGCTCTGGGGAGACCTTATTGCAGCCTTTCAATACTTAAAGAAGGCCTACAGGAAAAATGGGGACAGACTTTTTAGCAGGGCCTGTTGTGATAGGGTAAGGAGTAATGGTTTTAAACTAAAAGAGGGTAGATTCAGACTAGATATAAGGAAGAAATGTTTTACAATGAGGGTGGTGAAACACTGGAACAGGTTGCCCAGAGAAGTGGTAGATGCCCCATCCCTGGAAACATTCAAGGCCAGGTTGGATGGAGCTCTGAGCAACCTGATCTGAAGATTTCTCTGCTCATTGCAGGGGGGTTGGACTAGATGACCTTTAAAGGTCCCTTCAAACCTGAACTGTTCTGTGTTCTATGAATATTGTACCTGGGCTTCCCAGGATGGAGTGTTAGTTCATGTTAGATTTTACAAGACACTAGGCATACAGGTGGACACCACTATTTCCAAAGGCAGCATTGCATTTGTGTGATACTTGGCAGAAGCAAATGGTAAAAGAAGTTAAGGGTGAAGAAAGATGAAAGTAAAGTCACTGAAAGCTGTTACTTAAGTTGGATATATGTGCAGCAGAAGCATATTAGAAAAAAACTTCTAGATCACATAGTAAGAGGTCACTACTGTCTGTAGTGCTTAATTATTTGTATAATTGACACTTACAAGGGAACTGAACCTTCTTCACCATAGAAAACATCATTACAAACTCCTGCTTTTACAAATATAACATCTGAATTCAGAGGCAGTAGGGAAGGATTAAAGCAAACAGAGACAGAAGGTGATTAAGCAATGTGCTTAATATAATTCAGCATATCTGTGTCAGGAGTGGTGACAGATGAAGCATCTTGATCTGATGTCAGGTGCATTTCATCATAGTACTTGTAGCAAAGCTTTGGAAGAAATCTTCACTTTTTGGAGTGATTTGAGGATAGCTATTCCATCCATGAGAGAGAGATGGAGAAGGTTTCAGAGGGAGTCTTAAAGTGCTTTTGACAGGAGAATGACGAGCTGATGGTAGATCTGTGGGTTGGGCAGATGGTTTGAAGCAGTGAAGTTCATCTTACTATCTGAAGGTTATCAAGGAGCTGAAGATGTGCATACTTCCAAGGGACAGGGAAATATGTCACACAACTTTCTGCAAGACTAAGGAGATTGGACCTTTACTAGCATGACATCTAGGTAACATGTACTGACTACCAGGAGGGAGGGAATTTTGTGGCCATGTAATCCTTCTTTGTTCATGATAGCTCAAGGACCTCTTTTTTCAGTGTAAGCTATGTATTTTATGCTTAGTGGAACTTAGGGTTTCTTTCAAGACTTAAAATTAAATGTTTCTACTTAAGGTCTAATAGATGTAACTAACTGCTCTCATGTAAATATTACCGTTACCAGTCTTAAGTTTGCTGAAGCAGGGATGTGTGCATTTTGCTACAGTGCGTGGCAAGAGTACAGCTGTCCTAGTGATATTCTTGGAAGTGATGGTTTGATAGGCATCTTTGGTAGCAGTCATGGCTTAACAAAGTCGCATCACTTCCTTTAGCCTTCCATCCCCGTATGCTGTTCCCTCCTTTGGGCTGACACAGTAGCACTTTGTGGAAGGAACCAATCACCCTGAAAACAACAGGAAATAAATAAACCAAAAATTCCTGAAGCATCATTACTGTCTAAATTCTCATATTGTAAAGAAGCACAGTCTAAATTTACTAGTTAGAAAATAAGTGTGATTTGAGTCAGTTATGCCTGCATTTTGATTTTAAGAATTCTGGCATATTCTGCTCCAGTGTTTTCTGCTCACCTTCCCACTGCTGTCCTTCATTAGCAAACTCAATAATTTAATCTGAAAGCCAGGTAATTAAGTTCTAGCACAGAAAGCCCTTATGTCCCCATGTCATGCATGAAGATTATGGCATATGGGATATCGAAATATATTTATTTTTAAATCATTACTGGGGTCTGGATGTAGCTTTGATCTGGACTTGGATTAAGGATCCTGCTTGACAGGATCCCTTGGGAGACGATCCTGAAGGGTATAGGGGTCTAGGAAGGCTGGGCACTCTTTAAGAAGAAAGTCTTAATGGCACAGAAGCCCGCTGTCCCCAGGTGCTGTAAGAGAAGCCGGTGAAAGAGAAGACCACCCCTGCCTAAACAGGGAGGTTTGGCTGCAACTCAGGGAGAAAAGGAGAGTTTACAGCTTTTGGAAGAAGGGGCTAGTGACTCACAATGATTACAAAGATGCTGTGAGGCTATGCAGGGCGGAAATCAGGAGGTCTAAAGCCCATCTAGAAATTAATCTGGCTTCAGCAATCAAGGACAACAAGAAATGTTTCTATAAGTATGTGAGCAGCAAAAGAAAGACCAGAGAGAGCCTCCATCCCTTGCTAGACGCAGGAGGAAACATGATAACTAGTGACAAGGAAAAGGCTGAGGTGCTTAATGCCTTCTTTGCCTCAGTCTTTAATAAGAAAACTAGTTGTACTGAGGGAATCCAGCCTCCTCAGCCAGAAGACAGAGACTGGGAGAACGACCGCGCCACAATCCAGGAGGAGATAGTCAGTGACCTACTGCATCACATAGACATACACAAGTCTATGGGACTGGATGGGATACACCCGAGGGTGCTGAAAGAGCTGGCTGGGGTGCTCCCCAAGACGCTTTCCATCATTTACCAGCAGTCCTGGCTGACCGGGGAGGTCCCGACAGATTGGAAATTGGCCAATGTGACACCCATATATAAGAAGGGTCGGAAGGATGATCTGGGAAATTACAGGCCTGTCAGCTTGACTTTGGTGCCCAGGAAGCTGATGGAGCAGCTCATCCTGAATCCCATCATACAACATGTGTGGGACAACCAGATGATCAGGCCCAGTCAGCATGGGTTTATGAAAGGCAGGTTCTGACTGACAAACCTGATCTTCTACAACAGGGTGACCTGCTTATTCGATGAGGGAAAGGCTGTGGACATTGACTTTAGTAATAACTTGACTTCAGTAAGGCCTTTGACACCGTTTCCCACAGCATTCTCCTGTCAAAACTGGCTGCTCGTGGCTTGGATGGGTACACACTTTGCTGGGTAAAAAACTGTCTGGATGGCCGGGCCCAAAGAGTTGTGGTGAACGGAGTTAAATCTGGTTGGCGGCCGGTCACGAGTGGTGTCCCCCAGGGCTCAGTTTTGGGGCCACTCCTGTTTAACATCTTTATTGATGATCTAGACGAGGGGATCAAGTGCACCCTCAGTAAGTTTGCAGATGACACCAAGTTGGGTGGGAGTGTTGATCTGCTCGAGGGTAGGGAGGCTCTGCAGAGAGATCTGGACAGGCTGGAGCGATGGGCTCAGGCCAAGTGTATGAGGTTCAATAAGGCCAAATGCCGGGTGCTGCACTTCGACCACAACAACCCCCAGCAGCGCTACAGGCTTGGGGAGGAGTGGCTGGAGAGCTGCCAGTCAGAGAGGGACCTGGGGGTGTTGATTGACAGCCGGCTGAACAGGAGCCAGCAGTGTGCCCAGGTGGCCAAGAAGGCCAATGGCATCCTGGCTTGCATCAGAAATAGCGTGGCCAGCAGGGACAGGGAAGTGATCTTAGCCCTGTACTCCACACTGGTGAGGCCGCACCTCGATGACTGTGTTCAGTTTTGGGCCCCTCACTACAGAAAGGACATTGAATTACTCGAGCGTGTCCAGAGAAGGGCAACGAAGCTGGTGAAGGGTCTGGAGCACATGTCGTACGAGGAGCGGCTGAGGGAACTGGGGTTGTTTAGTCTGGAGAAGAGGAGGCTGAGGGGAGACCTCATCGCCCTCTACAACTACCTGAAAGGAGGTTACAGAGAGCTGGGGATGAGTCTCTTTAATGAAGTAACAAGCAATAGGACAAGAGGGAATGGCCTCAAGTTGTGCCAGGGAAGGTTTAGACTGGATATTAGGAAGCATTTCTTTACAGAACGTGTTGTTAGGCATTGGAATGGGCTGCCCAGGGAGGTGGTGGAGTCCCCATCCCTGGAAGTGTTTAAGAGTCAGGTTGACACAGCGCTTAGGGGTATGGTGTAGTTGGGAACTGTCAATGTTAGGTTAATGGTGGGACTAGGTGATCTTCTAGGTCTTTTCCAACCTAGATGATTCTGTGATTCTGTAAGGGGAGGACTCCGGTTTGTGTGTAATTGAATTTGAGCCAGAAGCATGCTTGGTGCTTCCCTGAAGGGCAGAGTGCTGTAAGGAGGCAGGTAACTGCCACAGGCTTCTGCTGAATTTGTTGAGGAAAGTTACCTTTCTGATCTTCTGTTGTTGCTTTGCCAGGCAGTGTCTTGCTTTAGGGTATTATTTTTTCTTGTTTGAACTATGGATTGCCTGACCTTAGGCAACCTACATTAGTTCACTAAACCTTGCTAACTTTTTTATACTAAATCATGTCTGTCTAATCACTACAAATCTGTGTTTTATAGTTGAAAGTGCTTATTAAAAACAAGCCAAAAGCTCAGTATAGGAACAACTTGAGGATTTTTATTTTGATGGTTTTACTGTAGCAGAAAAGTTTAGTGATGTGGGTGTTTGCATAATGTAACACATCCTCTTCGCAATCCTGCCTTTTTTGAATTCTTGAAGAAATCCCACACTCGTTAAATAGCTTTCTATTATGATAACTTGGAGAGAGAACTTCTGTACTTTGGCCTTCCCACTGAGTGAAGTCTCATTATAAATCATCTTTTTATGGCTCCAAAATGCTGCACTTCCAAACTTCATTCGTTATTGAGACTGGAATTAATTTTATAATGGCTGGCTGTTTGCACTGGAGCCATGCTAAGGAGAGACTGTTGCGTTCACTTCCTCGATGCCCAAAACACGTTTGCAATACATTGGACCTACAAACCAGGACTTAATAAGGAAGGCTTGTGTGTGAATATGGGTAAGTATGTGCAGGCAAAATGATTTCCATTTGCACCATTTTTATTTCTTCCTCTTTCGTTTTGTCCAAAAAGCCAAGAAACTTATTTAAAATAAATATTTTGATAATGGTACTGAATGTATTTAACAATAAATAAATTTCTTTGTTTCTCCTAAAAGGATTCCTAGCAGGAAATATTAAAGATCTTATTTTAAGCTAAAGAAGATAACTGTACAGGCTTTCAAGTAAGTTCAATGTAATTGGTTAAGGGGCTTCAGCATACCTCTTACAGTAGCAGTAATTGACCTCTTTTAAGTACTTCACTCCCTAGTAGTTTGTTTGAGAAGTATCTTGGTACTGGTTCACAGGAGATTGCTAACTGCCTAATTTCTTCACATTAGCTTAATAGAGAGTAATGATATCCCATGGCATGAAGTAAGTTTTGTCATCCATATTCTGCTTCACCATTTTTCATCTCTTTATTTGGATTTTTAAGGATTTGGTTTTGCATTACTGAGGGCATCCCTGCTCTCCAGCATGTCGACTGCACCACACAGCTTGGTGTTGTCGGCAAACTTGCTGAGGGTGCACTCAATCCCACTGTCCATGTAGCCAGCAAAGGTCAGGAATTGCTTTACTTTTAACTCTGTCTCTGATTCAGACCCTAGTAATGCAGTTTGTGTTTTTAAAAGGGCTATGCTTAAATATCCTTTTAAATACCCCTTAAAAAGGTATCTAGACAAAGGGTAGAAGAAATTAACAGTAATTTCTTTTTTTTTTTTAATATTTTCTTCATATTTTATGTGTAGAGAAACAAGATAGAGGACATCCTATTCAAGGTATTCTATTATTTTTATCAAATGTACTTTTGAGGAAATTTTCTATTGAAGTGTTTGCAGCTTTTATTATTGGCTAAATATTCTTATATTTGTGCATTTCTATTCCTGTGATATCTTTGCAAGCATTGGGCAGTGATTATGTAGCTAGCCAGTGCTATTTGCTTCAAAAAGTTTAATTTGTTGTCTCTATTCATTTTCTAATAGGTATTCATTCCCATTTCAATTTAGTGTATTCAATAGGGAAGGAATACAAAAAAATTCCCTGGTAATTAAGATAGGACATAGCAAACTCTCTCTTCTTCAAATTAGTCTTTGAGCATAACCTCTTCTGTAAGAGACTAACTTGATCTAATGAAAAAGAGGAACAAATTAAGTTGTTATTAAAATGTTAATTTTCCCAGTCTTCTCTGAGATCACAATACTTACTGATCAGGTCTTACAAAGGTTGTTCATTTAAATTCTTTTATAAGGTTTGGGTTTTTTTTTTCCCCCCTTTAATTGAGCATATATCCGCAGAATTTTATTGCCAGTGCTTCATAGCTATCTGGTTAGCTATGGGAGGTAAGACTAGGTTAGATGACAAAGGAGTCATGTAGATGTGCTTCAGACTATTTGTTTTGACTAGGAGTATGAGAGTTGTTCCTGTCAATATACTTGGAAACCAAGCTTTTAATCAGTGGTGGTGACCTACTATTTGTTAGCATTCTCTCTGAATTGTCTTTTGTCTGCTGTTGGTAGTGACTTTGAACCTTGAAGGTATGTAGTTCTCACTGTAAGTCACTTTTCTGAAGGCTTTCTGAGACTGATAGTCATTGCTGCATTGCCTTCAGCTTCTCCAGTTGTTTGTGGTTCCCATTGTTTGAAATGTGATGCTGGTGTAGCATAGACTAAGTAGAAATTATACAGAGATTGCATCCAGACCACAGGAGATGTCCTTTAGGCTGTTATTTATAATAAGCACTGCATCTGAAATAAATAGCTAGGAAGTGGCTGATACTGTGAAATTCATTCCTACTTCTGAAGATACGGACTTCAAGCATAACAGTTGCGCTTCTTGTGAGTGTCTTTTGGCCATCATCTTGTACCACCTCATAAATAAATGTATTTCTTGGTTGGGTGGGTGTAGAAGGGGAGGTGTTTTGTTTTGTTTGGGGTTTTTTTAAATAATTTTGTTAGTGACAGCATAGCCTGTATTCAGTCATCACTCAAACAGCTTCTGAGTTACTTAACAAATTTTTATCCCTATCTTGCTGAACCTGTAGATCTGAAAATAAAATATCTGCACCAAAACCAGCTTTAAATGTTATTTTTTTCAAAGTAAGTGACTACTTGTATGATCTAAAATGAATCTTTCTTGATAATATACAGTGCCTTCTGAGCTGATAAGCAGGTTCTGTATTTCACATGGACTTTCAATATTTTCTGGTTTTCTCTTTGAAAATGTTGTAGGTGTTTAAGCTTTACTTTGCTAGAAGAATTGCAATTAAGTGTTCAAATTTGTAATATGTTTTCTTTGTTATGAGTATAGTTTCAAGATAACTTTGCTGTTTTTTCTTTTGCTGTATTTTAAAGGTACAAATAAAACAAATACCTAAATTTTTCAGTTGGCAAAGGGAAAAACAAAAAACCACATAAGATGTTGCTTGTTATCCACTGCAGAAACTGACTTTTGTAGCTCAGTGGGCTTCCAGCTGATGGATTTCTATTATACCTAGATAGGTCGCTCGGTCAAAAATAGAGACAACTTGCTATTTATCCCATGTACAGAAATTGATTATTGATGACTTCTTTCTACTGGATTGATAAAGTTGCTTAGTCATTGCCAGAGGTGTAATCTGATATCAAATGACATTTTTGCTCATAAAATCCATTTTTATTTGCATTAGTCAGTTAAAAAGTGTGTGTCTATTTCCATTCTTATAGTGTGTGTTTTTCTCCCACTGCATATTAAACGAGCTCTTAGGCTTTAATTTTCCTTTATTGCCATCTTATTAATGTAGGAAACGTGTGAAATGTGCTGTAATAATTTCTGGTGGTAGGTTTATAGGTATGTTTGTTTTTTTCGTCAAGCATACCTGTACGTTATACAGAAGAGCACAACAAACTTCCTTTAGAAGAAAAAAATGCATATCATCATAGAATAGTTTGGGTTGGCAGGGACCTTAAAGATCATCTAGTTCCAACCCCCCTGCCATGCGCAGGGACACCTTCCACTAGACCAGGTTGCTCAAAGCCCCGTCCAACCTGGCCTTGAGGACATCAACAGCCTCTCTGGGTAACCTGTTCCATTGTCTCACCACTCTCACAGTAAGGAATTCCTTCCTTATATCTGATCTAAATCTACCCTCTTTCAGTTTAAAACTGTTACCCCCCATCCTATCCCTATGCTCCCTGATAAAGAGTCCCTCCCCATCTTTCCTGTAAGCTCCCTTTAAGTGCTGGAGGGCTGCTAGAAGGTCTCCCCAGAGCCTTCTCTTCTCCAGGCTGAACAATCCCAACTCTCAGCCTGTCCTCATAAGGGAGGTGCTCCAGCCCCCAACCGTCTTTATGGCCCTCCTCTGGACCTGCTCGAGCAGGTCCATGTGATTCTTATGCTGGGGGTCCCAGAGCTGGACGCAGTACTCCAGGGGGGGTCTCACAAGAGCGAAGTAGAGGGGAAGAATCACCTTCCTCGCCCTGCTGGTCACCATTCTCTTGATGCAGCCCAGGATACAGTTGGCTTTCTGGACTGTGAGTGCCTGTTGCTGGCTCATAGTCAGTTTTCCATCCACCAATACCCCCAAGTCCTTCTCCACAGGGCTGCTCTCAATCCACACATCACCCAGCTTGTATTTGTGCTTGGGATTGCCCTGACCCATGGGCAGGACCTTGCACTTGGCCTTGCTGAACTTCATGAGGTTTGCATGGTCCCACCTCTCAAGACTGTCCAGGTCCCTCTGAATGGCATCCCTGCCCTCCAGCGTGTCGACCGCACCACACAGCTTGGTGTTGTCAGCAAACTTGCTGAGGGTGCACTCAATCCCACTGTCCATGTAGTCAGCAAAGATATTACACAGCGCTGGTGCTTATACAGACCCCTGAGGAACACCACGCATCACTGCTCTCCACTTGGACATCGAGTTGTTGACCAACTCTTTGAGTGCAACCATCCAGCCGATTCCTTACCCACTGAGTGTTCCATCCATCAGATCCTTGTCTCTCCAATTTAGAGACAAGGATGTCGTGTGGGACAGTGTCAAATTCTTTGCACAAGTCCAGGTAGATGACGTCAGTTGCTCTTCCCTTATCCACCAGTGCTGTATCCCTCTCATAGAAGGCCACCAAATTCATCAGACGTGATTTGCACTTAGTGAAGCCATGTTGGCTGTCACCAATCACCTCCTTATTTTCCATGTGCCTTAGCATAGTTTCCATGAACATCTGTTCCATGATCTTGCTGGGCACAGCAGTGAGACTGACTGGCCTGTAGTTCCCCATGCATTCCAGTGAACAGGGCTTTAGTAAGTTGCCAATACTTCATATAGGATGATTAGTTCAAAAGCATTGTCAGGTCAGGTTTACTTAATAGAGTGTAGGAGATATAAATGACATGGTGGGCTTCAGCCTTGGGTACTCATTTTCAGGTGTGTTCGTTACTCAAGAGGACAGCCTGGCTATACAGCCACTACAGCCTTTGCCTTCCCGGTAGAACCAGCGAAAGTTTCCTTTTTCCTTGGGCCTCTGCAGGCCTATGGATCAAGTTGATCAAGCACAGTGCTGAGCCATGCTTCCCACCTCAGCCGTGCCACACATCTGTAAGGCTGTCCTCCTTCCTTGTAGTCCACAGGGCAAAGTTAATCTGTTGCTGTTTTCCACAGCTGGAATTTTCCCTTGGTTTCCTTTGAATTTATATGATTTGTTCTGTCATGTTGCTCTATCTAGTTCCTTAATTTATTTTTGAAAGTTCTGTGCTGGAACCAGACACTTTTAGGATTTACTAGTATTGAGAAGAGTGGAAAGACTGTTTCACAAATCTTGAAGGGTGTGCTTTCATCTGTAGTCTTGGTATACTGTTTACCTTTTTAGCAGTGGTTTAAGAGTTGCTTGTGGTCTGTGATAATCCCTGATGCTTCTCTGAAGATAAGCCAACTACTTGTTCCATGTCTCAAACTCGTGTAGCTTTAAGCAGTTGGAGTTCCCCCTGCCTTTTATACACGTTTACTTTTGTGAACATATCTCTGTATTTTGAAGATCATTTTGAATTCCAGTTCTGCCTTCCAACATACTTGCATGTTCAGTGAACGCTCAGTGTTTTGGCTAGTGCAGAAAGTGCAGTGCTCTTCCTTCACTGCAAAATCTCTCAAATGAGACAATGCTTGCTGAATGAAATGCAGGTATGACTGTTGGACCACCTATCTACCTGTGTGGTGGTAACAGTAGTGCTGGACAGCATTCCTGAGCAATCTGGCTGTTCAGGAATGTCTTTTGGTCCCAGTGGATTTCTACCTTCCTGTGTTAACTTCTTGCTGCTGCAGATAGATGTACTAACCCTGGGTAGATATTCATAGCATCACCATTGTCATGCTGCATTTGACTGTGTAGACTTATCCTCGGATATCCTCAGATAGAGCCTTCTCTGTTGCACTGATCATGCACACAGATTTATGAAGCTAATATAGTCCCTTCTGCCTTTGTAGTACCTCCAGTCATTCATACAGTTTCTGCTCTTAATGCAATTTATCTTTTCCCCTCTAGTCCTTATAACTACTTTTTCATCTGAGAGATCTGAGTTTTTGTTTTGCCTTTTTTTTTTTTTTTTTAAATTCTTATTAAAGAATTAAAGATTTTAGAGGAAGACTTTGGGCAATTTTAAATGCCAGTATTTATAACTCAATTTAAAGTTTAGTAAGGCAAATCACAGCAATAAGGACTGCTTAGCTTGTGTTACTTGCTAATTGCAATAAAAATATGTACACGTAATCTCCAGCTGTTTTATGAATGCACTGAGTTCTTTGTTGGGGAAGAATTGTGTGGGTTCATAACACTAGAATTAAATAATTATGTCATTAAATAAATACAGTTGTTCACAGTATTTGATAAGCTGTAGACAGAGTTCCAACTCAGACGAAAAACAGGCCTTCAGGCCAGCTGTTTATCACCAGTGTAAATGAGCGAACCTCATTGAATGGGTCATGCGAGCAGGAACAAACTGGGCAAGTGGAGAGGGAGCTGTAGAGGCCACTTCCGGCTCAGTACTATGACCCAGCGGGGGTTGTGGCAAATAGTTTCATCCCTGGTGGAGACACATTTTGAATTCTAGTTCAGCTAAAACTCGTCTGAGCTGTGATCCAGGAGCCTCTACCTACCATGGAAACAAGATATTGTTGGTCTAGTGATTTCGTAGCTGTTTTACTACTTTGGGAAGCCCCAGTTCTGAAGCATACATGTTTTCAAGGAGCTTGAAGTTGGAAAAGAAACTCCTGTGAGTAATGCCTGGTGAATTACCCGCTTTCTTTTCTGCATTTCCTGAGTTCTAAAAATAATATTTTGTGTGTGGTTAGCCCCAGTGATTTTGATATCTGGACTCTCTCAACCATGTGCCATATTTAATGCTTCTTTGTGAAATGGACACGGTGAGGTTAAAAGAATAGTGTCTTTTGAAAATGCTTTGGATACCGCCTAGGTGATGACTGAGCTTTGGCAGGGGCTGCCCAATCAAGAAATCTGCTGCAGTGCCTTATTTAAGAGCAGTATAATGGAGTGAGGAATTAGGATTTAATGCAAGGGAACCGTGCAATGTGGGTGGGTCATGCAGATGGATTTTGGTAGGGAGATGAAAAAGGTTTCTGCAGTCACAAACACTAAAATTGCAGTGGTGGTACTTGACTGTTAGCAGGCAGGAAAGATGTTAAATCTGATCTAAATCAGTGCTCATTTTTTACCCAGATGAAAATGACTACTTATGAAAGGTTAGAGGATTTATGGGGGTGTCAAAACATATGGCAGATGGGCTGGATTAGGACTCATGAGTATAGTAATCCAAATCCTTTCTGCCAAGCATTACAGAGGATCTCTTCCTGCTGCTGAGCTACACTAAATGTACCCAGTCAGAGGAGCACAGGCTGTCAGGAGGCTCAGAGGAAGAGTTGCTGGTGAAAGTGCCTGTCTGAGCAGAGTTCATTTTGAAAACACTTTCTTTTCAGGCAAAAGTCTACTGGGCAACTGATTATATTATTTAATTTTAATAAATTGCTGTAACCAGGTTGTTTGGTTTGTTTTGTTTGTTTTGTTTTGTTTTTTTTTTTCCCCCTTTGGTTTGCTATACAAAGCCTGGAAGAAAGTAAAGCCAAAATGTGACTTAAACCTTTCTAATTATCTCTGACTATATTAGTACAGAGGGATAAAAGCTGTGGAAAAGTCACGAATGTTGAGAGAAGAACAAAGGGAAATTAGTTTGTCATTTCCCTTTTGAGCCAGTGCTATGTGTGATTTTTTTTTTTTAAAAAAAGGAAAGAAAACAAGACATCCTATGTTAAATTTTTGTGACAGAATTTTAAGTGTTAGGGACAGTTTTGTCGTGGTTTTAGACTAAGTTCAGAGGATGTCCTCTGAAATCTGAAAATTCACAATGGCATGTCAGTGTTACACAGGTTATTGGTAGCTGTAGTTAACATGTAGTTAATTTCAAAAAGATGTAAAGCTACTGGCTTTTGAGAAGGTCCATGTCCAAAACAGTTTCTGAGAAGGATGCAAACCATTTGTGGTCAGCAAGATGATATTTGCACTCCACTCCTGTACTCAATTAATTAAACTAAAGAATCCACCAGAGCTCCTTCTCTAGTTAACTAGTACGGTATGATAAATTGATATGCTGGTGTGGAAAACCACCCACTCGAGTATCTCTGAGCTCCATGAGTGAATGCTTAGATATTTTATTTGACACTGTGGTAAAATGTTTTTTTTGTTTGTTTGTTTGTTTGTTTTTTTAAAAAAGCTAAAGCATCAAACACAATACTGTATATAGATAGATAAGCTGTGTTCTTTATAGAACCAAGGAGTGTGAGGGTCTGGACCTTACAGATCTTAAATTTAAGCTTAAAAGGAAGACTGCATATAGTTACTCAAGCAGTGAGGATGGATTAGCTCTGATGTACAGATTGTTTGCATTTTTAGGGCTAGGAGCAAGAGGTGAGCTTTTAATTGTTACTGTTTTATGATGTATGAAGAAGATCTGGATGTTTTTAACAGGTTTTGCTATTATTCATGAGGAGTGGCATATCTGCTCTAGCATGGTATTGTCAAAGAACTTTGTAATGTGAACTTTCTCAGCATTTAATTGAAAAGTACAGTGGTTAGATCTTTAGAAAAGGGAGATTTTCTTCCAGTTGTTAGGTAAGTATTAAAAAAATAACAAAGCAGTCTAAGCAATCCATGAGAACTCACTTCTCATCTGTTAATCAAGTTTCACTTGCTTAGTATTTGGGATGTCTTAATCTTTTGAGTGGTATATAGCCTTTCAGCCAACATCTGCTCTGAATTTCTAAATAAAACAAACAAACAAAAACCCCCATCTTCTACTTCCTAGCCTCTTTCTGTCTAAGCAGTGTCCTCGTAGAAGGGTGTATAAAAAGAGCAAAAGGGGTCACATTTAACATTTGAGAGTTGTTTATATGCATGTTTGAAGGAAATGAGTTTGAAAATAGTTGAGCCAGAGGGGTGGGCAGAAAAGTTTTCATGTAGCAAAATATGACAGGAGTGAAAGAACAAGTTGAACCAGGAACGAAAGGTTTTACTATGAGATCATACATGCAAATCCATGAAATCTGAATAATCTTTTTATTCCAAATATAACTTAGTTGGAAGTTTCGGTGATTACCAGTTTACACAGCTTTATAACATTAAAAGCATTTAAACAGTCCTGACAGGCAGGGATGAAACTATATCTGAGATGAGCTGTGAAATATTACCAAGTTTACAAATAAACGTAGGTTGTTGCAGTAGGCTTTCCAGGGAATATATTCATCATAAAGTGTAGATGTGGGTTTTGATTGATTTATTACCAAAAAAATTGTTGGTTTTACAGGATATGGAAATATTCAAAAGCTAATAAATCAAACAGGAATTAATATAGCAAATGAAATATGTGGACTCAGGCGCTGCTTCATGTAAAAAAAAAGTGCAAGCATTTTTTAGGTGCTTATGATACGAGTATGTAAATATTCTCATTATAAATTTGTTTGTCCCTACGAATGCCTCCATTAAATTCTTCCATATTTCCTCAAAATGGAATGAATTAATCTAACTGCCATTAAATCTTTTAAACTTCACAAGGAGATACTCTATAGAAATGTGAAAAGGAATAAATTTCTTCATGAGATAAGCAGGTAAGTTATGGCTAGACCACGTCTTGTTACTGGAACATCAGTAACCTGGTGGTAGAAATCTATTAATAATTGACCTAAAATGGAGCAGCACAATTATCTGTATTTCATGATATCAAGGGAAGTCCCCCCACAAAGGAGAAAAATGAGCTGTTTGAAAGAAATAAGATAAAACATTCCAGTGTGAGGTTCTGCTTCTGAATAACTGAGGAATCATTGAATAACCATCCCAGGCATGTGTAGTGAGAGATGGAAAAAACAGACCTAATGAAAAATGATTGACAAATAATTCTTTGTAATAATGGGGGGAAATATTATCAGTGCTTACACTGTGTCTGAAGCCATTTGGCAAATAGTTTTTCTTCTCTTACAAAAGGCATCAGAGAAATTGAAACTTAAAAATACACATATTTTAGCTTTTACTGATTCTACTGCAAAGAGAGAGTAATCCAAACCAGCTTTCATTTAGGGTGCCTGTGTAATTGAGAGCAGAACTTAAGCTTATTAGTCCTACAAATAGGTGAGAGAATCTTACTTCCCGATTCTCATTTAGGCAGAAGTGTTATATTTCTGCAAGCATTTGAATAAGTAAGTGCTTTCGGATGCAGCGGGGGACACCCAACAAGCAGCTCCAGCTGGCAAATGTTGAGTTATTCCATAAATAAGTGGAGGTTCTTCAAGTTGCTAGCATGATGACACGGGTAGGGGGAGGCAGCTGCATGCTTCACATAATATTGTTTAGATGGTTATGAAGATGTGAAAGGTTTTAAACATGGTGTGTTTGAAAAAAAACCATGTTGTTCGGCTGTAAGATACAAAATGAAGTGGGGCTTTCAGTAGTAGGCAGATCTGAAGCCTCCAAATGATCACTGAGGTTAATAGGAGCTGGAAGACCTAAACATGGAATCTGTGTCTGTTTTGCTCTCTTGCCTTCTTGGAAAGTTTATTTAGTTGTCAGGTGAAATACCTTAGGAGAGAGACTTTCATTAGGGAAAATGGAACTGGAACATTCTTTAAACTTTAAATCTAGTTAAGGCAAACTGGTGTTTTGGTCACAGCCAGGAGCAAAGAAAGGATTTGGGAGGTTATGTAAAATTTCATAAATTCCTCTTAAAATAAATAGTTTTCAAACGGTTACACAACTAAATCTTAAGCAAGGACTGACAGCTCTCACCTCTCTAATACTCTGATACAGGCTTGATACAGCTTAAACGAAAGAGCCTGTTCTTTAGTCTGTGGTCAACAGCATACCCCAGCATTTTGTGATCCAAATGTCAGAGACCAAAGATCTATAGTGCTTGTTTTCATTACCAAAAAAAAGTTGTATCGGATATTTCTTGGTTCCTTTTGTTTGTAATTTATAGAATTAAACAGCTGGTGTTGATTTATGCTGCTGATGATTTTTTTTTTTTTTTTTCAGAAAAAGAATTTGACCCTCTTCTTCAGCATTGGTTTATTGACCTCCTGGGGGACTACACTGCTGGGTGTCCGCTTATACTGGATGGGCAACAAGCCCCCAAGTTTTTCCAATTCTGACAATCCAGCAGCTGACTCAGACAGTTTGCTCACACGTATGCTGACCTTCTTTTACCTGCCAACCAAGAACATCTGGCTGTTGCTGTGTCCAGATACCCTCAGCTTTGACTGGTCTATGGATGCTGTGCCTCTTCTGAAAGCAGTCAGCGACTGGAGGAATCTACACACTGTGGCCTTCTATGCTGGACTCCTCCTCCTTGCCTACTTTAGCTTGAAGGGCTCCAGCAATGAGAGAGAATGCAATGGGAAAACTGTAATGAATGGCAAGCAGAACACTAATGGGCATAGCTACCACTCGGAGATGGAATACAAGACACTGGAGGTGAAGTCAAGCTTTGTATCAAAAGAAGAGAATGGTATAAAAAAGCATGAAATGCAGAAACCGCAACTTCCTTCAACCGAGAACATTGTCATTCTGTCTTTGTCTTTGTTAATAGTGCCCTTTGTTCCTGCCACAAACCTATTTTTCTATGTTGGCTTTGTAATAGCAGAGCGTGTGCTGTATGTTCCTAGTATGGGCTTCTGCCTGCTGGTTACAGTAGGTGTCAGGGCCCTTTATGTCAAAGCCCAGAAGCGCTTTCTGAAGAACTTGGTTCTTTGTTCCACTGCTGCATTAATTGTTTTCTATGGACTCAAGACTGTTGTCAGGAATGGGGACTGGCAGAATGAGGAGATGCTGTATAGGTCAGGGATAAAAGTAAACCCTGCTAAAGGTAATTTTTGCTCTTTATGGTGAATGCTTTATTTATTCCTGTCTTTGCCTTTGAATTGTCTGATTTTATTAGCTATATCTAGAGAAGATACTTTAGGAAGTGTCCTTTTAAATTGCAGTAGAATGTACATTAGTAAAAAATGAGGAAAAGCAGAAATGTGTTTTGATTAGGTGTTACAGGTTTGGCATTAACATGGAGAAAATGAGACCCTAAGGTAAGAGGATACTTTCTTCTTCATTGATCTTAGTTCTGTATTTTGGAATTAAAAATGCGTTATTAGTATTACAGACCCCACCCTGGTAATTTTCCATTTGGAATCTGGTATCTGTCATGCTAATGAAGGTTTTTCATGTGTTCACTGTATGTTCTGTTCTCTATGAAATAGAAAAGGACAGCATCAGGGAGCTGCTGGTTTTTTATTTCATCTGATGCAAATAACGTCAATACTACATAATAAAAATAAGGAAATGAGGTCATATTATTCAGCCTAGGAAATTACTGTAGTTCCTTCTGCATACAAGTACTGTAAAGAGTTATTGTCAAGTACTTATACTTTCCTGTTAATGTATAAATGTCAGATATTCGTAACATTACCCAGCTACTGCTCTCAAAGGTTGTATCTATGCTGTAATGAAACGTGACTACAGCTAGTGTAAGCACATCCAAACAGGCAGTAAACTGGCTAGTTTAGGGATCAGTAACAATGTTTAGCTGTGGGTCTGTGGTTTCAGGAGATCCAGCTGGGATCCTGAACTCCATGCTGCCTGGCTGTACTGGTCTTGGCACATGAGCAAGTTTATATGAGAACGGTCAAAATACCACCTGTGAGTGCAATGTAGGCATCAAGTAAGCCTTTGTTATTCACAATTCATCAGAAGTGAGAAAGGATCACTTGATTGCTTTGCCTGTCTGTGGAAGAAAAATTTGACAGCACTTGAACATACTGCACTTGAGTTTTTCTAGTTCTCTGCTCAGAAGCCCATTATATGATGCAAAGTCACCTGCTGACAGAGGTGTGCTTTTTGGTTAGACAGTTATATCATGCCATAGTCTAAAAGCTGTGATAGAGAGGCAAATGCAGGTGTTACTGTGAGCTGATAGAGAGCAAAAAAGTAGATTTGGCAGATAAGATGCCTTGCAAAGCAGCATTATAGTAGCTTGTCAATTGTCAGTCTGATTTTGTAACTCTTCTTCATATAATTTGCCTTAGGTAAAATTATTAAACCTGTTGCTGCAGTCAGTGACTTTCTGTTAACTGAACAAGCACATCCCATTTCTTTTACTTTTTTTCAAAACTAGTGCAGGAGGGCAAGAAATGAAGTAACTGAATAGTGAGACAGCACACCAGAGTGATTATATGATGCTGTGAGACTTAGCGGTTTAGTGGCAATGTAAAGCTTGGATTAAAACGTTGACATTCCTTGGAAAGAAAAGAGTGTGTTTGCACTTGCTTAAGTAGTTAATGTCTGTTCCATTTTTGTCCTTGGTGGAGATCCCCAGATATCCCAGACTGTATTAATAGTTGTCTGCTTGCTTTGAGCCAGTTTTGTGATTAAAAAAAAATAATTCTAGTTTTTGTCCAATAGTAGGATTGGCTGCGGTGTTGTCTGGAAATTAGACTACTGGGTGTTATGCTCCCAGGATGCAAGGCAAGCTATTTTCATCATACACATCTCCATATGCACAGATTTATTTATACATGATTGTCTGTTTTCTTGCCTTATAAGCTGACATTACGTCTCTTGTAAGATATGCAAAAGCAAAACCAGCATGTCAGTGTGGTGATATAGACATGACTGAGCTGACTGTAAATCTCCTTAAAATATCCTGTTAAAGTACCTCTGAATATTTACTAGCCCACACACATTGTAACAAGGCTGGGTATCAGAAGCTCCCAGCTAAAGCGACCTGTCACCCAACTCTATTCATTATTGTGAATACTTCCTAGATTATCCCTGGCTTTGACTATGCTAATTTTATTTTCTGTTTCTCATACAATCAGGCAAGCCTGACTGGACTAGACTGGCTGCCAATCCTGCCAAAGCATTAGGAGATCAACAATTCAAACTACTCTTCAGTAATTAAATGAGGTTGACGTAGGAAAAACAATTTATTTTGTTTGCCTTTTTTTTTTTTTTTTATGAATGCTAGTGATAAATAGGCTATTCACACCAGCGAGACAATGGACTGCTCAGTCAAATGGTAGAGAAGTGTTTTCCTTCCTCTTAGATGCTAGGAAGAGTCTGCCACTCTTCCTTTCTGTTTTTCTCAACTTGCAGCCATTTCTCCTCATGAGTATTTTCTTACTTCTGATCATTTTTGAGTGGTGGGTTCATTTTCCCTGATGGTTCTGCTTTTTCTCTCTTCTGCAAAGAGCTTCTGAACAAGAGCTTCTGTCCTAGGCTAAAAAAACAAAGAGAGATCCCTTCAAAAGCTCCCCGTGTGGGAACCACTAAAGAAGTAGAAATCTGTGAAGACTGGCTTTGCTAAAGCAAGGAGCTGAGTGTTTTGTTCCAGATCCATCTGTATTCTGGCCTAGCTGGATGAAAGCCACTCTGTGGCTGGATGCTGTGCGACAACATTGAGCTGATGTGCTGTACTAATAAGGTCATTTGAGAGGCAAGCTATTAGCACAGGTGCATTTGTGTACTAATGTGGCTGAACTGCTCCAGAAATTGAGTGATCGTTTATAATCAGATCCTCTGCGTTGTAGTACGTGTAAGAATATAATCTCCTCTGCTGCTGTGGGACTTTAAGGCAAACTTGTTCAGTGCCTTCTCTGTCCTTAATCCTCAGTAAAGAAATGGGCGATAAGCACCTCGCCAGCACTTTCTTCTGACCCCCTCACAGGCACTTTGCAGGCAGTGCCGGCAGAGCAGTAGTGTTCTGCCTCAGGTGAGAAAGTCCCTGCCCCTGCAGGCAGCCACAGCCTTGCTGCAATTTACATTTCTCCAGGCTGTTCTTGTCAATCACTGACAATGTGGAAAAAATAGTCAAAAGCACGGTGCATGGCTCATCTCTCAAAAAAACAAAAATACAGCATGGGAGAGTCAAGTGAGTAGAAGGGAGTGATGCTGCCTCCAAGCAACCATGCACGTGCCGTCCTTCCTGGCTGCCTTGGTGTGTGGCAGGCAGCTGCCACCCTCTTGGCTGGTGGAGGCGTAATGAGGACTTGGGATGCCTTAGCAGCATCTGTTGCTGGGCTTGTTCATCTGCAGTTTTGGTTATGACTAGTATTTCAAATATGTTTAAAGTGATCTGAGCGTTGCCTCTTATAGTTTGTCAGCACTTGAGGGAAAAATAGACAAGATTGATTAATGTAGTTTATGGATCCTGAAGTGGCTATATACGCGTTTCGACATTAGGGAGCGAAAAGCGGAAGTGTTTCTCTGTGCTGCCTTCAACTTAATGAGCAGCCCAACTGATATAAAACAGCTCACATTATTTGAGTGTTCTTTTATAGTGAAGGAAGCCTCCCAAAATGCAAAAACAAACAAAAAAGTTAAAATTGGGTGGTAGCTGTCACATCTTTTCAATTAGACTGAGAATCATTCTGTAGTGATGATTACC
Organism: Strix aluco; assembly: GCF_031877795.1. Taxonomy (NCBI): domain Eukaryota; kingdom Metazoa; phylum Chordata; class Aves; order Strigiformes; family Strigidae; genus Strix; species Strix aluco. Next base: position 42,679,947 of record NC_133935.1, on the reverse strand, counting down.
TCGTGTTTAATATAAAATTATAATGACACACTAATTGTTCTCATTATGCCTTGTTATCTCTAGTTTCCTCTGTAGTACCAAAAGTAGGGTTCAAAAAACATAATCTCTTTCCTCCAGGCCATTTTGTACCTTGCAGTCCACATCATAATGATCTTTGATGTTCAGATCTATTTGCTGTACTGTTACAGACACTGATTAAAGAAGTGGAAAATAACAGAGAGGGTTAGACTGTTAGACTGCTGCAGAGGTATTAGTTGCTTGGTCATATTTACTGATGAAATGTTAGACTCCTGGTGTTTGCTGGGATGTTTGTATGTAACCTTTGAAGACCCTTCCTGGAAATAGTTGACCTGCTACACCAAGTGGGTGCTTAACTTTAACCATGCATTCAAGTCTTGCTGAATTTATGTATGTGGCTACTGTTTTTGCAATGGAATGTACAGCAAGAAACAGATACTAGGCTGTTTCCAAAAACAGTATTACCAGATTATTGTGGCGCTACACCCAGTCTGATGAAGCCTGTCTTGCACATGGCACTGACTTAAGTTGACCTTACAGTTTTTGTCTTCAGAACCAGTTCTGAATGTTGCTCAGATGTTTGTCCTTGTTCCATCATGTATTAGTGTTAATGAAAAGTCATACATGAACATCTTGGGCAGGTCAGTGGAACCTGAATATGTGCTTCAGTCCTTTCCATAATCAGTTCTGCAGGGAAAAAAAATTTCCTTTATTACACAAAGACAAAGTTGGGGTGAGAGGGTTGAGTTTCTTGGTTGAAATAGACTCTACTATTGAGTCAAATTGCTTAGATGTTCCTGATAGGTGATTGACACAAAGACTAAAATAAATAAAGATTCATTTCTTGCAAAATCATTCAGATCACCTGTGTTATAATATAGTCTTGAGTTAAAAATCCTGTTCTTACCATCTTACTTCTTACATCAATTACCCTGTTGTTCTCAGTGGACAGCAGTAAGACCAAGACATGGTGTTGACAGAGAAGAATACAGAAATTGTTCCATATGAATATGGAAAGCAGCTTTCCTTCTGTCTTTCCACTTTTCTTCCTACTCCCAGTTCTTATGAATCATTCAATTTTGCTTAATGTTTTCAGAAGATACCCTTAATACTGAAATATTCTTCTGGACCACAGTGTTCCTTTTCCCTTTTCTGCTTTTTTTTTATTTATTTTGCCTTTGCAACAGAGTTGTGAGCTCTTCCTGCCTCATTCTGCTATATTTGTGCCTGCAGAAGTTTTAAAGAACTTCCTTTGCTTTTTTGACATCTCTGGCATAGCATTCAGCCTTCATCAGTTTCACTCCTTGGAACTTCATGGATAATCACCTTTTTTTTTTTTTTTTTTTCTTTTTTATTTTCCCTCCCCATATCATCAGTTTAGCATAGGATTGGTAAGGACTGCTTCTTTATGCATGTGTGAATGTCAAGATATGAATATGAAGTTTGGATTGTGAAGTGTCTTAGTTGAACAACAGTGTAAGGAGTAGCTGTATGCTCATATGAGCAGTCATAAAAAAGTAGCAGTTACATTTTTGTTTCATTTATAGTTTTAATGTAATTTTATGTAGTTTACTGTTTAGTTTGCAAATACCATCTGCTAAATAAAATTAAAGAATCCTTAAAGCTGAATTTAGAATTTAGGTTATATAATCTCATCTATGCAGAATAACACTTGCCTTTTGATCTGAAGTGCCAAAAATGTACTGGTTTTAATATTTTTTAGAACACCAAATTAATTTTGTTATCTATGTTGAATAGTTTGAAGTGTTAATTTCCTCTTTATTTTACCATTACTAATGCAGCAAGCAAATGTATTTAGTATATGTACTGTTTTAAGTGTTAGTGTAGGAGAAAATAGTCATATGAGGTAGTTTTGTTCCACTTACATAAATTTGTTATTGTTAAAAAGGCACCCAAATTTGTTCTCACCAAAGAGTTGCTCCTCTGATTAAAAAAAGAAAAAATCCATGCCTGTCATTGTAGAGATTGTATGCTCTAGTTCTGTTCACTTGAGTGGAAGTAAATACTAGAAGCTGTTTCCATCTGATTTGACAGCTGGCTGCTCTTATCCTTATCTACTCTTAGAAAATGATTTCTTGCTAACAGTAGCAGTCAGTAGGAGATCCCTTCTTAAGCAGACAATGAAAATACCAACTAATAGTGCAGTGAGAAAAAGCAGTTGCAATACCTTGTATACACGAGGTAAAGAAGCCATATTCCCCTCAGACAAAAAGGATGCAATAAACCAGTATTTTCCATGATTATTAATATTTTTGTATCACTAGTGATGACTGGAGATAAAAGTAGAAGAAATATTGTAAGGTATGGCATTCTTCAAATATGCTTATTGTTAATAGCTTACATTATGCATACAAGAAGCTGGGTTCTCTTGTAATACTTTTAGAACATTTAGATAGCTGTTGCTCTTGCACACGTCTTGTTGTTCACCACACTTTTTCTATGCCTCTTAAATAGAGTAGTGTGTATTTTAACAAACACCACATTGAGCATTTAAAAATACTTTGAGCATTTGGGGTTGTATTTCAGTGTTTTGGTGCACATGTTCTTTTTATATGCAACTTGGTAGTAAAATTCCAACTCATCTTTGGGCCAATAGCCCAAAATATCACTCTGCACAGTAATTATTTCCTGCTCCTTTGGTTCATTTAACTTCAATAATAATAAAATCACTCTAAAAGTGGTAACGGTCTTACTCAAATAACATTGCAGTGAATGGAAGATGCTGTTTTTGAGAAACAAGGCTTAAGAGAGAAAGTAATTTCAGTGCTGAGATTACCATAAACCAGCAGACTTTAAAAGTCTAAAACCTGCTAATAATTATGCATAAAAGTTTTGCATGTTATCACTGTTCAGAAATACCAGAGATATGAGCATAGCATCTGGAATTAGGTATTCATGAGTTTGTTCTAATTTGCTAATGAGCTCTTCTTTAGCCTTTGACACTTTAATCTCAGTTTTTCCCATTAGATGTTGGATCATTTTTAAAGTATTTTGATGATTCATTATTGTATTAAATTTATTTTATGTCATTTATGACAGTATATCACCCCTACAAAGCTAGCTGCTAAGTAAATATCAGGATACAGTCATTATGGTGATTCTTGGCATACTTTTTAGTCAACTTTTTTAGAAGTAATTGTCAGAGAAACATAACATCAAGTAATCATCAATTTTCCCAACACCTTCACCAGAATTTTCTGGTATTTAATCTTTTGACTAAATGTTGCATGGATATTTTCCTTGAATATTATTATTTCTTTCAGTGTTAGTCAGAAACTCAAGTTTGGCTATTTTTTTAAAGAAGAAATTGGTGTAAAGGTAGTATACCTTGTGTCAGTGCTGTAAAATGTTTCCAACCATCAGTAATAACCCTTATAACAGCTACTGTATGGGGAAATGCACCTGATAATGAAATTATCTTTTATAAGTAAAAAATTCAAAGGTTATAATTAAATATTTAAAAATATGATTAGGAATATATAAATTTATATGGCTATATAAGTCTGTTATTGTTAAATTATGTAGGATATACCGTGATAAATTTTATGTCTTTTTTAATTAAAAAAATGGCAGAATTTGAAGGATAAATGTACAGGATGCTTCAGAGTTCTTGAAATAAATAGGAAATACTTTTTCTATCTGCCACTCATAATAGCTTTAAAAGAGAAAGCTCAACTAGTAAGTGAACCGCATAGAACTGTTTAAAAAATAAATAAAAATACTACTCTGAAAATAGTGTAGGGCCTTCTAAATGGGTGGTACTGCTGCCCTGGATGATTAGAAAGTCTAGAAGGAATGGCCATTAGTAAGTTGTTTGGGAAACAGCCATAGTTATCTAGAGCATCTGAGCATCCCACAGGCAGCCTAGCATCTGCAAAACAGTCTGGTTATGCTAAATATGTTGGAGAGCTGAAAGGAACTGGTTTACACTTCAGTTCAAAGTCTGAATTTATTCTCCAGTGACAGTGCGCTCTCAGTTCTTCAGTAGTGCTGTAATTTCCTCTCAAACCCATCATTGCGGGATATGTGCTTCACCTGCAGCAGGATACCAGAATGCCCAATATTCTTCTTTTATATATATAGAGGACTGGAAACAAGGATACTAATTTTTTTTTTTTTTCCTTGAATGTAGTCCAACAGAATCTCTAATCTGTGAATCCTAAATAGCAGTGGGATAGGAAGAGAATCTGTTATTAACTACTAGCTAGACTTTCTCCCTCTTTGCATATACTAAGAATTTAAAGAAATAAACAATTTTGAGACATGAACTGTACTCTGTTTTGAGACATGGACTCATCAGACTGTTATTTCTTCTGCACCTTCCCTGAGGTGCTCTGCAAAATCATTCAACAAACTCATCTGTGCTAAAAACTACAGTGCAAAAAAAACCCCCACCCCGGTCAAGGAGGGATTTTTTTTGGCTTTTTTTTTTTTTTTTTTAGCATATCAAGTGAAATGGATTAAGTTTGGTATTTTCTTTGCCAGAAAATGATAGATTTTATTGTCCAGTGTGATTAAAAGTCAGATCTTAGACCATATTTGTGTGTTCTATGGAACTAGTCTGGTTTTTTCCAAGGGAAAGCTGAGCATGTTTGTTTAAATGCATTAGATAGTTATCCAATTGTTTCATTATTTTAGCTTTTTTTCAAAATATGTCAACTATGAAAAATTTTTCTTTACACAGTGATTTTCACCATAGATTACATGTCTTCATTTTCCTGTCTGTAATGGATTTCATACCAGTACACACTGAGGTTCCATTACATAAATCTGGTAGAGAAACTAACCTTTAATGTGGACAGGACAGTAATTTACACACATGCCTCTGTACCTCTTCTGGCAGTGTAAAATCCCAGTGTACATAGATAAATACAAGTATTTTATTAAGATTTCCAATACTCTTCCTTTGTAACAGGGAGTTTATTAACACTTAAGCTTGGACTGTCATCATTGCCAGCCCTCACGTGTGCAAAAACTAGATGATGGCTGATGCAGTTACAGTATGCACAAAAGGCTTGCGTATAGTTTTGTTTCAGATTACAGAAAAGATACACAAAATAGAGGGACTGAGTGCTCAGTGTAATTTCCTTCTCTTTGCTTGGATGCTCTAGCACAGTGAATGTTTCTGTCAGTTCATAAAACACAGAAGATATTTGGAATATGGACTATTAAAGATGCTAGGTAATAATTGTAGTGTCTTTAATTTGTTTCACTACTGGCAAAAAATGAAGGAGGTCATTTTATGACCCACCTTCCTCCCTGACATCTATATTTCCATAACAGCATGGATATGTTTTGACTGGCAAACCTTCATAGGCTCTGTCTTGCCTTATTAAGTGATGTAAAACAAACCAAACAAAACCATACAACTTGAAGTGTCATGAAAAGCCTGCTTACTGGATACGCACTAATTTGCCTTTTCCAAGTCTGACATTGGAAAGTCTGACTTTGACTTTTGAGGACTCTGACCATTCTTTTGGTTTGACAAACCACAGTGCTGATTCCCCCCCTGCCTCACCCTGCCGTGGCTCCTCTGGCACATTTCCAGGACACTGTCCTCTCTGTTCCTCTTTCCTGAAAAGGAGCCAACATGATCCATATACTTTTAGCTTCAAGTACCAGGGCTGTCATTTCAGTCAGTTAAGTGCACCCTTACATTTCTGCAGGAGACTGGCTTACAATTCATCTCTTGGGACATAAGTGATAATTTTGAAATGTATCATAGGTGATTTTTTTTAGAATCATGCCCACTGTTTAAAAAGTTATGTAATTTGACAGATTTAGTACATGGTCACCTCCTTGCCTCAGTTAGTTTGGTGCTCTGAAATGTTTCTCAGGGTTAATCCTGAGGTGTCTGGGGTGCCGAGAGTTCTCCTCCTCTTCCACTTGTATTTTTCTGCTCCTTTGGCCTCTCTCTTTCTTGCATTATTAAAGCCTATCACCTTCACAAAATACAATTCCTTATATTATGAGAGTTTTGGGTCAGCACTGTTCACTGCTTTGTTCTTGGCCCTTATGAAGTTTCATGATATGGAACTTTATGGCAATAATGGTTTATGGTGTTCACACACTTGCAGTACATGAATAGCTAACAAAGCTGTGCGAGCAAAGGTGTGATTGGGCTCTGCTGTGAACAGAACAGTGACTAGATTTTAAAGGTACCTTTATCTGAACTTTTCTCCTTTTCTTTTCTAACCTGGATCAGTTTATTTGACTGATTCATACCACAGCCTTCCCAAAAATCATTTTAGCATGAGGGACAGGGTGGCAGAACTGAATGGCCTGGAAGATTGTAGGTGCAGGAATTCCTTAGAATGGTAATTCTACCAGAGCTCTTGTATCATGAAGCACTGCCCTGAAGTAACATCCAGCAGTTATCTCCTTTGACAGTGGGATTTCCGTTGACATAAAGTATAATCTGTTTATCAGTCTTTCGTTATTGCCTTTCTGTCAGATGAAAAGCTATTTCCTGATGTGTTGGGGTGTGCCAGCACAGCTCAGAAGGTAGAAGAGCTGTATTGTCAACAAGTCTGTGATCTTGTAGTAGTTTTAGCTTAATTAGAACATCTTTGTCAGAGTTGTAACAATAAGCAAAAGATTGGGAAATAGGAGGACATATCCAGAGCAATGTGTGTGTTGGTTAGCATTGTGTTTATTTGTTTATTTATTAAGAACAAAGTTGCAGTGAGGTTGTGATTTCTGGTTTGAATGTTTTTTTAGAGGTACTGCAGTATGAGCACTGGCTTTATGGGCTGAATCTGGTTAACAGGACAGTTTTTTTCCAGAGTATTGTCTTTCTCTTGTGGGATAAGTGGGAGGACTGTCGATGTAGCACACTGGCTGCACTGAAGCAGCTCCTGGGAGATGTGAGATGGCACCTCCATCTGAGAGATGAGTGGTTGGGAAGCATGTTTCTTCCTCAACTTGTTTGTTAACTAATACTGAATGAGGGCTATGCTGTTAAGAGTTTCTATAATGTTACTCAGAAAATATTTTACATTGTTGATACATAACTAAAACCAGTAAGGCAGTGTTATTTGATCCTGTGGCACCTCAAGCAAAGGCACTGGCGAGAATTTTTTCATACGGTAGTCTGTCACATGTAGTGAATCAAGGAGTCTAAGAGAAGTGGGAGTCTGTGAGTATATCTATAATTTTTCTTTGATGGCTGTCTTTATTCTGGGTGCTTGATAAAGACTCTATTAATGTGATATTTACTATTGAGCCAGATTGCGGAGCCCTCACACACTTGAGATTAGGTTTATTAATGTAATTGGATTATGTGGTGGTTTAGCCCCTGCCGGGGTCTGAGACCACGCGGCCGCTGCCCCTCCCCCACAAAGGGAGTGAAATACAAAGCCCCAAGACTGAAATAAGGAAAGGTTTAATACAACAATGCAATAGCAACACAACCAACAACAACAATAACAATAACAGTAATAGTGATAGCAATGAACAGAGCAAAATATCTACCAAATACAGCAGTGAGAAGCACGATGTACAAAACCACGAGTGCACCGCGCTCCCGTGCCAGGAAAAATGTGACCTGCCAGGATGTGACGTTTGCATGGTATCTAAATAACCCGGCTAGAGCTCCCCCCCCACTGCTGGGGAAACTTAACCCTATCCTGGTTAAACCAGGACAGATTACCAAAATCTGCCTATGTCCTAGGCAGAATAAGGAGTGCATACTCTAGACTAAACAGAGTAAATGGTAAAGCCTAAGGACACTTTAGCAGCTGCTCAGTCTCATCTCTCAGGTTCATTGAGCTGACAGCCACTGTGCTATCCTTTGAGGAGGAAAAGTTAATTTTCTGTAACATAGCAAGTGGAGCAGGTATATCAGGCAGTGATCCTGAGCATAGTAGAGAGTGTCATGCATTCATACCCATTTGCATCAGGGTTTCAAAACTAAGAAACAAAACTGGAGCACTGCCTGCCAAAAGTCAGTTGGTTCAGTGCCCATGCTGACATGGTGTTGGATAGCTTTCAGAGCTCTGCATAGTTTTCAATTACGTTTTGCCTTCACCTGCTGTCATTCCAAAAGCCCTGGAATTGATCAAGAAATGAAGTGTTGAACAAACGATATAAATAACATTCTTAATAAAAAGAAGAATAATATATAAAAGTTAGGAGGTGGTAAATCTCAAATACAGTCTGTCTCAACATTTCCACATACCCACTGATACAAAAAAAAAAAAAAATCCATGTATAAAGTAGATTAAGCTCATAAATTATGGGTATATAGAAACCATTTGTCCCTTTAGGAAACAAGAAACAGGGTACTTTTGCTCGAGTCAGCAAAATGAGGCAACTTGATCAAAATGTGTCTATTAACAAGTGAAGTTTTTAGAGGAAAATCATTGCAAATGATATGAATGAATTTGTGACATATTTTAAAACAAACATTATGGCTTTGGAATTATAGGAAAAATAGAAATACCTTTTACAAACCATAATGCAGAAGTTAGGCAAAACCTGTTCCACCTTCAAAGTAGTAACCTTTAGCATTTAGATGAACTTTTCTGTTTTCAAACCACCTAACAAACATTATCTGATTGATGTTCTGAGTATCTTTGTGAGAGATAGTGGGTCTGTATTATAGAAAAACTGTTTAAAACTTTGGTCTCTCTTCATTGCCTCTTTTTGAGTGTGCAACTGAGCTGTCAGAATTTTTACTGGGGAACCTATCATGCCTCCTTTCATGACACTCTTCTGCCTCTAGAACAAAGTGATTGCCTGATGAAATGTGAATGCTAAAGACTGGAGCACCACTCTATCAAGTAGTACCCTTAAAAGGAAAAAGCCATAAGCTGCTGCTGAATCTAACCTTTTGACAATGAGGAAAAGCTGTTGTTCTTTATAGCTATGGCTATAACCTTTCAAATGTGAATGACATAACTAGTGCTGTGCTCTTTCTTCATGTATTACCCAACAAAATTAATTTGGAATATTTGGATATTGGAAACTTGTTGACTTCTGTTGCAAATCTCAGCCTTTTTTTTTTTTTTTTTTCCAGTAGGATGAATTTTCCATTTACAAACATTGGTCTTAATGTTTCAACTTATTTTTCATGAAGTAGATCACGCTCAGAAGTCCTCAAAAGACTCAAAGGAATGTCAAATTTTACAGCTTTTTTAAAAATTTATTTTATCCAAATGCAAGCTTTGCTTACTCCCAAATGTGTTTTAGGAAGGATGGCCCTTTAACAGAAGTTAAGAACATAAGAACACTATAAGTGACTTAGTTTTCTTGGCCCTCATTTGTGACAATACTAATTATATGGTGAAAGGTTCCTTACATCTCTTCTGTATTGCAAGAATGCTTCATCTTCTTTCTTTACTTCATTCCTCCAGAGGTGATCATGCATTTATGTCCCATTAGTGTCTAGCTGAATTGTTATAGTAGGCACTATGCAAACCCACAGTGAGATACAATCCTTGGCAGAAAAAACTTGCAATTAATGGATGGGTAACAAATGTCAACAATACAAATTAAAAGGCATCAGGAGGTGAAACCTTCTGAACAACAGATCTGAACAACAGACCAGCAACAGAGCTGGGAACAGAATATACCTCTTTTAATTCCCAGTTCAACACCTTAATTTCAGCAGGAGGGAGCTGAATCTAATGACAGGTATGTATCTGTTTTAAAGGTATAAACTTGAGAACATAATAAATTTTTTTTTTTCTGTGCAAACCATATACAACATTAAGTGTGTTTTTACTGCAGCATCCTTTGCTGGCAGCAATGTTTCACCAAATTCTCTAATTTTTGAATAGTCTGTAACCTTAACAGTGGTCCAGTGCTCTCTGCAGGGCAACATGGCTTTCAGCTGTTAATGTGGAGCTTCAGATAGGTGGTAAAAACAATTTGATTCATAGAATATCTGATCTAGAAATATTCAGTGTCAGTGCTAAGAATGAATAGAAAAACATACTTAGTGAAAGTTCCAAGAATATTCAATGTTCTGTTTGCTCCCCTTTACCGTAGAGCTGAGGGATTCACAACATGCTACTGCACTTGACTGCCTACATTGTGGTGATATTGCTACAGGGTGAGGTGGCAATATGAATGCTTGTAATTCATGACTTTCACACCAATAGCTGTAGTGATTTATAGTGCAAAATGAAAAAGTGTTAAGAACAGATGGTAAAAAGGAAAAAAAAAAGAGCTCTAAACTCGAAACCTGGGTTGTCATGCTCCAGGAATTAAGTCCACATAAAAGTTAATAGGAAAAGAGAAAAGGTTATTTCACTTTGGTTTTGGTTTTATTTTATGCTCCAAACTTTTAGAAGTTAATTTAGTGTTCATCAAACCTTTTATGGTGACAGTGCCATATAAACTGACACTCTGTAATACACACGGTGTAGTCAAGGCCAAAGGCATCTTCCCCATTATATTTTTGTCACTTTACCAGAAGCATCACCTGGAAAGTAGTAAAAATTCATAGTTTTCCATAAAGTTATTTTAGTTCTTTCAGATTTGACTCCAGTACACTGGTAACTACCTAAGTAACTAATGTCAGGAAAAAGACCCACTGAAAATAAGTTATACTGTGATTAAATTCTTGGAAAACCTCACATGTCAAAGTGGGAAGTGTAATTAGTACCCTTTCCTCCTTGTAATGTTTTATAATTTTGTCATATTGTTGTAACTGGTTTTCCTGTGATTTTCTTAAGAAGCGTGTAATGAAAGAAAACATAAAACTTTGCACCAACTGTAATGCAAATTTCAAATACTGAAGCTCTGACCAAGATATTATTAGTGTGCTGTACCAAAGAATTGATTTATTTAAAATGTGCATAGCTTACTTTGAGTTGATTTGTAAGCCTTCGAAGGGAAGAGAAGCAAACAGAAAATCCTTTTGGAAACAGAAAAAAGTTTTTAAGCAAAGTAAAATTAGAATTCTCACCCTTTAGTTATCATCCAAATAAATGTCTTACCAATGATAATGGCTAGGAATTTCAACAGGTTTTGAGAAGGATGCTTCTTTGGAGCTTTACAGCATGTATTGGGCCCACATGCTCTTAATCATCTTTAATGAGCGTGGAAATATAATGTCTGCAAATCAAACAGAGGGTCAGAAATAACTTTTTCATGGAGTTCAGAGTACTGATGGTTTAGGTGTAAAATAGTTGGGGAATATGGAGGAGGGGCCACTGTTCGTCAACCTGATGTAGCATGTTTTGATAGCAATCAATGTTACTTTCACAATGTAAAGTAAAAGCATCTCTAAAGTGTTGATAACTGTGTTGATAATCACCATAGTTCTCTTTTGACCCCATTTTTGGCAGAGGTACAATTACATCTTCCTCTTCCCATTCTTTCATTTGGAGGGAAAGGAAATAAAAACATATTCCTCAAAAGCCCGTCAGATAAAAGCCTATTTTATGCAATGCACAAAATGACCTTTAAGACTTAGACTCAAAAATGCTTTCTCTTATTGTCTTTTCATGTAATTTAGAATTGTGGAATATTTTCAGAATTGCACATCTTTACTCTTTAAGGGGTTTTACATAAGTTAAAGTGGGTTGGTTGTTATGTTCTTAGTCATACTTGCTCCCCACTCTTGTCCTTTGCAATATGTGTCAGGTAGGCTTTCCTTCCAAAAGGGAAGACAGAGATCAGTACTACTCAGAATTAACAGAAAAAGGCAAATGCTGTTTCTGTACTGAAGTTGAACATTAAAAGAATTTGTCTTTTTTTTTTTTTTTTTTTACTTCCACTTCAAAGTAGGACAGTTTGGTTGTTTTTTTTTTTTTTTTTAATTACTTATCCTGTCCCCCTCTAATGGGATCATGCAAATATTTACATTTGTAAAGAAATTGTTACAGCTCTGAAATGGGTCATTTTTTCAAATAGCAGAATCAGATTTACTGCTGTGCTACTGTTTTTTTACAATCAAGTATTCAGTCTCTGAACTCCCACTGTATTTCTTGTGTTAGTGTCCTTTATCATAAATATTGCCCACGAACATCTTTTTCACAGCTGTTACATGGGAGCATAAATGCAGTTGTGATAGTAGAGAACAACAGACCTCTTACAGTACTTCCAAAAAACATATGTAATTGCCATAAAAAAGAATTGAAGTGTTGTTTTTCTAGACCAGCATCTCTTCATCCCTAAAGTCTGTTTATAAAAAAATAGAGATAATCGTTATGCATTCACTTCTTTTTCATAGATGAGTCAGGAGAAGTGCAGAAGGATTGTAAAGAGAGGGAATGCAACCTGGAACTGCTGTTACTAATTTCACAAGCTAAAGAACAGTAAATAATGCACAAATATCTGTAAAGCTTCATAGAAGTTTTCTTGGCTTGATGTGCATTTTTCTGCGAGCTAGAGTTGCTAGTTTGGAACTGCTGACAAGTTTATTACAAATGACTTGTCTGTTCCCTAAAGGCTTTAGTGTTTTTCAAGTAGTTTGTTTCACTCAAGTAATAATCTAGTTCACATTTTTTGATGCATTCATCAATTTGTGTTTTAAGTTTATTTTGTGACTAAGTCTGATAGTTTAAGGTGAGAACAGTGCTACAAAACTTCAATAATTTGTTGATGTGAATTGTGAATGTAATATATAATTTTTTATACTTTTAGTCCTACATTTTATTTCATCAGTTTTCAAGTATGTTTCCTCCTAGTAAGCTTTACAAAAGGCAGTGTTTTGCCCCCTGGCATAACATACTGGAAAAGACAGCATTTTCCTTTTTTTTTTTTGCTATATTATTTTTAAAAGTTTACTAGGTTGTATTTCAGTGATTTAATAGAAGATTTTAGTTGGATGTTTTTCCACTCCTTGTTTGACAACAGATATGTTAAATAGGTTGTGAGTTTCCAAATAGATTTTATTATTACCTCATTTTTCATGGATTGTATAGGTGTGATGGGTAGGAAGAAGAGTCCTCCTTTAATACTTTGGGTTACCTTTGTTAAAGATTTGTGATTTTTTTTTTTTCTTTTTTTAAAGCAAACTATTTGATCAAGTGATCAACATACATGTTTTTACACCACCTGAGTGCTTTTCTCTGAAACTTTGTTGCTTTGTTATTTCCATTTCACAGAATAGCATGACATGATCCTTGATTCAGTAGAAAGGGAAAGATTTATTTAAATGAAGATATTTGCACACATTCATTTCCATTTCTTATTGGTTTTCTTAATTCAATCGTAAGCTGAAAGTTCCACTGTTCTTTTTAGTAAGACGTGCTTCTTAAATCCAGGCGGATTAGATTGGACAACATTGTTCCTGCCTCACTGTTGTTTATCTTGCTGTCTTCCAGAAAGAAGGTGGTTAAAAAAAGGTTTAATATGCCAAACCTGGTATTTTTCAGGCTTGTTAAATCTTAATTCTCAGTTTCAGTGAGATAGTTGAGAAAGTAATCATGTTAAATTTGAAGCTGAAATTTGTCATACTCATTTTCATCTTGAAAGCAATTAAATGCCTAAAAACTTGACCTACTCTAACTGCAAGGTGACATAAATGTCATCTTTAAAGTTTAATAGAAATCTATTTTGATATGGCCAGAGTGATAACACTTAAATTGATCTTTTTCCTACTTACTGCTACATAATATTTCCTGCTATTTATTAAAAAACCCAAACAACAGCAACAAAACCCCTTTAAAATGTTCCATTTTCCTGCGAGGAAATGTAACTAGCATAGGAATTCTCAAGCATTAGGACATTTTTCAGTTTATAATTGGCTTAGGATACAAGATGATGAAGTGTATTTAATTTTTAATGTGTCCATTTATATTGAGTATGGTCTATGGAAAAGAAGTCAATGAAGTGAAGTTTGAATGGATTGACTGTTTTGTAGGTGTGTGAGATATGTGAATGTTACCTTTGTTCCCATGCTATGATGGAGTATTATTTCTAAAAGACCCGGGACTGTTTTGGTCTCCTTGTTGGTGCACAGGGATTAAGCAGCAGGCAAAAAGTAAATATTACAAAGCTGTTTCATTCACAGCTTGCTTTTTCCTCTTGTGCTGAATAGGGTGTCCAGTAGGGGAAAAATTGAATTTGTAATTAAAGATTAAATTGTGGTGTATATATATACTTTAGCATCTTGTGAATGTTAAATGTTCCCTTTTGCAATTTCAGGTATTACAGATTTAAGATGAAAAATATATATAAAAAATAAGTGAAATAAAAATCAATTTTAAATTCCAGAATCACTGCCCCAGTTTCTTTTGAGAATATTAATTTTTCATTTCTTGCTATGTACAGATGGAAAATGGTTGAGTGCTGAAGTTTAGTTGGAGTCATAGGGTATGTTTTTAATAGGGATGTGGCTTCATTCAAGTGTAATTTTGTTTTTATTTCTGAATGAGCACATAGTTGAACTCATGTTGTTACAGTTTCACAGGATACATTTGTCCTGAGATATGGATTGAGAAATTGGATGCTAGAGATGTCGTTAATAATTGAAATTCTTTGGTTTTCCTTAGTTGCACTACTTAAGACAAAACAGGAGTGAAGTTCCTTGAGTAGCTGATGTAGCCTCTTTTCCATGTAGACCATCCTCTTTTTCTCTCCCTCATATACCAACAGCCACGAGGATGTGGTTACTGCAGATAATAGCTTTTTGTAACTTCCAGGGCTATGAGTATGATCTCTACAAATAAGCGTTTATTCTACAAAATGTTCCATGTGTCTTCATCTCCATCCGGAACTAGGTCATTGATCTAACTAATTCTGTATTTAAACAGATGTGAAGATTTATACCAAGCTTATAGTTTGGGGAAGTAAAAAGACCTTCGTTTTCATGTTTCTTTTAATGATAAATTGTGAGATTATTGGTTTGCTATTTTCTGCTGCTATCACTTCTTCTAGTGTATCACATTAAATTGAATTAATCATTCGCAGTTTTACAAGTTTAGACAAAAGTCTAAATGGAATAAATTTCAAATAAGATAATGCAGATTAAATATTGATTGATATTTAAAACTTGACCCATTATTTTCCAGAATGTAAAATAAAGTATTGCTTTAAAATTATAGTAACTCAGATAAATAATAGAGAGTACAACATGAGATGAAGTGTAGAGAAACTATTACATTTAACAGTGTTATTAGGGTTTTTCCAGCCTAACAGATGAAAAGATGAACCGAATCATTCTTCTATAGATCCTTTCATTTACTGAGCTTCAAAGTGGTGGGGAGCAAGTAACTATATAGCAGGAAGTTGTTATCCGTAGTCCAAATGGTCATTTGATGTAATGGGATATCAGAGTGGAAACAAAAGTAGCTACAGATTATATGGAACATACAGCTATGGGAAACTGGATGATCATGTGCTGCAGAAGCAACATCAGAGTGTGTTTTCACAAATTAACTTGGTTTTTTTTTTAAAAAAAAGCTGTGTTTTTCTTACAACTGTTAATGCTTACAAGCTGACTAGTCACCTTAATTGCAGCTTCTGAAATGTTTTCTACATGTAAAAAAGAATAGTAGCAGTAATGGGGAAATAAATTCAGAATTCTGCACATATGCTAGCAAAGAGTGTAAAAATTGAGTAAATCTGAGAATATTTTTAGCAGCTTTGTTTCATTATACCAGAGCACGATGGAACACTTTTGTGACATTTGTCAATTTAGGGATAAATAGCTTTTGAATTATTTCTCATTTTATGAAATTCTAGGCTAAAATGAAGTGACTCACAAAAGTAATAGCTTCTTTTCTCATGGAAATATTGTATTTTTTTTCCTTTGTCTTTACAAAATATGTTGTGCACAGTTGGATGACATTATTTTTGTGAATCCTAAAAGAATTCCATAATTTTTTTTTCCCAGCAATGTTTAGTTTAAACTGCTCGGGGGAAAAAAAAAAAAATTCTGTGTTTGCTGCTGTTTCCATCCCCGTGGCAGGATGCTTCTGTAGCAAACCACAGCAGCTTGGAAGCAATGAACTTTCTAAGGAAATAACACGTATCTGAAATAATTATCAACCTATTTAGCAGTGTTATGTTAAAACTACATTGAAAGTTTTCATTACACAGGATTGATACAAATTCCTGTAAAAAAAGGGCTTGAGTAACTGCAGCAGCAGCTTAACTGCTACTTGAGCCTAATGTTTATGGTTAGTGCATCTGGGGGGAAGAATAGTTTGCCATATATTGTGTTTAGTTGAAAGGACATGCATAATCTTCCCATTGTTCCTGGTCATAAAAAAAATACTTGTGAAAGTAGAGATATTTTATGAAACAACTTTGATGTATTTATAAGTATTTATAAGCATAATGTGTTTTTTTCATGTGTACACATAGACTATAATTACAATGCCAGTTAAATTAACTTCCTAAATTATGAATAACATGGGCTGTGTTTCCTATAAAACATTAGTTCCAGTTTCTTTTGTAAGTACAGTTTTTGTGCCACTCAACAAAACTGCAAACGGAACACATGTGGAGTCTTAAATATTTTTTTACCTCAAGTCCTTTATAGATGGGATATAAAAGCACATTGTATAACATAATAAATCGTATGGAAAGGAACCACATGTTTTCCAAGTAGAAAAAATACATTTTAGTATGTTTATATCCATATGGCATACTTTTAATCCTGGTTACTTATCTAACTGTTCTTTCAATTCCTGCATCATTTGTCAGTTTTCATACTTCAGTGAGAGCTGTGTCTACTCTGGGAAAATGTCTTGCTGTTTAGAGTAGATAGGCTTAAAAAAACCGCTAAAACTATGAAGATGCCCTGGTTCCACATTTTACTCTGGAGATTCTTATTTAGAGGTGATATAAAATAAAATGGTCCTTTCCCTTTGCTATAGTAGTTTCTAAAGCATAGAGATATATTTTGTTTTTAGAGATCGTTTTCCCACCCAAAAGCTATATGTATGAGAATGTACGTAAATCACCACTACGAAATTGGAGTCTTACAGTAAGATGCAGAGATCTAGAGAACCAGCGGGGGAAAAAACCAACCAACCTCTCCACCCCTTTCATAAAAATAGTTTCTTTGTGGGGTTTGTCTCCCTGAGGAACTTCCCAATACTCGGATACTCTGTCATGTGTAATTGGATTGTAGCTCTTTCTGAATACTGTTTTCTCCTCTTGACAGCATGGGGTAACCTTGGAAATGTTCTCAAGAGCCAGAGCAAGATTTCTGAAGCTGAAAGCGCCTATAGAAATGCCTTGTACTACCGCAGCAACATGGCTGATATGCTTTATAATTTGTAAGTATGCATGGCTTTCCTGGGATTGGATCATCTGTGAAACCTGTTGTGAATGGAGCTATTGATTTACTTGCTGGAAATGGAGATCATGTTAGCTGTTGCTTTGTAATAGTAGTTTCATTAATCGTGCTCCTTAAACTATGGGGGTGGACAGAACCTTCTCTTGGTCAACATTATCATATACACATGTATTGGCTATGGAGAAGGTAAACTTACAAATAAATCTGTTTACTTTAAAAGAAGGAATAAAACCCCACACTGAACAAAGTACAGATAGATGAGCTGGTGACAGTAGCACTCCATCTGTTTCTGACTCGGGTAAAATATAGAGGTGTTATTTAGACTTCTTTTTTAAGTCTGAATAACACTTGGTAGGGGGGGTGGGTGTAAGCACTTTGTAGCATAAGCCAATAACCCTCTGTTAGCTCCAGAGGTCTAAAATGTTCAGATAGCATATTACTTTTCTCCTGTGACTGACTTAAGAGCAGTGTAGGTTCAAGAAAGATGAATGACTAGAGTCCTGTTGTAGGTAGGTAAGAGAATAAATACCATGAGCATCAAAATAATTAAATAGTGGGGAAAAAGATTTCCCAACTCATTAACATATCAAATTATGAACACAGAAGCTAGCGTTGTGCTAAGCTTCTTCCTGCATTGTGGTCCTGTGGCATCCCTCAGAGGGGAAGGGACTGATTCTCCAGGTGTCTGGGCTGTGCATCTCACCGGCTCCCTGCTCAGTATGGCTCATTGTGCCAGTGCTCGCCCTTCCTTCCCCTCCTGCCATCACCCACCCAGCCCCAGCCCCCAGAGCGGGGCTCTGCTGAGAGACAGGCTCGTCACTTCAATAGCCATATGCTGTTGTTCCATGATGTGTGCGGAGAACAAAATCCAGGTGATTGCCATGCATTAGGTAGTAGAATGAAAATAATGTCCCGTGTGTCGTAGAAAAGTATGTATGCGTGAGAAACGACGTGTGCAAAAATTAAATGCAAATAGTAAGCCTCTTTAAATGAATAAACAAAAAACGTTCTGCCTGTAAGTCCAATTTAAAACGGTCATTTACAATATCTGAAAATGAAGTTTAACATAATAGACTTTTTCTTATTTTTCCTTGTTTAACAAGAAGTTGCCCATTTCATTAATTTGCCTTACAGTTAGACATACTAGAAACTCAAATTAATTTAACAATAGAATTTATTTTCCAAAATCAATTTCATATCTCAAAATATGTATATTTTTAATAATCATGCAATTACACACATACATGTACACACATCATTTTTTTGTCTCTGCTAGGCACTGAAGAGTGTGAAAAGTATATTTTTAAGAAAGAACTACTTCTCACATTTAAAAAAATACCTTCTGAACTCGGCAGAAGATTGTAGGAAAAAAAGTGACAAGATCGATACTCCTAAATTTCTCATATGCCATTCATTTTGGGGATGAAAGTTATAACTTAAAATTTTTTGTATGCCTATACTGTACTTTTGTCTCTTACTCGCTTGCTGTGTCATAGAGGGAAACTGAGGTTAATAACAGGGTAAGAAGAGGAAAGGGGATTGGGCGATAAAGACAGAGTAAAGACAGATATAAAAGAAATCAGATTTCAGTAGTTTTTCTGTTCTCAGATAATCTTCCAGCTTTCCATTGGTGTACAAAATATATGCCTACAAACCTTCACTGCTGTTGTATAGAAAATTTTTACACAAATTCTACTGAAATTGTGTAAAAGGAATTTAACCGAAATGCTGGTTGGAATATATGGGGCATGAAGTTACCTTACATATATCTGTGAAAGTAAGGGAAGTATATTCAAAGGGAAGTGTTTGCTACATAGTATGTGTATATGTATGCATATGCAAAAAAGGATCTCTAATTCTTAACCTTTCTACTACTATCTTGAATGCAATAGAATCCTTTATTTTATTTTGTTTTTTTAAACTTCACAAAACCATTAGTTATTCAATAGAATTTGAAAAATCTTACATAATTTTTTTGGTTTTGTAGTCTTTTCCTGTGTCGGATACTTCCATATCCAGCATGAAAACTGGGTGGTGAGTGGAGTGGGCTTTGATATTACAAGACCGGAAATGAATCGATTATTTTAAGCATAAACTCTTGCGAGTTCAGCCCATCCTTGGCATGCAGTTCTGTGGGAGCCTTTTACAAAAAATACTGTAATGGAAAAAATGTGTGTCTCATGCGCTCACAAGAGGCCAGTTAGATTTGCTGTTTCTGTTTTTTACTATGTGTCTTTGAAACTGAAACAGTCATTTGGTAGAACTTTAGGAAAAAAGCACCCTTACAGTCATTTCTAATTACTGTATTTTGGCCATAATATATCCTAAGTATATAGTAGTCTCACATGCTCTTTAATTTTTCTTAACACATATACCTTGAAATTTGATACAACTTAATTGACACATGCAGCCCAGTGTTCACACACAGCAATAACAAATCAAAGTTCTATTTGGTTGAAGAACAAATTATTAAGGATTAACTCACAATTTTTAATGAGTAACAATCAAAGAAAGAAACTACCTAAACAGAAGCATTTGATGATCTCTCCTTTTTCAAGAAACTGAAATGTGAGGTTGGCTTAGCAGTTGGCTATTAATGCATTAAAATCTAGAGAATTTAACAGATGAATGGCCAATTTCAGTAATATATTTTTATTTTCTGACTGTTATACTTTATAGCTCTGAGTTACAGCTACTTTTGCCATTTAGGACAATTCAAACTGCATTAATTTAGATTACATAATTACATAATCTCCATTTGAAGGTTTGTCTGATTCTGAACGTGTCATTTCCTATAATGTTCAAATGTATCAATTCTGTAACCTTAAATAAATTCCTAAACTTTTAAAGACCAGCAGAAAATTTTTTGTTGTTATTTTTATTTATAAAACAAGAGAGGGAAAAAAGAAAAAAAAAAAAAAAAAAGCTCTTGCTAACATTAATACTGGGGTGGTGGTTCATCACTGCATTAGATATGGGATAAATGGGTTTGTTCTGTTGACATCTTCTCAGATCCAAATAAGTATGAGTGAAATTTATGCATAGCTTATACCTCTAGATAGCTTATGACCCAGACTGTCTTGAAGATAGGATCTGTGGCCTGGAATTTAGGAAACTTGAGCTCAGGCTAAGGACTTGAATTCTTGTTTGGAAGCTTGTTTTCTGAAACTCTTATGAAAAACTCAGAGGGTAAATTTCTGGCAACTCTGAAAGCATTTGAGATTTTCCTAGCAATTTCAGTAGATGAAGAATGTGTTACAATATGACTAATAAGGTAGTTTGTACTTCAAAAATACATACAAAGTGGCCTCCTATAAATAACTTCTTTGACGTCTTGAGACTGCACTGCAGTTAATTGTTACAAATAAATCTCAAAGCTAAGTAACACTGCTGATTTCA
Source organism: Strix aluco (assembly GCF_031877795.1). Classification (NCBI taxonomy): domain Eukaryota; kingdom Metazoa; phylum Chordata; class Aves; order Strigiformes; family Strigidae; genus Strix; species Strix aluco. The sequence goes on along the minus strand of NC_133935.1, from coordinate 42,659,303 downwards.
GCTAGATTTCATAGGCTGGTAAATCAGCATAAATTGAGATCTCTTCCCATGCCTTTTTTTTAAACAAACAGAGAAATCCAGTATAGTACATGCAGTACAGAAATAAGTGTTTTAGTATTGTAAAGTACCAAGGACAGAGCTGTAGAAAACCAGTAGTTTGTTCTTCCAAACTAGGCAATGGTCAGTACACTAAAACCAAACTGTTTTTAGTGTGTTTTGGGTTTTCAGTCTTTGTTGCCTTATGATTGTTACTTAAAGCTTATGGGGTTTTTTGTATTGTTTCAAATTGCTTCTAATTAAAGCCTAAAGCCTAAAACAAAATTGCTTATCAGTCAAAAGACAGTTTTGCATACATTATTTCACTAGCTCTGCTTAGAGTATTCTTTTGTTATCCGTTCTATATTACCTTGAGTTTCTCAGCTAGTTTTAAGGATGTTTGCATCTTACATAGATACTGAATATTACTTTATAATGGTACTAGTTACTTTAAATGTTGTATTTTTGGAGTATACGATGACCTATAAAGGATAAATTTCTACCAAACAGACATCCCCTTGGTTCTCTCCCGAAATATCTCATTTTGCCTTTAGTAATATAGGACTGTGTGTACAAGTCTATTATTCAAATAATTTAATTTCTTTGAATAAGGTCAAAGTATGAATTTCCATAAACTTTACTTTGACAAACTTAGGATATTATGTCAGTAAATGTGGATTTCTTAGATTTCTGTTAGGTAAAGTCTTCAATAGTAGCTGAAATTTTAATTCTGTAAGGTCTGGAATTGCAGAAGTGGTTTATATGTGGTTTATATTACCCACATCCTTGGGTAAAAATCAATATGAGCAAAGTTTTTCCTTGTCTGTTGTTGTTAGCCTATATAACATCTGAAATTGTGTTCCCTCTGCTTCTGCCTTTTAAGGGTGCTGGCATAAAATTCTCCTTTGCTGAGCTATCAGAGATGAAAAGCACTAAAAGCAGGCTAACCTACTAACACAAGTTGAACTGTATTTGAACCTGCCCCAGACAAAGTTGCTGCACCACTTGACGTAGCAGGAAATGAGTCAAGGTTATGGTTCCTCTTCCTTGATAGCCCACAAGTTTTTATAATGCAGATGTCAAGTTAAAAAGCAAAGAGGATGTGTCATCTGCTGTCTAAGTACTCGATTATTTTTTTTTCTCAACTGTGAATGCAAACTTGTTAGAAACCTGTTTGGAATTAATCTCTGCTTTGCCAGATAGCTTTTCCTCTGTCAAAGACAGCAGCTGAAATTTGTGTCTTACTGTAATGAAAGTTGCCTTGATAAAATCTTGCTATATTGTGAGAGTGGCTTTTGAGGTAGCACTCAAAGGTCACTTTGGTGATCAGTGGTGTCCTGCAGTGCAGAACTCTGCTCTGGGACTTTTTGTAGGGCCTGTATCAAGTAGGTATTTTTGTTGGTAATATTGAGAGCTGAAATACATTCAGTGACCTAGCTATTCAATTACATGCCTTGGTATTTGAAATTGTGGTGGTTCATAGTCCTTACATAAACTTTGTCCATTTTATAATATTAGGAAAATAATTGTCAGACTCCCAAACTGAATGGGAGACATTGGCATTCAATTTTGTAAAAGGCCCCTCTTGTAAGAGGTTCTCTCCAGCTCTCAACCTACGTTGCCTGCTGGGGCATGTGAGGGGGAATAAACGTCTTGTTTGAGGGCTGCTGGCACAGCACACCACTGCCCAGTGTCCAGAGGAGGAGAAAGGCAGGACCAATGCTACTACTTGTCCCTGTGGCAGACCTCCCTCTGTTAAGGAAACCGGGGTTGTGAGAGTTGATGCGGTGCTGAAATGGTAGTAATCCCAACCGAACTGCCCCAGTAACAAAGAAAAAATAGGACTATATTTGCTGACCAATTTGCTTGCACTTGGAAGGCTCCTCCCTAGAAGTAGGAGACCATGACAGAGTTTTGACTGCTCTATCTGAAAGACTAGAGGTTGCTTTGGGGGTGATTGTTTTGTTTTGATTTTTCTTACTAATGGGGTTATAGATGACTGTGCTTAGTGAGCTCTGCAAAGGAAATGGTCATTTTGTGTTAGTGTCTACTGGGTCTGTTTGGGTTCTTATTGATTAAAAAAGTAGGATTTATGTTCCATTTACATATTTGCTGACAGGTTGTTATTGGAAATTAAACAAGTTCCCTGTTTGTACTGTCTCTTAATGATTGGCTTTCTTGTTAATGAAATCTAGTTGTAGACTCTTAGAAAAGGTTAGTACTCATTTGGTTCATAGCTAAATGGTTCACTTAAAAAAACAACCAAACAAAAAAGCCTTAATTAAAGACCAAATTTAATGGTTTCATGCACTGGGCTGCTGTAACATCCATACCTGTCTTTCTACCCACTAGTTTTGCAAATGACAGTGAAAGAGTTGCCTTAGGCAAAGAACATCCTCCAGTGCTGCATAGCTAGAGACACATCAGTGTGGGGAATAAAAGAGGATTTTCTTCCATTTCTTTCTTTGTTTCCAGTATAACATTTAGTTAAATATAGTTCTTTGTAGATAATACCACCTGAAATCAGTGGGATGAAATGAGGCATGGATGAACTGCAGTCATGGCAAAATAATAGCTAACAGGCCCTGTATTAGCTGTTACCAACTACCAAAAAAAATTGATTACAATATTTTAATGTGGTACCCGGCCTGAAAATTTAAAAAAATATTTTACTAGCATGCATGTTTACCTTGATGACAGTTATGGTTCCTGTGTATTGTACTTGGTCAGTTTATGCCAGCTTTAGTCACTGAGGAGTTTGCTTTGTAAGAAGACCAGCTGGCTTTAATAGGACTACAACAGGAAGAAATTAATATGTAACTTGAGAAAAATGGTAGACTGTCTACTGCCTGTTTATATTTTGTGACTGCTTTCCAGTCCCTGAAAATAGTTTTGTGCCATTAGTATTCAGTGACTTCAGGTCAAAACCAGGGCAGACAGGAAGATTTTTCAAGTTATTGGTCAGACAAGATAGGTAAAAGGCAGCAGCTTAAAGAATTCAGCAAGGTTGCAAAGAACTCTTTTGGGGGAAATGTTTTCCTGCACATATTTAAGTAAGCAATTCTATTTATAGAAGTGATGTGCATAATTTCTAGATAGCCAGAACTTGCTTCACTTTTTTTTTTATTTTTATTTTTATTCCTATTAGACAGACAGGATTCTGAGACACTTCCTAAGTCACTGGGTGAAGTCTGCTACTCTTGCAAACAATCAGCACATATCCTTCATTTCATAAACGATTCACACTCCACTGTAAAATTAGCTAAAAGCAATGCAGGAAAAAAAATCCTGTTGTAAGCTTGTTCCAGAATATTGCTACTGTGATAGTTAGAACCTGTCTCCTAATTATTCCTAAATTAATTCATGGAGAATTTATAACCATTTACTTTGTGTCCTAGGGTTTAAATAGCTTTTTCTTTTCCAAGTAGTTTCATCTTCATGTGTTTCTAGGGAGAAACTTCATTCTTCCACAGTACTTTTCTTACTAGGCTAAAGGAACTACTGACTTCCTCTCCACCATCCCTCCATCTGATAGACTTCACTTTTCCCCAGTTATGTCAGTAAACTTTCTTTGAACGGAAGTTGCATGTTTTGGGTAACAATTTATCTGCCTTACAACTGGGAGGTGGACTGCAGAGAAAAAAAAGTTTTGGAATTGCAGACTTGAAGCAACTGCTCCTTTGTTTTGGTTTTTTTGGGGCATTTTGGGGTTATCTTTTTATTTATGTAGATTGGTATTCTTAGCAACTGTAGAAAGTTTATTAAAAAGTGACGGACGACTTTAAGCTCTTCATCCAAGTTTATCACTTGAGCTTACTCTTCTGTATCAAGCATCCTTATTACAAGGATGTGCTTTCCTTTGTTCATCCTTGCATAAGGAAGAAGGAAGGCTTTGTGTCTCTATAACCCCAAAAGATAGGTATGTACTCAACACATGCCAATTGCTCTGCTCCACCACTGGCTTAACGTTCAATGCTTTGCATTGTATCGCTGCTTTCATATGCTTTCTGTCTGCTACTTTTCCCCCTGCCAGCAGTCTCCAAAGAGCAGTTACCATTTTGAAGTATAAACAGAGAAGTGGAAAGGCATGTCAAGAACAGATCCACTCCTGGCTACAGGAGGAACTTCCTTATGCATCCATCTGCCCCACCCACTGGGAGGGGTGAGCTACTGGAGACTCGGCAGTGCCCACAAGGTGTGGACTCCAGCTGAGGGGTGTTCTTCCTCTGCGCCTAGAGATTGTGCCTTCAGAGCAAACTTTTTTTTTCTGCATTTACTGTAGACAAAGGAAGTGGCAATGTGAGATGAAAATCAGCTGTCTCCTTTAAAAGGAAATAGAGTATATATATTTGTTGAACTTTACAAATGCACCCTGAACTTTTAAAGATGTCTTCAGTGTAATAAAGCATAGTAGTAAGCATGACAAACAAACTTTAACTTGTTTGATTGTGCAATTAGATAAAGTTATTAGCCAGATTGGAAAGTTTTGGCTAAATATTTAGTCTTTTTTTTTCCTGACACAAAAAAAGATGGAAATATGTGTGCACCAAATGTTTTTTAGAAAGAGTTTGTGATTTTTTTACAGACTCACCATTAATCCATTATCACTCCTTTCCAGGTGAGTGGAAGGGAACTAGTTTTTGTCTAAAAGGTTTGAGAGCCATTAGACAAAGAAGTACAGACTCCATCTGCCATTGCCAGTTGCTGACTTCAACTCTAGCAACCAGCTGGAGGGAAACGGGTGTCTGAGGAGGGAAAGAAGGAATTGGGACAATCAAAATGGGGCTGAATAAGCAGATGCTAAGAACTTCAAGGAGGTCACAGACTTTCTTTGTTACTGTCTGTGGGTTTCACTTTATCTGCCTCTGTCCATGCTCCTCTGTTCTGTAGCTAGTCAGCTCATTTCTTGGAAGCTTAGCTGACTATGGTAATTATGCAGCTGTTAGTTCCCAGCTTATGACATGACAATTTCTTTCTGTACAACCATGGTCAGTTTGCTTGAAGGACATTTTGCAATTCTCGAATTGGCATAGAAAAGTTTTATTCAAGTTTTGCCCTTAATGTATATTTATAAAGACACTTCAGTTTTATTTCTAGTGATTTTAATGTAATTTCGAGTATTTTTAATAAAAATTCTCTAGCTGGAATATAGTAAATACTGGACCATGTGAAAATAAGGCACAGGAGGCATACTGAACTTTCCTCTGGTGGCTTTGGCCTCTGTTCTGAAGTGAAAGAGACTAAATGAAACTCCAAGGAAACAGGAAGTGTTTCTATGACAAAATAACCAGTACTTCACCTATTTCTGAAGGAGAAGGAAAGAATATGTAATCAAGCTTTCAGTTGAAACTTGTTGAAGAGCTGTTAATGTAACTTAACAGACTGCAAAGGTAATTGGGTTCAGTCTCTCAGCTTCTTTGGAAAGAACAGACCTTTTTGGTAGTATTTACTCTAATGATCTCTTTGCAACCATGTAATGAAGGACACATTCCCTTCACATATTACTCACTTGAGCCCATCTCTTTGCTTCATGTTTGCCTTGACAATGGAGAACAATTTTCAGGGCCAGCCACTTTCAGTGGCAACCTCGGGATTTGCTGCCTGAACTCAGCGTTGCTGGAGCAGCCAGCAGAGCCTTGAGAACAAGATCCCTGCTCTGCTCCCAGGGCCCTTCCCTTGGGCTGCTGTTTCTTCACTCTCTCTGCTGACCAGGTCCACTGATTCAGCATTGTGGTAGCAAGGCTGAACTGTGCTTTCACTGAACCTCGGGTTTGCCTCTCAGATGTAATGCCTAGCTGAAAATCAGCATAATTTTTGTCCTGGGAATTGCTTAGATGCTGTGAAATACAGCAATGGAAAGATGAATATAGGACCTGAGGATTTGCAGATCTTCTTGAAATAATTTTGAAATAAGCAGTAGTTTGTCATTTCATCCTGGGGCTTATTTTGTGTTTTGCTCAAAAGGTAAATATTTATAAGAAGGTGGTGGTGTTTTACTTGTAGAAACTGGAGACAAAAGCAAATATTGAACTATTGCTCATTTATATTCTTTCTGTGTGGTGAATGAGACAGTAGACCTGTGGAAGTAATAGTGAGCAATAACGTAGTTTGAGACCGGGTTTATAACACATGCTGTTAAAAGAAAAGTAGGACATTTCACAGGCAGTATTAATTTTGGCAGTAACCAAATTTGAAGTGTTTGGCTTTAGTTTTACTGTTGCATCTTGTGGGTAATTGGATAGAGGTTGGTGAGCATATTTATATGCCTGCATTTTTTTTGAGCTTAAAGCTAGGGAGAATCTGATTTTTTCATCTTGGAAGTGAAATATATCTGCTCTTTAAACTCTTCTAATATTCACTATAAATTCAGGAATGCTTTGTCAGTTTAATGCAATGTTCATCATCTTTTTATCTATTCAAATAAGTATTTCTCCCTTCATAAGTGACCATTCAAGCAAGTTATCTCTCAGAAGCCCTTAAGTGTTAATTGTATTGAACTAAATATACTATTTTTTTAATTTTCCTTTAAGCCTTTTCCTGACTTTGTTTAATCTGAAACTAGAACTAGAGACTCATAAATACAGTAATTTTTGTACTGTCACAAGCCACAGGGATAAACAGTGATCAATCAGGACATTCATAACAAATAGAAATAAAAAACTAATTATTTGCTGGAATTCAGCACTCAGTCTTGCATCTGAGCAGCTTGGGTTTATATATATATATCTACACATATATATATAAAAATGTGTGTGTGAGAGAGAGAGTATCTGTTAATAGAACAACTTTTAAAAGAAAAAAAGTCTTCTGGAAGAGGAGTAGAAAAAAACCCAAACACCTGAAGTATCAAGTAATTAATAGAGTGCCAGCACTAGAGCATGTAGAGAACGCAGAAGATCAATTTGGTAATAATTATAAATAGAAGTTCTTTCAATTCTAAAAGCACAAATGTTGTACACTTACCAAAGTAATTTATTTTGTTCAAGTTACTTCTCGTAATATGTGAAATTATTTATTCTAGAACTAAAATAAGAATGGAATTTCTTTGATAAATTTGTCCCAAAATTGTGTGTAAGAATTTGTTGGGTTTTTTTTAAAAAAAGAAGAGCTTAAATGTCAGACCATGCAATCATTTATTTTTATGTTAATTCTACTGCTATCAACAGAAAACTATATCAAAATGCCATAATAATAATAATTTTACTTGGAGTAATTGCAGTCTATAAAATTTTTTAAAGTAAAGAAAATTCGGGTTCTAGAAAATTTAGAAAATGTTATTACTATCCTGACAATAATACCTCTTTCTACCTGCAAGACAGCAGTTAAAACCTTGGTGCCATGCCAAAAAGTATCCTAAATGCTATTCTCTCATTGCTCACATTACTGCAAGTACCAACTGAATGTAAGTTCTGTTAATATTAAAAGTGATTTACTCCCTAATCTGAGATTAGTTGAGAGACATTTTCGAAAGCAAGGCCATGTGGTGCTGATGGAGAAGTAGATTAGAAAAAAAAAGAGGATATATTCCTCCATTTTGTTAAATCCTAACCCAACGATAGGAAACTGGTTTAATTCAAAAAGTTTTCCTGGGAATCTGGAGAGAAAACAATATCTCTGATTAGAGACTGGAGATGGAAAAAGTCCAACTTCTTCACAGTTCAAAAAGCTATCAGCAGATAAAAGCATAGATGAAGAAGAGAAAATTGCTGTAGGTTAGGGAAACTGCAAATAGATATGATGACCCTCCCACCTAAAGGAAATAGCTACATTTATTTTTTCATGGATACTTTGAGGTGTATGAAGAGGGACATCTACTCCTGGTTGATAAGGTCTGAGCCTGCACTCTGAAATTACCAATTTTTAAATCTTTGTGATATTAATACATTCACATATGCTTATTTCAGTCTCCTAAAACTTTGGGAACTATAATGCTTTGAGCATTCATTTAAGCATACAATTGTGAATTCATGTTAACTATGTCCACACCACTTATTTCTCAGAAATTTGTGCGTGACTGGTGTAATTTATAATTTGCAAGAAAGCTTGCCTTAAAAGCTTTAATTAAAGCTCATGGACTATGAAACTAACTGTGAACTGGAAGTGTTCAGTACCATTTTTGATAACTCTTCAGATACCTCTTCAGTTATTAAATTTGTTCAGAGCAGAAAGAAGACAGGAAAAAATTGGACTGATGTAGGTGCTTAGCTGCAAGGTGGATAATCTACTGAAATTGATCAACAAGGACTGGTTAAGGTAATACATGTGAAGTGCTACCTGGTTAACTTTATTGTGCATTTGAAAAAGATTTGCTTGTTTCAACTCAAGAAAAGATAACTGGCTAAACATGAGCGACCTAGTTACAAACAGCTCCACCATACTCTATCTGCTTTAAAAAGTCTGAGAGTCTACCATTTTCTCAACTGAGTAATTGAATCTTCTGGTTTCCAAGGAATCCAAAACTATTGCATTTAACATCTTCTTTGTTAAAGCCATGCACCTAATGTCTGTGAATTAATCCTATTTTCAGACAAAATAATTTTCCCACTGAATTCTTAGTAATATGCATAGTTGTTCTATCACTGAAATACTAGTCAGCATATTTTCTTTGTTACCTTTGTTACCTTAGTTTTATCTTTAAAATTTGTTTTGAAGTTACTCTTTGCAGTAACCTGTCTCTCTCTTTTTTCTTTTCTTTTCTTTTTTTTTTTTTTTTTTTTTTTGTCCTTATACAGAGGATTACTTCTTCAGGAAAACAGCAGGTTTTCAGAGGCATTGCATTACTATAAACTGGCAATTAGTAGCAGACCCACACTAGCTTGTAAGTATTTCAACTATACAAGCTTGCACACTATTGACTATTGTTTTTTAAGGAAATCTTCCTACTCTTTACTAACACTTTATTTTTTTTCAGAAGTTTTTCATTTGGAAAGCAAAAGGTGAAATTGTGCACTTTTCAGTTGAAAGCAAGTGTTTATTAGTCAACAACTGCATTTAAAGTGGTACAGGGAAGAAGCAGATAATGATTTAACACTGGGCAGCACTGGTAGAACCTAAAATGCTTCTGATCTGGGATGGTGAGCCATAGATGCCACTGCTCAAATTTTCAGACTCCTGTTTTCTGTTTCTTACAGCCAATTGCTGATTTTTATGTTATGTGGTGTGGGTGAATAATACAAATATTTTTGAAGTCCTTTCATTTTTCCTTTCTTGCCTGGGGCAAATGGGAAATAATCCATAGGATGTTGCAATTCATGGGTTCCAAAATTAAGCGTGTGCTTATTAAGATTGCTGACTTTTCTGTAGCTTAAGTATTGAATCTTCTATATATGTATATATGCACATACATTTATGTATTTGTAAACATATCTATATATTTTTGTAGCATTTTAAACAATGATGCTATATGCTTGATACAGTCCTAATAAAAGGAACAAACTGCCTAGCCGGTGTTCCCTCCTTCCTCAGTCTTAGTAGCCTCTTCCTCCTTTCCTTGTCTCTGAACTTTTACCACTTCTATGTTCCTCTTCACACTAGTGATTGATCTATATTCTATAAAAGCCAAGTTAGATAACCATGGGATCTGTTTCAGATATTACTTTGAAATAAAACAAAGATTAAATAAAACATAATGGAATTCCATTACAAGATAACATTTTTTCCCTCTTCACAGCTGCCTATTTAAATACTGGTATCATCCTCATGAACCAAGGGAAGACAGAGGAAGCCAGGAGGACTTTTCTGAAGTGTTCAGAGATCCCTGATGAAAATCTAAAAGATCCTCATGCTCATAAAAGCTCTGTTACTAGCTGTCTTTATAACTTAGGAAAACTTTTTCATGAACAAGGACACTATGAGGTAAGACTCCAGATTTGTCTATAGTATCATGATAAAACCTTAATACCTATTGCTTCTATCCAGACTTTCAAAATACATGACAGACACAAATTGATGGAATTTCACAAAATCAGGATTGATGTTCTTTACAGAGAATATTTATTCTCTACAGCCACGAGTGTGATGATGTTAATTAGCAGTGTTATGTTCTGCTGTCAGAGTCAACAATTAGCAGTGGTCACATCTGATATGTGTTAATTCATTCTTTTTGGCTTTGTCTCCATGGCTGGTATGCAAAGGATATAGCCTGATTACAGACCAGCCATCCTACAGTGTACTGGCTTTTTAATTCAAAATAGAGTAAGTCCATCTTTAGTTGAAAAAATGTGATTATGTTTGCTTTTGAGTCTCCAAAAATAAAACCCAACTGGAACAATTCAAAACTTCAGTGATTAAAAAAATCCTGTTATGTGCTATTTTCAGATAACTTGACCTAAGTGCTAAAGTCGGTTAGATATTTTTAATGTATCTGTATGCTGCTCCCACCCCATCTCATTTATCTGTGCAAATGTGACTCTTGTGATTCCTCTCTATTGTCCCTGATGAAATTACTAAAACTGGACATTCACTTAAGTTTTGACCTTTAGCAGTATTTGAAAGAAAGTCATTGTCTCCTTGCATTGCCAGGCATACTTCAGAACAGGAGTTATGCACGATTTTGATCCATATAATGCTTCCGGACCACAACAGTTACCTCAGCTGTTTACGATTAGGCATGCACAAGCTCTGTGGATTCTCTGTCATCTGTCTGCTGAATCCAGCTCTGTCAGATGGCAGTTACTAATTGATTAAAACACAGACACAGCCAGCTAATATATCTGTAAAGATGAAAGAAAAGCAGCGTGTTGTCTGCACTGCCGATAGAGTGTAGATTTGGAGTGCAATGCCTGGGAGGTGCAAGGGATTTTAAGAATATAAACCATCAGATTTCTGCCTGATGGTCATTGCAGTCTGACCCAACCTGGATTTGATCATACACTTATATTTTTTCAAGCATATTTCAGCCTTCACAAACTGCGACTATTAGATGGGATGATGTAGAAAATGATTCAGAGCTAACAGACTGACCAGTAAACATCATAAGTGCTGAATGAATCATACATGTGTGATCAAGGAGTTCAAGGCACAGCACATTTGCAAAGGGAATCCAGTTTTGGTGTTCTTGACACTATAGTCCATCTCATTCTTTCTGTGGAGCAGGCTTCAGTTTGAGGATTATGTTTTGTTATTACTTGGCAGTAGACAATTACTTCTTTATTTTTAGGTCACTTACTGTAGCTTAGTCCTTTGTCTGCAGTTTGATATTATTCCGTATTCTCTGACAACCTATAGAATTTTATATATTTTCATAAACTCATGAGTCATTGAGGGGTTTAAAAAAAATGTTTCTTTTATTTCCACTTAGAAAAAGAGTTGCAATATTGGAACTAATTTGATCTCTTGTCAATAAGCTTCACTGAATTTGGTAAAAATTTTTAAATCAGAAATGTTAACTTTTCCTGCTATTTATGATGGAGATGTGTTTTCTTTCTCTCTGCACCTTTCATTTGGGGAAGGAAAGTAGTTTGGTTTTACTTCATGTGTGAAAGACTGCTTTAATGATTTGTCTCACTTATGTGTTTCTTTTCAGGATGCCCTTACGGTTTACAAAGAAGCAATACAGAAAATGCCAAGGCAGTTTGCACCACAAAGCTTATACAACATGATGGGTAAGTGCATTTCTAGCGCTTCAGAAAGATACTTGTGTCAGGCAGGGTGAAACAAAAGAGCTTAGCCAGGGACCTGGTGCTCGAATCAATTAGCTAATAAAACCAAAACTAATTGCCTTCAGTAGCCAAACGAGCCAAACTAGATTCAGAGCTTAAATGCCAGCAACTGCAATGCTGGATAAGGCACAATAAATGATGAAACTGTTAGATACTAGGTATCTTTAAGTGTGTTCATGCAGCACTTGTACATTTAGAATGCATGGTGTTTTTCTCTGCCTGCAGAATCTCTCATCTGCTATCTTGGAGAACTCATGTGCAATTCATACAGGTTTTTTTAATCTCCCATTTAGTCATCTTTGAAAGTAAGAATAAATTGTATTTACTTCATAGAAAATGGAATGAGATTGATTATAACTTAAAATTTAGTGTGGGTGTTGGATGTTAAATTTCTGTGTAAACCAACAAGATGTCCAAACAGGCCCACAGAGATAGTTGGAAGTTTTTGCAGCTTGTGCCAAAAACTTATTTCCCTGCTGATGTACTGTTAGTTAGACATCTGCAGTGAGAGAATTCTTCTTCCAAGACCAGCCTATTTGTCCTTTAAAATTTTAGCAGAGTCCCTTGAGTACTGCAAGAAGCATTAATTTAGCTGAGATGGTTATTTGTTTTTAAACTTTAACTCCAGATCCTCATGTTCTTCTTCACATCTTTATACAGGATACATTAAACAGAAAAAAGAAATAAGAGAATATGAAGTTTTATTTATAGTATTCAGATCTGTAAATAAGGCAGGTTCTTCACTCTTCCAGAGATGTTTTTAAGTGGGATTCTCTCTGAAACAACATGTCTTTCTGCTAAGCAACCTCAGTGTCTGGCCTAGTAGACTCTGTGAGCTCCTATCTGAGACCGAAAAGGATGTAAGGTGCCTTTAAAGTAGTTCAAAGTAGAGCAATTAAAAATATATGTAGAAACATTTAGGATCAACAGAAAGCATGTGGGGTTTTGTGGCTTTTTGCCCCCCTCCCATTGCCTAAAATACAAGGGAATGTATTGGTTGATACCAATTGGTTTGACACAGTTGTTGAGAGGAGACACCACTCACTCTACTTGTTTAGGAAAGGCATCTTTTATTACCTCCTTACAAGTACTTGGGCATAGGAAAAAAATATTCTGAGATTGTAGTTGTAACTGATGCTATGTGTTTGCAAATCTCTGTAGATGCTAAATTGAGTATTTCTCCTGTCACAGGGACAAAGTATCTAATGTCAATAATAGTGTAAGCACTGCCTTAACAGTTCAAACATTCTCTTCAATGGAGACTTACTTCTCCCTGAATGCTGAGCTTTATCGTATTAATGCAAATGGCTAAAATCCCTAAAACACACAATTGATTATTGCATGTGCTTTTGTTCATAGGGAGTCTTAGCTGAACTATTGTTTTATCAGTTTTATTTATCAGCAAATGCTGATAAATTTGGTGGGGTATCAACAGTCACCACTCTGTGAATTAAGCTTTGCTTACTATTGGTGTCCTATAGTGATTGCTGAAGTACTGTAGTGCTCCAGCAAATCCTCCAAAGTTTGACTGGCCTCTTCAGTGCAGATACATATTTCATAATTCTGATAAAAGTGCTCCTCAGAAGTGCAGAGATTGGAAAAAGTAAATCAGTGCTGTTTCTAGCATGATGGTTGTTCCATCACAAAACAGGCCTGTGCCACCCTTTCTTTTCCCATGAATAGATGCTCCCTTTAGAACCACTATGATCTGTAAGATTCTTTAGTTTTTTACATTTTTGTCCACTGGTTGCTTTTTTAGGTTCAGGAGACCTTTCTCAGCTTCCTTTATAAGCACAGTCCATGATGTCCAAGTTCACTCTATTCCTGGGATTTGCATTTATTAACTCACAAAGCAATAGTGAAGACAAAGGCCAGCTCAGTCCTTTGCCCAGGCTTGGCTGCTGCTACACTTCCTCCTTCCACTGCTTAGCCCTTTCTCTGGCTTCTGTTTCCTTTAGGCAACTGCCAGCACTTCACAGATGTCCTAGTGGCATAACAAGTTAGGGTCAACTAAGCTTACCTTAGCCCCGTTCAGCCTATTACAAAGAGCAACAGGCTATTATGAAGCTCCATAAAGTACAACTTATCATTAATGTAGCATATATTTGTATTTTGGTTGCTGTTGTGATGGTAGCTGTTGCATTGAAACCAGAACTTGCTTCACACTAGTTGCTGAGTTGTGGCTTGTTGGCTGTGCTGCAAAGGCAATCCAAGAGGCTACATAAAGAGTTGGGTAGTGACTTGAATGCAGTGCAGTTACATTAGCAGCAGGACTTGGACTGGTCTGTTTAAAGATGTCCTGGGTGCGTCTACATGAGCATACATGACTGCAGTTAGTTAGGTTACTCTCTCCTACCTGTGATAGTGTAAAGGTTAGATGACAAGACAGAGCTAGGTGTCTGTGCTCACTTTATAGTGTGGAAAGAAAAAGATACCTCTGGAGCGTAATTAAGCCCATCTGACTTAGACATCTATTTTAGATTATACAAATAATCCCCTGCAAGCCTACTTCTTCTGTAAAAGTTGCTGAGGTGACTAGCTTAGACTTGCTAGCTCAAGTTGGGTGAGATAAATCCTAAACCCCCATTCAGTCATCTCTGCATTGGATGTGACAGGAGAACAGGGCAACCACATCTGTTATCAGTAGTGCATCCGCTCTGCAGCTCATACTGTGTCACTGGGCATCAGAAGGCCGACTGGATTCTTTATTTCTGTTTTGAGTTCAAAATAAAATTATAAACATGTTCTCTATAACAATTTCTTTGATAAACAGCGTTACGTAAACTTGTCTGCCTACTTCTTGCCTTTAAAAGGGAGACTAGAGGACCTGAAATAGGCCAGTCCTGTCTCACGCTCTTGGAACTGCATGAACCTGACTCTGAGCTGTGCCCACTCACTGTATGCTCATTGCTGGGGAGGAAGGGGGAGAAACTGGCGAGTGCTCCCCATCTGCTCGAGAAGGAAGGGTTCTTCCCTGTCTCTCTACGTGTGGAAAAAGTCTTCGCAGCTTATCGTGAAATCCAAGAACAGTTACAGTTTGAGGATTATCTGCTGCAGTTGTTATTGTGATTAATGTATTCTGAGTCTCTGGCAATCGCTCTACTTGGTTCAGTGGCACACATATTGCCACATATTGGCATGTGATATAAGAAAACAATGCTTCCTCTAATTTTTAATAATTACTCAGCCATGTCATTGAAGATTTCCTGGAGGCTTATTTTCCCTGTATGGTATACATGACATACTTGAAAGAGAATAAACAGAAGACGAACAGTTTAAACTGAATTAGGATTTGAACTCCAGCATTCCGAGTGTGGTAGCATTAACACTCCAGCAGTGTTAAGCCTTTACACCACCTGCTTCCCCTGTTTGTGTTACATTTCTTTTCCTGTGCTTGCTTCTATTGGCCTTTTGCTCTGACAGGCCCAGTAACTCATTCCTCTGGTTTGCCAGTCTACCTGGCTGACTCTCATCCTTCAAAACTGTAAGTAACTTGCCTCTTAAAGGAAGAAGTATTGGCCCTCATGAAGCATGCCATCCATTTGACTTTGCATTTTATTCACGTTACAAAAGGCAGGGCCAGAAGACCAGCATCAGATGTTCTAAGTTTGTGCATATGAAAAGTTGCAGGGTAGATTTTGGTCTCCTGTTGCTGTGATTTATTTTGCCAGGTGTGTAACAACTCAGCTAAGGAAACCATATGTTTCTCTGGCTTTGTACCAAGAAGTAAAACCTTTTCATTTATTTTTTTTCTTAAAAGAACCCAAAACAGCTAAAAATTAAAACTCTAAAACTAGAATCAAAATAATTATTCAACAAGCTGTATAGGGTTGCCTTGATATTTAGTTTCTCTATGTCATATTTCTTTGATGTAAATTAAAAAGTACATGGTAAGGTTACGCAGATTAATTTGCTTGGCATGGCAACATGCACTACAAAGGCCAGAGTCCAGCTCAACTGCATTAAATAGGTAATATATTTTGTTTAAAGTTTCAATTAAAACCTGGGGTCAAAAGATAAAATGGTCCCTGTGGGATCTTGAACACTTTAATGCCAATATTAGGATTGTTTAAGGATCAGCCTCTGCTCTGGATGTCTTCTGCGTTCCTTGAAATCTGAGATTGTACAGTTGATTGCATTACATTGCTTTTAAAACCACACTGGCCCACCTGCTACAGTAATTCATACTCCTGCCAGTTAAGTGGTGTGAGGTGGACCATGGAGGCTCTATTTTAATAGTGAATAGTAACAAGAAAGATGTCAGGGTGTCATTGTTCAGGTTTAAATTGGCAAGATACTGTAATAAAGACAAATGTCTTGATCGCACTTCATCTGCCCTTGCCAACTCACATCTGAATGTCTTGTTTTCAAATGCATTTAATGCAAAGCCTTACAAACATTTTTGATGACAAATACAAGTCACAAAAAAAGCTAACATTGCAGGAGTGAGTACAGTTAATGATGCGCAGATTAGAGTTCAGATTTCTCCTTGCTAATCTGCTACGTTGCACACGGACAGAAAACAAATCATACACAAGTGGCAGCCAGGTACAGAACAGGAAAGGGGAGCCAGATTTTACATCTGGTGCAGAGGTTTGCATCATAAGTACAAAGGCTTAGCATGCAGAGAGACTTTCTGTGTTGATGATTATAACATAACTATCGCTTTATTTGATTATGCTTTTGGGTGGATGTGGCTATTTATGCAAACCTGTTAATATTGTTAAGACTCCTATCCCATTTGCCCCTTGCTCCCATTAAATGCTTTTTTATTGAATTACTTTTAAATATTGTTTAGAAGTCCAAGAAACACTTTTGCTGGTATAGTTTTACAGTTCATGCTGTGCAAGACTTACTTTTTAAAAGCCAGAGATGATTAAGTTGTGAAATACATATCCCACATCATAACTTATGCAGAGTGTGGTACCTGCACTCGTCTGAGCTCCAGTCATCAGTGTGCTTCCTGTGCATCTCATGAAGCTTTACTGGTAATCTCTTGCTAAATGTACGTTACAAACTTTTTTCTTTTGAAACTAGCTTGGTTGAAAAAAATTTTTTCCTTCCATAGGTATATTTTATGTTCTAGGGAAATAAGAATAGAGTCTACTCCAATAGTGATGGGAGTAAAAAGGTTGTGCTTCCTTCTCTCCCCCTCTCTGCTCCTATTCTGCTACTTTAACTCTTCCCCCTCTGAGACTTCTATAGTAGATTATATTTGCTGTCCAAAGCTGAGTATAAATCTCTGGGCTGATTGCAATGTCTCCTGGTTTTTCACTTTGTTTTGTTTGAGAGATTCAAGCTGGGTATGAAGGTTACAGCAGTGGGTTGCTGAGGGGGTAGTGGATGCAATGGTTGAGAAAAGCATTTTTTCCCAGTTTCTTAGGTTTTCTTAGTTTTATCTCTTTGGACTACTGATCTATAATTTAATTTGAAATGCTTGAATTTTTCTTGGGCAATATTCTGAAAAAGCTAAGACTCTAAGCCTGAAACGCATTTGTATTTTAAACATATGGGGTTTTGTATGAAAATAAGTAAATCATAATAGTTGTGGACCAAAAATATGGCCCAATACTGAAATTGGATTACAGGGATCCCAGTTAGTCATGATTCTAATGGAAAGTGCTTCTGTTAAGACTGTTTTAAAGAAACCTATGCTAGCATAATGTCTTATATTTTTTTCTTGTCAGTAAAACATCTTTAAAATGTGTGTAAATAAAGTAAAAGGCAAGAAAAGAGTACGATCACTTGTTCAGTTATGAATTTTTAGTTTGTACCCTTGTCATTTACTGCTGGTTGCACATCTGTTGGAAAAGAAATTATCTCTCTCAGGTGAGCTCAATGCCTCTATTTGTGTCAATATACTTCTTTCACTGGAAGTCTTTGTACGACAAGAAACAGCTGTGCAAAGTCCATGCTGTTCCATGCTCCAACTGATTTTATTTTGCCCTTCATCTATATCTGTTTTCCACTTTAGGTACTTTCATTCAAAAGTAGCTTAGTGGTCTCATTAAATCAGTTCAAAGGCTTTGGCTAATTGAGGCCTGTAAGAATCTGCTCAACCAAAATAAATGTGGATTGACTCCCATCCATAAAAAGCCCTCTTAAAATACAGTGCATTCATTGAAATCTTCAAGGAGATTGTTCTGTAAAAGGAAAAAATCAAACAGAATATGCTTAGTCTGTGCAGAACTTGATGCTCGTTAGGTTCACATGCTTCAGCTGTTTCAGAGATGTGCATGCACTGCATATTTGTCACCAAGACTGTTAATCTTTTGCAGTATATCTGAAACATCAGTATAGTATAACATCAAACTCTGCTTCTAGATTTATTGTGTTATTGTGTTATTGCACTGGTACCTAAGAGAAGAAAGAAGGAAGTTATATATCTAGGGGAGTGCATTTACGGTAAGTACATCTGCGACCTTGATTTGCACAAGGAAGCTGCACAGTTGCATTATGAAAGACATAAACCCTTTGTGATATTGTGGTACACAGAGATGCAGACTTCTCCATCATTTTCTAAGGCAACCTGTTTATGTTCCCAATTCAAAGAAATGATGGAAAAATGAAATTTAAATCCTGACTGAATGTAAATATTAGAGATTTTCCTTTTCAGAGTGCATCTCCATCTTCCCTTCTGTTTTGACTTCTGCTCTTGTCAATGCCAAAATTCTATATTTTCTATATTACATTTTTACCATCCAGCAATTTGAATGGGAGATAATTAACACATACAAAGATGATGCAAGGCAGATTTACCCTGCATTGTCTCCTTTACAGAGATAATTTTTCAGTTGTCTTTTCAGCAATATCTTTTGGGGTCCTAAGAGGAGGACCACAGGAGGGACATATGTTCTTAATCTGAAAGTATGGTTACGTGACACCTATAGAGGGACAGTGCTGTGACATCCACAGTTCCATTGTACTTGCTCATAGATAAGTCTAACATGTTCTTGCAAGGAGACAGTCTTTGCTTGATATGACAAAGTGCATCTGAAACAGAACAAATCTGAAATCAGCAGATGAGAGGTTAATCTAGAACCATATAATATACTTCCATGTAAATGGTACCTAATTTTCTTTTTAACAATGTGAGATGTATTAGAAAATCTTAACTACTTTTTTTTTTTTGAGGATTTGCATTAAGCTCATATTCCACTTCATTATTGAATATACAGTTAGCCTTTCAGGGGAAATATCTGCTAGCAAGCTGATCCTTTATTAGTATTACTATTTAATATAAATATTTAATGTTAATATGATTGTTATTGTTCTTTAATTATACTTAATTAATTTGTCCTGAGATTGTTTTAGTAGGGTGGTTTTGTTGTTTTGGTTTGGTGGGGGGTTTTTGGTTTTGTTTTTTGTTTATTTTAAAAGACTATTTTGCAATCCCAAGGATTCTAGGGAAATATGAGTAAATATTACTTTGGAGAATGGTATCTTGCAACTGATCTATCTCTATGGCTAAGAAAATCCACTTGAGTACCAGGATTTTAGAGTGGTGTAAGCCTAGTTAAAAGGTAGTCCATTTCTCATTTCTTTGTCATAAAGTATTAATAGAGGTGTTAATGAACTATGTATACATTCCTTTAAATAGTGTTTCAGTTGCATATGAATGTGTTTTCTTGTACAACATTAGTAAATGAGAGTTACAATTAAATAATCTATGTTCGTCCTTTTGGAATGGGCTGAGAAATGGGTGTATAACAAACAGAAAATATTAGCTGCTGTAAAAAATGAAAAATTTTTGAATGACTGATTTGTCTCCATTTACTCCAGTTAGCTGTTGAATTTCTTGCCACTACTCATTGTGCAGGCCATGCTGTACATGGCTGCATGTTGATATGGAATAGGGAACTGTGCTAACTGTCAATTTGTGTCTTAAGGTTTCCACTGCTGTGAATTTCTCTTGTTTTTACCATTAATAGAAAAGTAGAATGCAACTCTCTCGAACTTTATAGATCGGACAAGTTTCATTAGTAAATTGTGTGTGTGACACCTTTCAGGTTTTTAACATGAATTTTGAAAAGATTTTACAAATTAAGTAATTGTTAAAGTAAATATAGAAACCAGCTCACATGTACCATTAGTTTGCATATTTTCTGCCAATGGACACTCTGTTATTTTCCTAATGACCAAATCATTCATGTTGCAAGTTTATAAAAATACACGATTGTAAATGGCAAATACTGTTTTTCCTATTTTAACCTCAGACACACAAATCAAGGATAACAAGAAATGTTTCTATAAGTATGTCAACAGCAAAAGAAAGACCAGGGAGAGTATCCATCCCCTGCTGGATGTGGGAGGAAACATGGTAACAAGTGATGAGGAGAAGGCTGAGGTGCTTAATGCCTTCTTTGCCTCAGTCTTTAATAACAAGATTTGTATTGAGGGAATCCAGCCTCCTCAGCCAGAGGACAGAGACTGGGAGAACGACCACCCCACAATCCAGGAGATAGTCAGTGACCTACTGCATCACGTAGACACACACAAGTCTATGGGACCTGATGGGATACACCCAAGGGTGCTGAAGGAGCTGGCTGGGGTGCTCGCCAAGCCACTTTCCATCATTTACCAGCAGTCCTGGCTGACCGGGGAGGTCCCGACAGATTGGAAATTGGGCAATGTGACGCCCATATATAAGAAGGGTCGGAAGGATGATCCAGGAAATTACAGGCCTGTCAGTTTGACGTCGGTGCCTGGGAAGCTGATGGAGCAGCTCATCCTGAGTACCATCACACAGCACATGTGGGACAACCAGATGATCAGGCCCAGTCAGCATGGGTTTATGAAAGGCAGGTCCTGACTGACAAACCTGATCTCCTTCTACGACAGGGTGACCTGCTTATTGGATGAGGGAAAGGCTGTGGATGTTGTTTACCTCAACTTCAGTAAGGCCTTTGACACCGTTTCCCACAGCATTCTCCTGGCAAAACTGGGTGCTCGAGGCTTGGATGGGCACACGCTTTGCTGGGTAAAAAACTGGCTGGATGGCCGGGCCCAAAGAATTGTGGTGAACGGAGTTAAATCCACTTGGCGGCCAGTCACGAGTGGAGTCCCCCAGGGCTCGGTTTTGGGGCCACTCCTGTTTAACGTCTTTATTGATGATCTAGACGAGGGGATCGATTGCACCCTCAGTAAGTTTGCAGATGACACCAAGTTGTTTGGGAGTGTTGATCTGCTCGAGGGTAGGGAGGCTCTGCAGAGAGATCTGGACAGGCTGGAGCGATGGGCTCAGGCCAACTGTAGGAGTTTCAATGAGGCCAAATACCGGGTGCTGCACTTTGGCCACAGCAACCCCCAGCAGCGCTACAGGCTTGGGGAGGAGTGGCTGGAGAGCTGCCAGTCAGAGAGGGACCTGGGGGTGTTGCTTGACAGCCGGCTGAACAGGAGCCAGCAGTGTGCCCAGGTGGCCAAGAAGGCCAATGGCATCCTGGCTTCTATCAGAAATAGCGTGGCCAGCAGGGACAGGGAAGTCATCTTACCCCTGTACTCGGCACTGGTGAGGCTGCACCTCGATGACTGTGTTCAGTTTTGGGCCCCTCACTACAAAAAGGACATTGAATTCCTCGAGCATGTCCAGAGAAGGGCAACGAAGCTGGTGAAGGGTCTGGAGCACATGTCGTACGAGGAGCGGCTGAGGGAACTGGGGTTGTTTAGTCTGGAGAAGAGGAGGCTGAGGGGAGACCTCATCGCCCTCTACAACTACCTGAAAGGAGGTTGCCGAGAGCTGGGGATGAGTCTCTTTAACCAAGTAACAAGTGATAGGACAAGAGGTGATGGCCTGAAGTTGCACCAGGGAAGGTTTAGACTGGATATTAGGAAGCATTTCTTTACAGAACGGGTTGTTAGGCGTTGGAATGGGCTGCCCAGGGAAGTGGTGGAGTCCCCATCTCTGGAAGTGTTTAAGAGTCGGGTTGACATAGTGCTTAGGGATATGGTGTAGTTGGAAACTGCCAATGTTAGGTTAACGGTTGGACTAGATGGTCTTCAAGGTCCTTTCCAACCTAGATGATTCTGTGATTCTGTGAAATGCATCCTGAATGACAGAAGTCAGTTCATGCATGTTTTCTCTGACACTTTGTTGGAAAATTATCTTAAGGTGGAATATCTTTTATTAAAATTACAGCAGTCTAACACATAAAATCACTTGATTGAATAAACACTCCAATTAACAGATGCTTGATTTTGTTCCAGTCTTTGAGTATGGCGGTGGCAGAGCCTTTGTCAGTTTTCAACTTAGTTTACTTTCTTTTTAGATAGGAGTGCCATTGTAAATCATTTAGAAGATTGAATTAATAACAGACCCCCAACAGTACTTCCTTCTGTAGTAATGACATGTTCTAATTGCTTATAATAATTCTTGACAATATGAAGCTTATGGGCAGAAAGTAGACTGTTCAGAAAAAAATGTTCAGCTACAAAGAATTTCCTGTAAAGTCTTCAAGGTAATAAAATTCCTTTCTCTACAGTTTGACATTTAGATTGACATATTGTAGCTTCATTTCTAGATGCACCACTCAAATATACCTTCAGTGTTTTAGGAGGTTAGCTTGTAAAGTAGTTGAGCTCTTAAAAACTATTAAAAATTGAATTTGCCAGTACTCTGAAGATGTCAATCTCTCCTTATATCAATCTATCATGGAAAATAGATGAGAACTTTGGATCTTTTGAAATTTGGCAGTGCATTCAGCATATACTACCAGCAGATAACAACTCCATCTCTTATGGCTGTTTACATTACTGTTTAAAGTATCTTGTTGTTAATTGCTTGAAACTTTGCCAAGCTGTAACAGGTTGGGCTGGAATTTTCCACTTAAAGAGAAGGGCAATATGGATTCCTCGTTTCCTATATGCTAAATGAAGCAGGAGCCTGTTGAAAAATAGTATACAATCAAATAATTAAACATTCTGCCATAAAGTATATAGCTAGGGAGAAGAGTTGAGAGGAGTATATAGCTTGACTTCTGACTTCTTCCATCCTTTCAACACTTGACTTCATGACTTTGTTTTGTGCATAACAAGGTATAATGTGAGTGCTGACATAGTGAAAAAATTGCATGTGACATTGATATCCCTGAATTTGATCACGGGTTTTGTGTGATATTTCTGTTCTTTTGGGATTTCTTTCCTGTTTGGATTTTTTTTTATTCGGCTTGGGTTTTTTTTAAAATTGTTCTTTTAGTTTGGCCCTGACCAACAATAGAATGACTTGAGTACTTCTGGGATTGAAACATCAGCTACTTCTGTGTATGTAATCATGTATCCAAGACCAGTACATGAGTACAGAATGCTCTGTAGATCCTTGAATTAGAAATCCAGGTCTAATAGATTTACAGGCTTGCACCCCTTTTGGGAAAAAATCTATTTGCTCATGAAAATCAGGTTAGCTTCCCTTAGCCTTGGCTCAGTGTGGCTTCTGACTCTACATCACATTCATTTTATCTGCAGGCTGTGGTTTGGTCATTTTGCATGCACTGCACCCTAACTCCTGAAACTCAGACTTAGGTGCTACATTTTGCGTGGGATCCCTATCCTCTGGTGACACAGTTAGCAAAAAAACCCCCAACAACTAACTGGACCTAGTCCAGTTTTCTTGCATCATAAAAATCCTGCATAACCCCTGTGGAATACTCAAGATAAAATAGCTCCCTTGGTAAGAGTTCCTTCTATTTTACTACTTTGAGCATTTGGGTGGCACCTTTCCCTCTGAGTTTGGGGGTGTGGTAGTTGGCTTCAAGCTTGCATAAAGAACATTGGTCCTTCTCTCTCTCCCTGATGCCCTCACAGCTATTAATTTCCATGTAATGCAGAACTGTGGGCAGTGACTCACCTGGAGACAGCCTTAGCCGACCACTACTTGGGTCAGCTGTAGTCCTCTCTTGATCCTCCAGTGGTGGCACTGGATACACTGTGACTTCATAATTTTGGGAAGATACTTAGCCATTTATTTGGAATGAATCAGCTGGTGAGATGATGAATTAATCCTAACTCTCCCGTAGGCATTTTCAGTCCGTCATTGGCTTGGGCAGGGGCGCATTTATTTATGTTTAGAGCCCTTGTGAAAGAGCTGTATAAACTCAGGGTATAAATCTGAAAGCTGCAGTTCTTCACCATTGCAAACTTGTTTGATATTGCTTATTTCTAACCTCTGAGAAATTTGTTTGCTTCTTGGAGAAAGAGCCTGTCTTTCTCTGTATGTTAAATTCTTTCTCAGAAACTTCAAAACTACAATTATCTGTACCACAGTATATGGCTTTCTGACATCCCATTCATCTATTGTTCTTGAACATTACCTGCTTCAGCCTCTCACAGTAAAGGATTTCACTTTGAAAAATGTCCAATTTTAGTCATTTTGTATGCAGCTTCTTAAGACTAGCAATTTAAAAATTATGGATGCTATATTCTAATTTAAACTAATTGTGGAAGATGATCTAATTTAACTACATTCAGAGATTAGGTTTTTTAATGTCTTGCACATCCCTGCAATGTAGTTTCAGGACTCTTTTCTTAACCTTTCCTAGTTTTCAAAAAAATGTAGGTTCTTGATGTGTTATGATTAAATGTAAACACTTTCCATATTCTCCCTACCATTCCATGCTGTGCAGTGTAGACTGATGGAAAAGAAGTAACTTTTCTACAGTAGATGTGATAAAGTTCCTGTTACTTTGAGACTTTTGACTGGAACTTAGCAGCTGGAGCACTCTCTTGCAATTCTGTTCCAACGTGACTTTCATCTCAGCCGTGCTCTTTCAGCCCTAATAAGGCCATAACTCAATCTCCTCACTCAAGTGTCTGTAAGACATTTTTTTGTGTGTGTCATTGTAGGTGTTCAAAGCACTTCACCCTTTTCAAGATCACTGCACATTTAATACATAGAAAATCATAAATGAGATAATAAATTATAGAAGTCTTGAGAAATTTTGGGCATTCTCACTAGCATTTTTTTCACCCTGTAGGAGAAGCCTATATGAGAATGAGCCGGCTGCCAGAAGCAGAGCGCTGGTACGTGGAATCACTGCGATCCAAGAGCGACCACATCCCAGCCCATCTCACCTATGGAAAACTGCTGGCTCTGACGGTGAGTTAATCAGCAGCTCCCGGGAGCTCGTACCAGGCCCTTTAAATAGGTGAGGTAAAAGGACAGAAAGACTGTTGAGGTTTGAACTCAGCCGGCAGCCAGACGCCTCATGGCCAGCAGTTCACCTCCCCCCTCCCCGGTGAAATAGGGAAGGGACAAAAAGAAGAGAATTCGTAGGCTGAATAAAAAGAACGAATTTACTAAATATAACAAGAGAACAACAGTAACAATAGTGAGTCCAAAAAGAAACGGGTAAAATGCAGCAGTGGTTTACCGAACGTGGCAGCCGCCCCCACAGCAACACATGACCAGACCGGAACCTGAGAACGGCGCACGCCAGAGAGAGCCCGCGCACACCTGTATCCCTGGGCATGACATCACATGATATGAAATACTCCAATGGCTGATCGAGACCCGGCCCTCTAGCTGTGCTCCCTCTCAACCCAGGGAAAGTTAACTCCATCCCGGTCGAAACCAGGACAAAGACTTTGACCTGAAAATTGTTTATTGCCCTATTTGTCACGCTATTTCAGTCATGCCTTCTAATTAAAGATTTTGACAGCATCATTTTTTTACAAAACATTACATCCATTCCTGAAATATCACCGCCTCTGTGCTGGAAGAAAACAGTTATAATAGCGTAGGAACTTTATAACAGATAGTAAAGAGTTCTCTGGTTTATTAAAGCCTTTATTATAAGTAGTTTAGATTGCAAGTAATGATATTAATACAAAAAAGATATTCAGTGTTTGACCCGGGGTGGTTGTAGCAGCTTATGGCAGCCTAGGGTGTCACCTATACTTTGTGAATTACATGTCTCCTGCTTTGAATTTACACTTCTTTAGGAGTGTCTATTTGAGCATGTGAAAAGAACTACTCAACTACTAAGAGCTAGTTCTAAAAAAATTAGAAGGGTTGGACTTTTTCTTCAAAATCTACTTTGCCTTTCAATTTTAGATGAGCTTTAGCTCCAGCTAAACTAGCCCCATATAATAGCTATGGTAGAGCACCAGTCCCTCCTTGGTTTTCACACATTTTGAAGATGAAAATGGATTTCTATTTTATTCAATAAAATAATGCTTTTTTAAAACTGCCTTTCATTTCTTTTCCATTTCTCATTCCCATTTTTCTGATCATATCCTCTTTCCTGTTTCTCTCATCTGCATTTGCTTTCATTGTTCACTCTAACAGTTTCATATTTCCTTTCTATGCTCTATGGGTACACTTTTGTATGACACTTCAATCCTTGTGCTCAGTCTGAATATCTTCCTCAACTTTTCATCAAGCTATAAGATTTTACTCTGACATTGCTTATGCCCTGTCCAGTCTTCAAGCAAAAGATGTCCTTGGACACAGGGTAGAGAAAAATAGCTCATAATTAATTTCAGCAGATCCATTGCTGCTAAAAGTATCCAGACATGGAAGAGGGGAAGACATGAGAACAGAAGTTTTCTATATGAGTAACACGTGACAACATAGAAAGAATTAAAATTTGTTCAGTGTTATCATGTAATATCAAATACAGAGTTTGATTAAAAACTGCCTGGATGGGAATTTTTAGCTTGGAAGTCAAGATGGCAGTGTTATATCCCACTGTCTGTCAGTTCCAGGCCCTGGAAAGGCAGTTTTTTGATACAATTCCCAGTTACAGTTAAAATTTCTTGGATATTGACAAATACATGCACTCACGGATTACCTTCCTCTGGGACAGAACTGCAAGTAGATTATGCAGCAAAATTTCATACTTTACCTTGCATTTCTAGCAGATATTTTCGTATCTTGCACCTAAGAATAATAGGAGAAAGTCAGAATTATTAGTTTCTTCTTAGCAGATCTTTGACACAAAAGTTCTAATTTATTAGAATAGCTGTGGGGAACGAAAGAGTTTTCTTGATTAAGATCCAAACTCTGGTTAATTTTTACATTTTCTGAACTGCTGAGTATATGAAATGTGAGGTCTTCTAGTGAAGGTCTTGCAGTTGTTCTGGGAAACAAGGTCTCACAGTTTTCTTCAAAATAGCAAAATCCCCAAGTCCCATAACTCTCTACAAACATTGTGAGCCACTAAAACGAAAATTTTAGTTTTGTCCCCTCATTATGAAAGTTCAGGTATGGGATTAAACATTAGTGGCATACCCCAGTTTTGGGAAGGAAGTGATGAAAAATGTATGTGAATCCATATAGTAGAATCGAACTGTTTACTTTTCTCCAGGGATATAAACACAAGGTATGTTTGGGGTGGATTGTGCCTTGAGGATTCTCATCACATTTGTTTGCTATCATCTCTTGACAGTTTTTAATTACTGTTGCTTCTTCTCTAATTCATGGCAATATGTATGGATAGGGTTCATGTCTATTCTGTTAACAGCAGCATAAGCTGAAAAGATGGTGCTGATGTCCTGTTGGCTTGTAGTGATGTAGGAATTCAAAAACACGTAACAAGGCAACATGTTGATGACAAAGTAATTAGAGATGGCAGAAAATTTTTCAGGTGGCTATTTCATTCATGAAAAAAAAAATCATTTATCTTTGATCTATTGAAATGTTGGCATTTATTTCATTTAATTATTTCAGCTACAAAGTCTGAAAAGACATTTAACAGGAAAATGGATGATGAAGAGATTTGGCAGTAGATTATGGGTTTTTTGACTCCATGTTGGTCACATATCCTTAATCAGTTTTGCAGCCTGCCACCTGCTCAGTGAGTCATATTAAATGGATTTTGTCTAGTTTCTAGTATACTGAACTGTACTAGTATTAGTTCCCATCGCAAATATATTGTTGCTGTAATTGACACACTTTCTGGAAGTCTGTATAGAATTTCTTGGGATTCAGTAGTATTAGAGCTGCTCCCTTTGGCATAGTTGTTTCAGCCTATACCTAACTTGAGGTACCACTATGATTTATTCTTCTGTTAAACTTTGCTACCTAGGCTCATGAAAATTTTCTTCCAGCCTGTATATTCAGGAGAGAGAAAAGCCTACTTCAGTTAGTTTTTGGATGTTAGAGGAGAGACATTTTAGAGGCTTCTTTCCCTTCATCTGTTGGAACCAAACCTTCAGACTTTTTGCAGTCCTGCTTCTGAATATAAGTGTTAAGACAAAACTATTGATAACACTTCTTTGTGTCTCTTTTCCAGGGGAGAGATGTGAGATGGTTGATGAAGTGAAGGGTGGAAGTGGGTGCAAATATAGATAGAAAATTTTTCTCTGTTGGTGAAACTGGGGAGTGAGGGAGGATAGTAGAGGAAGGTTTCAGAGAAGTTCATAAGTTCCAGCAAAAGGCAATTCTTGTATAAAACCCCTAGCAGTTAAAGTCAAACCTGTAAAGTTCACAAATTCAGCTATGTTTTACTTCCTGACTTAAATTCCAATGAAGTGGCTTAATTTTAACCCCAGTTTTTCTGCCTCCTGAAGTATGTTGCCAGTGTTAATGCTCACTAAAAGCAACATGACATAGAATCATAGAATCATTTAGGTTGGAAAAAACCTTTAATATCATTGAGTCCAACCATTAACCTAACACTGCCAAGTCCACCACTAAACCATGTCCCTAAGTGCCACATCTACAGTCTTTAAATACCTCCAGGGATGGTGAATCAACCACTTCCCTGGGCAGCCTGTTCCAGTGCTTGATAACCCCTTCAGTGAAGAAATTTTTCCTAAACTCCAATCTAAACCTTCCCTGGCGCAACTTGAGCCTGTTTCGTCTAGTCCCATCACTACCATCCAGATCATTGATGAAGATGTTAAACAGAACTTGCCCCAGTACCGAGCCCTGGGGAACAGCACTTGTGACTGACCACCGACTGGATTTAACTCCGTTCACCACCATCTCCATTTAACTTCTTTCACTGCATTTAATCCTTTACTGCCAGTCTGGATACCTGGACTGCCGCCTTCTACCTTCTGTTTTCTTTGCCTTCCCATAAGGAAGAGTGGCGGCGACCTATGCCCAGTTTTTAGACTAGAGGTTTGCAAAATTGCTTGCTCGTTACAGCAGGCTATCCTTTCCCAACTTTCAGGAAAAGCTTTTCAGAGTTTTGTAAACAGGGACATAGACAAAAATCAGAGTTCTTGACTGTAAACTGTTTATTTTGTTTATGTTTTCTGGCCTTGGTTCTGTCAAACACAAACTAGGGACTCTGCATGTTTTCTAAATCCACAATGACCTGTGCCTCTCTTTCCTTTTTAATACTGAGTTCTACAGCACACTTGAAATAAAGGCATCATATACTAGATGAGTTTATTAGCTTAGCAATGAAAAATATGATTGAGTTTGTTGGTTTGTTTGTTTTTTTATTATTTCCAACTTGAACAATAACCTTGTTTTGCTGATTAAGGATAGCAATTAAACTCGGACACCAGAGTGAAAAGAGTAGGCGTATTTTACTGGTAATAACTAAATAATGTAGCAGAGTAATACAGAAAACATGCAGTAAGAAAAGACAGAATAATGCACTTAAAGCAAACAAATAGGAAAATACAGGTTAATACATCAAATCATTACTACATGAGAGAGAGAATAGTGATTAAGAAAGATACATCACCACTTGCATACGTTACCATCAGCCAGATCCGCAGGGGGATACTGGGGAGCCCCGGTTGTGGCGAGGGTTTGGAAAACCTTTCCCAGCAAGTAGGAAGTCCTACGCGGTGCGTCCACCTGTAGGTGAGGCATCATCCAAAGTCACTGTAAGAGGGTCCAGGTTTATACAGTATTGAGTAAACAAGTCCACCTGACTACGGTGTGGTAAACATCTGGCTTCACTCTCCAATTAGATTCCCCCAGAGCCTGGCCAGGGCTCAAGGAGGAAGGCCAAGGGAGCTTCTCTGCTTATCTAATTTTGAGCACTTTCTTTTCAGAGCAAGGCGACACATATGTTCCCAAGGCCGGACACCTGGCTCCACGGCCTTGTTAACTTGCCCCTACACAAAGAAGGATAAAAATATATTCAGGATAGACATGTTTTCATTACATTCATCATCAGCAATGAGTACATGATATCTAAGCTACATCTTTCATTAATGAGTATACATATTTCGCTAATGACTACATACTGAGTTAGCAGCTTAGGCTCGGGGCCTGTTGTTCAGGCTTCAGTATTTCAATGCTTTAGCACTTTTTACATCAGCATAGGTGGTTTGTTATAACCTAGCACAATACCTACTAGCACAATGGTTATCAGTTATAAAATATACAGGATCTCATAGGTCAACTCTGGCTTGGGCCTGTTGTCCAAGCCTTAGCACTTCAAACCTGCACGAGCAATCTGATCTAAATAAAATGTTAACTCTCCTTTGAGCAGGAGATTGGACAGGATGATATCTCAAGGTCTCTTCCAACATGAATCATCCTACGTTTCTGCATACCTTTCTTTATTTTCATGCTGAAGCTAGTTCCAGTTTACTAAAATGCAGTGTTGGGCAACAGACATGCCCAAAGTTGGGCTACAGACATATATTTAATATTAACACCTATTATCTTCTCTTACTGAAAAGAGATTTTAGAGGAGGATTAGCTTCTACCAGAATGGGTTACCTTTTTCAAGGTCATGAGTGGCATGTAAAACTGTAAAGAAGGTAAACCACAATTCATTTACTGTGATAAACTTAAAATTATTATAATCATGCTGTAAGTGACAGATACTAATTCATATGATCATCTCAGATTGATTTTTACCAGTTTCCCATTTGCATGTAGCTAATGTCACTATTGTTTCAAAGGGCAATTTAAATTTTAAACTTGCATTTCGTGAGTGATGAAATGAATGATAGTAAGCAAAGGCATAATCTATGCTATTTAGTTTTACTTGTGCTAATTCTTTTGGCTTTGTATAATAGTAGAATAGAACAGAATATTTCAGTTGGAATGGATCCACAATGATCATCTAGTCCAACTTCCTGACCAGTTCAGGGCTCACCAAAAGTTAAAACGTTCTTAAGGGCATTGTCCAAATCCCTCTTAAACACTGACAGGCTTGGGGCATCAAGCACTTTTCTAGAAAGCCTGTTCCAGTGTTTGATCACCCTCTCAGAAAAGAAATGTTGCCAAATGTCCAGTCTAAACCTCCCCTGGCACAGCTTTGAACCATTCCCACATGTCTTATCACTGGATATCAGGGAGAAGAGATCAGCACCTCCCTCTCCTCTTATCATCCCCAGGAAGCTGTAGAGAGCAATGAGGTTGCCCCGCAACCTCATTTTCTCCAAACTAGACAAGCCCAGAGTCCTTACCTGCTCCTCATAGCACATGCCTTCCAGCCCTTTCACAATCTTTGTTGCCCTCCTCTGGACTCATTCAAGGACCTTCACATCCTTCTTAAATTGTGGGGCCCAGCACTGCACACAGTACTCAAGGTGAGGCCGCACCAACACTGAATAAAATATGCGCCATAAAATATACAAACAAAAAATATAAAAACACTGAATAAAGTATGCTCAAGAAAAGCACATACAGTTTGTAAATTATTTAATTCATAAGTTTCCATATATTCCAGAAAAATTCTTCAGAAGGCAACACAATGTTTTGTTTTTTCTGTGCAACATTCTCTTCTGAGATGAACATCACTGACAACCATTGAGGCTGTTAATAAGTAGTTTGTTTGTTTACTTCTAGAAGTGTTTTAATGAACAGTTAAAAATGTATTTATTTAAGAACAGGAGAATTCCTGACAAAAGATTTTATTTCTTCTGAGTTCAGAAGTATGTGAAAATTGAAAGGTATAGAGTGTTACAAGCCCAGTCTCTGACAGGTGATTAGACAAACCTGAAGAACTAATATTTTCTTGAAAGCCTACACAAATCTTTGTGTGTGTGTATCTGGGAATAGGGAAAGATGCAAAACCAAAGTAACCCAATTAAGTAAAAAGTCATAAAAAAATCCAAATAAAGGAGCTTCCCCTCCTTACCCCTAAAAACCTGCTGGTGACAATCTCTTATCCTTCAATAATAATTCTAAATGCTAAACACGGCATTTCTGCACAAAATTATTCTCAGTAAAGTTTACTTCCTGAATAACTTAAAAGATACATTTGTAGAACTCAGAATATGCTGTTCAGCTTGTAATAACTGTAATTTACATTGACACAAAACAAACCAACCAACCAAAAACCAAACTAAAAATAGCTGTTAATTTGTTATTGATTC
This sequence comes from Strix aluco, assembly GCF_031877795.1. NCBI lineage: Eukaryota > Metazoa > Chordata > Aves > Strigiformes > Strigidae > Strix > Strix aluco. Next base: position 42,627,372 of record NC_133935.1, on the reverse strand, counting down.
TTGAAATACATATGTGGTATAGTTCTAATTTGCATGCAATAAAACCTTTGGAGTAAATAATTACTTATTAGTATTAAAACAATTCTCTCTGTTTTTATTTTAATGCATATATTTGTGTTGAGGCTTGTTAGCTCAGTTGGGATACAAGAAATGCTGGGTGGACTTGAGCATGCTGTGGTATATGCAGAAAAAAACAGACCAACTTAAGAGCTCCAAAGGAATAGCTAATGAATTTACAGTCTTTTTACCTAATATCATAAGTCACAAGTATTTCATAAACCTTATATTGGATAATGTTATATTTTCATATTGCAAATTACAGCTCACTAAGCTACAATTTTCCTGAAAATAAATTAGAACAGCATAATTTAGTGGTTGAAAAGCATGATTAGTATCTCAGCTAGTAGAATAATTAGAAAATAGACAGTTGTCTGGGGCTTAAGTTTGTGTTTTTCTTTTTCTTGTTATTTATTTTTCAGAAACAACATGTAGCTGTTTAGGATTGCATTATGTGCTTTTCATATCTTTAACTTGTTAAGCTGCATAAATTACTTGGGAAATTTATTTGTCAATGTGATGTGTTACTTGACCTAGCCAATCTCCTAGTAGCTCAGGCGTTTGGTACCACAGCATCTAAGCCTCGTCCCTTGCTTAGGTAATTTATGTCAATATCACAAAGAAAAGCATAATTTTTGTAAAAGGCTTTAAAATTGCAAGGCCCCCATTTCTAAGATAAAAATGAGTCTGTCAAAAATGACAGTGCCAGGTGAGGCCTTGAGCATGTGCTGTAATTCATTTTCCATTTTATGAGCAGACCTTCTAGAAGAGAAAGGGTTGTCTATCATGCTAAAAAAAAAAAATCATTTATAAGTAAAGCTTTTAAAATTTTTTTCTCCTCTCACATTAGTCTTCTTAAAGAGAAGACTAAGTATCCCTCCCTCCTAATGGCTGGCCTCTCTGCCATCAGGCAGTGGATAGTTGTTATAGTAGCATGGTAGTCTGAGAAGCTTTATTTCAATTATAAATAAATCTGTTTTGAAGTTTTGTTTTATCTGTTTTGAGTGAACTTGAGCCCACAAACCCTCATAGCTTGCAGTAGTGCCTGTAATTGCTAAAGTACTTAGGGACAGTCCCATATTGTAACATTTAGCATGTTGCATCTAGGAATTACAGGATTTGCTATATTTCTGTGGAAAAAATTGCACAGTGTTTTCTTGCATTTTACATGGTTCCACACAGTGCTGTTAATCTCCTAGTTTTTACTGGCTTGGAAAAATCACCCAAAGTGCCCTAAGAAAAATTTACTTTGCCTTGTAAAATTTCTGTGTTACAGCTCCAAACCATATTAAATTCAGTAATAATGACCCTAGAAGATTCCCTAAAATCTAAAATATTTTATTTTAAAATGTTTTCTCCGAAGGGGGATGGGGACAAAGCAGACAGGCATGATAGAGACTGGCAGTGGTTTGGATTAAAATAAAAGAAACAGGATTGTGACATTGAAGTGTCAACACTTAAATACTTTTTTTTTTAAGTTTCAGAATACTGAAAACTTAAACCCTCCTCAGTGGGTGGCCATATTTTTGCCTGCAGTTGTTTGTTGGTTATGTTCCTGACAAACAGAAGACCAAAGAGATATCCTGCCATTTTTGGTTAGTTGTGAAATTCCTGAGTGCCACTATCAAATACCCTACTGTATGTATTCAGTAATTGGTGTAGTCCTTGAAAGTCATCTCAAAATAAATATAAATAAATGATAACAGAAATAAATGGAAGGTAGGAAGAACAGAAAGAAATGGGACAGCAGGGGAAAAGGGGAACATAGTGCAATAATGAATAGACCAATTCAACATTTACCATTTCTGTAATTACTTGCTGCTGATGTTCCAGCACAGAAAAAAAATTTGCATTTCTGTTGGACAACTCTGTCATATTGTCATTTTTTATGTCACTGGTTGATTGCTACTCTTTTTGTGTCTCTCTAGTTATACACAAGTTGGAGGAAAGCAGGGATGCAGTAGAACAGTCGTGATGTCAAAAGAATCATGACTGGTTTTAAGACATAGCAAGTAATATGCTATAGGTTAAATTTATGTATGATTTTCTAGAACAGTTTATCCTTTCTTTTAATAATCAATTCCTTTAAAATAAAGAGAAAATATTTTTAGTAATACTTCTTTTGGGAATTATAAATAAATGCCTACACATACAGAAATATTTGATTTATGAAAAGACATTTTCTAAATGGGTCAATTTTATTAGGTCAGCAAAGCTGTTAGATATTTCATTTTGGGAGGCTAAATCCCTTGGCTGTTAGTACTGCTTCTAGGAAGAATTTTTTAATGAAAATTGGATATTTCAGTTAAAATGCCATCATAACAATCTATAAATGACATTGAATCCTTGAGAAGGCCCTCCCAAAGAAATCAAGTTGAGCCAAGCAATAGCCACTGCTATTTTTCTGTTGTGTATTCAGTTTGTCTTTGGAGTTTGACAGAGACACTCTGATTTTTCTTGCCACTTGAAATCCCCTGAGGGTTAAAACTGATCCAAGCACAAAGTTTGGATTTAGTTCTGAAATTTGCAAAACATCAGAAGTTGTTTTCAATTTTGTTTCCAGTTTACAAGCAATTTGGTTGTAGGGAATGGGAGGAGTGGGTTTCCCTCTTCAATGTGGAAAGTCATGTTTATTAACTTCAGAACCATGAGCCCGTTTTTTTAAGGTTTGGTTATCTGGTATGTCTGGAGCATTAACACCTCCAGGCTGAATGTCAGGATTTCTGAACTGCAGAAATTTCAATAGCTGACATCTACTGAGCTTGTATTTCTTCTGAGGTTGGCTGCATGCCATAAGTATTGCATCCATAGATGTACTTTTTGGTCCCCTTAGGACATATGTTTGGCTGCATGCCAAATGTACCAGAATTAATTGTAAAATAGAGTATTTTCATTTAAATATAACATATCCATGTAACTACTTGGTAAGTGACTCTGGAACAGGTATTTAGGCACATAACCCCTCAGTAACCTCCTTTAGGGATCTCATCTTCTGTATCTTGTTTTTAACTTCCTGTAGACAGGAAAAGGGGACCCCTAAACTTCTTGCTTTACTCAACATAAATTTAAAGCTTGTTATAGAAAACATCACTGACACAGGATGAACTGCTTTCATGAAAGAAAGATATATCTTTGTTTTGCTACATGGTTGAATGTAGCCAGTTGCCTGTAATTGCTCTGTGTGTAGTAATTTTGTCAGTAATCATAGAAAAATGCGTGATATAGGCCAAGTCTGTCTTAGAAGAAATTCATAGGACTCAGTGAAAACAGTACATCGAGATAGTGAATTCATATTCTACTGACTGTCCAGTGAAATATGAGTAGTTATTAATACACTACTTAATCAGAAAATATAAACTGTGGCTTAAGACTGAATGGAAAATAAAGTGCCTAACATGGAAATTTACTTAAGATTTCATTGCATATTCTTGATATAAAATAATCTAAAGCTTAATGACTGAGATGAACATTTCAGTATCGGTCTAGACAGTAAATAAATCACAAGGTGTGGAATGAAATCTGTTTTTTTAAAGTTTACTTAACACTGTACATGATCTTTCTTGGTGTTAACAGTGCTGTAACATAAGGTAAACTCCTTCTAGACTTCAAGTTGCCCCAAAAGAAAGACTAAAAAATAGGTATATCTTTTAAAAAAAACAAACAAAACAACAAAACTTCAAGGGACAAAAAATCCTGTATTTCTTCCCTATATCATTTTGAATGCTTTAATAAAGCAAGAATGCTTTTTGTGATATGAGACCCGTAAAAGCTCTAATATATTATCGATTAATCGGATACATACTGCTTTTCTTGAAGAAAATATCACCTGAATAGGCTCTGAATCATGCCCCAAACCAGAAAAGTTATGAGTTGTGCTTAAAATTCCTAAATCTATGTATAAGCAGTGGTGTCACATTCAAAAATGCTTAAGCTCCAGTGGATTCCCACCAAAGTCAATGGGCAGTACTTAAATATCAGCTCTCTGTTATTAATGCCATTAATTATCCCCGTAGATGTAGACTCAAGAACCCAGTTTATGTTATTACTCTCTAAAATAACCTTGGCTCGTAGAAAAATTACACTGACTTCAGTAGAATCACAGTCAGGCTTAGTCAACAAAAATGCACTGAAGGTTGAAGGAGGACTAACATGATATGTTTAGATGGAAGCAAACCACTTAAGGTGCAAATAGAGGATTAAACTAAAACAAGATGTTGCATTTTGTTGATCCTACCAAGGCTTATTTCTAAAAGTAATTTACTGGACTTTTTTACACAAGCAGTATGCATAGACTCATGTACATGTGAGGATCCTGGTCCAATGAAATGACTGGGAAGGAGAGCATCAGTCATGACCTCAGGGCCAAGGGTATATGATTGTGTCACACTGGACAATAATGAGAAAGTTGTCGCACATTTCCTATAAGGTAAAGATTAGTATATGGTGAATTATTGTGAATTAGTAGATACAGGTTTATACCCTAATTTCCTCCAGAATAATCCAACTCTTGCTCCCATACACTGAGATTAATACCAAAGAGAAATAATATTTTCATGTTCTTGAATTTATTATAGAGCCAATACTTGAGAGGATCAGCACTACTAACTATTGTTTCTCACTGTGATCATCTAAAGATATGAGAGGAAAACTTTGAAAAGATAGCATCTTTTACAAGCCCAGTGATATTAGTTGGGTAAAGAAGGACTTTGCATAAGTGTAAACTCCTTCCCCCACAACTATTTGTTTTCTAATGATATATATAGTACTTCTCATTACAAATCACTTTTCATTACAAATCTTGCCTCGTGTGTGTGTTTTTCTGGGCCAGATGTTAGAAGTGATTGCTTCTCTGCCATGTTGAGCTGTTTTTATTTTATTATAACAAAGATGAGGTGAAGAGGCAAGATTTATCTCTTTGCTGCACAGGAAGTATAGAGACTGTGATAAATTTTGGACCTTTGATGTGAATAATGCAAGTCACATGTATTTCAGTGGGACTAGAATTTCATGTACAAATTGTGGTGCAAGATACTCACATTGTAATTCAGAGTGAAGATGGAAGAGTTGTAGAAATAACAGCAAAATGAGAGGAAAAGAAGAATCCATTTAGCTACTAAACACTAAATATTAAAGTTGTTTCTTAAGTATTAATATTTAGAAGAGGGATGGGGGGCTTGTGTCAGTGACCTCATTGTAAGATGCAGCTCTCTAGTTCATGTTTCCCTAGTCCAGCTAAGTAAAAACTTTGAAAGACTTTATCACTAATTTACTCAGTGTCACACCATTTAAATTGTGTTTTGCCTGTCCTGTCATAACTTTTGTAAGGCAAAAGGAACTGGTTATGAAACAGATATGCAGGTCTGCAGTAACTTAAACATGAAATGAAGTCATAGGTTCAGTTCAGACCTTTTTGCTATCCTTGCGTAGTCACTCTGTGACTTTAAAATGTCCTAGAGAAGGAAATCTGTAAAATAATAATTCTTTTCTGTTTTCAGTGTCCGCAGTTTAATCAATCTTCCATTAAGAAATCTTTTCATAATTGAGTTCGTTTTATTAAAAATGTGAATGCTTGCCAAAAAAAATTGAGCAGGTGAGGGGAATGAGTCAACTGCATTTGTGACACAAATTGAGTTTGTTATGCAATCACATTATTACCAGTTAGAGCTGGTGAAACTATATTGAAGAGTGAAGTCTCTGCTCTAGTGGTTAAACCCTTGCACACTTTAAGAATGATGAATATTTACAAAATATAAAGTTGATTTAAATTGCAGAGACCACCTAATCTGTTGAATCACCTTACTGGTTGCCACTATGTCAATCATAGTTCCACAAGAGGGTTGTTCAGAGCTGCTCAGCTGTATTAATGTTTTCCAATTTTACTACCATCTCAGGGTCCTTGGGCCTCCAGCAGCCTGAAGCACAACACCTGCCTCAACATGAGTTTGGCACAGTTTGCCAGCAGAGTGAAGAAAAAAATTGGGGTGGATATAAAAACAGTAGTTTTGTCCTCAGTTTTTTAATATTTTAAGGATAAATGCAGGGTCTTCTACTAAGTTATCAACTGCCCTTAGCTAGCTCTCTTCCATTTGTCGTGGTGATCATGACAGTCTTTTGTAGGAAATCCCAGTTAAGCAATCTGTCTGACCACATTAGCCAGGTTGGATCCATTGTCCTGGTCTCTAGGGAAGAAGCAACCAACCAAACAAAAAACCCCTTGCGGTCAACTTCTACAAAGATCTGGTCTTAAAAATCAAGTTCCTGAATTCATATTTAAACAATTAACTGTTTGGCTTCCAAAACTGCAAGCAACCAGCTGTTCTGCTTTGAAGTCTGCATGATTTGTGGAGAGTAGAATATTTCTGAAAGCCAGGACAGTTGGTGTGCTAAGTTATAGGAGCCATGTGTCAGTTACCTTCAGTTTTTTCTTTTTGAATTTGCTGGTGTTGCTGAAAGTGGTCATTATGGGCGATTAATCTTTATTTAAGCTTGGGGGAGGGGGAAAAATTAAGTTTTCTTTATTAATGGAAAAGTAGTCAAAGTTTGTCCTCATTATAGGCTCTAGAGTAACGCCCAGGTCCAGTAAGGTATCAGCCACAGTCTTCCAAATCAATTACCAAAGTGTCTTCATTATGTTGTTTTTTTTTTCCCCAGCAATGAGATTGCCATTCATTGTTTTATGATTCTGTCTCGCTGATCTCTGCACCAAAAAGCCATAAATATGCCAGTGCGTCCGTGCAGAAGATCTCCATTAGGGCTTGGGCTAGGACCACCCACTCATTTCTCCTGAGCAAACCAGTAGCTGTCAGATAGCACCTTTTCATTAGCTACCAAGCTGGACTGGATGTGAACTGGTGACCAACAGGTGAAAGGTATTTTGTTTCCCATTATTGATCCTCAGAGCTGTCAAGTCCTTCCATTAAAATCTTATGGATAATGTTTTTATCCTTCAAATACGTCTGCTATCATGCAGTTGTAAACTTATATTTTTTTCTTTGTACAATTGCCAAAGCATGTGGTTGTGCATATGCAACTGCACACCCTGCTGCTAGAAACTGGGAGGTTTCCAGTGCCTCTCAATGCCTTCAATTGTATGGGTCAATACGCATAACAGTGAGCTTGCACACAGAATGCCTTCCTGCCCCAAACTGGTATTTTTCAGCTGTTTAAACAATTATTTGGAGTTTATTTGAAAGTTAGAATTTTATTCCCTTATGCCATATGTTTTATTTAACATGGAAAACATAAAATAGGAAGGGACAATGACAGGGATTGCTGTCTTAATCTAACTACATGGTTATGGTACATACTGTTATGGTAGTTAAGTAGTATAGTATATACTACTATATAGTATATACTACTATATAGTAACATACATTCTGTTATGGTAGTTAAGGTGTACAATGGATAGTTGAAAAAAGTTGATAAATGCTAAATTTTAATTGTGAAACAGTCTAATTCTGTCAAGTGATTGGAATTTATATCATTTGACACAAAAATAATGTGTATTAGATCTATGCTGAGGTATTGACATTTTGGCAGCAGGTGATGGCACCAAAGAGGACATTTTAGATGGGGCAATGCAAGGTTCCTCAGAATGCAGTTCTGCAAGAAAATGCTTTTATTCTTTTTTCTAATTTTTGACAAATGTGGGTATATGAAAATGTTGGCCAACATTAGCAAATGGAACTGTGCTGATCTTTTGTAGTCAGATCATTTTATGTCTTGGGTGATATAGTGTAAGATTTTTCTCCCCTTCATCTGTTATTGAGTATTTGAGCCTGTTAGTAGCACAGTCATTCATTTGTTTGATGCTATGTATGCTGACACGCGTCATCGTTATGTACTCCAGGTCTCTTGACTGGTCTGAACTTGAGTGCAGTATGTCATTTAGAAAGTGCCAAAAAGAGTAGAGCAGCTTTGTAATTTTGGTGTTCCCAGTGAATGAAAATTTATCACGTCTGGTAAATGTTTGTGGCCTTATAGTCATAGTTCTGTAGGCAGAAGCTACGTATTTTGTGATTGTATTCAATGAACTGTCCTTTTATGGTCTAGAAATAGACACAGAGACAGAGTGCAACCAGCTAAAACTGATGATGTTAGTCTGTTAAAAAAAGCAATGATGCAAAATCTGTAGATGTTAATTCTGTCAGTATTAGTGATACATATGCTTGGTGCCTGTCATTTTGAGGCCTCAAGGCTGGATTTATATATGTCACGGTAACTTTTGTCAGATTAAGAATGCCAACCTTGGAGTTAAATGTGCAAAATTCAGTGTTTAATTTTCACTCTACCCCCCAATTATTTTAATGTGAAAAATTATTTTATACTGACCCAAATTTACATTGTGTTGTCAATTGGAGATTATTTTCTTCTTCTTCTCTTTTTGTTCTCAACTATGGTTGTATGCTATTTAAAAAAAAAAAGAAGTTGCATTTAATCTATAGATGTGTCTTTACTGCCCTAGTAGATGAGGAAAAATCAGTCTGGGCTACATGGAGTCACGGAATGGTTTGGATTGGAAGGAACCCTAAAGATCATTTATTTCCACCCCCCCACCATGGGCAGGGACACCTTCCACTAGACCAGGTTGCTCAAAACCCTGTTCAACCTGACCTTGAATGTTCAGGGAGGGGGCATCCACAGCTTCTCTGGGCAACCTGTTCCAGTGTCTCACCACTCTCACAGTAAGGAATGTCTTTCTTATAGCAAATCTAAATCTACCTTCTTTCAGTTTAAAACTGTTACCTCTTATCCTATCCCTACACTCCCCAAAAAAGAGTCCCTCCCCATCTTTCTTGTAGGCCCTCTTTAAGTACTTAAAGGCCACTATAAGGTCTCCTTAGAGCCTTCTCCCCTCCAGGCTGAACAACCACAACTCTCTCAGCCTGTCCTCATAAAGGAGATGCTTCAGCCCCCCAATCATCTTCGTGGCACCTCCTCTGGACCAGCTTGATCAGGTCTATGTCCTGCTTATGTTGGGGGCCCCAGAGCTGAACACAGGACTCCAGGTGGGGTCTTACAAAAGCAGAGGGAGAGAATTACTTCCCTTGACCTGCTGGCCACACTTTTCTTGATGTAGCCCAGGATACAGTTGGCTTTCTGGGCTGCAAGTGCACATTGCTGGCTCATAGTCAGTTTTTCATCCACTACTAATACTCCCAAGTCCTTCTCCAAGAGTGGAGTAGAGGGGAAGAATCACTTCCCTTGACCTGCTGGTGATGCTTCTTTTGATGCAGTCATACGGTTTTTTGTTTGGGGTTTTTTGTTTGGGTTTTTTATTAAAAAAAAACCCCAACAACAGGGATGAGAGGCACTGCAGTATAAAATAATGTACTCTATCATGTAGTTGCACCATTTGGTTGACATAAGCCTTGTGCCATGTGAATATGGTTTTAAGGTATATGGGTTTACCAAAGAAAGTTTACTAAATAATAAGGCTCCAGTGAACATTCATTTTATGAAACTGGAATATGGTAAATGATAAGCCCACTTGTATCACTGCCAGGATGCTCTACTGGAAATACAGCCTCTATGTTAGTTTTGATGGAACCTGGTCTTGATATAGTTCTTGATGTGCTGCACAACTTCTTTCTCTATTTTATTGTTTCTAAAGCCCTTGAGGGAAATACTGAAATCTGGATCAGCTGTAATCATGAACAGACCTTATTATTATTCCTATGTTAACTTGTGGGATGGTGCAGGATGTATACAATGTCTGTTTTCAGACCACGAAACTTGAGAAAGCCTATGTGCTTATATCTGTGAAATAACACTTAAGGCAACTGTGAGAGGTGCAGACCACAGTGCCTTTCTTCCACAGTGGTTAAGCTTAACTGTTCTTTATTCCTGAGGCCTTCTATTTTATAACACAAACTACAGCAACTAATTTAATGGGGATAGGGATAAACAGGTTACAGGTATCTGTCTGAATAGCTGATGGTGATTTGTGCTTGAGTATCAGACGAGGCTAATCCCATATTGCTTTTCTCATCATGAAAAGAGTAGTGACTACTAATGGATCTGCTCTGTCACTTGTATACCATAATGCAACTTTAGTGGCTTGGCGATTTCAGTGATAAGAAAATCTGTGGATTAGAACATGTTTGTTCTTTTTACCATCGTTTCTGTTCTTTTTTTTCTGACCATTTTGTCATACCATTGACCATTGTCTTTAAAAATTACCTTTTCTATTTCAGTTATTTTGTGGTTGACAGAATTGATTTCTGATTAAACCTTACTTCACACATTAAAATCAGAAATATTTTCTATTTTTTTACTTTCCAAATTAAAATTGAAATATTTTCTATTTCTATACCTTCATTTGTAATGACTTTACTGTTGGCTGTGTATATATGTTATTTAGGACATGAGGAAATGGAATGAAGCTCTGTCAAGGGAAGTTCAGGTTGGACATAGGAAAAGTTTCATCACTGAGAGGGTGGTTGGTTGCTGGAACAGACTCCCCAGGAAAGTGATCACGGCACCCAGCCTGTCAGAGTTCAATAAGCATCTGGACAACGCTCTTAGTCATATGGTTTAGTTTTAGGTAATCCTGCAAGGAGCAGGGAGTTGGACTCAATGGTCCTTATGCATCCCTTCCAACTTGAGATACTCTATGATTCTGTGATTTCATAGAACCAAAACATGCTTTTTTCTTTTCACCCCTCTTTTTTGACTAAAGCTCCCTCCTACCTTCACTTCTGATTTTAGCTTGGGTCTGTGTAAGGCTCATCCTGATGCCTGTCCAGAAAAGTAGCGTGGAGCTTGATCACCCAAAGCCCTTTACAATACTTTCTGCAATGCATTTCTACCTCTTCCTTACTTCTTGGACACTGGTGATGTTGGACACATTTCTTCCTCAGTCTGGAGATCTGCAGCATAAAGTAGCTGACCACAAAACTTACTGTAACACTTAAACATTCATCTTTACTTACATTAAGTCTAGTGATAATAATAGTTGTTTTTCTCTAGTGCCTGGAATTTGGAAATTGTAACTGTATGTGATTGCTCCATGGTTAAAACATGTTAAAATAATTTTTCGCCCCCCCCTTTTTTTTTTTAAGGGACGCAAGAGTGAGGCAGAAAAGTACTTCGTGAAGGCTATTCAGCTGGATCCTACCAAAGGAAACTGCTACATGCATTATGGTATGTTTCAGATAGATAGGGTTTCCACACGTATTCCAGGCTTGCTGTTAATCTCTCTGAGTGATTAAGGATTTGAAAAATGCTACTGGCAAAATATCTTCTTCAAAGGGAAGTAAACTAATCTACCATTTATAACTTCATCTCCATTTCAATTTGTCAATCACTGCAGAGTGAGAGGTGAAGATTTTCATATTTTGCATGGTTTTCCTCCTCTGAGGAATTTCAGTATTGCTGCCTCTCTAGGAAAGAAAAAAGGTGACTGTTGCCATATGTCAAAGTTTCATGGCCTGGAATATTATTATTAACAGTTTTGGCCTAACTTTGCTGGCTGCTGGTGGGTGAGCAAGTTGAAGTTATACTTCAGTGTGCGTGAGTTCTATATATCGAAATGTCTGCTTTTTTTGAAGACTTATGGGCCTTACATCTACCTCCTTCCAGCATCTTCATGGCTTGAAATGGATAAGTATTACAAAAGCTTTGACAGGTTGGCTATATCTTTGTCATACTAAGCCATGCATGCGCATAAAGCACACAGTTGATTTGAAGGTATCTTTATAAGTTTGGATTGGTTTTGCTAGATGTGCAAAAAATATTTCCAGATGTGATTAGTCCCAAGAAACCAAAAATATTTAACTTTATGGACTAATTCTTATTGTATTTTAAAGCTGGTAATAGACAAATCTAAAAATGCAAGCTATGTAGTCCCAACTGGAAAATACTGAAAGTAGTAATAAATTTCATCTTAGTTAAGGAAGAAGGTAGGGAACCACAAACATGCTATATATATCTTCATATATTGTTTTCATTTCCTCTTCTGATTCTAACTGGTAAATGTAAAATAAATAAAAATGAGTGGCCAAAAGGGAAAATTAATCTCAAATAATAACCATGTTTTTACTTTGTGTGATATCTTTTGTTTGAATTGCTCACACATTGTATTTCTGTTTGGTCCTATGCAGTGTAAAATTCTGTATGTTAGATTCCCAGAATCAGTGCATACGTTGTTACTTAGAACATGTCATGGTATTTAAATGAATGTAGCTCAGTGTTGCATTATGGATCATTGCAGCTAGTGGCCTTGTCTTCTATTTATGCCTGTACAGGTAAATCTGATAAGGCTATTTGTGCACATAAGCTCCATTATTTCAGTTGGATATAAGTATAGTTGATATCTTAAGATAATGAAGAAAAGTTGCAGCAGATTGTTTCTTGAAATCCTACTCAAGCCCTTTCCAGCCTCTGTTATTAAGAAATCTATCTTTAGTTATTAGGAAATCTTATTTGCATACAAATTCAAAGGTAGATCTAAATAATACATCCTGGCAATTGAAGTTATGATTGTGTATATTGTATTACAGGTCTAGACTTTTTTCTTTTTCTCTCATTACTTCATGAACTTGCCTGTCTTTTCCTGCAATATTCCCTCTGTCATTTTCAAGTGTGCTATAAACTAAAAGCAAGGTTATTCAAATCATCATTCATCTCTGATGTATTGACTTCATTACCAGACTACAATATTAAAATGGTGTGTTGTTTCTTCATCAAGATTATTCCCTAAAAACTTTAGCAAATTTTTGCTTTATTGTGTCACAGGTTCAAGAAGTGGTTTCTGTGTCCTTGTGCAGAGGGCATTATTGCAACATAAGTGAGTTTCTGCTCAGCAGATTAGGAGTGAAGGGCAAAATTCAGTCATTGTTTGGAATACCAGCATAGTAAAATGTGATGCTGAAGGGCTGTAGACACAAGAAGGTTCTCTATACCAGTCACTAAGTCTCTGACATGGAGTATTATACATAGAGAACTCTACCATATGCAGGTGAAAACTTTTCTTTTGATTGTATAACTTCTGATCCAGTCACCAAATTCAGTGATGTCACTCCATGTTTATATCAAAGTAGCTGTGAGAAAGATATGGTTTACTTCTGTTTGGCTTATGTGTCTATGTAGGACAGGTGATCTCAAAACCTTGTCTTTTCGGGCACAGGACTTCGTAAAATTTGAAATACATTATCTTTTTCTTTTCTTTTCTTTTCTTTTCTTTTCTTTTCTTTTCTTTTCTTTTCTTTTCTTTTCTTTTCTTTTCTTTTCTTTTCTTTTCTTTTCTTTTCTTTTCTTTTCTTTTCTTTTCTTTTCTTTTCTTTTCTTTTCTTTTCTTTTCTTTTCTTTTCTTTTCTTTTCTTTTCTTTTCTTTTCTTTTCTTTTCTTTTCTTTTCTTTTCTTTTCTTTTCTTTCTCTCTTCCCTTCCCTTCCCTTCCCTTCCCTTCCCTTCCCTTCCCTTCCCTTCCCTTCCCTTCCCTTCCCTTCCCTTCCCTTCCCTTCCCTTCCCTTCCCTTCCCTTCCCTTCCCTTCCCTTCCCTTCCCTTCCCTTCCCTTCCCTTCCCTTCCCTTCCCTTCCCTTCCCTTCCCTTCCCTTCCCTTCCCTTCCCTTCCCTTCCCTTCCCTTCCCTTCCCTTCCCTTCCCTTCCCTTCCCTTCCCTTCCCTTCCCTTCCCTTCCCTTCCCTTCCCTTCCCTTCCCCCTCCCCCTCCCCTCCCCTCCCCTCCCCTCCCCTCCCCTCCCCTCCCCTCCCCTCCCCTCCCCTCCCCTCCCCTCCCCTCCCCTCCCCTCCCCTCCCCTCCCCTCCCCTCCCCTCCCCTCCCCTCCCCTCCCCTCCCCTCTCCTCTCCTCTCCTCTCCTCTCCTCTCCTCTCCTCTCCTCTCCTCTCCTCTCCTCTCCTCTCCTCTCCTCTCCTCTCCTCTCCTCTCCTCTCCTCTCCTCTCCTCTCCTCTCCTCTCCTCTCCTCTCCTCTCCTCTTTTCCCTTTCCCCTTCCACCTATTTCTTGTATTGATCAGGATTCTGTAGTGTATGTTACCAGGGACATTCCAAATATTACACAGGAATCTCTAGTGAACACTTCAAGCTTTATGTATACAGCTCATTAATTTGTTTTAGCACCTTGTTACAGGTACATATCCTATATGCCAAGTATTAAACTATGGGGAAATACATCCATATTTTGCATGTAAATCTTAAGAGATTACTCTTTTTCTCAGCATGACCATGTTGGAACAGAGAACAAAATAGTTGGCATCAGCCCTAAAAAAACACATACCTCATGGAACAGCCAAATGAAAGGCGTGATCAGTTGGGACACAACAGTGTGTTGATGGAGTATCAGGAATAAATGGACTGAAGATTTTCTTCCAAGTACACATGGATGCACACACTTATAATTTGTGCTCTCAGGATGTGCAGATGTTCTTTTTGACTTCTAACCTTTTGGATTTTTTTTTTTTGAGCTATCAGGAAGAACTGTCAATATACTGTATCTTTTAAGAGGCTTACATTTGTATTATAATGTGCTTTAATTCAAGCCTTAAGCCAAAGCTATTCTTAGATACTATTTGGTGCAGGAGTGACCTTATTTGATCACATGAAAATTTGGAGAGAGGTGAACAGTTTCATGGTTGCTCCTTGGATAATACCACCACAGCACATTTCTAAGCTAGTGTTATGATTAGTTTTGTATGGGTAATTTGCTGGCTTTGGATTTCAGTGAATTTAGGTTTAAAGCAGTGTTTCTCAAGCTCCTTATGCTTGAAGATGTCTGAAGAGAGAACTAGTGAAAAAGCTGATGAGATATAAATCCCTGCACACTGCTAACATGATGCCACTTCATTGGACATAAGGGGAAGTGGCTTTTATTCTAGTGACCAGAAAGGATGGCAGTTCTCTCTCAGGCTGAAATGCAGGCAGCTGCTCACCTGTCCACATTTTCACCCTCCCTCCCTCCCTTCTGCCCTCCCTCCTTTCCATCCTTTCACATAGTGTAATACTTAAGTGCTTGTCTGTTTGAAAAGAAACAAAAGTAAATTCTTCAGTATCTTTTCATTGAGATGGCTAGTAGGATGCAGTGTAGTTGAGGAGTTTGAAGTTGTTGAAGGCTTTCTGTACTAGCTTTCACTTAAACAAGGAACAAACAAAAAAGCCCATAAATCTACAGTGAAATTTAAGTCATACAAACATTTTACCTCCAAACTCTTATTTCCTTTATAATTTGCTGTTTAAAAGCAAAAAACCCCAAACCTCCACCACTAAAACAGGTTTCATTTTACTTGTGTGCTAAAAATAGGCTTTGCTACCATGCCTCTTAAAGTGCGTATAGTGGCCTCTCTCCAACTTAATGAAAATGGAGGGGGAAAAAAGAGAGAGAGAGAGAGAAAGGAGGAGTGAGGTTTCAAGATAAATATGTGTACAGAGGTCCCTCCTCCCTTACATTTGTAATGGCTTAATTGGAATGGGGAAGTCTAGAACCCAACAGGATGTTCAAATTAACTCTGTTTTATTAATCACCACTGAGACCTCCTTTTAAAATAGTTCCCTTTGAATAATACATTGTTTCTAATAAGTCTAAATTGTTTAATGATTCCTTTTTCATTATAAAAATGGCTTATTCTCATTAGATTAATTATGCGTTCACTTAATTAGGCAATTCACATTGATCATCTGCCTTTTACAGTTCATTCCCAGTTACAGATATAAAACAAAATGAGCAACATGCAGTCACATTAGGTAAAACTGAAGCTTGTTAACTATTCTCTACTTGAAGGAAGAACAGATTAACATGTTCCTAAATATTCTTTTTTTTTTGACATTATCTTTCACTTTTGAATTTGTGATAATTTAGGAGTTATTTTTATAGATTTTCTCATATTATCTGTTGGGTTTTTTACACAACTTGTTAACTGCTGTTTTTACTTTTTTCACTTTCATCCTAAGTCTTTCCAATCATTGTTTCAGCACAGGAGTTTCAGCCCTTTTTGATGCCTAAATGTTCACCTGAGTCTGTGAGCACTTTGTATCTGTCTTGCCTCCAAAGAGGACTGCTTTACCACTGCTAAATCCCCGCCTAAAAATGGATTGGAACTGCTGTGGTTTAAGCTTCTAAATAAATTTCACTGAAATATCATAGCAGTGGGTTTTCAAGAACCATTTCTTTTGTCTTTAAGTCATACAGTTAGATCTTTTAGTGAGTGTGAGAATTTACATATGTTTACAGATGTGCATTCAGTTTTCTTCTTAGATGTGATGTATTTATAATATTTCCATGTAGGCACATTGTTCACAGTGCTGGAGCTTTGTGTCTTCGTTCTTCATTGCCTAAAGAGCAGCCTAGGAAAGCTTTATTTTCTCCCATATATTTAAGGAAAAGATCTTATGAAGAAAACAGTGTAATAATGAAAAATAAAATGTCAAAGTGCATTGATAAGAAATACCATGACCTAGTAACAAAGTCTTACTCATTTCTTCAAGAGAGTTTTATGCCAACAGAAGAAATGTCACCCTAATCCATAGGAAGGTCAGTTTTTATCTTTGTCAATAAAATTAATAAAACTTACTTCACAATCCATAATTTCAGTGAATGAATTGTCCATTTCTGTCTGACAGGTTAGCTAAATTCAGTATATACTGAATGATAAATAAACCAGAGTGCATGGATCTACTCCAGTGGGAACACCAGATGCCACGTGATGATTACGTATTGAGAAACTAAATCCCTTGATGAGATGGAGTCAAAGCCAACCAGATGTAGTATGTCCATCACTAAGTCAATTTGCCAGCCTTCTCAATATGCATTTATGAACCTTTCAGCAAATGAAAGGTTTTTTACCATTTTAAATCTTTAGGAAATCCTAACATTAAATATATAATGATTTTGTAGGGAAACTATAAAACAAGTTTATGATACTCAAATAACATATGTTCATAGAACATACGTGGTCTTTGGAGGAAGGGTCTTTCTGTCTTGAGCATACGGTGCTATCAAATTAAGATCCTGGCTTTAGACTATGGCTTATACCTCCTCCTCCAATATCAGTTAATGTAATTCCAGGAAGACGGGATTCCTAGACCCAAAACAGGAACAGAGATGTAACTGACTCACAGAAGGACTTCATTAAGCTTCCGACCTTTCTGCTCCCAGAACTCTCGCCGGTAACTTTGATGTAAGAAAATCATCAGCTAGCACAGACAGTACTTCTTCCAAACTGAAACTGAACAAGAATATACCAGAAACTGAGCTATTCAGAAGAATATGCCAATTTGTTTGCAGTTTTCTTGGCAGCTGTGAATGATGAATGTACAAAGGCACATGTACATAATTGTCAAGTCCTTTTTGTTGTTCTCTAGTCTGTTGCTATCATACAACATTAAAAGAAGATTATTACAAACCCCTGTAATAACTATTTATTCCAAACTCCCTTTAGAACCAATCACTTAAGTGGAATGCAGTGGAGTATTTCCAAATGAGCTAAGTCACTGACCCTAAACACTGTGGAATTTCCATGTTTCTTGCTTTCCCTTCAGTTTATCCTTAAATCTAATGATTCTGACATCCTAAATAATATGGTTGACTCTGCTTCCTCAGCACAATATACTAGACTGCTTGAGAGATGTGGTATAGAAATTGCAGATCAGAGACAGGGCTAGAACTGTGGCTTTATGCTGCTTTCATGTTGCCATAATTTGGGGTTTGTGAAGGAACTGAAAAAGCCTGTGGCACCAACAACCCCAGAGACTTCTTTGTTAATGATCATATGTTTTGACCTATGAGTGCCATCTTATTATGAGGATTTTTGAAGAGACAGCATGGAGCTGCTACAAAAGTGCAACTGGATAGTTCTTTCCCATCCAAATTTCATTTTTCCAAACCTTATACGTCACCAGCTGTCTGGGGAATGACATAGGGTCCAGAATCTTCCTTAGTATTTCTAAAACAAGAGGTCTTCTGTATTATATGTTTTCACCATTAATCTTTTGTTTTTAGTGAGAGCTTCCAGTGATCCAGATGTGGTCACAAGTTCAGTCATCAGGTCCCAAAGGCTTGCAATTTAATTTTTTCCTCTTATTTCTGGTCATGCTCTGGATAACATCCAATGGTATATTTAGCACAACTGCAACTGATAAATTTTTCAGACAAAGAAAAAGGCTAATAAAAAAGATTTTTCCAAGCCAGTGCATATATTGATGTTGCAGCATCCACTGGCTTGCATAGTCTTTCTGTATATTTTAATTTGTGTGGAATAATCTTCGCCATGGGAATGAACTGAGGGGATAAACTCCCCCAAAGCCCTTCCAGCAAGAAAGCCAGAGGACAGCTTTAGATAAAGAGGGTATGGGATATAAGGAGCAGCAAAACAAACTGGAATGCTGCTACCATCTAGGTGATCCTGATATAAGTTCTCTTTGCTTCCCCTGTCACATCCCACACATTCAGCAAGAAATTGTCTAAACAGGCCTGGAAAGCAGGATCTTGAAGCAAACATTCCCTTGCTCTGGGAACTGCTCATCACAGCCAATGAATCTGTTTTGAAACTCCTAAAGGAAACAGTTATGTTAGGTCATGTCTGTTGACTTGGCATCTTGCAGCATTGATTCATCACCTGAAAAGCTTTGGATATCAACTCCGAGAAAAGGTCTCCACTCTCATTTTCTCCACAGAATGCTATTGAAATTTTCCATTCAGAAATGATTGCATCTGCTCTTTTGCTCTGCATTGTCACAGAAGAGTTGTAGTTGATGGTGGTTTTAGTGGTAGTTCTGCTCATGCCAGTGAGAATGTAGTTCAGTTCTCAAGACATGATCTTGTAGCCTTGCTGTGTGCTTCAAAGACAAGGCGCAGTGTATTGGGTCAGCCAAAACCCAATCCCTGTTCTGGTTTCTGTTGAAACTTGAAATGCTTTGAAAGCACCAACAAATATTCGGCTTAAGATCCTCGATGTTGAATGTGCTGAAAGAATTCCTAGTGAAGTTTGTTTATTATAAACCTGACAGTTGAGTCTATGGTCTTGATATAGCCACTTTTCATGTTAATATAGATGTTTAGGTTGCTGCCATGGAAGGAGAAAGCTCTTTTGAAGAGGATAAGATGCAGAAGTCTTGGTGACAAATGTATATTAAAAGAAGCAAATGCTAACTGTGGGATTAGAAGTTTTTTCCTTACTCAGAAGGTAGTTTACTCAGTTTTGCTTGGATTACTAAAGATATCAGGACACAGGTGTAAGTCATTGAAGTTTGAGTAAGTGCAGAACCAACAGCATTCTGAGAACATTCAAAATGGTTCTTTTCAAAAGCAGCAGTAGCAAGATGAGCTGTTTAAGAAACCTACTCTGTTCTGGTACAAAGTACCTTTGAATGTTTGCCTGCAAGCAAAAGAGAGAGCACATTTCAATTAAAGAAAGGTTGGTGCAACTTGCACTTTTATCTAGTAAAATAAAAGCTCATAGTGCCTGTAGGGAATAGTCGAGCCCATTCTAGAGGAAGGCACTAATGCCTTTGTGCTCTGAACATAAAAGTTGGTTACACACAGGCATATCCCAACCAATTATTACCTTGTCATATTGCAATAAAACAGCAGAACTACCAATTCAGATGTATGACTTTTAAACTGCTGTTGGCACATGTCTTAACAAAATGCTGTACAAATGTTCATGATCATTTTGGAGAGAGAGAATTATAGAGGACAGAGAGCTGTATGCATTCATCTCTGTAGATGAATGTTTGTTAAAAATTTTGTCAGAAGATGAAAAGAAGTTGGTTTTTTTCAACTCCTAGGAAATGGAAATTTTTTGTTGTTTAAGTTATGTATATAGTATATGTATATACTATATACTTTTATCTCACTTGTTAGTAGAATTCATATATTGCCTCAAAATTTTTTGGTCAAATATAGCCTCAAAACCACTGTTGACGATTTCCAAGAAAAAGTAAGTTTGAACAAGGTTGTAGGTACAGAATGCATCAGCTTTTATGATATTTCTGATGTTTAGATAGTTTAGGGAGAAATGACTAGGAAGATAGTGAAGTATTGAATAAGTTCTCTGCTGTCAGAGGTCGTTAAAAACTCTTGGCTACACATTTACACTCAGCTCTGTGCTGTCCAGCAAGAAAGGTGGAAAATTCTGTTAAAAAGAGTAACGTGGTTCCAAGCAAAGAACATTGTTGTTGAACATCCTGAACCTGGACTGTGGTATTCCCACTCCCATTTTAGAAGAATAATAATGAAAAATATGATTTCCTTGAAGAAGGAAAATCTGGGATTCAGAGCTTCTAGAAAACTGTTTTCTCAAAAGCTGGGTCTGATTCCAAAAAAACAATCAGGCCACCATAATTTATATTGTTGGCAAAGAGTCAGAGTCATGACACCTGTAATAAGAAAGGTCTGTATGTGATATTGGGCAGTGTCTTATAAATCATGCAGTTTGCCAGTTACCTGTCAGAGGAGAAAATCCTGCATGTAAATTTAGACCCACACAAGTGGTTCCTGGATGCAGGGGCTTGTGGATCATACCTTCTGATCCGCCTTCAACACCTTGCCAATATTCTGCCCTGCTAGTGCTCTTCTCTTGGGAAAACACATCTTTATGGCTTTCACAGGAGAAGTTCAGAAGTCTGCTTTTTAATGAAGAAAGTGCAGCAATAAACTGCCAATCCAGTTTGTTCTTGTATGAATTTAGTATATAATATTAAAAGGAATGGCAGCTAATGTTTTCAAAATGGGATGTTTCTACTTACGATGCTTTAAATTAACTTTAGATGTGTGACTAAAGCTAGTCTGCCTTTCAAGAGAACTTGGCAAACCAATTCTCAACTGAAAGTTTCCACCTTGTACTGGGTCTAGCTGGGATAGAGTTAACTTTCTTCATGGCAGCCTGGATGATGCTGTGTGTTTTGGATTTGTGGCTAAAACAGCTTTGATAACACACCAATGTTTGGGCTGTTGCTGAACAATGCCTGAACGGTGTCAAGGCTTTCTCTTTTTCTCATTCTTCCCCCTCAGAGAGTAGGCTGGGGATGGGCAGGTGATTGGGAGGAAACACAGTTTGGACAGCCATTCTGAGCTGGATAGATGGATATGCCAGACTGTATAACGTCATGTTCAGCAATAAAAACTGGGGTAGAAGAAGAAGGAGGGGTTTGGCTTCTGAGGTGGCCTTTGTTTGGAGACTGGCTGGGCATCAGTTACATGTGAGAAGTGGTGAGCTATTCCCTTCACTTCACTGTTTTGGGTTTTTTCTTCTTCTTTCCTTCATCTATTAAACTGTTTTTATTTCAACACACAAGTTTTCTTGCTTTTGTTCTTCCTGTTTTCCCCCCTCACCCTGCTGGTGTTGGGGGTGAGTGAGCAGCCATGTGAGTGCTTGGATACTGGTGGGGGACAACCCACCACACACCTATATGCTAGTTATCGACTTTTGCGCTAGATTGAGAAGGAAGCAGTCAATTATATTTATAGTCCATCTAATTAAGGAAATGCTTAATCAGCAGCCTCTGATTAAATCACCTCTACTCACGCAATAAGTAAGGCAGTTACAGGGTGTCCCCCTCTCCTGTTTGCAGTCAGTATTCTGTAACGGTTTGGGTGTAAAGGATGCTACAGTCAGCTTCAGAAGGGTGCTACGTATCATCTACTACCTACCCACTCAGCGTGAGCTATTGCTGCTGTTATTACTGCCTCCAGTACAGGGGAGAGTTTTGTTTATGGTAATGCACGGTCCTAGAATTTTCTTTTCTGAAGAACTGAAAGTTTTACTTGCACTTGTCTGGTGTCACGCAGTACTTGCAATTGTTTTTACTTAATTTAGGTAATCCTGTAATAAAGGTAATCCTTTAATATGTAATATAAAATAATAATCCTATTATACAGATGGTTTTTAGAGACCTAGCAGTAAAAGGAGAGTGAATTCTGGCTTTAACAATTTAAAACATTAGAGTTGTTGCTAACATTTTTGATGTGTCCACGTAGACAAAGTCCTAGAAAAACAAGTAATAAAAAACAGCCTTTCAACTAAAGCATTTAGCAGTACACTGGCTTTTATATCTATATCTATATCTATATCTATATCTATAATGTTGTCCAGTTCTAAATTAGACTTCTTGTAGAAATCTAAAGCATGTACGAATTTCATAATATCTTCAGTATATGTTGATCTTATGGACCTCTTAAAGAGCTAAGAATTAACCTAGTGTGTTGCTTAAGAGCACCAGTAAACTGTTAGCATTGGTTTCAGATGTTTTCCAATAATGTTATCTTTTTAGAAATTACATGGATGAAATGCCATTTTACCATTTAATAAAATTAATCTAAAATCAAGTAATTTGTTGATTATGTCACATGAACTAGGATGTATCAGTTCTATTTTATTACATTAGGGTAGTTATAAATATACATAGGATAACATCTCTGTTGAGCTTCAGTGTTAAATAATTCATACAGAAAACTATAAGTATGTTTCTAAAGATCTGTCTCTAAAACCGCTTGAGTAATTGTTATTGAAGACAATGATAGGAGTTTTTTTCTCATGTAATTAATTAGCTTAATGACTAGTTGACATTATTTTAAAATCCTAAACTACAAAATATTTTTCCTAAATTAAGGATATAATTGTTTTGAGAACAATCTTGAATGTTCCCTGTGTCTTGAATGTTCACTGTGAAATCTAAAAGGTTATGTCCTCTTTCTTCCCCCTGGATGGATGTATCAATAGTACATTGAGTTACTAGTGTCTCATTCTGCTAATCCAGTGCTCTCATTAGCAAAAGAACCTTAATGTTAACAGTTTAAGGCTGGTTTGCTTTAGATTAGGGGTACTGTTTTAGTTCATCTGTTGGAAGAGAACTGAAATACTAGTTGGTCAAGCTTGTTCCAAAGATTTCTCTTTAAAGAAAATAGGAATTAGCCCAAATCAAGACATATGGACTGCCTGTTGTATTTGGTAGATTTACTTGTCTGAGAATTTTCAGATTCATATCTGAGTTTGTCCTGCTATATAAAAGGCATACCCTGATGTGGTACCCAAAAGAAAAAAAAGAGCAAATGTGTAGCTTTTGTCAACTTTTATTTTTTCCCCTTCATAAGAGACTTTCATTAATGGCTCAAGCAATGGTTTTTAATTCTGAAGACAAATTAATTTCTTGTGATCCAAACTGTTCTCAAACTGTGTTTTCTTTTAATGTTTTTATCTTTATTTATTTATTTACTTATTGTTCTGTATGGGACAGTTTTTTTGGAAATCATCCGCTTCTGGACACAATGAACACAAAGCATCGTAATGCATGAAGGGATGGCACATATTAGAGTGTGGATGTAACTAAAGCAAGCAAACCTTATGCCACGAATGCAGGATGACACCTGAATGTTTTTACAAGATTTTTGCAGATCTGAATAAGTAAGATATAGGTGACTGAGTAAATAATCTTCAATCTCTTGCCAAATTAAAATGCATCTACAGAGAAAGCAAAAAGCTAGGAAAACTGTCTTTCATCACTTTTTGTATTGAGATAATTCCTTCTGCAAATGTGTTCATTGTACCAAAACATCACTGTATTCACTGTGCCCCTACAGACCTTGCTAGCTCTGGTTAAGTGGATTTTCTGCATGAGCATATAGTAAGTATGTAAGTAACAGGGAACATATGAAGAAATGAGGTAAGAAAAAAAGTGAATCCCTCGCCATGAGAGAAAATCATTTGCTCATGGCATATTGCTCCTGAAGAGGCTTGTGGACAGTGATGGCTTGATGGACTTTTGGTTGAGTGATCTTACTTTACAAAGTAAGATAAAAAAGGAAGAATGGGATGCCGGAATGTGTAATCACTATACTTCAAGATAGCTTTTCCAGATATAAAGTTAGGTAGACACAGAGTCTAGACAGCTGAAGCCCTTTGAAAAGTCCTCAATCCAAAAATAACACATTTTATAAATTAGGTGTGAAAAAATCATTAAAAGGAGCAGAAATAAGGTAGCTTGAGTGCCTTCCAAAATATTTTTTTTTCCTCTTCTTCAAAGGGAAACTCATTTTTATAAAGTTCTACTTGTTGTTATGTGTTTTGTTTTGAAAATACTGTACTTTAGTTTGTTTAATGCTAAATTATTCATTCTTTTCAGTTTTAACTTGGTTTAATGATTATAACAATGACGTGCAAAAACTCAGTCACTTGATTTTAGCCATCTTCTATTTTTTTACATGAAAGGTAAGTATCAGGTAGGAAATGTGTAAAACACTACCTGTTGTGATTTTCGTAGAGTTACTGAAATACATGATAAAATACCAGTTCGTCAAGGTATACACAGATATAATCCCTTTAAAGCAAAATATCATTTATAATTCAAAAGCTGAAGAAATACCTTTGCATGTGTATATATATATAAATATTTTAATGTCACTCTGAGATACGCTTTTAAAATTGGAATATATTTCATTTGCAGATGCTAATTTATTTCACATAGTTTTGAGGAAGTGAAGATCAGTGTATAGGCAGAAGGGCAAGTTGTTAAGTGGCAGGCTTCTCAGGGTTTGGGAGTATTGTTTTTTGTAGGCTGAGTTTTACTGTATCATTCTCGCTATTCATAAGTATGTTCTGCAAATATTGCAGTTAGTTATTACCTGTCATATTTATTGCATTTTTAATATATTTACTATATATTGAAATACAGAACACATCAACAAATAACTAAATATTGAGTATTATCCATCAGCTGTTTTCTGTGGGGTCACGTTCATGCACTCCATTGCAGGTCAGTTCCTCCTAGAAGAATCCCGCCTGATAGAAGCAGCTGAGATGGCAAAAAAAGCAGCTGAACTTGATAATACAGAATTTGATGTTGTTTTCAATGCAGCCCATATGCTCAGGTTAGTGCTTTTACATCTGCCTTACTTGATTTTCTTCCCTTCTTTTGGAGGAAAAAAAGTCTTTACAACCTTTGCTTACACAGAGTTCTTTTTAAAGCCCAGACAGCTCTTTTGAATAATTCAGTATTGCTAATAAGATAAAAAGAATTGGAATGAAACTGTTGCAGGATTTAGCACTTTCTATTTCTAATTTGCTATGCATTATCTCATAGTTTCTTACCTTTAAAAATTCCGTCGTTCACAAGCAGATAATCCTTTTTACTTGCATACAAGACCAAGAGTTTCTTTTGTGAAGAACCTTCTGCAGGATTTCCTTTCACCTGGTTTTTAAAAATGTAGGACACATAGCAACTGAAAACAATAGACCGTATTTCTGATATGGATGTAACTAGAAAATATTGAAAATATCACATTTTATGTTAATATCAGTAGGGAGCACTATGATAATTAGAAATCTAAATATTCCCAGGCTAATGATGACTTTGAGACTCATGGGAACACTTGGTGATATTATCATAATCTGTGATTTAAAATGTAGTCTTATGTTTAATTCTGTTCTCCTATCTGAAATAGAATAAAATTTTAGACTTTTTTCCTTTTAAAGCTGTCAGACCTGGATATTCAGTAATATTAAGCTTCTGCCTGAACATTATCATTAAACTCACATTACTGTAATAGGTATCCTCCATGCTTATTTCTAGGATAACTATCTAATTATTGTCTGTTGTCTGCTTAACAGCTAAGAGAATACTTGATTTCATTTAGATTATACCTATGCCTAGAAAGTGCATGAAAAAGGAAATAAAAAATATACTTCATTAGCATAAAACAGTTATTGAGATCATTTCTCTGATGAAGATATCTCACTTGGCTGTTTATACTTTTAACATTTATTATACGAAATGAAAGGAGGAGAAAATAGTATTAAAGAAAAGGTAAAATCAGCTTCAGCCAAGTGGCCTGTGTTTCAGAATGAAGGTTTCTATACCAGGATTTTGAAATAAGCCCCAAAACATTCTTTTTGAGAAATAACTCTTGATGTTTGTAGATTAGAAAGGAAACCAAGACAGATGGTTCACTGGTAAACGATAGTTTGACCTGCCACAGGTGTATGAGCTATTTTAAGGGTCCTTCCCTTCCCTCTGATTATTTTCTGAACAATATCTCTCAAGGTAGAATTCAGTAATTTGAAACATTTAGATTAATGAAACAAATTCACAGACAGAAGCATAGAAAGTCAGGCATGAAAGTTGAATCCAGAACGTGCAGAGTGTGTCAGACTCCTGATTTCAGTGAGTGTGTTGTGGAAGATGGTTTAATTGTGTGATTGTGGGTATTTTAAAATGTGGTGGTGTAGATCAATACTATTTTGGGAATAGGTTTAATAAATTTCTTACTTTCTCTGTGAGCACTGAGTGAATCATCCCAGGTCTTGAAGGCATATGTCTTTACATCAGGATATGAATATTTTTTAACTCTCAGAGTAAGAGCTAGGCTGCTGTACTGTACATCAGCCATGGTTACCCTACTTGATTGGTTGGGAGCAGACATTTTTTGGGAGATTTTGACCAGAATTGAGCTAAGTGATTCTAAACTGCATTCTCTATTTTAGCGGTAAGCAAAAAGCCAAAACCTTTAAAAAAAAAAAGAAAACCCACCAAACCAAAACCCTTAAAAACAACAAAAAAGGCCTGGTGGCTTAGTTTAGCTAGAATCCACTGTGCTCCTTTGGGATACTGAGTTGGTCTAATTTTTTACTTAAATAGCCATATTTCTTTGTGTCTTCCTAATATGCTCTGGGAGTCTAAAGTGGTCTGGAGGATTTAGCAAGATTCAGGGTGGCAAAGTTAAATTCAGTGCTGCCAAGTATTTATTTAAAACGGCATGTCTTGCGATCTGACTGATTTTTTGCTAAAAGGTTATGATTCTGTTGTCTGCCATTGTTCACTGTTTTACGTAACAATTTATTCAATATATTACTGACACAATAGCTGTTGGACAAGGGGCATGTATATTCATACATTAGGACAGAACAGCTACAAATCCATTGTGGGTCTGTGGGACTTCAGAAGAAAATGATTTTCAGGGTATTTAGAATGATGGAGAGGTGAGGTGATTCAAAGAGGAAAGCAGATACCAAGATACAAAGGAGGAAGGAAAAAAGGGAGTACTCAGACTGTCATAGAGTGACACATCTAGAAACTGTGGATGCTACAGTCATAAATGAAAGGCTGAAATTATTAAACATAATAGTTTCGTGTAGGTGACCAACTACTCTTTAGGTACCGCAGAGATGTATAAAAACTGACTGATGATAAGAATTTTGAATGGACTGCACAGCTGTGAGGTAGAAAATGCATTATAAAAGTTCACAGGGCATGGAAGTGAATTCACTGTTGTGAGAGAGAAGGGATAAATTTTAAAGATGTGTTGTGGACTGAGACAGAAATCAGTATTAGTGTGGATCATGCAAAGTGTCCAAAATGACTAGGAGGTAATAACAGCAACTTATATTTTTTTGTAAATTCTAATATTTTTTTCAGACCAAAACATTCTACCCAGTGATCTACTGTTGAATTAGAAAGGAATTATCTTGCCCTCCTGTCATACTCCTGTTTCCACCATTAGCCAAAGGAGTGCCACAAGATTCAGAAACATGTAGACATTTGTTCAGAATTGTGGGAAAATTTTCAAATTTGGATAACAGCTGCTTTGGGTGGAAAGCAATCACAACATTTAAGTTCAATTTATTTTTCTACTCTAGTGCTAGAATACTTTCCTTTTTTAAATCCCTTAACTCTCTGAGAAAATTGTTTAAAATGCAACCTAAATAAAAATTAACAAGTTTTGAAAATTTTGAACTGGAATGCTGCAGGTTAATTTCTTTCCCCTTAAATTTTCAACAGAACCATTAACTATGTCCAAAGGCAGTAGCTGTGTTTATAGATAGCCTGTTCTCAGTTTAGTAGTCACAAGAAAGACATCTGCTCCTTCTGTCAGGTATTCCAACACTATTTACTTCCACCCTTTGTGACTAAATCTGAAGCTGAAGTCAAGAAAAAAAAACTGAGTTCTGTTTGTATTATTGAGAGACCTCCCTGTTCCTAATTTCACAAACATAGTTATTAATTTTTTGCCTAAATGGCTTCTGTAGGATCCTGATAATGCAATGCCAAATGAATCAAGTCACCTGTAATAGGGGTGAGATTTCAGGTGCATTAAATTAATTTCTTTCCAACAGTCTGGTAACTTTTAACTTGCGTAGTACTTGCCTGTAAAATTTGTTTTCTTAACAAATTTGTTTTCCAGACAGCTTCATTCAAGGGTCATGTAGCTGTTTGGGTGGTTCTTCTTGAAACAGTAACTGGTCATGTGTTTTACTTTTGTAGTATTTGCTATGCTCTTGCTTACTAGCAGTTTGAAGTCTTTCAGCAAAGCTAGATACAGTTTAATGGCATGTAGTGAAGCATGTATTTGTAATGCCATATGGTGGCTGTAGCTTCAATGACTGAGTCATGTATTAACAGTGCTAAGTTTCACTTTGTAGTTGTATGCTGAGGTGAGCTGCCATGACATAGGTTTCGGGACAATTACTTTTAGAATAAGGAATGGCAATGTGGTGACACCACCATACTAATTAGAAGCAGGAAAAGAGCTTCATGATGTCTCCAAATAAGAGCTTTGAAGAAGAGCTTTGCTTAAAAGCACATTTTGTAGGAAAAATTGGGGGGTTTATGCTTCTGTAAGTAGGAAACACATTACATGAAGTTATAGCATGTTTATTGGCTATTTGAAAACAGAAGTCTAAATTAGAGCAATACAACATAACATGGTCTTCGTTTTTCAGTGAATTTCTGTGAGAGTATTTTGGCTCTCCGAAGTACACTGACTGTTTGAACACACACTTGCTGGCACAGTCTTATAGGCAAAGGTTCACCCTATGTTACTGTCTAAACAGATTTTATTAATTCCTTAATTACTGTCCATGTGCTTAAATATATATCTATAGGTATGTGTGTAGGGCTAAGCATATAGTCTATTTCAATTCTCTAAACAAAAAATGTGGATGAAGGGTTATATGTATGGAATGTGATTATGATTTTGTTGTGACACAAAAAGGTCCATTAAGTATGCCAAGTATAAACATTCAGTATTTTAAAATAGGAATCTCTTTTGAAGAAAACGTCTTTATAGCTGGATCGACATCCATGATTTCACTTAAAAAAAAAATCAACAGTCTGAACCTTATGCAATCAATAGGCAGGTTAAAAGTTACCCTTTCCTATTGATATTTATGTATCTAAACAAGTCAGCATTAGTGGTGTTTGTCTCTTTTGTTTGTTTTTGCAATATTTTTTCCAGCGATCAACATAGAGATTCAAAACGAGTGCGAGCTGAATATAACTGGGTGTCAGGAAAACCTAAGAGTGATGTGTAGGTCTGGAGGCTCAGGTTAAGAGATATGAGAGAATAAAAAGATGAGACATTTCTGTCCCTTAAAATAAGATTGAATGCTAGGTGTTAATGTGGGAAATCAGATGTCTTTTCAAGGTCAGTCGTCATGAAAAGATATAGGACAGAGGTTGAAATATAGCTTGTAACTATCGAAAGGACTCTGTCTTCCAGACTTGTCTTTGCTTCCTTTCCTTCCTTTCTGTTTTATTATCAACATCTTATCTAATGTTTTACTCTAATGTGAATTATGTTTTCTTTAGTAGTGTCCTTCCATTGTTTGACATTGATCCAGGGCCCCTTACCACTCAGTGGCATAGGGTTACTGCAATTTCCTACCTCTGTGCCTTTAATTTTTCTCAAGGGAAAGCCATTCCAGGGCTTAATGTAATGAATTTCTAGTTTAGATTTCCAGAGAAAATGGGAACCAGAATTCTGCTGTATCTTAACTAAGGAAATGTTGCTGAATGCCCCAGAAATAGAACTGGCATTTTCCTGACCACATTAGTGTGGTGTTCGTTCATTTCTATAAACAGTTTTAATGGAGAACTATAAATTCAAACTGATTTCAACTTAGGAATTAATGATCCATGTTTCAAGATGTACATGTGGGAGGCAAGCAAGCCATGTATTTCCACTTGGCTAAAAGGAGACAAGATTTTAATTTGCTCCATGTTCACATGCCAACAACACTTTTTGTATCTGCCTTCTGAGTAAGGCACCTTGTTTATGGTACAGAATTTCACCATGTTCAGAAATGCTTTTCTTCCTGACAGTTCTGTTCAAACAGGTAAAAAAAGCTCTGTGATAGGTTTTATTTTATGTGCCTTGTAGTAAATCCTGAATTTCGGAAGTATGAGATTATTTTTTTTTCCAGTTATTGCAAGTGCTACTAATTCCCAGCAGGAGTGATTCAGAAGCATGTTAAATGAATATTTTTAGACATTAAATCGTTTTTAACCACTACAACCACTGAGTTGATGGTACTTGTGCAAAGTAATTTAAAACAGTTAACAGGTATAAACCAGGTTCTACTTGGCAAATTGTTAGTCAGGAAGTTGTTTCAGCTTGCATGTGAATTATGTGAGAAACTTGAAAAGGATTATCCTTCCTCCCTTTCTCCTCCCAAGAGCAATAACTGTCAAAATGTGTTGATTGGGATTCATTGCCTGTCATGTATTATGTAACTGATCTTTAAAATTTAGGTGGAAAATTAGAACACAGGTTGATCACTGAAAAACAAAGCATGTAAAAGCTCATGTAATGAGCAAGGTAAAATCTCCAGATACAAGTGCTCGGTTGATTGATACTCTTTGAACTGGTCTCGGAAGGAGAAGAAAAAGAAAAAAAAAAAAACCCCACCCACCCTATTCAGTGTTATTCTTGTTTTTTATTCTTCCATTTTGTATCACAGAAATGCATCACATAACAAACACAAATATGCTGAAGATTTCCTGTCCTAACTCTTCTATGAAGGAACCTAATTCTTCATAGAAAAAAACCCAAATAACTTTAGCAGAAGATACGTAGCCTGCCTGAGAGTCCTGCTTGGTTGTTCTTAACATCTTCCTCATGATATGTATGCGATGAACTGATATTCATTGGTCCAGTAGCCAAAATGAATAATTGGAGGAAAATTAAGAAGGTGGAGAAAAAGGAGAAGAGTTAAAGAGGGCCTGTTGAGACAAAAATGTGTTTGGATTTCAATGGCAACATACTGCATTTTCATTTGAAGGCATTAAGCTGAAAACTCAGGAGAAGAAATAAAATACAAACTGCTAGGAGAATGTAGATGTCATCTATATTAGTAAGAAAAAGAAAAAGACTTGAGCTGATAGTGCTTCAGGTACCCAGAAACTCATCTTATTCCCCTGGGCTATGAGATCTAAGATCTCAGACTGATGTTGAGTAAATGTTGAAGTCAGAACTCTCTTTTCTAAATTAATTCCTTGAATCATTGAAACCTATTTTTGAGAAATCATTGTATTCTCTGATTTATTTTCTTTTCTGGAATGATGTTGTTCTTGGGGAGGCACAAAGAGAACTGCATTATTGTATAATCTATAGCTTCGTAATTTACTGTGAAAGTATGTCTAATTACAAACAACAAGCCAGATTTTTCCTCTGGTAAAGACTGGTATGTCTCGGGTTTTGACTCAGATGAGTGTTTGGCCTTTTGCATTTCTCTCTAGTGTGTACTCATATTTCAGAAATAAAAAGAAAATAAGGTACACAAAATAGATTTCTGATAATGGATCTTCTGAACTATAAAAAAATCTTTTAGTTTGACATATTTTGTGCACTTTTTGGGTAATATCCTTAAACAGTGTGGAGTACTTGCAGTATTTTGGTTTTAGCTATGCTTTTTTAGGTATGGTTTCTTTTTTAACCCAGGGAAAATGAGGTGTAATTATATTGTTTTTTCTGTCCTGATAGACAAGCCAGTCTCAATGAAGAGGCTGAGAAGTATTATGAAATGGCAGCAGGCTTAAGACCTAATGTAAGTACCTTCTTAATGATATCCGTTACTTAAGTTGATGAATGTGCTGCAGTGCTGAACCCTTTTCGTTGAGGAGAAACTTCTTGACGGAGCATTTGATCTCTTGGCCTATATTATATTTGGAACCTTGAGGTTTGGAAAGCTCTCCTAAATCCAGCTATTTTCACTAGTAAAAGAGAATGAAAGGCTATTCTGTGATCCACTGTTTAAGGCATTTTAAATAATAGACTTACGCCTTTTTTGCTGTCATGAGTGTTTGGCAATCATTGTTGTTCAACAAACTTAAAGATGATTTTACCTCAGAGGTATTTACCTCTGAGGTTGTTGTACTTTGGCAAAGAAAGGCTTATTCCTTGAAACAGAAATATGTAGGACTATGTGACAGTCCCTTTTTAAAAAGAAATGCTCATTTCAAATTTTATTGCATCAGGAACTAAAGGGATAAAATACGTTTTTAACCATTTTTTACTCAATGTTATATTTCTTTTCAGTTACCTTCACATTTTGGGAAAAAAAAATCATGAATATAAATGGGGCAGAATTTATTTTAAATACTTAATACTTTGTCTATGTAATAAACCAAATCTAAAACACATTTCTGTCACAAGAATCTATAGTGCTAAATTTGAGGATACATGCTAGCATTTTCAGTCAAGAAAAAAAAGAAAAAACCCAAATAAAAAAAAACACAACACACAGAACCACCAAAAAACAGGCTTAAAATGAGTGTTCAGGTCTAAGAATCAAAATAACACCAGCTGCAACTCAAAACAAGCTAACAAAATATTATCAAAAAACCCAAAATAACTTATTCATATGAAATTACACACTTTTCACACCATCTCTTAAAAAAAATCCTCTAAAATCTATTTCTTTAATTTGTACTTTCTGAGATAACATTTTAGACTTTTTGATTCTTTATGCTTCCAGATGCAAGACTTTGTTTTTTTTCTGAGTGGATACCTTAATGTTGAAATAATTCCCTCAGTGCCCTCAAAGTTGGTACAGTTCCTCTTCTCTTTTCTGTGGTTCATTGTACTCTCAAAACATTTCTCAGAAACTCAGAAATGTATTTATTCTTATATAACCATATATGAATATGATTATAAGCATGACGTTTCTCAGAGAGCTTTGGAAGTAGCAGGGCTTCTAGCTCATGGCAGTGGTACTATAAAAGTTAGGTATTTCTAGGTATTGCTGACAAGATTTACATGGTAAGACCTAAGTATCTTTTTTGTAGGATAAGATCATCAGAATAGTTTATTATAGCAACTTTCTTATGACATATTTATTGAATCAGTGCTACTGAACAACACTTGCCCAGCTTGACTCTCAAGCACACGCCATTATCACCACATTACTGTGGAAATAAACAGAAGGAGAAAGCACAAAGCACAATGTTTCTGCGTGTATCTTCTTAAGCAGTGTAGTTCAGAGCAATTGTGTGCTTTTGAAGCACATCTCACAGACATCTCCACTTACTGCATTCTGGTTCAGTTCACAAAGTAGTCTTGTATTGTACGAATGGGATTCCTTTGGTAGGAAACTAAACCAAAGATACATCCAGTATACTCTAGCAGTTAATGGGGCAATAGCCCAGTCCAAATTAAAACCCATATATTGCTTGGCCATGGTTACCTTAGCACTAAAATGTTTTGATTTTTATTGCACTTTTTAGTGTAGACATATCCTTCTGTCTAAGAAAAAATTCATAGAAGGTCATGCAGCTATTTCTGGAGCTTTGTTGGCCCTGGGAATTCCTCATACAGAGAGCAAAACATGGTTTTAACATTAAATTAAAGTGAGTGGTAAGATGATCATCTTGCATAGAAGTGTAATATTTTACTGATAGTGTAAGATATGTGTGTTTTGGAGGTAGGAATACAGCTTCCTCCTTTCCTCCCTCCCTCCCCCATTCCTGCTTTTCTGATAAGGATTTAATTTCCTTCTGTCAACTCTGAGGGTTCTTCAGTATTTTCTTTTTTATAGAAAGTATGTAACAGTTTTTCAGATCATCAAACTTGTTCATAATTCTTAGCTTATTATTCCACATTAAAATAGTTGTTCTCTGTTTAGAAATAGTTGTATCTTGGTATAGAATTACTATGTACTTAAGCAGAACAAAAATTAATCTTGCCTTTTAAGATTAAAAACTAGTAGGTACTGCTGTTCAGCTTTCTTTAAGAGATAATTTCACTTTTATTTTCAAGATGATAAAGTTTAACTTTCTGGCTAAGCATAGTATGCATATGGTTCATGAGTTTTTATAAATATTTTAATGATGCAGAGTGGGAAAGATGTATCTGTTTTCATTGCCAGCATCAAATGTTAGAAGATGACTATACAAGGGCAATCTCTTGAGAATGCAAATCAAAGGAAAATTTGTCAGCTTTCTCATACATACCTTTTTTCTTCTTATTAACTCTCAGATTTACTGTAGTAGTTTCAGAATGTGAGGAAAAGAAGCCACTTGAGGAGATTTTCTAAGTAGTAAGAAATAAAATGCAGACATTGTAAGACAGAAGCTCCCAATATCTCGATGAGTATGGAATGCAAATTAGTGAAATTCTGTGTACTTAATAGCTACATCTGTACTGGTAGATTAAATTTGCCCAGGACTATTCTCTAGTGTTGATCCAACTGCCTTCTCAGAGTGTGCCCAGGTACTGTCTGAGACTGCAGGGTCCCAGTCCAGAGCTGTATAGAAACCAATCTCACAGCTTGAAAATGTAGAGAACGTATTTCTAGTGGCCTGAAATGTTCCTTGCCCACAGTTTAATTTGTTATTTTGGATATAGCCTGTGTATCCTCTCATTGCTTTATGAATATAAAGGATCAGCAAAATTGTCTGAGTCAAGATGTTAAAGAAATACCTTGAAGCAAAATATAGCGCTGAAGGATTTTTTTTCTAATGCATCACTAATGGTCTGGCAACATTCCTTTGCAGAAAATTCAAAATGCTAGATGTATGAATGTGGTGTAATGTACAGATGCAAGCATACACATAGTTCCATATATATGGCATATATATGTATCTGTATGTATATTTGTGTGCACCTGTTTAATACTAGTTGCCAAGAGGTCTGTTCCCAAATTCCATCTCAGTGAGAATACTGTGGCAGCACTGAAATCTCATTCTGTGCAGTGTATCAGCCTTGTTCCTAGAACAATTAAGTGCTAAAAGCATCTGTTTAATAAGAACCTTCACCTTTCTCGTGCTTGAGACTGTACCTGTTGATGTTAGTGAATTTTGGATCAGTTTGCCACATAAACTGGCTTTCTCTACTTTTTTTTTTCAGCATTTTTTTCCCCCTGTGGTTCCCCAGTCACTCCTCCATATCCCAAGCTGAAGATCCATTTCTCTGTTACCAACTCCTTTCTATTCACTGTACCAAGACACCTAAATTATCAGTTATTCTGTAGAATTAGATCCATGCCTAGCTCCTGAAAGATTTTCAGTTAGTGCAGCCTGAAACAAAACTCAGATTTCCACTCTCTTACATCCATTTCTTTACAAATGTTACATATTGTGTAATACCTCTAATATCACTACTATCAAATACCATCCTTAGCAGCAATAAGAGATGTTAGTAATACTACAAACTCAATCTTTTACTGATGATTAGTGAATTTGAATGCTCATTGAGCCTTCATGATACAATTTTGTTCTTGGCATTCTCACTTTGTTTTGCTTTTGCATCCCTTTCTTTGATTTTTCAACTGTTCTTTTTGCTTTTGGAAGCAATACTTCATACACCATACTTCCTCACCTGCTCCCCAGTGTATAAACTCTTTGGATCCAGAAGCTGCCCTGCTGAGCTTTTCTATGCCCAAGTCCAGTTTAAATGGCCATCTGAGTTACGGCTTTCAGGGCTACTCAGTTGGCTATTTCAGTGTTTATTCCAGACAGCAGACTCCACTCTTGCTTTTGTCTCCTAAACAAGCCTTCTTCTATTTCAGTGTCTCAAGACTGGAGTGCAACAGTGAGTAACCAACATACCTGCATGTCTGAGTCACTTTCTCATTCAACTAATCCATTTTTATAAAAGTTGTGAAAAAGGAGGCTAAAAACATCCCCAGAAAAGTAGTATTCAGTTACATGAGAAATAGAACTTCTCTGAAACATGCAAGCCCTTGCTTTTAAGAAAGCAAACGTAGAAATATTTTGTTTTTGTAGTATTGGGGGTGATTCATTCATCATTGAACTAATTCTGAGAGGACTGAAAAATACTGAAAATGTTATTTATTTTCTCTGTCAAAAGCTTTATTACAATGAGTAAAGTATTTGCAAAATAATTATACCTGGTAAAAGAACAACTGACTACAGCATGAGTGTGTTCATAGAATCATAGAATGGTTTGGGTTGGCAGGGACCTTAAAGACCATCTAGTTCCAACCCCCCTGCCATGGACAGGGACACCTTCCACTAGACCAGGTTGCTCAAAGCCCCGTCCAACCTGGCCTTGAACACTGCCAGGGAGGGGGCATCCACAACTTCTCTGGGCAACCTATTCCAGTGTCCCACCACCCTCACAGTAAAGAATTTCTTCCTTATATCTAATCTAAATATATATCCACTTCTTGAACATCATCTTCACTTTTAGATACAACTTCATTCTGCAAAGTGTTAAAAGAATTAAAGCACTTTGGTACAATAGCTGCACCAGCTGAAATGCAGCTTGGGTGCAAAGAAAAAACAAATCTAGCTAGTATTATTATTCCAGATTTAGACCTGTTCTCTTAATAGTGTTCAT
Source organism: Strix aluco (assembly GCF_031877795.1). Classification (NCBI taxonomy): domain Eukaryota; kingdom Metazoa; phylum Chordata; class Aves; order Strigiformes; family Strigidae; genus Strix; species Strix aluco. Next base: position 42,590,795 of record NC_133935.1, on the reverse strand, counting down.
GATTGGCCTTATTTGCAGTAGGTGCATATTTATCCTCTATGAAAGTAATTTCTAGTAAAATTTTAGAAGAGCAGTATTTTCTGTAGAATATAGTGCTGCTGTGGAGATGGGAATCATTTGTCTTAAACTTCACTGAGGAAGTAAGCATTTTCAAGATTATGATTATTTATTTTCAAATGGGCTTCACAGAGTTGACTTTCCCCTGGAGAGCTAAGGAGAGATGAATCCAGGAAGCAGTTTGGAGAAGGAATCTACTTTTATTTGCTAGGAATCAGTTATTACAGGACTCTCTTTTCCTCCTTCAACTCTGTAGGTAACCTAGAGAGATTAGCTTCCCTAGCCCCTGGATGTTTTTGAATACTTTCCAAAAAATGCATTCCCACGTTGTGTGTTTACCATGATCAGAACAAAATAATTTTAGAGCCTTCTAAGTGAGAAGCACATATGTGTTTGTTCTAGCAATGTTGGCTTGGATGTATGTTAATCACATTAGTCTAATTTTAACAAATTCAGTTGCATGAAGAAATGAAAGTGTTGGTTTCTTGGACAGCAAGACATTTATGCAGTAATTATTCTGAGTGGGAGTATTGCTGAGGAAAGTCTGTATTCAGGGATAGTTTCTAGGTGTCCTACATCCTGTAATATTCACAAACCAGGAAATCATTTCAGCAAGTTGTTAGGCACTCTAAAATGTGAGCTTTAAGCTCACTTTGTTGTGGAAAAACCAGTCATCCAGAAACTCTCTGTAAGTTGTCATTCTTTACAAGAATGTGAGATATTGACTTAAGCTTTAGTTTTCATTCAACTTTTAAGACATCATTTGTGTAACAGAATTGCGTTCCTAATTTTTTAAGCCTGAACTTGAAGCAGCCAATCTTTAAAAAGCTGCTCTAGAACCCCCACATATGGCCAGTGGCTCTTGAGAAGAAAGGGCACTTTGAAGTGTGACCTCAAGAGTATTAAATGAAAGAGAGCTCACCAGAGCCTTAAGACCTTGAGCTACCACCTTGAGCTGATTGGCTTAGAAGCATTCCTCAAGGAGGTGCCATGACCTGCAAGTCACTACCATCCCAACCACATATTAGTGCTGCTTGCAATCTGGAGCTCATGACAGCTTTAAGCCCCATGTCATCGGCACATTGTTAGAAACAGCTGTTTCCACTCTACCACTTCAAAAGAGCTTGATTAAATGTCTTACTGTAACAACATACATAAAGACGCACACATAGAATGAGGGGGAAAGGAGAAATGTACCTATAAGCAAAATAAATACAATTTCCACTAGATGGTTTAATCATGATGTGGGGGACTAAATCATTTCTTGACTTGAAGGGTTTATGTAATCAGTTAACACAATATCATATTAAAAAGCAGTTTCTACAAGTGCCTCTTTTATTTTTTTCCCCAGTGCTGGAACACAGATTTCATGTCAAACCCTACAGGCTTGCAATAAGCTCTACCTCAAGCTGTCTAACAATTGAAAGAAGAATGCTGGTGATTTCCAGATAATTGACTGTATTTTTATAGCCACCTTATAGATAACATGCTTTCAGTGCTTCCTTATGGAAAGTGTTCATAATATATGGATTTTATTCATGGCAAGACTTCTAAAAATGAATATACTTCCAGTAGAACGTACATATTTAAAAAATAGAGTCGATGCTGGATTTTGTCTTGAAACATATGGAACCAAGATCTGATTTACTATATATTTTTTCCTTAGGTGTTTCCATGCCACATTTCTCTATTTGACTTTCTCCTGAACATTCAGTAATGCTTTCATGTACCTTTACCAGTCTAGGAGTAATTGTGAGGGAGATGGCTTTAGGGCATTTTGCCAGCTCTGTTAAGGGCATGTCCTGTTATTGCAATGGAGAATTTTCATAAAACTTCTAAGAGCTCCTGCTGTGTTAGTTCTGCTGCTGATGGCAGCAATGGATGGGTTAACAGTGATTCTTAAATTGTCTGCAGCTCATCCCCAGTTGACAAAAATCTGGCACTGTTTCATGCCTCTCTGGATCCAATGTCATCCTCAGACTGCTCCAGGGACACTGCAGATCCCTCGCCAGTGATGAATCTATTGCTCCCGCAACTCTTTTGAGCAGGTCTGCCTAGTCCCTGTTATCCAAACCCAACTGGAGTGTCTTGCTCTCATACTCTTGGTTTCTGGAGCATAGTACAGATAAAGCTGACATAGTCCTCTAGAGAAACAGTACATATATGATTTTTTACACCATGTATTATTGCCAGTAAACCATCACACTTTCCAGTTGAGAATCCTTGTTTTAAAATGTTCTTCTGTCTGTTTACTTGTTTCTTCAAAGTAATGAACAGATGGCAATCTTTTATCTTTATGTATTGATGCCACAGAATGACTACAGAGCTGTATTTTTAGATAGTTAGCGTGCATGAGATTCATCTCTCAGTTGCCTTCCATTACTTCTGTCTGCCTTTACAGAAAATAGAAACATGGGGCAGGTGGAGCTTCTGCTGATTGCCTGCCTGCCCTCCAAGCTGCTTCCAGCTTCTCCTGACCTGTGTCAGGGCTGCACAGCTTCCCACTACCAGCACGAGCTGCTGGTAAGCCTTGCATTGTTTAAGGCTTCCTCTCAAGTGTGCCAAACTTTCTGCCTCAATGATATGAATGGCTGTGGATTCCTTCCAGCCCAGCAGCACTCTTGCCCTCCTGAAAATACTTCCTTTCTTTTTTTGTGGTGAAGGTGGGAGGAATAACAAAACTTCCCAGGATCCAGTTCTTCCTCTTTTCCTGCTCTGTTGCTTCCTAAAGACTGAACCAATCGTTGTAGGGCATGCAGGACTTTAGGGACTAAAATGGGTACAGTGGCTTCACAGAATCACAGAATCATCTAGGTTGGAAAAGACCTTGAAGATCACCTCGTCCAATCATTAACCTAACACTGACCGTTCTCAACTACACCATATCCTTAAGCGCTATGTCAACTGACTCTTAAACACCTCCAGGGATGGGGACTCCACCACCTCCCTGGGCTGCCCATTCCAACGCCTAACAACCTGTTCTGTAAAGAAATGCTTCCTAATATCCAGTCTAAACCTTCCCTGGTGCAACTTCAGGCCATTCCCTCTTGTCCTATCGCTTGCTACTTGGTTAAAGAGACTCATCCCCAGCTCTCGGCAACCTCCTTTCAGGTAGTTGTAGAGGGCGATGAGGTCTCCCCTCAGCCTCCTCTTCTCCAAACTAAACAACCCCAGTTCCCTCAGCCGCTCCTCATATGACATGTGCTCCAGACCCTTCACCAGCTTCGTTGCCCTTCTCTGGACACGCTCGAGTAATTCAATGTCCTTTCTGTAGTGAGGGGCCCAAAACTGAACACAGTCATCGAGGTGCGGCCTCACCAGTGCCGAGTACAGGGCACTGATCACTTCCCTGTCCCTGCTGGCCACGCTATTTCTGATAGAAGCCAGGATGCCATTGGCCTTCTTGGCCACCTGGGCACACTGCTGGCTCCTGTTCAGCCGGCTGTCAATCAACACCCCCAGGTCCCTCTCTGACTGGCAGCTCTCCAGCCACTCCTCCCCAAGCCTGTAGCGCTGCTGGGGGTTGTTGTGGCTGAAGTGCAGCACCCGGTATTTGACCTCATTGAAACTCCTACAGTTGGCCTGAGCCCATCGCTCCAGCCTGTCCAGATCTCTCTGCAGACCCTCCCTACCCTCGAGCAGATCAACACTCCCACCCAACTTGGTGTCAACTGCAAACTTACTGAGGGTGCGCTCGATCCCCTCGTCTAGATCATCAATAAAGATGTTAAACAGGAGTGGCCCCAAAACCGAGCCCTGGGGGACACCACTCGTGACTGGCCGCCAACTGGATTTAACTTCGTTCACCACAACTCTCTGGGCCCGGCCATCCAGCCAGTTTTTTACCCAGCAAAGCGTGTGCCCATCCAAGCCACGAGCAGCCAGTTTTGTCAGGAGAATGCTGTGGGAAATGGTGTCAAATGCCTTATTAAAGTCAAGGTAGACAACATCCGCAGCCTTTCCCTTATCTAATAATTAGGTCGCCCTGTCATAGAAGGAGATCAGGTTTGTCAAGCAGGACCTGCCTTTCATAAACCCATGCTGACTGGGCCTGATCATCTGGTTGTCCCGCATGTGTTGTATGATGGTACTCAGGATGAGCTGTTCCATCAGCTTCCCGGGCACTGAAGTCAAGCTGACAGGTCTGTAATTTCCTGGATCATCCTTCCGACCCTTCTTATAGATGGGCATCACATTGGCCAATTTCCAATCTGTCAGGACCTCCCCGGTCAGCCAGGACTGCTGGTAAATGATGGAAAGCAGCTTGGCGAGCACCCCAGCCAGCTCCTTCAGCACCCTCCGGTGTATCCCATCCAGTCCCATAGACTTGTGTGTGTCTATGTGATGCAGTAGGTCACTGACTATCTCCTCCTGGATTGTGGTGCGGTTGTTCTCCCAGTCTCTGTCTTCTGGCTGAGGAGGCTGGATTCCCTCAGTACAACTAGTCTAGTTATTAAAGACTGAGGCAAAGAAGGCATTAAGCACCTCAGCCTTTTCCTTGTCTCTAGTTACTATGTTTCCTCCTGCGTCTAGCAGGGGATGGAGGCTCTCCCTGGTCTTTCTTTTGCTGTTGACATACTTATAGAAACATTTCTTGTTGTCCTTGATTCCTGAAGCCAGCTTCCTAATGAGAAGATAGACATGACTGATGTGAACTTTAATTCCAGATGGCATGCTTCTCATAGTTTGACTTCAGACAGATACAGGGGTGGGAGGCTTATCATGGATTAGCTCCACTGGGAGAGGAGATAGTGGAACACCGTTAGGGAAAAGAGGACACTACTCTCTGATCTCAAAAGGATGAGAGTGCACTTCCTTGGTTACTGTAATTTGGGTAGACTTTCCCCACTGACAGGCAATAAAGGACTCACTCTGAGAGTTGATATCAGAATAGCTGTGACATTTTTCAGCCTGCATAGAAGAAGGCTGACCTAACTTAAAGGTTGTGCAGAATGGAGGAATACAAGAAAATTAATATTAACTGAATGCAAGCTGCCCTTCATTTCAGGTAGAAAATCTCTTCAGTGTTTGCACACAAATAGCAACACTTCTGCATGTAAAGAGTTTATCCATACATGAACTCTCTCTGCCCTCTCCTGCACTGGAAAGCTTTTTAAATCTAATTTTGACCTCCAGCTCAGTTTTCTTTTATTGTTGTTGTTGTTGTTGCTTCACCCCTTCCAGGTCCTTATACTCAGTTCATCCTTCTTGTCTGGGTCTAAGTGCAAGGCAGATATATTATCTCTGTCCTGCTATTTGGGGAAAACTATGTTTATTCTTTTGGACAAAAAATTATCTTTCTTTATTTGTAATTACATTTGTTCATGGCCCTCCTAAATATTTTAAAGATACATTTAGGTTTTTTGTTGTGCACAGTTGTCAGCTTCAAGACAGGCTTGTGTACAGGCTCTTGTTCTGAATCTTAAAGCATTCCTACTACAGCAGAAATTAGTGCCTCCCCCCATTAAAAATAACAACAGGCAAAACAAACAAAAACTCCCATATAGCATTTCCTATCCCTATGATCTCCATCAGGGGACAAAGAAAGAACACAGGCTATTGGAATGGGAGTATTTACCTGTAATACTGAAGCACAATAGCAGGATGAGTTGTACAATTTGAAAAACAATTTACTCAGCTGTTGAAAACACTGAATTTCCTTTGGGAAATTCATGAGAATAGTTTATAGCCTCACCCCAGAAAACTCTATGTGTGTTTTCTCATGCATTGTAGCAGTTCTGTGAAAGCAAAGATTTAACATGCTTTTGGGTGATTATGGAGTACTTAAATCAGGTTCTCGTTATTGTGATCCATCTTCTTGTAAGATGCATGGGAGAAAGCTGAAATCATGTCACTGCAGTTCTCAGCTTCACTTTTGTGAGAGTTAGATTATGGGGAGTTTGTTTGTACTCTTCTGATTATACAAGCAGTTAAATATGCAAATAACTGAGATCGATTGGCTCACTTAGTGTAATTTCTAAGTTTTGGAATTGATTTAAAATGCCTTTAAGTTGCTGTTTATTTCCTGTCTAGAATAATTTGTTGTACATTGATATCCTGATCAATACATAAGTATTTTGTCTGTGCAAGTTTTAAATGACTGAAATGAGAAAACATTTGAGTTTCTTCTGCTTGCATAGATATTGCATTGCAGTAACACCATTGACTTGTTTAGAATTTCTTCTGTTTCTCCTGCACGTGAGAGGTAAATTGGGCTGTGGAGTTTCTGATTTCTTCAAGTGAAGTTATGCAAGCAGCTATGAACTCTTCTTAATGTAAAGTTTTTAAAACATTAAGCTGCATACCCAGAAACACTCTACAAAGTAAACCAGAAACTCATCATCATGGTAATTTGGAGTGCTTTTTGTTTCATTTTTAGCTATGAAAATGTTTGCAGATTTCCCATAAATATTAGTTTTTCTACAGTTTAATTATTGGCATAATATATTTTCTCAGTCATTCTTCTTTGTGAACTGTAAAATGTATAGACATGCTTTTCTTTAATGCAGGAAACAAATGGTGGAAATAAGCAACTATATACCAACTCCTCTTTTCTTATTTAATTAACATTTAGGTCTTCATTAAATCATCAAGTACTCTTACTAAGAACTGTTGAAACAGTAAAATTGTGCTTAACATGTATTTTGAGAGAAAGAAACTCTCTGATAATTCATGTGCTATTCACTTAGGACATAGGTCATATAAGGTTTTCAGTATGGTTGGTGGCAATCCCTTGTGCTGCTTACAGCTGCTAATAAAGTCTTTTCTTCACAAAAAAATACCCCAGAGTATTTTAGTTTACGCACCCATTTTCCCTTATAGGCTCTGTTGCCCACAGTGTTCAAAATGTTTATGTGACTGACTCTCCAAAAAGTAAAAGACTATGTTTTCACAAAAATCGTGCTTATTTAGTATTAGTTCAGTGATGTTCCTAAGAAGTTAATCACCCAAGTATAGGTTCTGTGTTTTTTTCCAGGCACCTACCTAGACAGAGAACACTGTTATTCTGATCCATCAGATGGTTGTAATTCTCAATGCATAGGTCATAAACTTTCCAAAGAGAAGAAATTTTCATACCAAATAACACATAAGCTATTTTATTGTCAAGACCTTAATTAAGAAATTTTGTAGAACCGCACCTTAGTTAACTTGAATGGAAATCTTACTGTCCTTACATTTCTTTTTCTGTTTTCTATATGCATTTTCATTATGCAAATCTGAGTCTTCATCTGGTATATAAATATGTTCAGTCCACCATCAAAATTATGTGACGAAAAAAGGATGTGAGGTCAACCAATCCTGTCTCTTAGAGTACAGATTGGTTTCATGTAGCTTTTTTCTTCCACATTTTAGTAGACAGAAAGCTTTTTTTTCTATGATTACTTTTCAGTATGAAAAGAATATGCAACAGTTGTGCTTGTACTCAATTATTATGTTCATTTACTGACTAATTAAAAAAAAAAGGTTTGCAAAACTAATAGGACGTCACAGCCTAGATTTGTACTATTGATTTAAATAAAAGGAATCATCGTACTTTGAGATGATGGGAAGTAGTAGTTTGTAAAGATACAGTCTCTTTGCTGAAATTGTGGAAATGAAGATGATGTATCATGGATAGACTTGTGCACTTGATTGCGATTCACAGTCTGATAGTAATATGGCAGGGGGTACTATGCTGCCTGCATCCGTTCCTGGGGAGAGCAAAATTGGCTTTGCCTTGTAAATGTAGCCCTCAGTGTCAATCAAAAATAAAGTGCCATGAAATATAGAACTCACAGCAGTAGATTAGCATTTCAGAAATTAAACCATCTGCTTGAACACAATTAAAAGAGAATCCAACAAGGTTTTTCCTGATAGAGTATTCTAGTGCTGATTCTGGAAACAGTGCAATTTATTATGCAGTCAGAACTGATAAGGAATTGTTTTTAATGCTCGTTAAATAAACCCAGCAACAACAGTACATTCTCAGTAGGATGTTTTGCAATAACTAACTTCCTAATTTTCTTCCTAATCTATAGTTCTGATGTATTTCTCATTCTATGAATGATTTTTAGTTGTGGGTTGGCGTATCCTATTAGATTTTTTTTTTTCCCCATGAATTTTAGAGAACTTACATTTCTGTTTCACAAGATGGTTTTGATGCAACTGGTAGTCTCCCACACCCTCCCACACCTCCAGGTGTATCTAGGTGATAGTATAGAGGAAAAACGCCCTACATACAGTGAGGCTGTTTCTGTTCTGAGATCTGCCTGAGAAGAACTGTATGTTTCCAGACTGCTAGGAAGGGGATGCATGACAGGTGTCTGGCTGAAGTAATTTTCTTGGAATTTGTCTTTAAGAGTAACTTCATACCAGTTTGAATGTATTTTTCCTTGAGAAAGTTACAGTCTAGAGATCAGATGTCTGCTAATGAGAGGATGCAGTGAGGAGGAAATGGATAGCTTCTCATTTCCCCCAAAGAACAGTCCCTTTTTGTTGAGGCATTCTGAACCACTGTATATTGGTCAGCTCTGCATATTGCATTTACATGATTCTGTTAGTTTTAGTGAAAAGCAAATATACATTCAGGTGTACCTATCCTTTTGAAACACGTTTTCCATATAATGAAGAGGTCTATTACTAAACTGAGGAAGTTTCACTAATTCTTCAGGTGCTCTAGTAAAGATGGTCTTCCTGTAACAGTAAGTAACTTTAATCTGACATTATGGTTTGTAACAGTGCCAGTTGCCTCAGCATCTGGCTGCCTCAAACTCACTGAGAACAATCACAGCGTGAAAGAAAATAGAAATCTTTTCCAATATAACAACAACAGTAAAAATGAAAATCCACAATAAAATCCTAAATTAAATTCCGTATGAAAGTTTGCTGTATGTCTGTTAGATTCCATGGAGTAAATGACTGATACATTTATGGTGGAGTTATTTAGTGGAGTTTTATTGTAACTCAGTAGTTCCACTTAATTTCTTCACATTCTGACTGCATTTAAATACACTTTAAATTATCAGACTTACTTTTAATCATTTTTGAAAAATCAATACATGATCCTTCGTTAATTCTGTTTGAAAAATTCTGTTCTGATGGCTGCATTGATGGAGTTTTTTGCTGCTTATTCACAAATTGGATGTTCTACCCATAATAGAGGAAGAAGATGCTTTCTGAACAGAGATTATAGAAATTGCACAGCAGGCAAACCTTTTGATTTTGGGGGAAGAACGAGCTTTAAGAAAAAGATTGCTGGTAGGTGGGACTCAAAGTTAATTTCTCTAGGATCCTGTGGTGTTCATATAGAATGGGTGGTTATGTATAGTGAAAATATATAATGAGAAGGCAAATTACCCTGAGCCATTGACTACAGAACAGCATAGAAATTCTAGTGGCCCTGGATTATAGTTTGCCTCAGTCATGGAAGGCTTTTTCTGGGGCAGTTTGGAGCAAGCATCTGGTTTCACTGAGTCATTTTTGACATTGAATTTCAGAGGCGGGAATTGAACTTTGATTTCTTGGTTCTAGTCCTGCAAATATTAGTTGTCTTCTTGTTCCTTTGGAAATAATTAATTAAAACTTGTCAAAAAGGAAAATATTCACAGTGTTGCTTTGTGTATTCATCTCTTAAAAATGTAGTTTGAAGAATACGGAAAGCTTCTGCTCAATAAACAACAATTATTGGCATATGCAGCATCAAGTGCAACCTTTCAGAGTAGGATGTGTAGATCTACCACTGAACATGTCTTGCTGTTATTGATATTAATTACTTACAAAGCACTGTAAACATATTTGTCACTGATCAGATGTGGTAAATAAGGCTGCCCTAGAAGAGTCACAACCTTATAAAAGCCTAGTGAGCAATTAGTGCCCAGTCATCTTACTATTAATGATCAAAAGACCAAATTTTAGAAGCTATAGCCTTAAAATCTTTTAAGCTACAAGAATCAAAATTAAATCCTTACGCTTACTCTGGAAGTTAATAACTTTAATATGTACTGTAGATTTAATTGCTAAATACTGTATAGGGAAAAAGTAAGGGATAAATTCTTATGAATTACATGAAGCACTGTAATTCAGCAGTTTCCAAAAGACCAATAGTATGTGCTTCTTTTCTCAGCTACTCTCATAATCCTGTGGGTAAAACCAAAGTCAGGACAGTGTGGGCGTAACATTTTTGCACTAAGCAACAAGCGTGGAAGTGATAGGAGCCAGATGAAAAAGGAAAAGAAAAAAATTATTTATATGCAAATACTTAATGTTTTCCATGCAGAAATTCCAGAAAATAAAGTATTATGAACAAGATTTTTATAAGCGTTTTTTGGTTGTGTCTACTCTGTAACAAAAATGTAGCTCCTTGAACGATACATACTGAAGAGATTTGTTATTTGTATACTAAATTATGGAGTTAGTTTTTATTTGCAAAATTGCCTTAGTAACATTTCCACATGCTGAAGTTGCAATTTTTGACCAATTTGAAGATACCTTCAGATACAAGTGGTAAACCATGTTATTATGGAAACAGTATCACTTCATGTGATAGACATCAGTTGTACATTCCTGCCAGTGAAATTATTACCAATAGAGGAATAATGATTGATTCTGTTGTCTAGGGAAAGTTAGCCAGAAGAAATAGTGTCATTAGAGGGGTGGAATGAAAGCTAAAATTAATCCTAAAACATCCTACAGTGTCTCATAATCTCCTAGTGTTTTCTTTTTTCCTGTTTCTGTATTGCTCTAACATCACACTTTTTCTGTGGTCTGGCTTATTAGTGATTGTGCTTGATATTAGCCTTGAACAAATTACAAGATTCTTATTCTTTGTGCTCAGAACAAGGATGTCAAGTTGCCTAATGGTTTACACAATGTGCCTGAAAGCTATACCTTATAACTGCAAATACCTAAATAGTTTTGGAAAACATACAGCAATATCAATATTAATCTAGTTCTCAAGCATTTAATTCAGCTTTGACTACCTTTGTCAGCCAAAGGTGAAAAGCCTTGTTTGACACTTAACATTCCTCTAAACATCTTGAGTCAAAATACTGGAAATTTTGTGATTTTGAGATTCCTAATTAAAACTTCACTAAACTTTCAAGGCCAGAAATGAGCTCTTTTTCTTTCTAAAATTTCAGTAGTTGGCTATTCTACTAAAAAATTGAAGCTCTAATGCAGTACTTGATATGTCTGTGACCAGCATCTTGACTAGCATCTATACAACCTTCTCAGGGTACTGATGTATTTGGTCAGTATTTGGGTGCAACCAGATAGATGATGCATTCATTCTCAGCAGGAATTTTTATTTTCCAATGACATTTTATTTGATGGAAAATAAGAACTTTTTAAATACTAGTAGCATATACTGTGAGTATAATTGTGATCATAATCTCAGATGATCTGTAAATTAGTTTTCTCTGAAGATTAGCCAGTTCTGATTGTGTTTATATGGACTGCTAATCTAATCAGACCTGCATGTGTGCTGCTGGGTGAAGTAAGAGTATATAATTTCTTTTTTAAGACTTTACATTTCTTTTACATTGAAAGTGGGGTTTATTTTCAGGCAGTAACACAAAACCTTTTATTTTTCTGGTTTCCAAGGTTTAGAAAGAAAGTACATGCAAAAATACATTTACTCACAGATTGAATTTAATTTTAAAAAACTCTTAGCTCTTCTTAATAGGACAAAACCCTGTTACTGAAAGGTATTTGTCAGTATGGTAGTACAGATGACATTTCTATTCAGCAAGTTTCTCATTCGGTGGGAGTACAGACTTCCTACTTAGCACACAGTGTACTTGTGTTAGATAAGGTAAAGAAGTTGTTAAATGTTTTATAGCATAATCGTAGCTATGTATTAAAATTATCAAATTTCAGACATTAGAACACAGTTGGATTTCTGTAAACAAAAATTAAGTAATTTGAAGATTTTTTTAATGAAATCCTAAAGTGCTAGGAAAATTGGATATGTCTATCATATCCTATACTGATGACAACATTTGAGTTGGAAAGCTAAGAAGTTTAATTAGAAACACTTTGAGGCCTGGAAAATGGTTTGGGTTTTTTTTCATATAACCATAATATTAAATACTCGTAACGTATGTTCCTGTTTAGCTTTTATTATGGTAATACAAGTATGTTATCTAAAAATGTCCATCACGGTTTCTACATAAACTGAGAGTGATTACTAGAAGGTTTTTTAAGCATAAATCAAAGCAGTTCATGCATGGTCATTGGGGAAAAAAATATAAATACACAGAAATTACAAATATAAGTACATTTTTGTGGGACTTTTCAGCTGTTGTTATGATCTGCAACCCTTACCAGTTGTAATACGTGCTTTTGTTAACTTGCTGATATATAAAATGGTTTACTCTGAATTTATATAAAGACCAATGGTAAGTAGCTTTTTAGCAGCAAGATGTAACATATATATATATATATATATGCACTTGTTTGGGTTTGGATAACTATGTTTTTAAAATTCTGATCAGTCTCTGAAGGTTAAGATGAAAAAGATGTTGAGGAAAAAAATCTCTGCTGGCTGGATAACATTGATGCTAAAATGTCCCCTATTGATGTGTTAATTTGTGAAACAAAGTAGACTGCTTGATGCTTCCTTCCCATGCCAAATGTAGAACTCTTTCCTGACTCACAGCTCTGGGTTTCCCTAATGATGCTGATGTCTGAATTACAAGAAAACTGAGTAATTTCATGGTATGCTTGTGGATGAAAACTCTCACGTCTGCCACCCATAAATATAAAAAAAAGTTAAAAACCCCTTCCTTCACTTTTTAATTTCTGTTCTTAAATGTACATATCCTGCAGTTTGCAGTTTTAGGCAGGATAGTCTCCAGTGTTTGAAAGCACACAAGATTAGATGCATACAAACAATTTACATGTATATTCTCCTTTCACCAGGCAGGTTAAAGTGTCATCTGCTTTGAATGTCCAGATGAGAGTGTCCAAATGTAAAATAATAAAAATGTAAATAATAAAAAATTTTTTTAAAAAGTACATGATCTAACATTTCTGTAGTATCATCAGTTGTTAAGGTGACCAGGTATTATCTTATGCTGTTCTTCTGCCTTATTAACCTTATTATATATTAACTTGATGTATTACCCTAACCTGAGACTATTACATAAATAGTATTCAACGGAAGCTATTTTTTTCCTATCTGCTTTATTTTTTATGTGTTTTCTTTTTTGATGTCCTTTTTTTCTGGAGGGTGTTTATCTTCCTGGGAGATCAACAATTTGTTAGTTTGAGAGCATTAAATGAAGACTTTCTGTTTAATGAGATATTAGTAAATAATAACTAAGGTTGTTCTCTATCAGCATTAGCAACGTAGTACTCTTAAAGATCATGACTGAATCCAAGGATCCACTCCCCTCTAGAACCTAGGCTTGTTAGTTAGATTTATACAGCTATGTATGTTAGTCAATCTTAAAGTAATTAGATTGGGACACAGGCTCCCTTTGCAGCAGAGACATTTAGGTCTGACTAATACAACCATGGAAACTGTGCTCTTTGCAATGTTTATTCAAATTAGTACTTTCAGGGAGAATGTTTTTTTTTCTCCATTTCCCCTCTTCACTATTTAAGCTTAAAGCTGTTTTCGACACAAAAGCATACTTACTGAAATTGTTCATGAGCAGACTTGCAATTTAAATAATGTTATAGTTGAAGAGTTGTAGAGCATTCTTCCATTTTAAGAGTTTGCAAAGATGCTGATTTTTTTTGTTTTCCAGCAGAACTGAATGCTTTGCTGTCTAGGCTGATGACATAGGAAATCCCTCTCAGCTCTGAATTTTATGCTTTTTTATTCTCTCTGATCCATATTTTGCCATAGATCCTGTCATCTTGTTCCAAAATGCTTTTTGCACCAAATTATCTGTTCCTAGACAATTCACTCTTGTCATCTTAGCCAACTTACTGGAGATCAGTGTCTTAGTTGTGATTCATGCGCTGTTTGGAACAAAATACCAGACATAGCATATGCAAACTGAGGTTCTTAAGAAACCTTATAGCATAGAGAACCAGGTAGAAACATGAGACTCTGGAAGGAATAACTGGCACTCGACTTATCTGGCAACACTAAGTGACTGCTATAAAAAAGTCTACTTCAGAGTGTCACTGCTGAATTTACAGTGTTGCCAATGTACTGCATTGGAGAGTAAGATCCAGTTGGCAGCAACCATCTAGCTGCATGTCCCTCCCCTGCCTCTCCTTCTACCTTCTCCATCCACCCCCATGCTTTAAAGAAGTATGCTTACATCTTGGAGCAACTCCTAGGTCATGGTTTTACTTAAAAGTTGTGAGGTCTGTCAAAAACAATCACCACCCCTGAAATGATTCTGTTGTCCACAGTTATCTTTAGCAATAAAAAAGGAGCTGTTGACATTTTGATTGCTTCAGAAAATACTATGCTGTGCTGCAGCAATAACACCAGTAATAAAAGTTCAAGTGAAGATTCTTGCCATCACTGTAGGAAGATAAAGGCACGACAGCGTATTATCCCATGGTCACTGATAAGACGAAGCTTTGTTTTTGCGCTTAGTGAGCCATTCTACAACTAATACTCTGCTGCTTCACTACTCAGTCATTGTATCTCCTATGTATCTTCAGTTATCGAAGAGAAAGATCTGAATTCTTCACCCATATTTAACTAGGAGTGCTGGGATGAAATATTCACATGTGAATAACATTTTGTGTCCTTTAAGTATGGACTTTACTCAACAGGAACCCGTAAAAAACAAGTGTCCTTAATTGCAGTGTATTAAAACAAAACACTTAGCCTCTGTGTTTCTGGTGAGTTGGCCATGCTGATTACAGTGTTCATTAAACAGTCCTGGGCTTGTTTTGAAACATCTACAAGGTCACACACTGTAGTAATTCATTAAGAGCAAGATGAATACTGGCAACATCTTTTCAGTGACCTTTTAAAATGTGCGAAGTAGCTTGCACTTGTGATTCTTATATTCTTATTCCTTATAAGTACCCTAGCAGCAACAAAATGTGCTTTCATCTCAGAATCTGCTGCCCTGGCCTCTGTGGTGTTGACCAGAGTAGGTCATCTGTAAGCAGAGCTTTGAGGAAAACAATTTCAGATTTCATTACTTGTATTTGGGCTGTTGTTTGTTCATACTTGTCTGCCATGCAGGAGGTGTTTTGGAGCTAGTCTAAGTGTTTGTGTATTTGTTTCTCTCTCCATAACTTCTTAGGCGTATATAGGCGTAAACTTGTCTTCTTCTGTTTGGGACTGTTCTTCTGATATGGCATTTGCTATATGTGGAGCCAGAGACGATGAACAAGGAATCAGTTCATCTTCTGTGTCATTAAGATTCATTCTGTTTGTAGGTCCAATACTCGTTACATTAGTGTAATCCTGAACTACTATAGTTCTCTGATTTTAGAGAGGACTTTAATTTACATTAAAATTTTTGCATGCCCCAAGGTTCTCTTTTTATTTTGGTAGTATAGAGAAAGTTGGAAAGAATTGTCATCAATGTAAACTAAAAACACCTCAGGCAACTAAATGCATGGCTTTTGCTATTTTGTTATTCATTAACTACTCTGTTATTCCTCTCCCCTCCTCCCCATGAGCACCTCCCCTCCCCCCAAAACCCACTAAGGAAACAAGCACACCACGATAAAAATGCTAATAAAGAGAATAATTCTCAATAGACCATGAAAGACAGCATTTATAACCCCGATAGAAATGCCAGTCAGCTTTTTTTGATGTAAAGCATCTGTCTCCAAAAGGAAATGAAGGCAGGCCTGTTTCTCCTTTCAAGTCTCTGAAGTAGTAGGCGGTGTCATTTGTTATACAGTGCTACAAGTCCCATGTTATTGCACTGGTAGCTGCTGACTGCCTTTGTTAACGTACTGAAAAGTTTTATCAGCTGTCTTTAATAAAAGACAATATATGTGAAGAAAAACTATAGCAAATGTCTGTTGATCTCTTGTCCTCAGACCATCATTTATAGTTGTCAGAGAGCTATGGCACTGATGTATAATCTTGAAGTCACCCAAAATTCCTGTGACTGTTACAATAAACCATAGGTATTGGGGTGGCTGGTACCCTAGAAAGTTAGGGAGCAGTCTTTCTGAAATCCTATGCACTTCCTCATTTGAAATATGAAGGAGTTGGAATGAACGTTCAGCACTACTTGAAATGAGTTATTAGTTCACATTTTCCATGGATACATTTGTTTAGAGCGTTAATGGCCTAAAATTTGTTTGGTCTCCAGGAAATCAGGAATGATGTGTAGAAGTTGGAAAATTTCAAGTTCAGTTAAAAGGCATGTGGTTTGTTCTTTTTCTAGATGTTTTTGTTGCTTGCTATAGTGAAATGATATATCAAATTAAAGACATGGCAGAAGTGTTTTCTTAGCTAGGCATATAGTCTTATGTATATGATGTTCTTTAGAGTACTTGATTAGTACCATACACATACCATATTTTCAGGGGGGTGTGAAGAAAATGAAGAAGATTTCTGGAAGCCATATGAGACAACTGTGTTGATTCCCACACAGTAAGTTTGTGGATGCTGTAGAATCAGCCCTGAGCACATTTTAACGTGTGTCTTATTTAATACGAGGTTTAAGGTTTTTTAATTCTTATCCATTGTCTAGATGCAAACATATGCACATAGTTATATTTCAAGTGAGAATACAGTTCTGTGTCAATAACTGTGCTCTTGAAAAAAGCTGTTTGATTCATAAACTCCCATTAGACAAATAAAGAGTGCAATTAGTCAGAATGGACCATCCTACTCACGATTTGAGAGAATTCTCTGAAACAATCTTGTCTAATAAATAAAATATGTGGATATTTAGATAGCCATCCATACACAGTGGAGCTGTTTTCTGATCATTCTTCACTTACATCACTTCAGTTAGCACCCAGAACATCTGTAATTAAGGAGTGTATTAATCCATTATAAACTAGTATGCAAGGCTGGCACTGCAAAGGTGGAGCGATGATAATGTGGTTGATGTGTTGTCCATAGCAAAGATTACATTTCAGGGACTTAATTTTCCTTCTCTGTACAGGATATGACTTAGGAGGAAATTTTGGATAATATTTAACTGGAAAACTATAAAATCCATCTGAAGGGGTTTTTTTTGGTTTTGATTTTTAGTAGAACAAAGTAACTGGTTTAGGGGTGGTGGAAATAATCTGTCAGGTTAGAGCAAGAAAAATTAAATCTAAAAATATCATCTTCAGATTCCACTGCATTAGCATTATGATGTTTACAATAGGGAGGGCTGAACTCATTTTGTTTTGCTTAATTTTGAAACTCTGGAAGCCAGTTGCTGTGAAAATTTGATGTTCATGAGGTTTTGTGGTGCATGTGTTAATAGGTGAAAAGAAGCAGGAAGAAAGCTGAAAAAGTATGAAATATCTGTAGGATATGAAACTAGAGAATGTTCTGAACAACATTTCCACCACAAAATTTAGGTTTCGAACACAAGAATTATGGGGTGGGTTTTTTTTGAAGCTTGATTCAGAAGGATAAGAGTGTAATGACTTTAACTTGCTAGTGGAGAGGTTAGGAACATAAGTCTTCCTCATCCTAATGACTTTCTATTAGCACATCAGTCTGGGAGACCAACTCTAGTGCATGTTTTATTGGCCTTCTACCTACCATATTTTCCTGAAGTTATTGTTACTGAAGGGCTTCTAAAGCATACCAACACCCCCACACAGTAGACTGAAGCTCAGTTTCCATGTGTATTCACATTCTGAGTATTGCATTTTGATCAGAACACTGGTGAGTGGTGTCTTGAAACATTTATCCTCTGAGGCAAAACTATGTGACTTTGAAAGTGAGTGTTTCTGAAGCTCATTGGAAATGAGAGTGACTTGAGGGAGAGAACCATAGTGAACTTCGTGTAGTATTTTTTCCCCTTTTTTTTTGAAATACAAGGTACTGGTTTGCCAAATGCCTTTACTGTGCTCTCACTATCATGTGAATAGCTTAGGTATTTGCAAAAAAGGTAGGTTAGACTGTTCAGCTTCATAAATCTGCTTTTCTGCCCTAGTACTATTTGTTAACTCCAGTAACCAGGTATGTTTAATTATCATGAACAACCTATTATTTCATAATGGAAAAATTGTTAGCAACATAAGAAGCATTTTAATGGATTTGTTATGAAATTTTCACATCTTTGTTATTAAAATAGCATGTGTTTCCACAGCCTGATTCTATATGGATATACTAGGACCCCTGAACATCCTTAGAATCTGAGAACAGATTGTATTTTCTACTCGTTATAATTAAGACAGAGAGAAAAAAGGGATGAGTTCCAATGTGTTAACTATTCCCAATGATTATAAACTCTTTATTGGCAATGGGTTGAATTAAAATTAAATTCCTGTCTTTAATCCACTCTTGGATTATTTCAATTTTCTCTTGGAAGCTGTGCTATGCCAGCATTACCACATGTAAAGCTTTATGAGTTCTGTGTTTTCTCATTAAAGGGAGAAGTCTATGTCTGTAGACACCAAAGCTTGCCCTGTTTAAAGCACAAAGTATACAGCAGCTGTTCAGAAACTTCTTCTTGTTATCTCTATTTGCTTAAATTGCTAAATTGCTTCCATGAAAAGTCTGCAAACATAAGGGAATAATTTAAGTGGAAGAAGATTGTCTGAAAAGAAAAATTGAAAATATGCCTAATATTTCTCCTTCCCCTTTTTTTGTATCAGTATCCAGCTGCCCTGATGAATCTTGGAGCCATTCTCCATCTGAATGGTAAACTGAAAGAGGCTGAAGAAAACTACCTCCTTGCACTTCAACTTAAACCTGATGATGTCATCACTCAGTCCAATCTTCGCAAATTGTGGAATATCATGGAGAAACAAGGTCTGAAGACATCCAAAACATGATGATGAAAACTCTGAACTTTTTTTTCTTAAATTGATTAAAACCACAAACTAGAACTTCCACACAGTTGTCCAGTTGGAGAACTCATTGGACTTGACTGCAAGGATCAGAGATCTTAATTGCTGCTAGGAGAAGCTATCCTGCCTTTTTGGCATAAATCTTTTTGCTAGATAAATAGAAAAAGGGAGACTTTGAGATACTCTTGAAGGACTTGTTACCCCACAAAAATATTTAGAACCATAGCACTTGAGAGAAGGTGTTTTGACATATTTGATAAATCATTGCAAATCCCATATCACTCACCTTTGGGTGGGTACTTGAAATGTATACTGTCGTAAAAATACTAAGAGAAAATTGTACAGTATACACTAAGCCATATGGGAGTAAAAGTGGTAATAGTAGGTTAAAGTATTTTGCTGATACTGTAACTCATTAAAATGTATACTAAATCCAGTGTGTTTGCAGTTTGTCTTAATGCTGCTGTATCTCACTTTAGGACCACTTGCCTACAAATTTCACAGCTTATATGGCCAATTTTTTTCAAATCTTGTCATTTGTGATTAGATGACATCATTCAAAATGCTTACTGAGAATATGCATATTATTTCAGCTTGTTAAGTTTTAGTGCAGTTTTCTTGAAATACACAGTCAAATGGCTGTGGGCTAGACAGAATGAGCAAGGAACTGCTCATATTCTACATCAGTACATAGTACATACTACATCAGATGTGTATGTAGAGTGGTAAAAAAAAAAATCCAGAGGTGTGATTTAGTAACTGAAACAAGACTGACGTTTGCCCTGATATCAGATGAGTGTGGTCAGACTGTCATCTTAAGAAAAAAAAAAAAAGATAGAACAATGTGTTTGATTCTTTTTACATTGCTGTCAGATAAGACCAGCTTTAAACTGGACTCTGCATACAATAGTTTTGCAATAACTCAGCCAAGTGAGATTTGAAAATATTAGTGCTTGGATATGCTACAAATGAGACTTCATGAACAACTTGGAGAAAAGGGAATGTTATACATTGGTGAGGCTAGCAAACAACTAGCCTCAGGGAGGAACTGGATTAGGTCATGGTTAAAACGGTGTAGATCAAGAGAAATCTGTAGAGGTGGTTGCCAGTTACTTTTCACAGTGGTGGTGTTTTAAAAAATATTACCTATTCAGATTCTCACCAAATATTAGCATTCTGTTTGTATTCCGACGTGTGCTAGCAGCAGAGCTGTCAAATATCTAAATATGCTTTTGGTGAGGTTCAGTTTATTTCTGTTTCAGAATGATTTGGCCTAGTTGCTGTTTCAGTCTTCAGTTTTTAAATGTAAAAATAATTTATTTAAAATTACAGTGTGTTGAAGCTTTAGTAATTTTTTTTTCCATTTGTTAACTGCTTTCTTTCTTTGAAATAAGTATTATTGCTTGTAAGAGGATTTACTATTTCATTTAATGACCTGTTGATATCTGCTTCAGTGTTCTTTTCATAATGGTAGATATAATGTTAAAGTGGTAGAGCACCTTGAACTGAAGCTTCTTCAGGTTCTTCTGTTAAAAACTCTTTATTTACTGAGAAAGGGTTTGGGGTTTATTTTGCTTTTTAACTGTTGAGCACCATTCCAACAAAACTATAGAGCAGAATACTTTGCTGTATTTATTTATTTATTACTTGACTGCAGCAACGTTACCTGCCATTAACACAACAGTCTGTAAGTGTTGCTATTTCTTTTATTTGGTTTTCCTTGCTTTTTTTGTGCTTACTGTGTGTACCTAATGGGAAAGAGGACACGTGAGTTATACTCTACCTTGTTGGTCATTCTCTCCTTACATTTGGATTTTAAATCTGTATTGAAATAGATTGGGGAGTAGATGTTTCAAAGTCAGTATAGTAAAAAATTGTAGTAGTGTGTGTTTCCTTTTCTTTCCTCTTGCTCACTAAAATACCTTAAGTTGCTAAGTTTACAACTGGCCTACCAAAAGGGCCAGAGGGGCAAGATTGTTTGGTTTTGTGGAGTGTGTCAAGTTTTTCTCAAATAACGTTATGGCTGGAAAAGCAAAATTGAAGGGTCAAAAGTTGAATTTCTACTTCATCATTGAAACCAGTGTTAAAATACAATGGTAGCTTGAACTTACTCTCCTGCTTTACTGACTTTCTGGAAAAAAGTATAGAAATAAATTAGATAGTAACTGTAACTGAACTCAGCATAAAACTGTGGTATCCTGCAGCTTTATTTGCTCAACAGCCATCAAAATTTGATGGCTTCTTGGTCTTAACCATTTACTATATTATTTGTCTCCTTCAACTTGTATTCATTCTTGCTTAGTAATTTTTATTCATTGCACAAAAGGGGGAAAGGGGGAGCACCCTGTGATGCAGTGTTATGCTTGCATTGATAACTGTTTTTGTTTGTTTCTTTTTTTTAAAAAAAAAAAAAAAAAGAAAAGAAAGAAAAAAAAGGACTAGCGTAAATTTAACAAGAATGTCCCTGAATACATTTTTTTAATATAGGTCTGGGCTTGATAACTTTCGTCTTTTGGAATAAATTTAAAACATGTTTAAAATAGTCTCTCTGCTCAGGGATTTATGGTGGATTATTGCAGACAGTGCTAAAAAAAAAAAAAAAAAAAAGCACAAGACAAGTTTACTAAATTAAAATTTTATTTTTTGAAAAACTGTTATTTGTATAAATTATCAGATTTGTAGGCTTTCCTTTTTGTAGAAATAATTGTTTATGTGCCAGATAAGAGAATTTCAATTTTGTTTTCAATAATAAAGCATTGATAACTAATACACTGTGCATTCCTTTATCTGTTACTGTAACAACACTTTTTAAAAAATTATTCTGATTTAATGAGTTATATTGACTGTTTTACGTATGGAAGAACTAAATAGCATAAGTTGAGTATAACAGCTGGCTTTCTTCTGTACTTTATTGCAATTATACTTCAGCTGATATTTTCAAAAAGGTTCTCTGGAAGCATTTTTTAGTATTTCTGCTCACTAAATCTAGCCAAAGGGGTATAGTAACTATTACACTTGATTGTTGTTTCTAAACCCTGTGGGAATAAAAGCTGATAAATAAGATATATTTATAAATTATTTTTATATTGACACACAAACATGATGTCAGTAAAAATGCTTCTAAAATGTATAATTGGCTACAAAAGCTGGAAAGACTTTGCTTACATACATAGTCATTTAGAGCCTAAGATCTCCTTTCGTGCTGCAATGTCACATGATCAGTTTCAAATCTGCTGCGTTCCTGCGCAGGAGATGTTATGAAGTGACATGGTTCTTTCACCTTTTGGTTTTCTTTTAATCTTCTGTGGACAGAGCCTTCTTAGCTCAGTGGACCTAACACTAATATTCTCGTACCTTCCTAGTTCTGTCGCATTCAGGTCCTATGCATTGATAGATTTGCTCTACAGTTGAAAAACATTGCTGGGCATGAGCAGAGCACTAGAGAGGCTTTGGGTCACCGACTTCCAAATTCAACTGTCATGCCTTATTTTTATCGAAGATCATGCCTTGCCTTCAGATGTGGTCATTCCTTGCCGAAGTAGGTTTTGATGAAATGGCAGATGATGAATATGGAGGCTGCAAGGAATAATCTGGTCTGTGTCACTCCTTTCTTAATGGAAATAGAGTCTAAACATGTGCTTGAACATGTTTAGACACTGAACACTGCTCTGGCATCCTATCCCTAAATCCTTCGCTGTGAGATCCTGTTCTGTCTGCCTTGTGCTGTGCTTCCGACATCTCTGTTCTTCCAAGCATCGCACTTTTCAGGCAGCAGATACCTGATACATGTCCATTTCCAATGGAGGCACACGGCAGCTCTGCAGTGGCTTTTCAGTCCTGCTGTCTTATACAGGCCCATCTGAACTTGCCCTCTGTAGCTGCACAGATGGCTGTATTGTTTCTGGGATTTCAACTAGTATAAAGGTAAGGCACTAAATTATTCTGTATATCAGCTCATTTGAATCTGGCTTGGGACTCTCTATTGTAGGCATTCCCATAGCAGCTTTGTGTGACAGGCATGAGTGCAGGTAGTGTGTAAGAGACTTTGCCTCCAGTTCAAGTGTGAGACCACTCAGTGACAGCTGAATTACTGTGTTTATTTTACTGCATCCTTAAGGATTACAAAGGAGAGATTTTAGTGAGAGAATCTAGAGATTTAGGAATAAATTGTAGGAACTCTAAAGAGAATTCCATGTAACGACTTACCTTTTTGAAACTTCTATTTCTTTGAAATAAAATAGAGATGGCACTCAGTTGTTATATACACTCCCTCAGTCAGACTGACCCTGCAATTTGAAAAGTCCCTACCTTGCTTTGCATGGGTACTGAACATTTAATCTCTTGGAGATTCAGTAGTGTGACATTGGAAGAATGTGTTTAAAGAAGTACAATATATCAGATGTTATGCAGGGGGTGGGGAGGGAGGTGTCAGGGAGGAGATACAGACATTTTTATGGAAATGAGTAAGAATTTTAGAGGGACAGACTTTATTCCAACAACAAAGAAAGAACCCCCAAGGTCAAGTTATGCTAGGATAAGCTACAGGAAAGAATATGCATCAATAAATTAAAAAACAAACAAACAAACAAAACCAAAAAATCCCAAACAAAAACTAAAGCAATACAGACTTAAAAAAGTTCTAAGTTCTTTTGGTATAATAATAAATCAAACCCAAACATTACCAACCAGAGAGGCTGGCCTCGGAAAACAGTATAATAGAGTTCAAGACATAATATATTCCTCATGAAAGACTGAATGCATGCCTCAAGTTATCCCACTTGATTAGAAAACCTTTATGGTTGCGTTTGTTTTAAATTTCAAATTGATGCTTCTCCCTTCCCCGAATACTCTTTATCATATTTACCCTGTTGTTGTTCACTGACTCTTTGGCGGTTCCACAGTCCTAGAGTCGGACAGCTTTGAAGGTTACATATGAGGAAGCATTTCAAAAGGGCAAAGAAACATCAGAGTGGACCTTCTGGAAAGGAGTAAGATAAAATAGATTAAATCATTCATGCTTGCTTTATATTAACTTATTTTTAATATAGTTTCAGTGACAAAGCATAGTTACACTTACAGAAATTATGGAGCTTACAGATATTTCTGTGCAAGGTTTGAAGATTAAATTGTTTATATTTACAAATTTATGTCAATTTGTGTGCATTTGAGCACAAATTTATGTTTTAAAAAACCTTAAGATTTCCTTCTGAAGAAACAGGTGTGGAAGCCACGTGCAGCGAGAACAGTTGTGGGTTTTCTTTTTTATTTAATAGAACTTGTGCATAAGCCTATCTTGCATCACCAGTCTCTTACGCTGCTGACATCCTACTTTTACATGGATATTTTTATTTTTCTGAAACTCTGACCCTGATTGTATGACGCAGTGTTCCTGCAGAGTTTGAATAGTTTGAACAGGTTCGGTTTTGAGCTAAGCAGAAATGGAGCTTGGCTTTGATGGCTAAACTTGAGTTCAGTTTTGATTTTAGAAATGATTTAACTCGGGTGAACAGATTTTTTAACCCCATAATACCACGGTTTGCTGTACCAAGTAATCCCAGAAAGTAGGGATTATTTGAAAGGCTTTGTTTGTTTCTTCTCTAGATTTTTCCTGTCACCAAAGCTTTTTTTATCCTTCTCTGGAGAAATATATTTTGTCTCTAATTTTCTTGAAAACAGATGTTCCTGCATATCCAGTATTTTTCTTTATTACAGTGAGAAATTACATTTACATAGAATTGATTTATATATTATTTTGTCTTGTTTGTTGCAACAACAACCATAAGTTTCTCTAGAGTACGTAAGCGTATAATACAGTGTATTGTTCCTTATATTAAATCAATTCCCTCTTCTGGTTTCTATTCAATATGTAAAGCCAGTCATTACAACAAAGAGTCACTCTTGCACACCCACAGCTCCTGGAATCCAGCATTGTTCTTACTATTGTGGCGGTGAATACTTTTATATGACATCAATATGTAGGATGCTAGAAAATATTCCTGCTTTAGAATAGGACCTTTTCTTTCTTCTCAACCACCATCATTTCATAGCATTTTTTTCCCTTTGCTACTCCATAATTAAAGAAAGTCTTTAAACATTGAATTAAAAAAAAATAAAAAATAAACATACTATTAATAATGAACTCTCTAGATGGCACTTACGCCTTACTGGATAAAGCGTAGTGGCTCTGTCATTAAAAAACCCCACTATTATTTTAATTACTGTTCCTCCCTCTGAAATATGCAGTTTCCCTATGAAGTTTCAGTGGCAATTAATCTTTTAGCTATATAACTGTAAATCTGTTTGTGTTTCTGAATTTTTTTATGGAATAAGTCTCCTGATTGTTCTCATTAGTTGAAAGAGTCTTTAGGATATTCTTGCATAGAATAATTGTTTCCCCTTTCTCTTCTCCTTTATTAGTTTTATGAATGATTTGGAGACTATAGAAGAGGAACTGCTTTCCCAGAAGCTAAAGGCAGAGAACAGTTCTGGGTGTGAACTGAGCTGCTTCTTCAGTTTTGTGCCTTACAGCCAAAGATGTTTAAAAAGAAATAAAACTTGTTTTGCTTTTTTGCAAAGACCATAAACTATGGACTGTTTAGGTCTGGACTGAGTCTCTCATTTTAAGGCTTGATGGAAAGATTCAGGAATTGAAAATCTTGTCCACCTTTTCTAACTGTATCAGCTTGTCTAATGAGAGCACACCTTCCCATCTGGATCTCTTCTGCCTTTGCTGCCTGTCGTTGTTCAATCTAAGAAGTACAGATGGGTCAAATGAAGATATATCACAGCAAAGTCTTCAGATGGGTCAAACTCTTCTGCTTTCAGTGTTGTGACTAAAAAACTACTGAACAGTTTCTTGCCGATTTTCAAAAACCAGAAATTTAAAAATCCAAATGAAACTACTTAAATGAAAAGATAAAATGGTATAAACTATTCTAAGTTCTTTGCAAGTCCTGTTTGCAAGCTTATCTCATAAGATTATGATTGATTTACAATTGGCTTCAACATTCTAAGAATAACTTGATATCAAGTCGACAGGTTTTGCGTTTCATCATGCTAAAGACATGCTTTGTGCACATGTGTACACATGTATGTCCCATTGACACCATCACAGCTGTTTTGATAATCTTCCTTGTCAGCACTATACTTATTTACCCTATTTTGAATTTTTACCCATTTTGAATAAGTTCTTTACTGTAAAGTTTATTCTGATTGATATGAAAACTTTGCTCTATTTGGCATGGGAAGAAGAAAAAGAGGTCAAGCCATGTGAAATAAGATGTGTACTGTTCAGATTTTTTGTGGTCTCTCAGTAGTGATATATAAATGTCAGTTAGAGGTGACCATGTAAAAGTATGTTTTTTGTTTAACTCATTGAACCTTATGATTTTGAAAAGAGAAGGAGTCCTAGTCTCTGCAAATAGGATTGTTAATATGTAGATTTACAGACAGATTAGTTTACTCAAATGCTTTTTGTATTGATCAGTGTAATAATATTTGTTAAAGCTCTATCGTGTTTTGCTGTTTACTTACCTTGTTTTTTCATCATAATTTCAGTTATAGTGCATTTTTTAATCTAGTGTTTATAAACTAAGGTATATTTGAAATAGTTTTTCAGATTAGGAAATGACTAATAGAAGATGACATCAAACAGATAATCTTTTTAATATTTCATTTACTCTGCGGGAAGTTTAGGAATAAGGGCAAGGAAGGAGAAAACTTGTGGTTGTATTTAGTTACTTTTTTAGCTTTGTTCCCATATAAACATATAATTAGCTGTACAAAGCCCACAGTGATCCACAGAAAAGTGATGCATGCACCTAGGCCCAGGAAACTTCAAGTGAAGCTATGGAAACATATCTCACATTTCCCTGGATGAAGCACAAAAATATGAAGCAGGATCTTCACGCTATACTTATTCCAGCTGCAGCTTGTTTGGATGTTTACCATAATTTTGCTAATCCTAAAATCAGGTGAGCCCATCTGAGTCTCAACTTCAAGTCTATTTCTGAAAGTAATACATAAGCTAAATGAAGGTCATACTTGGAACACCTAGACTATAATACACAAAGTCTCAAAAAGGAGTACTGGCAGGAATTACATGAAAAAAGTTTTCTTTTTTTTCCTGCATCTTCTGAACTGTTACAGCCTTCTGGTGTACAAAGTGTGAAGATAACCTTCTAATGGCTGGTATGCTTGGATTGTCCAATTGCCTTGGCTGTTAGTGTGTTGCAGGTACGTGAAGATTTGATCTTTCATATGCAAGATATGCTTGGAAAAGGTACACAGGGACTGCAAAAGCATGATTTCTACTGTAAATACCTTTAGAAATTGGGAAAGTGTTAAATGACTGTAGGGAGAAGCTGCGCTGGGAGAAGCAGACTGGACCTTGATAGTTACCCAAGTGAATCGTCAGTGAGACATGAGGGAGGAGCAAATGCAAGTTCGTGACCATGAATAGATTGCATGCAGCTCATTTAAAAAATATACTATGGACAAGACCACCTGTCTGGATTATGTGAATTTTTTGCTTTACAGAGGTGGAATCCCAGTGACCTCATTAGGCCTGAGAAACACAAAATGCAAAATGATAGCAAAACTGGACCAAAGAATCCTGAAAGCATTTATAAACAAAGTCTGCAATTTTAAATGGCCTCTTGTTTCGTGTCAAGTATTATTATTTTGCAAAGCTAGGCAGTAGATCAGACACTTACCTGTCTCCTTTGCTAAAGGGTTCAAAGACATGTTTCCTTCAAAATTAAGAAGTAGCCATAACAACTCACTAACAGCTAAATGAAATGTTGGGGGACGGGAAATTCTCCATTTCAGTCCTAACCCTAAAGGCAAAAAAATATTTCTGAAAGCAAGTCTATGAAATTTGGTGTGAGAACAGAAACCATTTTAATTCAAATTTTGATGAGAAATTGATTTAACTAGCAAAAGTGTCATGATGGAAAAATGTGGGCTTTTAAAACTGAATTGAACATAAACTACAGAAAAGAAGGCGTTCAGTGTCAAAACAAGGGGAAACAAGAGAAGCCTTTTAATAAAGTCTACAGGATATATATATATATTTTTTTTAACATGATTCCTGGGGACAAGTCTTACTACTTCAAGAAAAAAAAGGCAGACAGACTGTGGGAAGCTGCACTGAAAGTGATTGCCTTGTCCATTTTTATTTCTTACTGTAAAAATACCAACTGATATTTGGGCTCTCAGAAATTTGAGTTAAATGGGACTACATGACATATTTTGGCAAATCCCAAATTGTCACACCCATCTTGACTGTTTCCTGTTTAGAATCTCTGGAAGTGACAAGATGAAGATACCATCTTTCAAACTTCCCTAACTGCAGTCTTCCCATAACCTCACTCCTACTTTTGGCTCTTCTCCCTGCTTGCCCTGCTATATTCATTGCAGACAGCACTTTCCTGAGAGCAGTGATTTGTTTCTTCTAGTAGGCTGTAAAGTACTCTACTCTAATGGGACTGTATAAATAAAAGTAATTAGTTTTTCTGCGTCATTCAGGGGACTATAAGTAAGAATAACAGGGTACACAAATCTAACTTTTATATAAATTACTTATTTGCAGGGTTAATAGATTTTTAATATACACTTCTCTTTTTGCCTCTTAAATTGCAAGAAAAGGCAGTAATACTTAAAACGTAAAATTGCCTTAAACATTTCAGATCAGAGAGACTCAGAAAGCTGTAGAAATGATAGACTGACTCTACACAGAATAAGCAGCATCACTTGGTGCTGGATTTCTACTTTCAATTCAACACTAGGAATGATCCAACCATACACCATGCCTCTTAAGAGGAACTGTACAGATTCCAACATCTGTTAAATTAAGCATTCATCATTAAGCACCCATGAAGCAACAGGAGCAAATGGAGGCTCCACACAGAATCACAGAATCGTCTAGGTTGGAAAAGACCTTGAAGATCATCTAGTCCAACCAGTAACCTAACATTGACAGTTCTCAACTACACCATATCACTAAGTGCGAAGTCGACCCGACTCTTAGACACCTCCAGGAATGGGGACTCTACCACCTCCCTGGGCAGCCCATTCCAACGCCTAACAACCCGTTCTGTAAAGAAATGCTTCCTAATATCCAGTCTAAACCTTCCCTGGCACAATTTGAGGCCATTACCTCTTGTCCTATCGCTTGTTACTTGGTTAAAGAGACTCATCCCCAGCTCTCTGCAACCTCCTTTCAGGTAGTTGTAGAGGGCGATGAGGTCTCCCCTCAGCCTCCTCTTCTCCAGACTAAACACCCCCAGTTCCCTCAGCCGCTCCTCATACGACATGTGCTCCAGACCCTGCACCAGCTTCGTTGCCCTTCTTTGGACACACACTCGAGTAATTCAATGTCCTTTTTGTAGTGAGGGGCCCAAAACTGAACACAGTCATCGAGGTGCGGCCTCACCAATGCCGAGTACAGGGCACTGATCACTTCCCTGTCCCTGCTGGCCACGCTATTTCTGATAGAAGCCAGGATGCCATTGGGCTTCTTGGCCACCTGGGCACACTGCTGGCTCATGTTCAGCCGGCTGTCAATCAACACCCCCAGGTCCCTCTCTGACTGGCAGCTCTCCAGCCACTCCTCCCCAAGCCTGTAGCACTGCTGGGGGTTGTTGTGGCTGAAGTGCAGAACCTGGCATTTGGCCTTATTGAAACTCCTACAGTTGGCCTGAGCCCATCGCTCCAGCCTGTCCAGATCTCTCTGCAGAGCCTCCCTACCCTCGAGCAGATCAACACTCCCACCCAACTTGGTGTCAACTGCAAACTTACTGAGGGTGCACTCGATCCCCTCGTCTAGATCATCAATGAACAGGAGTGGCCTCAAAACCAAACCCTGGGGGACACCACTCGTGACCGGCCACCAACTGGATTTAACTCCATTCACCACAACTCTCTGGGCCCGGCCATCCAGCCAGTTTTTTACCCAGCAAAGCGTGTGCCCATCCAAGCCACGAGCAGCCAGTTTTGTCAGGAGAATGCTGTGGGAAATTGTGTCAAATGCCTTATTAAAGTCAAGGTAGACAACATCCACAGCCTTTCCCTCATTCAATAAACAGGTTGCCCTGTTGTAGAAGGAGATCAGGTTTGTCAGTCAGGACCTGCTTTTCATAAACCCATGCTGACTGGGCCTGATCATCTGTTTGTCCCGCATGTGTTGTATGATGGGACTCAGGATGAGCTGCTCCATCAGCTTCCCGGGCACCGAAGTCAAGCTGACAGACCTGTAATTTCCTGGATCGTCCTTCCGACCCTTCTTATATATGGGCATCACATTGGCCAATTTCCAATCTGTCGGGACCTCCCTGGTCAGCCAGGACTGCTGGTAAATGATGGAAAGTGGTTTGGCGAGCACCCCAGCCAGCTCCTTCAGCACCCTCGGGTGTATCCCATCCAGTCCCATAGACTTGTGTATGTTTGTGATGCAGTAGGTCACTGACTATCTCCTCCTGGATTATGGGGGGGTCGTTCTTCCAGTCTGTCTGAGGAGGCTGGATTCCCTCATTACAACTAGTCTAGTTATTAAAGACTGAGGCAAAAAAGGCATTAAGCACCTCAGCCTTTTCCTTGTCTCTAGTTACTATGTTTCCTCCTGCGTCTAGCAGGGGATGGAGGCTCTCCCTGGTCTTTCTTTTGCTGTTGACATACTTATACAAACATTTCTTGTTGTTCTTGATTGCTGAAGCCAGATTAATTTCTAGCTGGGCTTTAGACCTCCTGATTTCCACCCTGCATAGACTCACAGCCTCTTTGTAATCATTGTGAGTCACTAGCCCCTTCTTCCAAAGGCTGTAAACTCTCCTTTTCTCCCTGAGTTGCAGCCAAAGCTCCCTGTTCAGCCAGGGTGGTCTTCTCTGTCACTGGCTTATCTTACAGCACCTGGGTACTGCCTGCTCCTGAGCCATTAACACTTCCTTCTTAAAGAGTGCCCAGCCTTCCTGGACCCCTATACTCTTCAGGACCATCTCCCAAGGGATCCTGTCAAGCAGGTGCCTAAACAATACAAAGTCAGCCCTTTTGAAGTCCAGGATGTCAGTTCTTCTTCCCCCTCTCCTGGCCTCTCTAAGAATAGAGAACTCTATTATTTCATGATCGCTGTGCCCTAGTCAGCCTCCAACTGCCACATCATCCACCAGTCCTTCTCTGTTCACAAAGACGAGGTCCAGCAGGGCACCTTCTCTGGTCGGTTCATTCACCAGCTGCGTCACAAGTCATCTCCCACACATTCCAGGAATCTCCGGGACTGGTCCCGCTCTGCTGTGTTGTATTTCCAGCAGATGTCTGGGAAGTTAAAGTCTCCCACAAGAACAAGGGCAAGCGATTGTGAGATTTCTCCTAAATACCTATAGAATATTTCATCCACCTCTCTGTCCTGGGTGGGTGGTCTATAGTAGACTCCCACTACGACATCTGCCCTGTTGGCCTTCCCCCTGATTCTAACGCAAAGACACTCCACCCTGTCTTCACTACACTTGTACTCAAAGCAATCATAACAGTCCCTAACATACAGCGCCACCCCACCACCTCTCCTTCCTTGTCTATCCCTCCTAAAGAGCTTGTAGCCATCAATTGGCTCACTCCAGTCCTGGGAGACATCCCACCATGTTTCTGTGATAGCCACTACATCATAATTTTCCTGTTTCATCATGGCTTCAAGCTCCTCCTGTTTGTTACCCATGCTGTGTGCATTGGTATACATGCACTTCAGATGGGCTGATGTTTTGCCCCCCTCCCCCTTCAAATCTAGTTTAAAGGTCTGTCAATGAGACCAGCTACCTCCTGCCCCAAGATCCTCTTCCCCCTCTGGGACAGGTGCATTCCATCTAATGCCAAAAGGTCTAGCATCCTGTATACCAACCCATGTTGTGCAGTCTCACTCACTGCAAAGTTCAATGGTAATGATTCACTCCAATCCTTCTGTATTAGATACAATATATCCTGTGTCTGAAATACTGAAACGCTGGAAAAGGTCCAGATAGTTTTGTCTTTTAAATCGATGCTTTAATGTGTTGGTGCTTTTCTGGCAGTAATTTCCCCTGGCCAGCCATTTCTGTCTTGGTGGTGCTTTGAAAACCAGGGCAGGGGGCAAGGAATCAGACTCTACTGAAGAGAGAAGTTTTGATTACTAACTAAATCCAAACAGAACAAGACATAGCATTATATGTGACAAACCTGGAAAAAATAAACATACTATTTCAAACAAGAAACTTCTCAAGGGTCCTACTGCTTGAGGGCCTGTTCCCAGCCAACAGATTTTGTTGCCTTACAGTTTCTGCTGCTTTTCCCTATTTTTCATCTACTTTGCTTGTAAGGAAGAAATCTTGTCCCAGTTGAAGATGGTAACAGTTTTGTCATTGATTTGCATGGCTAAAATTCACTGTAGGAAACTGTTTGGGACAAGTACCTGTTTACATTTATATGATGATTCCTCTGATGATTTTTTCTGATCTAGCACAATAAAATTATTCTTACCCATACTCTGTTAAAGAACTTTTACATGAGAAACCCCTAAAGTACACTGTACTTTTCTGTTAGAGCCTACTGCCTCATTCAGGCAATGTGAAGTTGTGTTATTAAGAACATCAAGACAAGCTACTTTAAAGCACCAGTCCTGGAGCAGAGCAAGTGCTGGTTGCTAACAGTGAGTTCTTTTCCTGTGCAAGTTCACATAATCAAATTATAACTGGGATGCTTTGCAAAAGGAATTTTTTTACTGTATGTTTAGGAAAATACAATTTATTGGAAGATATATTCCCTACAAATGCCTGGAGAGCTTCTGTTATAATGCCAACTAGAGTATCCAACTGAGAACTAGTTCATGTTTCAGTTTGTCAAGTGCACAATTATAATTATTTCAGTACTGTATTGAATTAATATTAAAGCCTAATAAGAAAGTGATCTCTCTGTCATTCCTATGTATAACCCCTCCTCCCAATCTGCAAAAAAGCATTATTTCTGGTTGTTTTCAGAATGACCTCTCTTATGATGGACTTCAACTGCACTTCACAGTCCACTGAGCAATGTTGTTTGAAAATTGATTAAAAATTGTAATTATTGTAGCATGAATATAATCATGATTGATAGGACAAAGCCAAGTAATCAAGAAGGGGGGAGGAAGCTCACCCTAAAGTTTATTTTTGGTCTAGCAAAATATAATTGAATTAAGAAGCTGTAATTTCTGAAAGTTAGGTAAGGTTATTTACTGGTGTTTTAAACATGAAGAAGGGATAAAAATAAAAATACAACCAGCACCCCTAATAAATCCCAAGCCTCTTGAATTTATGTGGGTTTCTGTTACCTTGAGTTCATATATAAAGGGCAGATTCTAGTTCTAGAAACCACAGAATCTAGTTCTACATGTGCTATCTCATAAGGATGAGGACAAAATATACACTTAATCTTTGTTATTGTTCTTCTTTTGTAAAGTCCAATTATAATAACTCTTGTATGTTAATAGTTTTCTCTGTCACAGATTTGATGAACAACTTTTTCCTCTGAAATGATAATACTTTTATGATTTGCATGATGTTAACTTTTAATGAAAAAATTATACCTCAATTTATTTACTAAAGAAAATCCAAAAATAACTTCAGTAATGGTTGTCTTTTTCTGCCCTAATTTCATTTTTTTCAGGGATTGGATTCTTAAGGGTTACGTTTGGCTCTACCTTCAGTGTCACAGCTGTGATTTATTGCATGCTCACTTGATTCTTCTAAAAGCATCATCTCCCTCCCTGATTTTTCTAGCAGCCTCACTGTCTCCCTTTTTGAACAGGTTCAGTGTTGTTTGCTAAGCACTTTTTGCCACAGTGCTAACCATTCAGCTGGCAGATTCCACTTTTACAGGCTAAGACAAAGCAAACAATTTGTCAGCTCAGTTAAAAGATTCAATTGAGGAATGACTGAAGCATGAAACTTGCTTTTTTAAAATTTGTGAGTCGTTGTTTATTAGGTAAGGTTTTTTTTAAAATAGAAAATGCAATCTTTTAATCTTACCTAATCTTCAGTTTTAATATCGCTTATACATTGATGAAGTTTGCCTTTGCAAAGAAGTGTTGGAAGGGTTAATCATTGTTTTTTGTGTAGATTACCTCTTGGCTTCTCAGCAGCTTAGCTTGCACCTGAATCTCACAGTCCTGAAGCTTTTCCTTCCTTCAGTGCAGATCTGTGCAATGGCAGGAGTGGACTTTTATGGAGCTTAAAGATCTTAAAGCTTAAAGTTCTTGTGGCAGTGTAAAAGATTAAGCGTGTATACCTGAAAGATAAAAGCTTCCTACTCCAAATCTCAAACTCATTAACAATGACAGCACTTTTGATTACAAACTTGCTTGCTAGATTTAGAATGGACATTTTGGTGCTTGAAGCTCCCAGATGGTCTTATCTTTCAGGACCACCTTACAGGGAAAACAATGTCTGGATTTTTTTGAGCTTCTCCTTAAAAGAAATACCAAACAAACACAAAACCAACAAAAACCCACAAACTCTGCAGTTCATTACAGGGTCCAAATGTGCCTTCAAATTGTTGTGGCTATTACAGGATATTTATCAGCTGAGGCTCAGTCATTGCCAGTAGTGACTGCAAACGTGGGCTAATTTAATTTAGTTAAGCAGTAATGCAAGAAGCTTAATTTAAGGCTAGTCACATTAAATGACATTTTTTCATGGATGTTTACTGTATGTAAGCTGGCCTACAGTAACTTGTGTAGTATTATCCACACTGAAGGCAACAATCTACTTTTTGGTGAAGTACAAATTAACATGAGTAGAAGTGATACAGCCTGACCCTAGACTGACCTAGAATTATATTTGAGAGGTTTAACAAAGCAAACTGATAAGTTCATTTTGTCTAAGCTGCTTCTATAATTGTACCAGACAATGTGTTTCGTGTTTACAGCACATAAATGATGACAATTATTCCATCTGAGAAGCCAGAATGATTGGATATATTGATAGGCCCTTCATTGTCCTTAACGTACTTGATTGCAGTACTCACTCTGGAATATGTAATCTCTAATCCTTTAAAAACATAATATTTAGGAAAGAAACATTAAACATATTTTTGAGTAAAGCAGAGGACTGGGAAAACCAAATTTTAAGGTAAGCTTCCCCATTTTAGGTGAAATTAATGAAATCCAGTGAGACCAAATAGGACATATAGAAGTAAGGTAGGGAAAGGCAAGAGGGTAGCGGAACACCAACTGAAATACACAGATGGTTTGAAACTGGCCAAAGAGCTAGTGATGCCTACTACAATCCATCATTAGTAGGAGAAATAGGATACCTCAAGGACAGAGAATGTCACATGAGAATGTATTAAAGAAACGTAAGAAAAATGACCTCTCTACCATATCTGCTTTTCAGTCCAGTGCTGTAATAAGGATTAGATGCATAAACTTTACCCAAACCCATTGCATCCTGTAAAAATACTAACATATTATGCTTTCATAATTGGAAAAATCATAAGACCCCACTACAAGCTCAGGCACATTGCTGTAATTCTAAATAAATTCCACCAAAGAAAAATGGAGTTGCATGAGCATATGTAAAAAAAGAATCGAGCCCTAAGACCCCAGAATTTTCTTGTTATCATGTCATTTGTTCTTCACTAAAAAACAATAATTATGGAGAGCAATAATTAATTTTTTGTTACAGCAAGCTTGAAAAGTAAAACATGCTAAAGAATGAGTATTAGTAAATAGGTTATGATTTTTTTTCCAAACAAGACCTTCACAGAAAACATACAAAGTTAACAGCATCTGTTGTTCACTACAAATGAATTGGTGATGACAAACACATGCCACTTTATTTGAATAGCTACCAATTTTGTGTTTGAATCTGTACTTGCTAATCCTTCTTTCATAATTCCTGCATGGAGATAAAGAAGGAAAATACTAGCTTTAATTACCTTCTTAAAGTGGGTTAGAGACACTAATTTTACTAGTCACTGTATCTTGCAACACTCTTGGGTTGCAAGGGAGCATCCCTGTTTTCCTTATGTTTGGACTTAAAATAGTTTTGGCAGGAACTGGACATTCAGACTACAGAGCTGGAGTGCTCACTATCTTTGGTGATAGCTAAATGCATTCTGGAACTGGAGATTTATGACAAAGCTGAGTCTATCAAAACTAACCTTAAGGGAAATTGCTTATTTCACAGTGAGAGCAGATCTGATTTCACTCACAGGTCTACTCCTCTTGTGTGGTTTAATGGTACCTGACTTCAAGTCTCTGTAAACTAACGTAGCAACACACAGTTCAGAGGAGTAACACTGGATTTAATTCTTTTTAGAAGTTGTTTGTACTTAGGACTTTCCACATAATCAATTCAGATTAAAGGTATTGCATGAACTTCATTTCTGAACTGAGAATGGATATTTTTTCTACTTATAAAGTTTTACCTCAGTGATAGTTCTAGCACTGATACTTAACAGCCTCACTTCTGTCTCCAGCTTGGAGGACATCAAGCAGGCCATTTTCAATAGTAAGAGAGCTGAGATGAAGCACTGCTGTCCCCATGGCAAAACATGTAACATCTCAGTGTTTTCTAATACAGATAGGACTTGCTTTCAAAAGAGTTAAATACTCTAGATTTTTCACGATCCCTCTTGTCCAAGATTGTGTAGGTGGTTTTTGGTATGTATGAGATACTGATGCTTCATTTTTTAATGTTTAATTTAGTCTTTAACTGTGACATTTTGTCATGCTTTCTATTTAGTGTATTATTAAACTGTTCTTGCTCACTTGAATTTTTTTTTCAAGTGCTCTTGACTTTGACTGCATTATTCAATTGGTTGAGAGGCAATCCATTTCTAAGATATTAAGTTTTGAAAATATTCTCAATTTAAAATTGCTCAATAAATATATTTCTTTAGAAGTTTATGTTCTTTCTATCAAAGTACCAAGATTACTAATCATTATGCTGTTCCATTACATCAAACTTAATTGATTTCAAACATTTGAGAAAACGATTTACTCCTACTATTACTTCAGAAGCCTCTAACAGCAGAGTCTAAATCGTGATTTTGAGAGTAGATTTTATTTTATCTTTGTGGTTAACCTGTCTTCGAGCTTCCACATTTAACAGTTTGATTACATCTTTCATTGTTGCTACCTTTTTTTTAAAGTGATGGACAAACTTGAAACAATTGCATTTCCCCAGAAGAAGTGA
This sequence comes from Strix aluco, assembly GCF_031877795.1. Taxonomy (NCBI): domain Eukaryota; kingdom Metazoa; phylum Chordata; class Aves; order Strigiformes; family Strigidae; genus Strix; species Strix aluco. Next base: position 42,553,653 of record NC_133935.1, on the reverse strand, counting down.
ACTTACCTAAACAAAGACTATCAAATACTGACAGAAATATAAAGCAAGGGAAAGAAAGAGGGAAAAAAATACCTGATGTACAAGCATGTAAAACAAATAAGAAAAACCCTTCACAAACTGCAGAAAACAAAATAGCTTACCTAAAGTTGAGTAGAAAAACAGCTTTATCAACTGTCATTCATGCAGTTTAGCAACTGCTTCCTTGTATCATTAAAGTTTTGCATAAGCAAACATATTTACATATTCAGGTGGATGTTTTCTTGGACATACCTGAATCACATACTCTTGTGATCAGTAAGATGAAGAATAACAGTCTAAACAGAAACAGTGGTTAAGGAAGAACACTGTAAACTAGCTAGTTTTGGAAAGAATTTGCTGAAAATACAAAGATATGGATAAAGTTTGCCTTCTCTTTTAGTGAGATGAGGTTTACATGATGTGTCTCTGTCTATCTCACTCCTACCAACTTGTGATATTTTTTGGCCAAATTCTACCAGGAGTTACATGTTATATATGTAATATATGTAATAGCTGTCTTGTTAGTAGCCTAAAAATTGGCAGCTGGATACAGGGAAGAGACTGTTATTGTGCTTTCCCCCATCTTCTCCCTCTCCCAGTCCTTCTGGGAGAGAAAAGTTGAAAGCAAATCCATATTGGAGAGTGAGAACCTCAATGTGGGAAAACAGGAGCTTGCACCTTTTTAGACATCAGGGGATCTGAGCATTAGACACAGCCCATAGGAAACCAGGCCTCATTAGTTCTGCAGCCCACAGAACTGTTTTTCTAATGTAAAGAGACTCAGCTGTGCAAGCAATTTTTTTGAGACTTTCATTCTGGGTGCACAGTTTTAGGGTATATGACAGAAGATATTTTGGACCTGATTTCCGGCAGTGAAGGAAAATTCCACCGAGTTAAATGGTTGTGCATTTGATATTTCTAAAACTCCCATTCCTTGTATGACAAGCTGAGAAATACTGGCACCCCTCTCATACAGTGTGTGTTCCATAGATTTCAATGTCACATTAGAAGCTCTGATGTAAGAGAGATTTAAAACACTGCTCACTATTGTATTAATACTGATGTATTCCTTAATACCTTTTCCTGAGACTATCAGAATATTTTAATGTCCCATCACTCTTGCAACACACAGAAGGGTCATAGATCAATAATTTTCCCATGGCAGTTCAAATGCCTTTGAAGAAAACAAAGCAGTATTTAACATTTCAGAGTGACTCTCAAAGGCAGGCAGTTTACAATAGTCAGTAAGAAACAGTACTAAACCCAATTGCATCTCCCAGAGGAATGTAGGCCAGGAAGATGGAATTATATGGCTAGTAATTTTAAAAGATGGTGAGGTTAACACCCTACTCTGGTACCAAAGATACACATAGTTTTTAGGAACCACAACTGAGAAGACCCTTTGTCTTACTTCTTCTTAGAAAGAGAGAGTTCTTGTGAAGTTTACTGGTTGATAACATTATATTCAAGGTGCTGTTCAGTATTTGCTTGCTCAGTGTTACCCACTTCCTATTGTAATAAGGGTTCCTGGGTTCAAGGGAGGTTATGAGATTAGCGTAAAGTACTATAACAAAAATCTTCCAATAAATGAAACTATATTTTGAAGCTGACGTCAAGGAACAAAATGTCAAAAGCAGTGAACGAGGAACTGGCCACCCAGTAATACAGTATCTTGACATTGTATCTTTCATCTTAATGTATCCCAAACTATTTACAATCATAACAAATGGGGATTTCCTTATTTTATGCAGCTGCTTGGGAGGTGCAAAAGTGTAAACGCAATGGGAGCATGCACCCTTGCTATTTAATATTATGTTTATTACGTCTAGCTTTAAGCATTGGCAATACTCCTCCATTATCCGTGATTTTTTTATATGACTTTGTTCACAGTAGTATCTGAGTATGTTCCAGTAGTTCATAAACTGCACGCTGAAAAGCTGACCTGTAGTTCATTTTTATTTTCTTCCTGGAGAAGAGAGTACGAATGCACATGGATGACTTAAATTTATAGTTAAAGTCTGCTTTATAATTATTGTTCTAATCGTTTTTTAATATTATTATTATTAACAAAGATATCCTGTTGTGTGCTTATGCTGATATCTTTGGCACAAAAAGATGTAAAAACCCATCTTGTACTCAGGGTGGAAGCCAGTGAGGGCTCTGTACCTTAGTTCATAAGGAAGTCTGTTAAAGAGTTTCAGACCAGCCTGTGGAAAAATGCTATCTATTGGTTGGGCAAGATTTATCCTTACTTTCAAGTGCTCTGTTGTGCCAGAAGAGCAAAGCTGTATACCATGTTTTTTTTCAAGGGGTTTATGTAAACAATTTATATGATAGCCGTAGATATCTGAAAGCAGCTTTGACCTGAAACTTGACTCTGTCCACTGAAAAGAATGTAGAAAGCCAAGGACAACTTAGATATGCTTTTAGCTAGTCTATAGTTCTTAGAAAATGGTGTATATTTAGTATTAATAAACATTTTCATAAAAGATGGTTATTCTACAACAGAAGAACAAAGGAACATTATGTTGTTTTTCAGATGTGGCACGATAGCAGCATGTGGCAATGGTCCTTTTTGATAAAATAAAGATAATTGATTTTTCCTGCAGTTTTGGAACTGGAAGAAATGCACTGCTTTTATTAGGTAGCTTTTAACAGGTCTAAATCATGGGTCTGATTTGTGATATGCTCAGTTCTGACTACTGCTTCCAGATCAAACCTGAGCTATGATGGTCTGTGTATACAGTAAGTTAAAAAGTGTAGTTAATTCCATTTGTAAGTGAGATTCAGTTGAGACAAGCTGGTCTTTAGTAAAGCTAACACTGAGTCTTTATCAGTCACTGGTATTTTTTTGCTTGTGTGTGCTATGTACTTGAATGGGCATTCAGCTTATGGTCTGATTACTTAGCAGAGCCTTTCCAATAAGAAAAGAGATGGAATCTCTGCTGACCACCAGCACTTAGCTTTTGGGGCCTTAGGAGAGCATGCATAAATACTTCTAATGGCTTTAGTGTGTTTTCATTGGGGAGCATCAAAAGCAGACTAAGCAGGATGAGTCAGAGAAAGCAGCCGAGGCTTTGTCTGCACAGACGGGTGCAGACAGTCGTGCGTTTGATCTGCTTGCACACTGAGCTGTCTGAATGCAAGCCAGCTCTGGCCTGGAAGCCATAAAGACATGTTAATACATTGCCTTGCTGGAGCTCATAAGCCTTACCAGTGCTAGGGCTACTTTTGTTTCAATAACCTCTCTATAACTGTTTTTTTAATGAAGTTGCTCCCATGGTTTGTTCCAACTACTATATAAAATACCCTGTTTTAACAGGACCACAAATCACATTCTCGAAGAGAGAAAGCATGAAAAGTTTTACATGCTGCTGGACCTGCAAATTGATCATTAGTTACTATTATTTGGAAAGTTTTATCAGCTTCTGGTTCTACAGGTGAAAAAAAATGTAAAATTTAATGTAAGACCCTGGTCTGGTAGGTGCATACAAAAATGCGGTAAACCTAGCAACCATGACAGTTGTTCCAGTAAACAGCTAGTGATAATAGTTTTCTGTTTGAAGTATCTTGAGGGATCGTAGCACTGTATGACATGGCTGCGAGCTCTAATTTAGTGCTCTAGGTTAATAGCAGGCATAATTTGGAGCAGCCATCTGGCATACAAAAATTCTGTACCCTGCCACAGTGATTTCTCTGCATACCCCTGCACCAAGGGTAGGGATGGCAGGAAGGAAGAGACTGAGCATAGAAGCTTGAGGTTTCTTTATGAGGAGGCAATGTTAAGTTAAAAAAAAAAAAAATCACATAGAAGGCATGGAGTATGACAGAGTGAATGTGATAAAAACAGAGTGAAAAAAGATGTGAACTAAAAGAATAAAATGATATTGTCATAACCCACAGGCCTCCCTTCTGGAAAGGACAGGGAGTAATTGTCAGGAGCTAAACTTGGTGTGCTGCAAACTCAGTCTCAAACTATCATTAGTAATCTTGAGAAATGAGTCTGGAGGATAGAAATGAAACTGGCAGTATTTCAGAGGCAGAGTCGACACTGGCTGTCATCCCATTGAGAGACAAACCCTGTTAGGGCCTGTTAATGTTGCACTCCTGTCAGAGTGACATATAACATTACATGTTAAACAAGTGGCAGATGAGACAGCGTGGAGGCAAATTGTTCAGCAGATGGCACAGCCTACTTTACTTACCATCTGAAGTTAGAAAATAGAGCAAATGCCATTTTCTGCATTCATTCTTATTCTTTCCAAATACTAGTCTGGGTACTGCTCAGCAACTTCCTTTGTTGTGGCTGTTGACACAAGAGGAGCTTCACAGTATGCTTATAATATGAGCTATTTCAAGTAGAACACTAATTGTGTGTGTATGCACATACATACACGTTGAGTTGAAATTGCAGCAGGGTTGAATATAAGGTTCTGAGCCATAGTGAGTGAATACTTTGAGTATTACATCTCCAGATAAGTTTTGAGCTGCGAACCACCTGTGGCTCATTGTGTCTCCTTTCTTTTTAAAGCCTCACTATTTGTAGACACACTAGACTTATACCATCCGTCCACATTCTTAATCCTTGAAGGAGAAAAATTTTCTTGGGGAGCTGGGAAAAGAACAGCCAAGCAACATGATAACTGTTTTTTCTCTCACAGAGTTCAATTCCCATCCTTCTGAAGTAAATTATAATGTTCTCATTGACAGGTGCTGTTGGACTGTGCTCTTACAAACCAAACAACTGACCTCTTAGGAGAAAAAAAGAGTCATAAGAGTCATCGGCCACCAGTTTGGGGCAGTCTGAATGGAGTAACAATTTGAATCTAAACAGGTCTTCATATTGATCACCTTCTAAATACTTCTGGTTCAGTTTCCTGGTTACATTGGCTTTCTTCCTCTAGCCCAGGAAAGGGACAGTGAAAGACAGGTTATTGCTATGCAAAGTGACAGACATTTGTTACTTAGTAAGGATAGTATATTTGGTGCTCTTCACACACAGACAAGATACAGTCTCTTCTCTAAGGAGTTTACAAGCTAACTAGAAGAGACAGTAGTGTTCAAATACCTCTCGGTCATTCAGGAGAAATCCCAGTCAATGGTTTGAGAAGATTTAGTAAGAAGAAGTGGAACCAGTAGCAAATTCTAGTTCTGTAAATTATTTTAAGTTCTGTACAAAGAGATGAAAAAAAGAAAACCTCACCTTCAGAGATAGACTATTCAAAGTCACACTGGGTAACCAAAAAGTATCCTGCCATACATGATTTTCTTGGGTGGAGCTTATGAATTTATGCGCTTACACTTCAGCAGGATCCAACTCTGTGTTACAAGATAGAAAAAAAAAAAATTAAACCCGAGAGTATTTAGTGTACAGTAGC